>NC_085136.1:27694266-28315744 GCF_035046485.1 Aedes albopictus
ACCAATATCAACGAAACCATTTTTACAAAGGCGCTAGATTCGGCTCGATTTCAGTACCTCCGGACGATGATCGGTGTCTCCAATTGAGAGGGGGTGTTGTGAACCTAGCAATTGGATCACAGCAACCCAAGGGCGTAGCCAGAGGGGGGGCAGGGAGAGGCCGTGCCCCCCCCCCCCCTGGCCACCAGATTTTTTTTTAATTCGAGTCGACTCAAAAATTATCAATAATTCAAGAGTTCCAGAAAAAAATATTATAAAAAACTATTCTCTGGACTATTTTGATAATTGAGGTTTTTATCCACAATTATCAAATCTTTTTTTTCTTGAGAATCACAGGAAATTTCGCCAAGTATTTCTCCAAGAGATCTACTTTAATCTTATCATAGAATTTAACGAAATAACAAGCTTGAGTGAATGGTACAATTTTGTTTATTCATGGAATACAAAAACAGCATGCCCAGTTTCCGGTAGGGAAAAACTTTGTAAAATTATATGCTGCTATAGAGTACAGTTATTTGCTACTGCTACACGAATTTTCACATGTATTCAATTCAAACAAACGTCATGCTAAGAGAATAATACCTGTGATTTCTTTACAAATTCTTTCAAGGTCATCTCCAGAAATTCCTTTGGGCATTTATTCAGGAACTTCTCCAGGGATTCTTTCAGAAATTCCTCAAGCGACATGTCCAGGAGTTTCTCTTCCGTGAATTCTTCCATGGACATCTTGCAAGATTCAGATAGTTTTTTCACAGACAAACAGACGTAACACTTGCGAAATTTCCATCGACCACGCTTTTAACGATCATTTCAAATTTTCATAGTTGTGGCTTTCACAAGCAGAGGGGCGCGCATCGTTTTTCTATGCGTTTGACGTTTCACACTAGCGCCTTCTGTTAACGATATTGCACAACACAGTGATTCGTGCAACTTTTCCACCAGGTGATGGTAGTGTGAACTGGGCGATGAATTTCCATGAAAATCGTTCAAGGTGTTACGTCTGTTTGTCTGTGGTTTTTTTTTCAGAGTTTGTTCCAAGAATTCAAGAACCTCTCCCATGATTCCTTCAGATTTTTTTTACAGATACTTCTGCAAGGATACAGCTTACTTCAGTGATTCTAGCATGGATTGCTCCAGAGAGTTTTTCAAGAATGCCTCTATGAGTTTCACCAGACAATCCTCCGGGAATTTCTCCTGGGATATCTTTAGAAGTTGCTCCAGTGATTGTTCCAGTGCTTTTTTCGATGATTCCTCCAGGAATTTCCAAGAGTTCCCAAAATCATTGTACAAAACATTCTTTTGGGAGTCCATCCAAAGATGCTAACCATAATTCGTCCTAGAATTATTGCAGACATGGATGCCTTCATTTTTTTCCTACAGAAATTCTTCCAGGAATTTGTTAAGAAAGCTTTCTTGGGATTTTCTAAGGAACTCCTCATGGGATTGCTTCCGGGATTCCTCCAGGTTTTCCTTGAAGCATTCCTCTCAGGATTCACCCGGGAATATTTTCTCTGGTTCTTTCAGAAACAACTCCAGGAATTATTTTTAAAAATCCTCCAAGGGTTCCTCCAGGAACACTTTTTAGAATTCATTCAGGAGCTCTTCTTGGAATTCTTTCAGGAACTCCTTCAAAAATTAATCCAATGCTTCCTCCAGGAACTGTTTAGGAATTCCCTAAGGAATGCCTCTAGGAATTGCTTCCAGGATTTCTCCTGGGGTTTCTTCAGGAACAGCTACAGGGATTCCTCAAGGAGTTCTTCCACGAACTCTTCTTAAAATTCCTTCAGGATTTCTCCAAGGATTCCATCTGCAATTTCTTCAGGAATTTTTACTGGGATTCCTCCATGAATTTCTTCAGAGATTCCTATAAGAATTATTCCAGGGATCCTCTGAGAATTGTTGCAGTGATTTCCCTAAAAATTCACCCAAGGATTAATTCAGAAATGCGTATAGCGATTTCACCAGAAATTCCTCCAGGAATTCTCCTAGAGATTCCTCCAGGAGTAGTTCTAGAGATTCCTCCGTTAATATCTACGGGCATTCTTCTAGGATATCCTCCAGGGATTCATCCAAGAATTTCTGCAGGTTTTAACTTGGGACTTCCTTCTGTGATTCTCTCTGGAGCAACTTATTTTAAAACATCATCCAGGAACTATTTTTAGGGTTCCTCCAGCAATTCCTTCTTGTATTTTTTAAGGAACTGCTTAGGGATTCCCTTAGTAATTCCTCTTCAAATTGCTTCCGGGATTCCTTCTGGAGTTTCTTCATAAACTCTTCTAAGGATTCCTCCCGAATTTGTTCAAGAATTCCATCTGCGATTTCTTCAGGAATTATTTCTGGTATTCCTATACGAATTCCCTAAGAAATTCATCCACGAATTTCTTCAAGAATTTTTCTAGGAATTACTCCAGGAATTCCGTCAGGAATACCTTCAGAAATTTTTCCAGTATATTTTTCTAGGAATACCTTCTGGATTTTTTTTCCAGAAATTCCGCCAAGAAATCTTCCAGTATTCCCTCCAGGAATTGCTACAGGCATTCCTGCAGGAATTGCACTAAAAACTCCTCCAGGATCTCTTTTAGTGATTTTTTCCAGGGATTTCTTCAGAAATTCGTTCGAGGATTTCTCCAGGTTTCGAGAGATTTCTCTAGAATCTCTCCGGGAATTTCTCAAGGGATTTCTTCAGAAATTTCTCCCAGAGCTCCTCTAGAGATTCCCCCAGACATTCATCCAGAAATTGTTGAAGGAATTCCTACAGAGGTTCCTCCTGGAATTCCTTCCAGGATTCCGCCAGCAATTCCCAAAGAAGAACCTCCAGCAATTCCTCCAGGCATTCCTCCAGGATTTTATCCATGGAATTTCTTCAAGAACTATTCCAGGAAATTTTCCAGGAATTACCCCAAGAATTTCTTCAAGAATTCCTCCAGCAATTTCTCTAGGAATCAATCCAGGAATTGCTCCTGGACATTCTTCAGAAATTATGTCAACAATTTCTCCAGGAATTTTTCCAGAAAATCTTCTGATTTTTTCAGAAATTCTTCCAGGAATACCCTCAGAAATTTTTCAGGGATTCCTTAAGGAAATCCTCCGAATATTCCTGCAGGAAATCCTCCGAAGATTCCTGCAGGAAATCCTCCGAAGATTTCCGCAGAAATTCTTCCAGGAAATTCCTGGAGGAATACCATCAGGATTTTTTCGGGGATTCCCCCAGGGACTTCTTAACGAACTTCTTCTAGGATTCCATCAAGGATTTCTTCAGGAATTCCTTCGAGGATTTATCCAAGAATTCCTCCAGAAATTCCACTAGAAATTCCTCCAGGATTTTCTCAAGGGACTTCTTCAGAAATAGAAAAATAATAGATTAGAAAATTCCCAGAATTTCTCTAGAAATTCATCCAGTAATTCTTCCAAGAATTCCTCTAGAGTTTCCTCCAGAAATTCCCAAAGGAATACCTCTGGGAATTTCTCCAGGTATTCCTCCAGGGTTTTATCACAGAGAACAGACATCCAGGCTAGAACAAATTTCATTCGGAAAGTTGTGTAAGGATTTGAATCTTTACTTGAGTAAGGTTGCAAACCAATACACGATGACAACACTAACGCCACCAAACACCATATTGCCACAGTCAGTGGTGAATTGAAACATTTCAAGTGGTGAATTAAATTAGTATGGGAAATTCACCGATTGCAGCGCCACGCTGAGTTGCCGATTTCAAATGGCCGTTAAATTCCTTACACAGTTTCGGAACTGGACTTGGATGTCTGTTCTCTGTGGTTTTATTCAGAAATTTCTCCAGGAACTTTTCAAGAAATTACCCCAGGAATTTCTTCATGAATTCCCCCAGAAATTTCTCCAGGAATTTCTCTAGGAATTTCTCCTGGACATCTTTCAGAAATTATGTCAGCAATTCTTCTAGGTATTTCTCCGGGAATTTCTCCCGAGATTCTATTAGAAATTGCTTAAGGGATTCCTCCACAGATTTCTCCATGGAATCTCTTCAGGAAATTCTTTGAAGATTCCTCCAGGTAATCCTGCAGATGTTTCTCCAAGGATTCTTCCAGGAAATCCTCTAGGGATTTCTTCAGAAATTCTTCTAGAATATTCTCCAGGAATACCTTCAAGAATTTTTCAGGGATTCCTCAAGGAATTACACCAGGCGTTAATCAAGGAACTCCATCATAAATTATGTCAGTAATTCATCTAGGAATTACTCCAGGAAATCCTTCAGGGATTCCTTCAGAAATTCTTCCAGGATTTTTTCTTGGAATACCTTCTGGAATTTTTCCAGAAATTCCGTCAAGAAATCTTCCAGTTTTCCCTCCAGAAATCGCTGCAGATATTCCTAGGAATTCCTCTTAAATCTCGTCCAGGAACTTTTTCAGGGATTTTTACACGGATTTCTGGAGAAATTCGTTCGAGGATTTCTCCAGGAATTCCTCAAGAGATTTCCCTTGAAACCTTTCTGGGAATTTCTCAGGGGATTTTTTCAGAAATTTCTCCCAGAACTCCTCTATAGATTCCCCCAGAAATTTATCCAGAAGTTGTTGCAGGAATTCCTCTAGAAATTCCTTCAAGGATTCCACCAGCAATTCTCAAAGGAGAACCTCCAAGAATTCCTCCAGGATTTCATCCAGAAATTTCTCCAAGAACTCCTTCAGGAGATTCTCCAGGAATTACCCCAAGAATTTCTTCAGGAATTCCTCCAGTAATTTCTCTAGGAATTGATCCAGGAATGGCTCCTGGACATCCTTCAGAAATTATGTCAACAATTACTCCAGTATTTTTCCCAGAAATTCTTCTGGAGATTTTTTTTTTAAATTCTTCCAAGAAATTCTCCAGGAATACCCTCAGGATTTTCTCAGGGATTCCTCCAGGAAATCCCCCAAAGATTCCTCTAGGAAATCCTCCAGAAGTTCTTCTTAGGTTTTTTCCTGGAAATCCTCTAGGGGTTTCTTCATAAATTCTTCCAGGAAATTCCTGGAGGAACACCATCATTTTTTTTCAGGGATTCCCCAGGGACTTCTTTACAAACTTCTTTTAGGATTTCCCCAGAGATTCCTTCAGGCACTCCTTCGAGGATTTATCCAAGAATTCCTCCAGACATTCCGAAAGAAATTCCTCCAGGATTTTCTCAAGGGACTTTTTCAGAAATAGAAAAATAATAGAATAGAAAAAGAAATCTCCCAGAATTTCTCTAGAAATTCATCGAGTAATTCTTCCAAAAATTTCTCTTAGAGATTCCCCCAGAAATTCGCGAAGAAATACCTCTAGTAATTCCTCTAGGTATTCCTCCAGGATTTTATCCAGGAATTTCTTCAGGAATAACCCCAGGAATTTCTTCAGGAATTTCTCCAGGAATTGCTCCTGGACATCTTTCAGAAATTATGTCAGCAATTCCTCTAGGTATTTCTCCTGGCATTTCTCCCAAGATCTCCATTAGGAATTGCTTAAGGGATTCCTCCAGAGATTTCTCCATGAAAAATCTCTTCAGGAAATTCTTTGAAGATTCCTTCAGGAAATACTCCAGAAGTTTCTCCAAAGATTCTTTCAGGAAGTTCTTTAGGGATTTCTTCAGAAATTCTTCTAGAATATTCTCCAGGAATACCTTCAGGAATATTTTAGGGATTCCTCCAGGTTTCCACCAGAGATTCCTCCAGAGATTCCTCAGGGATTTCTTCACAAATTTCTTCAAGGAAACCCTCAGGGATTCCTTCAGGAATTTCTTCGAGAATTTCTCCAGGAACTCCACCAGCAATTCCGCTAGAACAGAAATCTTTCAGAATTCTTCTGGAGATTCCTCTAGATTCCTCCAGAAATTTCTACAGGAATACCACTAGGAACTCCTCCATTTATTCCTCCGGGATGTTATCTGGGAATTTCCCCAGGAACTTTTCCAGAAATACCTCCAGGAAATACTCCAGGAAATACTCCGGAATACTCCTGGCATACTTCAGGAATTATGTCAGCAATTCGTCCAAGAATTTCTCCTGGAAATCCCTAGGGATTTCTTCAGAGATTCTTCCAGGAAACTCTCCAGGAATACTTTCAGGAAAATTTTCAGGGATTCCTCCAGACATTCCTTCAGAGATTCCTCCAGGAATTACTTCAGGGTATTCTCCACGAATTTTTCGAGGGATATTCCCAGAGATTCCATCAGGGAATCCTCCAGAAACTCCTCTAAAGTTTCTTTCAGGAAATCCTCCTGGAATTTCTCAAGGAATTCTTTTCAGAAATTTCTCCAGCAATTCCTCCCAGAATTCCTCTGGAGATTTCTTCAGGAATTCTCCCGGAATTCTCCCAGGGATTGCTCCAAGAATTCACCCAAAAAATTGCTCAAGGAATTTCTCCAGGAATTTGCTCAGAAGCTTCTACAGGCATTCCTCCAAAGATTCCTTCACAAATTTCTCTAGGATTTTTTGAAGAAATTTCTTATGAAATTTTACTAGGGATTCCACCCAGAATTCCTCCAGGAATTTCTCCAGATTTTCCTTCAAGGAATCCTCCAGAAATTTATCTAGGATTTCTTCTATGGGATTCCCTCATGAGACTCTTCAGAAATTTCAAACAAATCAGAGCAAAATAATGCACGAGTAAATAAATAGAAGAAACATACTTTTATGTCATGATCCAAGGAACCTTATATCAAAAATCGGGTTCCTTGTTATACAATTACATTTTTATACATTTTCGAATGTAGAAAAAAAAACAATGGAAAGATGTAAAAAATAACTTTCGTTTAATGAAAAATCGTTATAAACATTTTACCATTTTACATTCGGACATCTACCTACTGAAGCGACATGTGCATAGTTAAATACCTGTATGTTGTCTGTCTCAAGGGTTGTAGGCCCACAGATTAGTCTTCTTGAATTTTAAAACAATTCCTAAAAAGTCTCGTTAATTTCATTTCTCATTTCAAAGTTTCTTCTCTTATCTTTTAGCAAGACCGTTTCACATAAGTTCATATAAATTAGCACAGGTAAACGATACACGGCTCGATGTAGCAATCAAGGTGCTCGAATACGCCGAGCATTTAAAAATCTTACGAACGAAATCGAGCACCTCCAACCGAATAACCCGACGAATCCGAGGTGGCGGCGACGAAAACGACGACGAGCGAGCGCCGCCGATCGGCCTGCTTCGATGATGTTGCATTCCCTCTCTGCGTTGCGCGCACACATTCGTCTCGATTCGGACGATGCGACGCGACGCCTGTCGCCGGTCGGTGGGTGGTACAGTGAGTATTGAGCTACGACTAGTCACGGTTGTATACGCTAAGATCTGTTGACACGAAGCGAGGGTAATTTTAAAAGTGCAAGATTAAAGAACTTCTGATTTTATACATACTTAAGCCGAGAAGTGAATCTATTTGTTGGCTATGAGCAGTTCAACGCGAACATTCATCTGCGGGAAGAAACATAGGATTTGTCAGCGTGTTCCCCCGCGAACGTGTGAAAATTATCATGCGTGTGTGAGAGAGTGTTTCATTCACAAAAATACTCCCGTGACTGCGTGGAATCGAGCGACCGTTGTGAACCAGCATTTGAATCGACCCAACAGCGACCGGCGCAGCTGAGCGTCGCGAGAAGAGTGGCGAAGAAAAATGTAAACAAGAAGTGGGCGCCGAAAACAGATGTTTTCTACGGTGGTGTGAGTGCCGGTCGCTTATCGCTTTCGTTGACCCACGAGAGTCTCCACGTCTCGTCGTCGCGCTATGCGACGTCGCTTCGCTATGTTTTGTTTTCTTCTTCGGTCGCGCATCCTTGCGCTATTGGATGTTTGTGTGTATGTGCGTCGCGCATGGAGAGTGTGGAACTGACAAAATTTAGGCAGCAATCTGCCCGAGTGGCTCAACCCAGCAGTAGCGAGGAGTACTTTGTGCGGTGAGGTGTTTCATTAGCGTAGTCAATAGTTCATACGATCGACGACTATCCGCCGTTGTTGATAGCTACGAGTCCGGAACGATACTGCTGCTGCTGAGCGCTGAAACGGTGTGCGAATTCTTCGGGGTTTTGTTCTTCGCCTGCTGCGGTGAGTCCTTATTCTCGGGGATTGTTTTGAGGGAGTTGCATTGCCCCCGTTCGTTCGCTCGCTCGCTCATTCGATTCGTCGTCGTTCGCATCGCACTCGCTCGCGCGGAATCGAAGCAAGCCGGTTTTTCGCGAAGGGACTCCAAGGGGGGCCTCCAGCAGAACTTGAACTTGCAAAAAAGCCGGCTTGTTGTCGCGCAGGTTGGACCACTTGCTCGCTCGTCGCTCTCACTGTGCTCGCGAGTTTTGTGCCGGGTTCTCATGCTTTTTGGTTTTGTGCATATGTTTCTTTGGGACGGTATTCGGCAGGCACAGCCACAGGCCGATTTGTGTAGAGTGAGTGTTTCAAGATTTTGGGCAGTAGTGGAGGAAAACGAAAACCCTTGCCGTTCGCGTTGTCGGTCGCTGTTGTAGAGCCTCCTAGCCTTGCCTTGCGCGTATGCCGGTTGATCGGATCTTGCGCATTTTCGCATCAGACTTCTCACGCTGCGGACGTGTGAAACCGGTGTGTAGTAGTAGAGAGAGTAGGAGCAGGAGTCCCCAAAAAACACACAGTCTCTGTTTGCATCAACGAAGGCTGTGCGAATCTCCGTGCGTGCGTGCGTACGTACGTCAGGCCGTTCGTTCGTGCGTGCATTGAACACTCCTCTGCTGCAGTTGCGTTGTTGGGAGTGCGTTGATGAGTGCGATAAGAATCGGGAGATAAACAATAGAACTCAGTAGGCGATTTTTCGATTTGGGATGATTTTTTGAGTGATTCGCGTTCAAGGCCTACTTCGCAACCTAGATCGGGATTTTTGTGCATTGGCCTGCTGAGAGTGGTGAACAGTTATGCACAACGGGTTTTTGTTGGCACTATTGTGATTGGGTTCGCTCATTGTTTTCCTTGTCAGCGGTAGTGTATTGTGAAGAAACCTGGGAAGAACCGTTAGGTGATCTTTGAACCGTAGTGATTCCAACTGGAAACAAGGACTGTCGAAGAAGCACTCGGAAGAAGAACAGTGTGTCGAGCGAACGTTCCGCCCAAGAAAGATTTCTGCGAAGCATATGTGAAGAGAGAAGTGATTTTTTACGAAACAACCTGTGAATATTCGGTCAATTTCAGAGAGAAGATCAAAGGCAGTGATTCAAAAGTGATTTCGGGGGTGTCGATTCTCGGTTTTCGGTTTGAACGGATCCGGTTTCGTCGGTTGTCTCGGTGTCCGGGCTGCGAGAAACAATGGACCTACTGTGCACAGAAAGCATCAATAGTGTATCAGAGGTAGGCGGCGATCAGCTCAACGGCAGTTCCGGACCACAGCAGACACCGATGGAAGTTCGTCTCAACACGGCAGTGAAGGATCCCACGTTTCTCGACGATCGCTGCTTGGAAAATCTACTGAAATCAGAGGAACGTCATGCCTGCCAGCACAGCAACTACTTTGCCACGGTGCAGAAGGACATCACACCGGACATGCGCCGGGTTGTCGCAGAATGGATAATCGACGTAAGTACATACCATCTTCTCTGGCCCCTTTAAACCGTTGCGTCACAGTCGGCGACGACCGAAATACATTGTCATTGGATTATTAGCTTTTTTTCGCACACTGCGATTGTCATCTTGCCGTTTTCGCCTACTATGTACTCCGCGCGGGCCGCAACAAGTATATAACTCGCTGTCGCAGCCTACTTGGGTTGGTCTGGTTTTAATTTCGATTTTTTTCTACGTTTCGTGAGATTCGTGCTGCGATTAGAAACTTTTTAGCACCTTGTATATGGAAAATTCCTAGTCGGCGACGGCAGCTATCTTGGGCTCGGCTCGCCGAGAGATACGCTTGCTCACATGTTTCCTTATCAAGAAAAAAGTCAGTCGCAGCGCGACTGCAACTGAGGGCTCTTTAAAAATCCCGGAGACGAATTTGAAGCAGACGAAAAAAAAAATGTTCAAATTCACCAAAATTTTGCTTCGACGCGAAACGCAAAGATCAAAACCCAGAAAACACGAACAGCAGTGCGAAGGAGAATCGTGACGACGAGGCAGTCGATCGAAGCGAAGAAGATTGCAAATTCTCGGTTCGGCTGCGGCGACCGCGAGATGGATTCGCGGTGTGTCCGTTTTGGGTCGAACGAAGAATCTCGTCCGGTCCGAGTCGGAATCGTCAGAAAGGGGGATGAAAATCGCTGTTGATGTTCGGGTTTCTCGGGATCGTTCTGCGCTCCCCTCTTTGAGTTGGAGCTCCGTCCGTAGCTTTGATTCGGAGGGGAGGTTTTTCTCGAACGAGCAGCAAGGAAACAAAATGGCCGACCAGCACTACCAGATCGAGGGGGTGATTTTACACTGATTGGATTTTTATTTGAGTGGCGATTGAAAGTGCGAACAACAGTAGGCGCTGGACGCCGAGACGGGAATGACGGGATTTGAACTTTGGAAGGAACGATCTAGTAGTCTGCTTATTAGTTTATTTTGCTCTTGGTCATTTATAATTCACGCATTCAAAATGGTCGATTTCTTTAAATTGGTTTCCAAAAAAAAACGCGTAAATGTGATTTCGGCACTTATTTTCGCATTGAATTTATCCAATTTTTGGCACTGAATTTGTCAAACACATGATAGTTTTTTTAACCTTTATTTCAAACCTTGAAACCCATCGAATTTGATGTATCCCTTCAACAGTTCCTCTAGATATTCTTCTAAGAATCTCAGAGGATTCCAAAGCAGAATCCCAGAGGATTCTGAAGCAGATTTCCAGAGGATTCTGCAGCAGAATTCTTGCGAATTCTGAAGTAAAATCCCAGAGGATTCTGAAGCAGAATCCCAGTGGATTCTGAAACAAAATCCCAGAAGATTCTGATGCACATTCCCAGAGGATTCTGAAGCAGATTTCCAGAGGATTCTGAAACAAGTTCCTGTGGATTCTGAAGCAATCCCAATGGATTCTGAAGCAAAATCCCAGTGGATTCTGAAGCAGAATCCCAGCGGATTCTGAGGCAGAATTCCAGTGGATTCTGAAGCAGACTCCCAGAGGATTCTGTTTCTGAAGCAGAATCCCAGAGGATTCTGAAGCAGAATCCCAGAGGGTTCTGAAGCAGAATCCCAGAGGATTCTGAAGCAGAATCCCAGAGGATTCTGAAGCAGAATCCCGGAGGATTCTGAAGCAGAATCCCAGAGGATTCTGAAGCAGAATCCCGGAGGATTCTGAAGCAGAATCCCGGAGGATTCTGAAGCAGAATCCCAGAGGATTCTGAAGCAGAATCCCAGAGGATTCTGAAGCAGAATCCCAGAGGATTCTGAAGCAGAATCCCAGAGGATTCTGAAGCAGAATCCCAGAGGATTCTGAAGCAGAATCCCAGAGGATTCTTAAGCAGAATCCCAGAGCATTCTGAAGCAGAATCCCAGAGAATTCTGAAGTAGAATCCCAGAGGATTCTTAAGCAGAATCCCAGAGGATTCTTAAGCAGAATCCCAGAGCATTCTGAAGCAGAATCCCAGAGGATTCTGAAGCGGAATCCCAACGGATTCTGAAGCAGAATCCCAACGGATTCTGAAGCAGAATCCCAACGGATTCTGAAGCAGAATCCCAACGGATTCTGAAGCAGAATCCCAACGGATTCTGAAGCAGAATCCCAACGGATTCTGAAGCAGAATCCCGGAGGATTCTGAAGCAGAATCCCAGAGGATTCTGAAGCAGAATCCTAGAGGATTCTGAAGCAGAATCCCAGAGGATTCTGAAGCAGAATCCCCGAGGATTCTGAAGCAGAAACCCAGAGGATTCTGAAGGAGAAACCCAGAGGATTCTGAAGCAGAAACCCAGAGGATTCTGAAGCAGAAACCCAGAGGATTCTTAAGCAGAATCCCAGAGCATTCTGAAGCAGAATCCCAGAGGATTCTGAAGCGGAATCCCAACGGATTCTGAAGCAGAATCCCAACGGATTCTGAAGCAGAATCCCAACGGATTCTGAAGCAGAATCCCAACGGATTCTGAAGCAGAATCCCAACGGATTCTGAAGCAGAATCCCAACGGATTCTGAAGCAGAATCCCGGAGGATTCTGAAGCAGAATCCCAGAGGATTCTGAAGCAGAATCCTAGAGGATTCTGAAGCAGAATCCCAGAGGATTCTGAAGCAGAATCCCCGAGGATTCTGAAGCAGAAACCCAGAGGATTCTGAAGGAGAAACCCAGAGGATTCTGAAGCAGAAACCCAGAGGATTCTGAAGCAGAAACCCAGAGGATTCTGAAGCAGAATCCCAGAGGATTCCGAAGCAGAATCCCAGAGGATTCTGAAGCAGAATCCCAGAGGATTCTGAAGCAGAATCCCAGAGGATTCTGAAGCAGAATCCCAGAGGATTCTGAAGCAGAATCCCAGAGGATTCTGAAGCAGAATCCCGGAGGATTCTGAAGCAGAATCCCAGAGAATTCTGAAGCAGAATCCCAGAGAATTCTGAAGCAGAATCCCGGAGGATTCTAAAGCAGAATCCCAACGGATTTTGAAGCGGAATCCCAGAGGATTCTCAAGCAGAATTCCAACGGATTTCGAAGCATAATCTCAGCGGATTCTGAAGCAGAATCCCAGAGGGTTCTGCACGCTAAGGTCAGTTTACCTTTTTTCCAAAAAGTGCACAATCGCAAATATGCGTAAATGATACTCAAATATAGGTAAACAAGACTCAAATGTGGGTAATGTGTACCTAATTGTAACCCAAATATGAGTAAATATTACCCATAAATGCGAATGTGCACTTTTGCAAAATATGAGTTTTATTTACCCATATTTGCGTAAAGTTTACGCAAATTTGAGTAAAATTTACCCATATTTTAGAAAAATAGGTAAACTGTTCTTAGCGTGTGTAGTAGAATCCCAGAGGATTCTGAAGCACAATCCCAGAGGATTCTTAGGCAGAATCCCAGAGGATTCTGAAGCAGAATCCCAGAGGATTCTGAAGCAGAATCCCAGAGGATTCTGAAGCAGAATCCCAGAGGATTCTGAAGCAGAATCCCAGAGGATTCTGAAGCACAATCCCAGAGGATTCTGAAGCAGAATCCCAGAGAATTCTGAAGTAGAATCCCAGAGGATTCTGAAACAGAATCCCAGAGGATTCTGAAGCAGAATTCTAGAAGATTCTGAAGCAGAATCCCAGAGGATTCTTAAGCAGAATCCCAGAGGATTCTTAAGCAGAATCCCAGAGGATTCTTAAGCAGAATCCCAGAGGATTCTTAAGCAGAATCCCAGAGGATTCTTAAGCAGAATCCCAGAGCATTCTGAAGCAGAATCCCAGAGAATTCTGAAGTAGAATCCCAGAGGATTCTGAAACAGAATCCCAGAGGATTCTGATGTAGAATCCCAGAGGATTCTGAAGCAGAATCCCAGAGGATTCTTAAGCAGAATCCCAGAGGATTCTTAAGCAGAATCCCAGAGGATTCTTAAGCAGAATCCCAGAGCATTCTGAAGCGGAATCCCAACGGATTCTGAAGCGGAATCCCAACGGATTCTGAAGCAGAATCCCAACGGATTCTGAAGCAGAATCCCAACGGATTCTGAAGCAGAATCCCAACGGATTCTGAAGCAGAATCCCAACGGATTCTGAAGCAGAATCCCAACGGATTCTGAAGCAGAATCCCAACGGATTCTGAAGCAGAATCCCAACAGATTCTGAAGCAGAATCCCAACGGATTCTGAAGCAGAATCCCAGAGGATTCTGAAGCAGAATCCCTCTCTGGGAGCAGAAAGAAAAATATATGATATAATAGTTTTATGATATTTACCGTGTACTTCAACAAGTTTTTGACGTATAAAAACGTTTACACTGAGAAAAAAGTACATTGTAATTCCCCTCAGAGCAATCCAGCAAATTTTTCAAATATAATATTCCAGTAATTGCCCACAGATCGATTGTGAACCTTCAGACCAAATCAGTTTCCATAAAATGACAAACGTCAAAAGAGTATGTTTTGGTTACCCACAGTGTACACTGAAAAAAAAAAGTTCTTGAGATCTTGAAATTGAAATTCATCATGTTTTAAATAGAAGCGCACTCATTGTTCCTGCTCATCGCCGCAATCAACCCTTGTAATTAATTAAGTTTTAATAGCGTGTGCGCCTCCGGAATAACCTTGGAAATAACCATGCAAAATTTATCCGTCCGGACAGCGATGCCAAACTCCCTGGACCTAGACGCTTGGCTACACGGCTCGATGGTCCTTTAAATTTTAAAATACCCACCCGCTCGAAGTTTCCGCCGTAGAGACGGAGCAGAAGAGATGTATGAAACTTTAATGATTTGTGGCTACGTGCCATAAATCACCCATGGAACCCGGGAGACGATTCCCTCGGCCCGTGACGATGAGGTTAGGTTTTTGATTTAACGACTGTTTCTCGGTGTAGCTTGGCCACCACCACGAGACCGGGTTGCTGTGCAAACACGCAACTCATTTGACTAGTCGGCCGGCGGTCTCCTCGGTAAATTATTACACCATAAACCACTTACCTTTATTGATAATAACGTGTACCCACACACCGCACCGCAGGCAGGCCTACTTTAATCGATTTTTCTTCCAGTGTGGGATTAATCAAGAACGGTCTGTTGAACGTCGCAAAACTCCCTTAATAGAATGAGGAGACCCTAAAGGGGGTCCAAATGTATATGATAAACACCTGATAATTACTCCGGTTTTCGAACGGTTTATTATGACTGCGGGTGCGGAGGGCTGCGCACGTCTCGGCTTAATTGGACCCTTCCAGGGGAGGTAGGAAAAGGAAGACGGAGGCGCATCGAAGCGCCTCCTGTGGTAAACACTCGCACGCAATCGGTCATTTTCTGACAGGATTGGACGCGGACGGTGAGAGACGCAGAGAGCGGTGGAAACGAAACATGATGGATTAATTTATGCTCCCTCTCGAACCGCTCTGTCTTTACATTTTGTCCGTTTTTTTTTACAACCAATTTATTGTGGCTTTAATGAGGTGCTTTTGTAGTCACTTTTCGGTTCAGTGTTTTCATTTGGAAAAACACGTGTTCACGGGAAGATTTTTGTTTTGGCGACACGCTTGATCGCAGCGTTACCAGATCTACGGAAATTTCCGTAGATCTACGGAATTGCGCTTATTTTACGGAACTACGGATCCGTAGAATAAATCTACAGAAAACCCGGTTTTTATACGGAAACCTACGGAAAGCTACGGGAAATCTACGGATTTTCAACCTGAATCTACGGAATAAAAATTCTGAAATTCTCCCCCCCGCTCATCAATTTTCATCTACGGAAGCACTTGTGAAAAAATCTGACATCACTGCTTGATCGATCGAAGCAAGCTTTGACCGCGCGGGCGCGTGTTTTTGACAGTTGCGACCGCGCGCGCGCTCGCGCAGGTGACAGCCCGTCCGTCACCCTTCAACTGTCAGACGAATGTTGTTGACCGTCTGGTCAAGCTCAATATAGAAGCTGTCGGAATTAAGCCGCGAAGCGGCGCGGCGATCGCTGACCCGTGTCGCTTCCGACAATGTTTTTCAATTAGCGGAAAATTTGTTTCCGCGCCTCCGCACACGGGATTCGAACCCGACCCGGCTCCAACCACCAGTCCACACGCGGGGTAATTTATATTTCACGCCGTTTAGTTCCCGCTCCGTTTGACTTTTCAATTTTCCGAAGCGGGTTGAAGCTGGTGGCGGTCACGGCGGCGATGAATGAAAAAGAAACGGCGCAGCGTCGCGTCGGTGGTCGCTACCGTTTTGTCGGGTGCAGGTCGCTAATCGGCTAATGTCCCGAACATTATCAGAGACGCCATAACCATTACCATTCCGCGGTCAGGACGTGACGCTCGGTAAACCGCACGGGAATCGGTCATTGGTATTGTGCATTCGGAACTGATTGATGGGTCTGGCCACGGCCACGGTTCAACGATCCGACTGGTTTGGTCCTCGAAATTGTTCGACATTTCGTATCGAATTTGAGACAAGATTTCTTCCAGTGTATAACAACTCATTCAGCATTCAGTTACACGCAAAATTTATGGTACTACCTGATTCAGAAAACATTCCGCAATATAATTTAATCGTGCAAACACTTTAGAAACATACTTTTGAGCCCGAGATAAACTAGCCTTGGGCTAAAAATCTCGTTAATAAAGATAAAAAAAAAACATACTTTTGAGTTAAGGGTCTTTTAACGAAGCATTTTAAAACCACTTTTTTGTAGTCGCTTGACAGTTCTTCAATGGAATTGACAGATCCTAGAGTCACTTTACCTTAAAGTCATAATTGGAAAAGCGATCATCTGGAGAGCAGGAGACTTATCAATCTGGAACATTTGGCATCTTTCTTCCGGTTACTCTTTTACAGCTGTAGCATCAACTCTCTCGCTGTAATAGGGCTTTTCATTTGACAGGGTCGTGTATGCCATTGTTTACAACTGCCGAATCAAATACAAGTCAGTCATTTTCATAGGAGAACTGTCAAAGCCCCACAAAATCAGCAAAATGTCATTCGTAAATTTGTACACGTCAGTGTATCACCAGCGGCGTCATGGTCTCGCGATTTTTTCCGCAGTCAAGTTCGCAGATTGTGAACAATCCTCGGTACCCACTTTACGTAATTTATGTTTAGTCCCTTACTGTCAGAGCTGTCAGATCGGTGTAACACGCTAAACATAATTTACACAAAGGGCAATTTACACGGAAAAAAATACACGGTAATGAATATTTATTGGGTACCGGACTGGACACAAAAAATTTAATGGTTTTCTTTGGTACATCGAGGTCTTGAAATTAGTCTATAGTATCACTTCTCAGGTATCACTGACAGTATGCCCGATAGCGCAAATTTGACATTTTGTCATTGCTCAAGAGGCCTTTTCAGTTGACAGGTCCGCGTATGCCACTGTTTACAACTGCCGAACAAAGGCGCAAACCATGACGCAAACGCTGAACTGTCATTTTCATAGGAGAACTATCGAAGGCCCTCAAAATCAGCTGATTTTGAACGTCTTCTGATTAGGCCTATTACAAAGACTTGTCAATTTTAAAGCTGCAATCGAAAAGTTCTGATAAAAACAAACTTGCAACAAGTAAACAACCGCTGTAACGAATTATTCGTAATCCCTTTCCATAATCGTGTTGCACTAATCGACCGTCTTCTGTGCTACAAACGGTATTTCAAATTTCGAACTATTTATCCACCGAACGCCACCATGTTCTAATCGTCTTTTTCCACGCTTGTGCGGCTTCCCCGTGACCGGCTTCGGACTTCGGAGGAACAAAGAGAACCCGAAAACGCGCCGTTTAGTTAACCTTTCGATCCGCTTGCTCGCTAGTAGTGCCGCCGCGCCGCCTTCCAGGAATTTTGCGACCACTGCGCTGCTGGCAGCTCGTCTTTCATCGGCCCATCGCGTCGGTCGGGTTGCCTAGACAACGACAACGCAACGCAACGATGCCGCCGATGTTCGTCAATCAATGCCTACTTCGCTACGAACGGTTCGACTGGATGATACCTGCTGCTGATGATCGATCCTGGATTGCTGTGATTAATGATACAATCTACAACACCTTTGATCGACTTTTGATTTGCTCAGTTGGGAGCTCATCCAGTCTCTTTTGTCATAACTTTTCAAGAGCACAGTCAGTCAGTTAGTCGGCGCACAATTTTCACGCATAAACGCAATCGCAGCTCCTAAATATCTTCCCACGATCGTCGTCGCCTGCTCAGTTCTCGATCGTTGTCATCGTCGTCGAGCATACTCGACGTTGTCGTCGAATAAGTTAAAGAACGCGCTGATTCCTCCTCCTCCAAGTGCTCTTTTTCTCATCCTCCTCTTCACCGTTTCTTCCGTGCGTGAACCACCAAGACGAAGAGAAATGCAGCATTTTTGCTGAATAAAAATCCGAAGACAAGACAAGAATCGGTGGTTGCAAAGAAAAAAAAACACACATTTTTAATAACCAACAACGACAAACAACAACCCCGGCAATGGCGACGAAGACTATGAGACTGAGGAGAGGAAGAGTGAGTCTGCGAGAGCATGCACCGGCCACCACCGAGCTGATTGTTGCTCATAAATCACGAAAAATGTGCATGTGACAAGGAGAAGTGGCTTCCGATTAATCGGGAGTGCCGTCGTGTCGTGGCGTGGCGTTACTAATGAACAGTAAGTAGTAGGCGACGAGGAAAAAAAGAAAACATCGAAACGATGTTTTGTGTCATTCGTGATCAACTTTGACTACGATTTATTTTTACGTGTGCTGTGATGGTCCTGATTTATAAGATTCTTCTTCAGAATCTTCTAGGATTCTGCTTCAGAATCCATTGGGATTCTGCTTCAGATTCCACTGGGATTCTGCTTCAGATTCCACTGGGATTCTGCTTCAGAATCCTCTGGGATTCTGCTTCAGAATCCTCTGGGATTCTGCTTCAGAATCCTCTGGGATTCTGCTTCAGAATCCTCTGGGATTCTGCTTTAGAATCCACTGGGATTCTGGTTCAGAATCCTCATGGATTCTGCTTCAGAATCCTCTGGGATTCTGCTTCAAAATCCTCTGGGATTCTGCTTCAGAATCCTCTGGGATTCTGCTTCAGAATCCTCTGGGATTCTGCTTCACAATCCGCTGAGATCCTGCGTCAGAATCCTCTGAGATTCTGCTTCAGAATCTTCTGGGATTCTGTTCAAGAATTCTTCGGGATTCTGTTCAAGAATCCTCATGGATTCTGCTTCAGAATCCTCTGGGATTCTGCTTCAGAATCCTCTGGGATTCTGCTTCAGAATCCTCTGGGATTCTGCTTCAGAATCCTCTGGGATTCTGCTTCAGAATCCTCTGGGATTCTGCTTCAGAATCCTCTGGGATTCTGCTTCAGAATCCTCTGGGATTGTGCTTCAGAATCCTCTGGGATTCTGCTTCAGAATCCTCTGGGATTCTGCTTCAGAATCCTCTGGGATTCTGCTTTAGAATCCTCTGGGATTCTGCATCAGAATCCTCTGGGATTCTGCTTCAGAATCCTCTGGGATTATGTTTCAGAATCCTCCGGGATTCTGTTTCACAATCCTCCGGGATTCTGCTTCAGAATTCATTGGATTCTGTTACAGAATACGCTGAGATTCTGCTTCAGAATCCGCTGAGATTCTGCTTCAGAATCCTCTGGGATTCTGCTTCAGAATCCTCTGGGATTCTGCTTCAGAATCCTCTAGGATTCTGCTTCAGAATCCTCTAGGATTCTGCTTCAGAATCCTCTGGGATTTTACTTCAGAATCCTCTAGGATTCTGCTTCAGAATCCTCTGGGATTCTGCTTCAGAATCCTCTGGGATTCTGCTTCAGAATATTCTGGGATTCTACTTCAGAATCCTCTGGGATTCTGCTTCGGAATCTTCTGGGATTCTGCTTCAGAATCCTTTGGGATTCTGCTTCAGAATCCTCTGGGATTCTGCTTCAGTATCCTCTGGGATTCTGCTTCAGAATCCTCTGGGATTCTGCTTCAGAATCCTCTGGTATTCTGCTTCAGAATCCTGTGGTATTCTGCCTCAGAATCCACTGGAATTCTGCTTCGGAATCCTGTGGGATTCTACTTCAGAATCCTCTGGGATTCTGCTTCGGAATCTTCTGGGATTCTGCTTCAGAATCCTCTGGGATTCTGCCACAAAATCCACTGGGATTCTGCCTCAGAATTCACTGGGATTCTGCTTCAGAATCCACTGGGATTCTGCTTCAGAATCCACTGGGATTCTGCTTCAGAATCCACTGGGATTCTGCTTCAGAATCCTCTGGAATTCTGCTTTAGAATCTTTTGAGATTCTGCTTCAGAATTCTCAAGGATTCTGCTTTAGAATTCTCAAGGATTCTGCTTCTGAATCCTCTGGGATTTCGCTTCAAAATCTTCTGGTATTCTGCTTCAGAATCCTCTGGGATTCTGTTTCAGAATCCTCTGGATTCTGCTTCAGAATCCTCTGGGATTCTGCTTCAGAATCCTCTGGGATTCCGCTTCAGAATCCACTAGGATTCTGCTTCAGAATCCACTGAGGTTCTGCTTCAGAATCCACTGGAATTCTGCTTCAGAATCCACTGGAATTCTGCTTCAAAATCCACTGGAATTCTGCTTTAGAATCCACTGGAATTCTGCTTCAGAATCCACTGGGATTCACCGGAATCGAATCAATATAAACTGACAGCATTCTTTTTTTTTCTGGAATTCTGCTTCAGAATCCACTGGGATTCTGCTTCAGAATCCACTGGGATTCTGCTTCGGAATCCACTGGGATTCTCTGGAATCGAATCAATATGAACTGACAGCATACTTTTTGTCGTCAAATTTTTTCAACTTGTTTGTTTAAAATCAACTTCTTTCTCTTTCAAGCTATGTTTTTAATAAAAAGGTCTATGCTTATGACGATTCGTTTGTTGGATGGTTAGTGCCTTCAGACTTAAATGAAACCCTAATTTCTTCTGATACTTCATCCTTTGGTTCAAACTCACCATAAGCTGGCAGCATTTATTCACTTTCTCTAGTACGTTTAACCAACTAGTCGAAAACCATCTATTGAGGCGGTGATCTTTCAAAAATTTCAACAACCTGATCTTCAAAGCATAAAAGAGTGATCCTCTCATCGAAATCCTAAATTTGTTTGCATAACTGCATGGAACTGGACCTTTTCCAGAAAAAAAACCGGACGCCAACCTTTATAACGAATCTATTTAAATTCTAAAACTCGTCGTTTTCCTTCATCGTTTGTCACGCTACGTCTCTTTATGTTGATTCGACTATTGTAAAATCTTCTGTTGCATTTAATGCAATGGTTAAAATTCAACGTAAGCTGACAGCATTTTTCTCTTCCTTAAATATATTGAACCAACTACCTAAAAACCAACTGTTGGGGCGGGAGGGTCTTTAGAAAATTTCTAAGCAACGAAGAGTGGTATTTTCTGCAAGTCTATGTTTTTGTCGAAAAACATCGAAATCCTTAATTTGTTTACATAGCATCATGGAATTGAACCTTTTCCACCAAAACCGCACTCCCATCTTTTAAACGAATCGATTTGAATTCGAAAACTCGTAATTTTCCTCGCTATTTTTTTCTTGATATGCTTGCTATGGTTCAAACGCAACATAAACTGACAGCATTTGTTTTTTTTTCTAAACCAACAAGCTAAAATCATCTGTAGAAGTAATTCCCTTTTGAATATTTCAAAATGTTGATCATCGAAGCAAAAAAGTTCTATTTTCCCAGAAATTCTATGTTTTTGTCGAAAAACATCGAAACATCAACGTTTTTGACCAGCAGTATGGAAATGAACCTCTTCCAGCAAAACCGGACGCCTATCTTTACAACGATTCGATTTGAATTCAAAAACTCGTCATCTTCCTTCGCCGTTTGTCGTAAGTTCGAGTTTCGATCTTGATTTCGCCCGTTTCACGTCACATTTGCGAGTGAAAACTATTTAGTCTGAGGATGTCCCTCTCACCCGCAAGAAGAGCCACCTTAGCATCGATCACCCATCCGATCGCTGCTTTCCGATCTTTACCGGCAAAGATCAATATTCCCAGAACGCCTCCTCGCATCGCAAGCGATCTCATCCGTCTATTTTGCTTCTGACGAAAGTTCATCGACCAGCAGCCAGCACAGCGATCCATTTAAAAATTAAACCCAACCATTCGTTCTCTCTTCCATTCTGGAGGGGTTCCATCATCATCGGTCTACCTACCTACCTACCTACTTACTTCTCAACGTGCACGTCGTATTCATTGGCACCAACGTGAGAAAAAATTTGCGCATTGCGAAAATCCTATGCAAAAAACTGGCCGACCAACACCGTACGGAGAACTAACTTTGGCTGTATGTATAGTGCTGGTTGGATGGTACGATCATCGTCGATCGTTGAGCGAAGCTTGCAAATTTTACACAAGCTCACAGCTTTCCGGCTTTACCAAAAGCTGCGAAACTAGATTCGATTCGCTAGAAGAGGTATAATTTCACTACTGGGAACGTGGATGCAACATTTTGGTTCTACTGGGCGAATCGATAAAATGTATGTGCGTGTGTATGTGTGTATGTATGTGCGTGAGAATCTTGATCGATTCAACCATAATTCATCCCAATTTGAAGACAAGACTGTAGATCTCACTTGGAAGATCACATGTCGATCAGAAGATCAAGGATCATGCTGGGAATGTGAAATATTGAAAGTCTCGATCAGTTCGGTCGATCCCAGATCTTATAGGTGGATCATTCCAAAGTTTTTCACTCGGTTTGACTGTGCGTCGCCGGTGCAATCATAATTAGTGCCGCTCGTTGTTCGCTTGTCGGCTTACAAAAAAAAAACCGAAAAACAAACGTATGCGAGCGCAGCTGAGCGGAAAATGGAGATTTTAGCAAAATATACAAATGATCATTTTTCAAAAACCCGGAGGCGACAAGGCGATAATTCGAGTGCGTTCGAGTTTTGCGACCAGCAGAAAACCAGGCCCCCACAAATGTCTAGCCCGCAAATATTTTGCCTTAGTGGTGGGTGCTGGCTGAACTTGCGCAAATGATGGATGAGCTACTAGATCGCGATCCGCTTCGCGATGAGCGAGTGTTTGTGCGATCGTGCCAATCTACGCTCTTTTTTTCGCGATCATCAAGCACAGGCAGGTATGAAATTGCCCTTCCATTCAAAGTTCGCGAAAAGCTTCAAGGTCAATGGTTCGCGGCGTTCCGTACGATCGATCGCCTGGCGATCGTTCTGCGTTGCTGCTGACGTAAGATTCAAATTTGCACGAAACGATCATCATATTCGACCGCCGCCGAGGGGGCCAAAGCGTTCTTGTTATTGTTATTGTTTAGAAGTTTTGGCTGCGGTTGGCCCCCCTTCCACGACAACTACTGAACCGTGTGGGGATCACTGTTTTAGAACGAGGATCGCCGAATTGGTGGTTGGTGATCCATCGTAGCGCGATCATTGACGACGATGATGATTATGACGGCGGTGCTGATCGCGCATACTGATCAGCGATCGTGGACTTCACCACTACAATGTTTCGCCGAGCATGCGAATGCGGAGTTCCGAGTCAGCGATCGAGCAACGATCGCCGCAGCGACGACGACGACAACAACCGTGTGATTGCTGCTTGTGTGCCAAATATAGTGCTAATTTTGAAGTGGCCGTTCTTCTTGTTTCCTGCTTCTCCTAGCTAGCTGGGTAGCTGATAGTGCTGAGTCTAGCAGGATTTCGACGGAGCTAGAAGAATAGCGGATTGGATTGGTTTGTTCACGCTCACAGTTGACGGAGGTGCGGGTTGGCACTCATACAAGGCGCTGGTACCAGCGGGGATGTCCCAATGAATGGACGACGATGCAAATTTGGCGTTGAGCGCGACTGGTTTTAAAACCAAGCTGTTTGAAAATTAGAAAGGAATTTACATAAATTGGTGTACGCGGTGGGGTGGCAGATCGCTTGAGGGAGAAGAATGTCGTTTAGAGCAGAACGATCGTAAAATTGAGAAATTGTTGCAGGATTATCGGCGGAATTTGCCAGTTTCGACTGCAGTTCATCGCAATTTTACGACGTGTTTTTGATTAGTTTTTATAGATTGGTTCTTAAACGATTGTTTCTTTCTGATTCTTCTTTCACTGTTCCAAAGTATTACTCGAGCCTGATTGGCACAATTTGCCACAGAGGAGGAAATTTCAAGAAAAATCTGACCAGTTATATATCATCCTGCCCATCAGAATCAGAATACTAACCTTTCAGAATCATTTAACCCTTCTCCTGAGAGATCCTTGTTCCATAATTTGAGATTGTCAAGATATTGCCCTGGGATGCTGAAGCAGAATCCTAGCGTATTCTGAAACAGAATCCCAGAGAATGCAGAATCCCAGAGGATTCTGAAGCGGAATCTCAGAGGATTCTGAAGCAGAATCCCAGAGGATTCTGAAGCAGAATCCCAGAGGATTCTGAAGCAGAATCCCAGAGGATTCTGAAGCAGAATCCCAGAGGATTCTGAAGCAGAATCCCAGAGGATTCTGAAGCAGAATCCCAGAGGATTCTGAAGCAGAATCCCAGAGGATTCTGAAGCAGAATCCCAGAGGATTCTGAAGCAGAATCCCAGAGGATTCTGAAGCAGAATCCCAGAGGATTCTGAAGCAGAATCCCAGAAAATTCTGAAGCAGAATCCCAGAGGATTCTGAAGCAGAATCCCAGAGGATTCTGAAGCAGAATCCCAGAGGATTCTGATGCAGAATCCCAGAGGATTCTGAAGCAGAATCCCAGAGGATTCTGAAGCAGAATCACATAGGATTCTGAAGCAGAATCACATAGGATTCTGAAGCAGAATCCCAGAGGATTCTGATGCAGAATCCCAGAGGATTCTGAAGCAGAATCCCAGAGGATTCTGAAGCAGAATCCCAGAGGATTCTGAAGCAGAATCCCAGAGGATTCTGAAGCAGAATCCCAGAAGATTCTGAAGCAGAATCCCAGAGGATTCTGAAGCAGAATCCCAGAGGATTCTGAAGCAGAATCCCAGAGGATTCTGAAGCAGAATCCCAGAGGATTCTGAAGCAGAATCCCAGAGGATTCTGAAGCAGAATCCCAGAGGATTCTGTTGCAGAATCCCAAAGGGATCCGGAGGAGAATCCTAGAGGATTCTGAAGCAGAATCCCAGAAGATTCTGAAGCAGAATCCCAGAGGATTCTGAAGCAGAATCACAGAGGATTCTGAAGCAGAATCCCAGAAGATTCTGAAGCAGAATCCCAGAGGATTCTGAAGCAAAATCCCAGAGGATTCTGAAGCAGAATCCCAGAGGATTCTGAAGCAGAATCCCAGAGGATTCTGAAGCAGAATCCCAGAGGATTCTGAAGCAGAATCCCAGAGGATTCTGAAGCAGAATCCCAGAGGATTCTGAAGCAGAATCCCAGAGGATTCTGAAGCAGAATCCCAGAGGATTCTGAAGCAGAATCCCAGAGGATTCTGAAGCAGAATCCCAGAGGATTCTGAAGCAGAATCCCAGAGGATTCTGAAGCAGAATCCCAGAGGATTCTGAAGCAGAATCCCAGAGGATTCTGAAGCAGAATCCCAGAGGATTCTGAAGCAGAATCCCAGAGGATTCTGAAGCAGAATCCCAGAGGATTCTGAAGCAGAATCCCAGAGGATTCTGAAGCAGAATCCCAGAGGATTCTGAAGCAGAATCCCAGAGGATTCTGAAGCAGAATCCCAGAGGATTCTGAAGCAGAATCCCAGAGGATTCTGAAGCAGAATCCCAGAGGATTCTGAAGCAGAATCCCAGAGGATTCTGAAGCAGAATCCCAGAGGATTCTGAAGCAGAATCCCAGAGGATTCTGAAGCAGAATCCCAGAGGATTCTGAAGCAGAATCCCAGAGGATTCTGAAGCAGAATCCCAGAGGATTCTGAAGCAGAATCCCAGAGGATTCTGAAGCAGAATCCCAGAGGATTCTGAAGCAGAATCACATAGGATTCTGAAGCAGAATCCCAGAGGATTCTGATGCAGAATCCCAGAGGATTCTGAAGCAGAATCCCAGAGGATTCTGAAGCAGAATCCCAGAAGATTCTGAAGCAGAATCCCAGAGGATTCTGAAGCAGAATCCCAGAGGATTCTGAAGCAGAATCCCAGAGGATTCTGAAGCAGAATCCCAGAGGATTCTGAAGCAGAATCCCAGAGGATTCTGAAGCAGAATCCCAGAGGATTCTGAAGCAGAATCCCAGAGGATTCTGTTGCAGAATCCCAAAGGGATCCGGAGGAGA
Source organism: Aedes albopictus (assembly GCF_035046485.1). Classification (NCBI taxonomy): domain Eukaryota; kingdom Metazoa; phylum Arthropoda; class Insecta; order Diptera; family Culicidae; genus Aedes; species Aedes albopictus. The sequence goes on from NC_085136.1 coordinate 27,719,988, forward strand.
ATCCTAGAGGATTCTGAAGCCGAATCCCAGAAGATTCTGAAGCAGAATCCCAGAGGATTCTGAAGCAGAATCACAGAGGATTCTGAAGCAGAATCCCAGAAGATTCTGAAGCAGAATCCCAGAGGATTCTGAAGCAGAATCCCAGAGGATTCTGAAGCAGAATCCCAGAGGATTCTGAAGCAGAATCCCAGAGGATTCTGAAGCAGAATCCCAGAGGATTCTGAAGCAGAATCCCAGAGGATTCTGAAGCAGAATCCCAGAGGATTCTGAAGCAGAATCCCAGAGGATTCTGAAGCAGAATCCCAGAGGATTCTGAAGCAGAATCCCAGAGGATTCTGAAGCAGAATCCCAGAGGATTCTGAAGCAGAATCCCAGAGGATTCTGAAGCAGAATCCCAGAGGATTCTGAAGCAGAATCCCAGAGGATTCTGAAGCAGAATCCCAGAGGATTCTGAAGCAGAATCCCAGAGGATTCTGAAGCAGAATCCCAGAGGATTCTGAAGCAGAATCCCAGAGGATTCTGAAGCAGAATCCCAGAGGATTCTGAAGCAGAATCCCAGAGGATTCTGAAGCAGAATCCCAGAGGATTCTGAAGCAGAATCCCAGAGGATTCTGAAGCAGAATCCCAGAGGATTCTGAAGCAGAATCCCAGAGGATTCTGAAGCAGAATCCCAGAGGATTCTGAAGCAGAATCCCAGAGGATTCTGAAGCAGAATCCCAGAGGATTCTGAAGCAGAATCCCAGAGGATTCTGAAGCAGAATCCCAGAGGATTCTGAAGCAGAATCCCAGAGGATTCTGAAGCAGAATCCCAGAGGATTCTGAAGCAGAATCCCAGAGGATTCTGGAGCAGAATCCCAGAAGATTCTGGAGCAGAATCCCAGAGGATTCTGAAGCAGAATCCCAGAGGATTCTGAAGCAGAATCCCAGAGGATTCTGAAGCAGAATCCCAGAGGATTCTGGAGCAGAATCCCAGAGGATTCTGAAGCAGAATCCCAGAGGATTCTGAAGCAGAATCCCAGAGGATTCTGAAGCAGAATCCCAGAGGATTCTGAAGCAGAATCCCAGAGGATTCTGAAGCAGAATCCCAGAGGATTCTGAAGCAGAATCCCAGAGGATTCTGAAGCAGAATCCCAGAGGATTCTGAAGCAGAATCCCAGAGGATTCTGAAGCAGAATCCCAGAGGATTCTGAAGCAGAATCCCAGAGGATTCTGAAGCAGAATCCCAGAGGATTCTGAAGCAGAATCCCAGAGGATTCTGAAGCAGAATCCCAGAGGATTCTGAAGCAGAACCCCAGAGGATTCTGAAGCAGAATCCCAGAGGATTCTGAAGCAGAATCCCAGAGGATTCTGAAGCAGAATCCCAGAGGATTCTGAAGCAGAATCCCAGAGGATTCTGAAGCAGAATCCCAGAGGATTCTGAAGCAGAATCCCAGAGGATTCTGAAGCAGAATCCCAGAGGATTCTGAAGCAGAATCCCAGAGGATTCTGAAGCAGAATCCCAGAGGATTCTGAAGCAGAATCCCAGAGGATTCTGAAGCAGAATCCCAGAGGATTCTGAAGCAGAATCCCAGAGGATTCTGAAGCAGAATCCCAGAGGATTCTGAAGCAGAATCCCAGAGGATTCTGAAGTAGAATCCCAGAGGATTCTGAAGCAGAATCCCAGAGGATTCTGAAGCAGAATCCCAGAGGATTCTGAAGCAGAATCCCAGAGGATTCTGAAGCAGAATCCCAGAGGATTCTGAAGCAGAATCCCAGAGGATTCTGAAGCAGAATCCCAGAGGATTCTGAAGCAGAATCCCAGAGGATTCTGAAGCAGAATCCCAGAGGATTCTGAAGCAGAATCCCAGAGGATTCTGAAGCAGAATCCCAGAGGATTCTGAAGCAGAATCCCAGAGGATTCTGAAGCAGAATCCCAGAGGATTCTGAAGCAGAATCCCAGAGGATTCTGAAGCAGAATCCCAGAGGATTCTGAAGCAGAATCCCAGAGGATTCTGAAGCAGAATCCCAGAGGATTCTGAAGCAGAATCCCAGAGGATTCTGAAGCAGAATCCCAGAGGATTCTGAAGCAGAATCCCAGAGGATTCTGATGCAGAATCCCAGAGGATTCTGATGCAGAATCCCAGAGGATTCTGAAGCAGAATCCCAGAGGATTCTGAAGCAGAATCCCAGAGGATTCTGAAGCAGAATCCCAGAGGATTCTGAAGCAGAATCCCAGAGGATTCTGAAGCAGAATCCCAGAGGATTCTGAAGCAGAATCCCAGAGGATTCTGAAGCAGAATCCCAGAGGATTCTGAAGCAGAATCCCAGAGGATTCTGAAGCAGAATCCCAGAGGATTCTGAAGCAGAATCCCAGAGGATTCTGAAGCAGAATCCCAGAGGATTCTGAAGCAGAATCCCAGAGGATTCTGAAGCAGAATCCCAGAGGATTCTGAAGCAGAATCCCAGAGGATTCTGAAGCAGAATCCCAGAGGATTCTGAAGCAGAATCCCAGAGGATTCTGAAGCAGAATCCCAGAGGATTCTGAAGCAGAATCCCAGAGGATTCTGAAGCAGAATCCCAGAGGATTCTGAAGCAGAATCCCAGAAGATTCTGAAGCAGAATCCCAGAGGATTCTGAAGCAGAATCCCAGAGGATTCTGAAGCAGAATCCCAGAGGATTCTGAAGCAGAATCCCAGAGTATTCTGAAGGAGAATCACATAGGATTCTGAAGCAGAATCCCAGAGGATTCTGAAGCAGAATCCCAGAGGATTCTGAAGCAGAATCCCAGAGGATTCTGAAGCAGAATCCCAGAGGATTCTGAAGCAGAATCCCAGAGGATTCTGAAGCAGAATCCCAGAAGATTCTGAAGCAGAATCCCAGAGGATTCTGAAGCAGAATCCCAGAGGATTCTGAAGCAGAATCCCAGAGGATTCTGAAGCAGAATCCCAGAGTATTCTGAAGGAGAATCACATAGGATTCTGAAGCAGAATCCCAGAGGATTCTGAAGCAGAATCATATAGGGTTCTGAAGCAGAATCCCAGAGGATTCTGAAGCAGAATCCCAGAGGATTCTGAAGCAGAATCCCAGAGGATTCTGAAGCAGAATCCCAGAGGATTCTGAAGCAGAATCCCAGAGGATTCTGAAGCAGAACCCCAGAGGATTCTGAAGCAGAATCCCAGAGGATTCTGAAGCAGAATCCCAGAGGATTCTGAAGAAGAATCCCAGAGGATTCTGAAGCAGAATCCCAGAGTATTCTGAAGCAGAATCCCAGAGGACTCTGAAGCAGAATCCCAGAGGATTCTGAAGAAGAATCCCAGAGGATTCTGAAGCAGAATCCCAGAGGATTCTGAAGCAGAATCCCAGAGGATTCTGAAGCAGAATCCCAGAGGATTCTGAAGCAGAATCCCAGAGGATTAACGGTTGATTTAAAATTTTTAGTAGTAGGTCGATTGACCACTCGCGGCGCTGGTGTCGTTTTTGCTCCTGTTTGACGTTTGCTCACTACCGTCATCTAGTGGCGGCCCGGCTAAACACAGTAGGTTTAGCATTGGGCGATTACGTTTTCGTGACGATGTTTTTTAATGAAATTTGTTCCAAGTGTTACGTCTGTTTCTCTGTGATCATACCTTAGGATCGTCTTAAGGTGATTCGGGAAATTCGATGCGATGTTTTTTCCATGACTGACTTCAAATTCTTTTCAACAACTAAGCAGTCTAATGCAATGGTGTATATCTTGGTCAGAAAGATTTTCTTTTATTTTCGTATCTGTCATACACGATACACGATTGCAGAAATTTTCACCGTTCAAAAAAGCTTCGAAGCAACGGAACTGAGGTCAGCAAATAATGTTCTAGGTGATGGCCTTATCCACACTCTTCTTTTTTCTCTGGATTGCTTCTTCTTTTTTTCTCTTACTGCGGGCACTGTTTACAAAAAATTACATATTCATGAACATCCAGCGATTGAAAGTTCACTGGATGCTCACCGGATCTCGCCGGATGCAAGATGTGAGCAGTGATTTTAGTAAATCGTTTCACATCATGCTGACAGTTGGCGTGTGACGTCATCGTGGATTAGTTCATTGACATTAAGTGCGGTTTGGCTTCTCAGTCATGAAGTTTGCGAAGACTAGTTTTTCTTTATCTTCGCCTACGTTTTGACTCGGGATGGGGCCTTTTTAAGTGAGTTATACCCAAAAACTCGGTGTAACTGACTAGTGCTAAAGCTCCAGAACCGTTTTCCATAATTGCTTATTGAAAAATCAAATTCAATTCAATTCAAATTCAATTTAGTCTATTCATTTGGGTCAGATTTGCCCTGAAGAAGGCTTCATCCCGGACTGAAACGTAGGCTAAGATAATTAAAATGAAAAACAATCGGAAAACCCCAGTAAAACCCGCAAAAGCTTTGCTATATTTTTAAAGTCATCCCCTCTGTAGTCGTACCAGTCGAACTCCTCCCTCCTCGTACAGCTTAACTTCCATGCTGTCAGCTTAGCATTAATCAGAATGTTGAACGGGTTTCATGTTTGCGAATTGTTAGAACTGTACAGTATAGGAAAACCTTTCATGCGATGTTTTCCTGCATATTTCAGCTTAACAATATGTCGCTATTAGGATCCGAAAAACGCATTTGAATAGCAGCTGATTGATTCCAGAATTCTTAATGTGCGATGTTTTTTTTTGTATTCTAGTGAAAAGATTGAGGAGATTTTATGTTTGTGACAGTGGTGACGAGTTCGGTTCCTGGGCTGCTTCATGAGCGCTTCGTAATGTATACATCCTCGATTTCCGTGCCTGTCACCCATAATCACTTCACAAAAAAGTTGAGAAATAAGAAGAAAAATGCCTGCTGTCAGTTAATTCGCTACATTAATCAGGTCAGCCCTGAATAATGTAGCGAATTAAAACATAATTCGTGGTTCATTACATCTAAAGAACAGTTTGACATTCAGGCTGTCAGTTTTGCATTGATCAGTATGTTGAATGTTTTTTAGTTTGGCACACCGTTTGAGTTCTGCGCAATTGACAAACCATTTGTGCGATGTTTCCCTGCATATTTCGGCTGAGGCTGAATATATGGTCACTGGGATCGGGGAAATTCTTGATTGTTATGCCGGCCGCACGATGCTCAAGTGCGGACATTACCACTTTTCATAGAAAGTACAAGTTTTCCCGGTTGGGATTCCAATTCAAGAAGAAAAATGCATCCTATCAGTTCAGTTGTTACGCTAGTCAGATCTGAGAACTTTAGGATAATTACAGCTATAGTAGAACTGTATCGACGTTCATGCTGTCAGTTTTACATCAATTCTCGATGTTGATTGTTTTTCATCTTTCATCTAACTATTTGAATGCTGCAATATGGGGAAGCCCTTCTAATTATTCTAGTGATAGTATTGAAAGATTCGTAAGAGATCAAAAAACATAGAATTTCAGAGAAGATCGCTCTACTTTGATTTGAGTATCAGCATGTACAAATTTATCAAAGGTGATCAGTTGGAGTTAGCTAGTTTGTTAAACATATTCTAGGAAGAGAAGAAATGCTGTCAGTTTCTGTATGGAACAACAAACTCCCGACAATGAATCTACCGAATCTAGCTACGCACACGCTCATTGTTGACATGTTCCATCGAACAACAAACTCCCGGTTAGACATTTTCCGAATCTAGCCGCGCACATGTTTACTGTTCACTTTTAGCATGGAACAACAAACTCCCAAGAATTAATCTATCGAATCTAGTCACGCTCGCTGTTCACTTCTTGCTCCGAACAACAATTTTCAGGCAAGGAATCTTCCTTTCAGATAAGTTAATGGAATCGTGAAAGATCTGAAACAAGCAGAAGGTTTGCTTTTTACATATGCGCTGTTTTCTAAGCGATTCAGTTGAAAAATATCTTGGATTGGAAGGAGCTGAATTTTGATTTCGATCATACTTCAGTATCATTATAAGGCGGAAATTCAACTGTGCGATGTTTTTCCATTACTAAACTAGATGCAATTGAAGAAGCCGGAACGGTTCAGGAGCTTTTCGTAACAAGGTAACGGAGTATTCCTTGATGTCGTGTCTGCCATTCGACAAGCGAGTGCAAAAATCGGCATTTTACAAAAAAAATGTCGATAAGCACCTTTCCTGTTTTGGGATGTCACGCCAAGAAAAACAGTTCAATTGGTACGCAAATCAGAGCTGAGTAAACATAAATCGCATTGAAAACCGCAACAAAAACTGTGCTGTCAATTTAGAATTGATCAGAATGCCAAACGTTTCTTATCTTTGCAAGCTGTTTCTCTGCATCTACCAGTTGAAGAATGTATTCCAATGTTAATTGGGACCGGATAAAAGATTTGACTCAGATGAACTGACAGTATCGATTAAAATCACATGACCGGACTGGAAATTCTCCTAAGCTAACTAAACTACATATTCAATGCAATGAACTCGCAGCAACATTATGCTAAGAGTGGTAGAGTGGTGATTCCTGAAGCGATTCAAAAGCTTTTTTTTAAGGGGTATTCCGTAGTGTTATGCCTGTTGCACGTTACACTTATTATTATATTTTATTAAAGACACTTTACCAAATAAGTTGGCATTCGTGTCCAACACGTTAAGCGGTTGCTGAAGTCCTCATATTTAAAAAATAAAACTTAAAAAAGGTTCCTCCCAGGATTTTATGCCAAGAAGAAAAGTACCTGCCGTCATCTCAGTTGCTGTGCTAGTCACAGCTTTGAAATCATAACTCGAAGGTTATTATGGCTTACTGAATTCGTCTATGCTGTCAGTTTTATATTTATCATGATCTTGTATGTTTTCCATCTTTACAAACCGTTAGAGGTCTGCAGTATTCGGAAATCATTCATGCGATGTTTTACCATCGCTGAACTGACGTGGTAGTGGTGATTCAAAAGTGCCCTCCCCCCTAATTTAACGGTAGCAAGCGATCGCTTCTGTCAAATTAGCGTATACGTGAACCTGACCCTATATGAACACACGGGGGTTCTGATTCAAGCTAGCAAATCAACGCGACAGTAGAAGAGGCGCAACAATTGCCGTCAATTCGCGTAACCGTTGAGTACTGGAGCGAACATCACTTGTGCGATGTTTTTAGATAAAGCGTTGCTCATTATCGCATAAACTTTTACTGATGTTATTGGAATCCGATTTGGAATCGAAGTTCTTGGTCGATTTAAGTTGTTTTCACTTAACCGGTTCATGGGATAGTGGTGTACCAGGAAAATGTGAATAACACGATGTTGGTAACCCGACAGAATCCATCGGCATCGTATCGACTCCAGTCAAGAAAGCTGTCTTATGGTATTTACCAAATACTCGTTTGTGCGATGTTTCAACATTCTCAGAACTGAAAATAATTCATGGCAACGATGCTGTCAGTTTCAATTGTGTTCAAATCAAGAGTTTGGAGAGCACAGTATAGATGCAATGTTTTTAGCTAGAATTGAGAAAGATTAATCAGTGTTCAACACGTAGTTATGATCATTTTCAGTTTTTTTTCGTTAGAAATGCTGTCAGTTTCCGTTTCAACTCGGAACAGTTATGATAAGAGTGCAATTCTGCAAATTTCTGAAAAAGAATCAGCGTTTAGTACGCTATTTTGGTAATTTTCAGTATTAACACAGATTAATTGGTAATTTTCAGTATAATACACAAATGCTGTCAGTTTCCTTTTCAAGTTGAACCACTTGTAATAAAATCGATCTAAAGTGCCTTTTTAGTATTATTTTTTTCTGACTGGTATAGTAATTTACAAGCTTTTGCAGTGAAAAAGTTGTACCTGTTACTCAGTACTCAACCGATAGGACTGATATCGCACAGCTCTGTTTTTCTTCAAAACGTTCAAATCTCATGTTACCGCATAATCCGCTCGATTACATCGAACACCACTAGATTATACCAATAAAACGTAGCTAATAAACCGCGTGGGATCCGCATTGATTCCTCTCTGTCTCCGTGGCAAAATGTCAGAGAGCACCAGCCTTGCCTAACATTCCGTAAAATCACGCATTACTACTGATGATCACCTATCGACCAAACGCACCCCACCCATTGCCATCCATCACCACTGAAGGCGGTCCAAGTCTGATCTGGTTTGGTCCGTTTGGTCTAGCTGCTCAAGTTCCCACACCTCGACGCGCGGATGCCGATGATGGACGGAGCGCATGGACGAGACCCCCTGCGGCTACTAGACCGCACAAAAATTCGCAAAATCAAAAGCAGACAGAAGACAGCAAACGCAAAACTGGTATTAGCAAACCAGGGCAGGACCCACAAAAGCGGGACGATCGCAGTCGGCGTCGGTTTCGCTTTCATTCGTTTCCGCGTGTCCCGCCGATTGGATTGGGTCTTCGGGTTGTTCGTTATCTTTCTGCGGGCGGTGTCGCGGCGAAAGGTGACGATTTCACTGCTGCTTTTTGGAAAATTCTCAAAGGGACACATGGTGTATCAATGAAGAGTTGTCTCGATTGTGTTGGATGAGCTTTTGTTGTTATTGTTCAACGCGTTACGATTTGCGTTACCATGGAAACGACTTCGACTTGATTCATTATGAAATCTTTGAAATGGTCAACTCGTGAGTATAATTTTTACAGTTTATCAGTGCTGTGTTGTCCTGACACCGAGAAATTGCCTTACCGAGAACCGCAAGGTGAATTGTTCCACCATGTTTTCGAGTTAGCCGCCAATTAAAATTCGTCCAGAACAGGACTCCCTCATGGCGGCCAGCCACGACAACGGCGATGAAGATAAGCGCCCAAAAAGCATTGGGTGCAGCCTATAATAAAGTTTATGTCCGAGGGGCTGCTTTGAATTTTCGGCATGGTCGTCGTCAGATCAGAGCGCATCGACCGACCGCCGACGATCGTTCGGGGGGACTACAAATCAGGTTTATGGTGAGGTATTCTGGGGTTGATGCGCTGTCGGATGTTAGACGCGTTAGTGTTTTTGCGACCAAATCGTGACGCTTGATTTGAATTTGACGATTCAAGTAGTTAAAATGACAGTTTCGACGATGCTGTCAGTTCTATTCATCAGAATTTCAAATTGTTAACTCATTTTTTGGTTTGTGATGTTTTTTTGATAATCTTTGCAGAGAAAGGCTGCCTGGCAGCATTGAATGGATTGAATGTTAAAATGATTTTCGAGTCAAGTTTGTTTATTATGACTGGGTCTATAGAAACATGTTGAAATACTCTTAAATACATTGCAATGTAGCAAAACAGTTTTGTGTATCAGTAATTGAGATAAATTATTAGACAGTTATAACTGATAATGATACTCAACTCAAATTAACTGACAGCATTGATTTAATTAGAAACCAACATCGCTAATTCCAACACTTTGGTGCCCCACACAACGCTTCGTATCGATTGATCGATCGTGAAGCTATCACCAACTGATTTGGGACAGTTTACGATTGTCCACCATGCACGATGATCGTCGCAAGAGGGTTCAACAACCCTCCGTTCTAATGGCGATCGGCTCTCGATTAGTCGATGCAGTGAAAATAAATCTCGCATCGTCAATTCTTACTGTCGCACACGCAGATTAACAGGGAAGTTGGTGATCGCCGTTGCGAATAGAGAAGTTCAGTTTGCGATGTTTTTCGCGTTTTATGATTTTCGCGAACATTTTGCCAATTGACCATCCCTAGAAATGGAAAAGTTCATTTATTGGGATGTTCAATTCATATTTTCATAAAAAAATATATTAAAAATGTTTGTTGCGTCGGACAAGAATACTCTATTCGCTATTCCAAATCAGAAGTCTTTAAAGCGATGGAAACGACGACTGACTGACTGCAAGCCTACTTTGTTGTTGTTGTTGTTGTCATTTCCTCTCGACTAGCGTTTAGAATAGCCGGGCGTTCGCGAAACGAAAAAAAAATTGACAACAAAGCATCGCTGTCGAGTGTCAGACCAAGTTGAATTCATAATTTTCGTCGTGTGACACAAACCAGGAGTCTATTTAAAAGTAAAAGTATTCCACCCGAGCCAGGTACTGATGACAGAGGACAGGAGGTCGAGCTTCCGTCCGAGGTTAGAATCATTGAAAACGAAAAGTTATAGATTTGCAAATATCTACTGACAGCATAACATATACGTGTCGCCGTTACGTTGTGACACACATCTACTACATGAGCATGCTCCAATTCCGGAAGCGCAGCAGGGTGATGAGTCATTGCGCTGTGCTTCTTCCGCAGCTATCTGCTGAATTAGGGGAATTTATTTGGAAGTCAAAGACGGCGGCGACGGGCGCATTTCAAAAGGCGAATCAATTGTCGACGAGGGCAATCAAATCTATTTGGCCGGGGTTTGGTCGTGAGATAACGATGGCTACTGCGATTCAGAGGAATCATTCGCAGGAAATCAGTGGCACTTTTTCGTTGAGGTAAAAGATCGCATGGCAAGTTTTTAAAATTAGAATTCTATACAAGAGGTGTGCTAGTTTCTTTTCGGAAGCTTGGCAAGCTTCCCTTTGGAAGCTTGAAAACCTTTCTTTGAAAGCTTGAAAAGCTTCTTTTCAGAAGCTTGAACAGCTTCTCTCCGGAAACTGGAAAAGCTTCTCTTCGGAGGCTTGGAATGCTTCTTTTTGGAAGTTTGGAAAGCTTCTCTTCGAAAGCTTTGAAAGCTTCTTTTCAGCAGCTTTGAAAGCCTCTTTCGGAATCTTGGAAGGCTTCTCTTCGGAAGCTTGGAAAGCTGGCTTCCGAAGAGAAGCTTTCCAAGCATCCAAGGAAAGCTTCTCTTCGGAAGCCAGAAAAGATTTCCTTCGGAAACTTGGAAGGCTCAGAAGCTTATAAAGCTTCTCTTCGGAAGCTTGCAAAACTTCTTTTTGGATGGTTGGAAAGTTTCTCTTCGGGCGCTAGGAAAGCTTCTCTTCGGAAGCTTGGGAAGCTTCTCTTTGGAAGCTTGGGAAGCTTCTCTTCGGAAGCTTGGAAAGCTTCTCTTCAGAAGTTTGGAGAGATCTCCGGGAACTTGGAATGCTCCTTTTCGGAAGCTTGGAATCTTCTTTTCGGAAACTTGGAAAGTTTCTGTTCGGAAGCTTGGGAAGCTTCTCTTCGGAAACTTGGAAAGCTTCTCTTCGAAAGCTAGGAAAGCTTCTCTTTGGAAGATTGGAAGGCTTCTATTCAGAAGCTTATAAAGCTTCTCTGCGGAAGCTTGAAAAGCTTCTCTTTGGATGGTTGGAAAGTTACTCTTCGGACGCTTGCAAAGCTTCTCTTCGGACGCTTGGAAAGCTTCTCTTCGGAAGCTTGAGAAGCTTCTCTTCTGAAGCTTGAGAAGCTTCTCTTCTGAAGCTTGAGAAGCTTCTCTTCGGGAGCTTAAGAAGCTTCTCATCGGAACCTTGGAAAGCTTATCTTCGGAAGCTTGGAAGCCTTTCTTTGAAAGCTTGAGAAGCATCTCTTCGGATGTTTGGAAAGCTTCTCTTCGGATGCTTGAAAGTTTCTCATCCGATGCTTGGAAAGTTTCTCTTTGGAAACTTGGAAAGCTTCTCTTTGGAAGCTTGGAAAGCTTCTTATTGGAAGCTTGGAAAGCTTCTCTTTGAAAGCTTGGAAAGCTTCTCTACGGAAGCTTGGGAAGCTTCTCTCCGGAAGATTGGAAAGCTTCTCTACGGAAGCTTGAAAAGCTACTCTACGGAAGCTTGAAAAGCTGCTCTACGGAAGCTTGGAAGCTTTTCTTCGGAAGCTTGGAAAGCTTCTCTTCGGAAGCTTGGAAAGCTTCTCTTCGGAAGCTTGGAAAGTTTCTCTTCGGTAGCTTGGAAAACTTCTCTTTGGAAGATTGGAAGCTTCTTTTCTGAAGCTTGGAAAGCTTCTCTTCGGATGCTTAGAAAGCTTCTCTTTGAAAGCTTGGAAAGCATCTCTTCGGAAGCTTGGAATGTTTCTCTTCGGAAACTTGATAAGCTTCTCTTCGAAAGCGTTTAAGCGTGTTTCTCTTCAGAAGCTTGGAAAGCTTTTCTTCGGAAGCATAGACAGTTCCTCTTCGGAAGCTTTGAAAACTTCTTTTTGGAAGCTTCGAGAGCTTCACTTCGGAAGCTTGGATTGTTTCTCTTCGGAATCTTGGATCGCTTCTCTTCTGAAGCTTGGAAAACGTCTCTTTAATAGATTGGAAGCTTCTTTTTGGAATCTTGAAAAGCTTCACTTCGGAAGCTTGAAAAGCTTCTCTTCGGAAGCTTGAGAACTTCTCTTCGGATGCTAGGAAAACTTCTCTTCGGAAGCTTGGAAAGCTGCTCTTCGGAAGCTTGGAAAGCTTCTCTTCGGAAGCTTGGAAAACTTCTCTTCGGAAGCTTGGAAAACTTCTTTTCGGAATCTAAAGAAGCTTCTCTTCGGAAGTTTGTAAAGCTTCTCTTCGGAAGCTTGGAAAGCATCTCTTCGGAAGCTTAAAGAGCTTCTATTCGGAAGCTGGAGAAGCTTCTCATCGGAAGATTGAAGAGCTTCTCATCGAAGCTTCTAAACGCTTCTAAAGCTTTCAGAGCGGCTTCAAAAGAGATTTTCCAGTTTAAAAAGATGAGTCTTTTGAGTTTCTAAAGAGCACAGTGTGCTCCCCTGCAATTTAGTCATAGAAGCGTTTACCTCCTCTAGTTCACGGACGATTAACCGATAAGCGATAGCGCAACAGTTGAGGGAAAGCTTTCGCTTCCGACATCATCAAAACAATCCATTTAAATTTTCTACGCACGACGCACACTGTGATCAACAGCCGTCGCGTCAACCGGAAAACATCGCATCGCAGCAGTCGGTGACCCGCGAACTTCCATGGCGACACCTTACAATACAATGCGTTGCGTTGCGTTGGTATCGAATCCAATTTGGAACGGTCTCACCTGCTCCCGTTCCATGGAAATAATGGCATAATTGGCCGCCGTTGTTGTTGCTGTGTACGCACTCATCGGCAATCGTCGTTCGCTAGTGACAGCGAGCGCTACTCGCATTAGAATCGAATTAGAAGCTGAAATGGGGACACACGCACGTAAATTAGACGCCTTGTTGACCTCGGTTCTGGAACGGCGCAGGTGTCAAATGTCCCGGCGCACTAAACTGGAACGGAGGGACATTTAAAAATTAAATCGAAACCTAGTTTCCTCGTTACCCGGGGCGACGTGGAACGTTGTTTTTGTTTTTATTGCAGTCCGGATGTAAAGTAGGCTGCGCAAGCGCAGCGAAACAAGGAAACGGGAGACGCGCTTCCGTTCGTCAGGGTTGCGATGTTTTGATTTCCTTTCGTAAACAGATTTGCGATGTTTTGCGCGCGTCTAACGGGACGTCTCACAGCTGAACGGCAATAAAAACAAACTTCGCGCACAGTCATCGAAAATAAAAATGCTACATTTGCCTACTGTGATTGTGTCTTGTCGTTGGTTGTTTTTTTTTTGTGGATTCCATCCAAGTAAACCGTGGTGCGGGTCATTATCGTCGTTATGCTTTCTCCTGGTCGTTCCTTGAAGGTCCGCGTGCGTTTTCTAGGTGACGGTCAACTCCACGGGCAGCCCAGAGTCTCCAGTTCCAGTGTGAGGTGGATGACTGGAAGAACGGACGGAGCAAGCAAGTGCCAAAGTCCACAGGAAAGAAGAAAGTCAACTCGCGTCAGTCATCCGTAGTTCTGGCCGCATGCAAAAAAAGAACACGGTAAATAGACATTATTAACACACTGGAACAGCGCAAAACGTGCATCGCCTTCGGTCTGCCACGGAGAGTGAGGACTGAGGAGGTATTCTCCGCGGTGTTCGGGAAGTGACAGTCCTCCTGACGCTGCTAGAAAGAAGAGGCCATCGCCAGCCGGTCGCAGTCGCAGAACGGTTGCGGGTGATTGACTTGGTAAGTTGCACACGGCAAAAAACGCCAACCAGGTTGCTGCGATCGCAGAAAAACGAATGACAGCTGCGTGACCGGGTTGCCAGTTTGGCGGTGATGGACGTTGTGGAGTTCGGCTTGGCGACTGGTCACCTTCGAGCGAATCGTCGAATAAGCCACAAAACGTTGCCGGTTTTCGAGATAAGGCCATGCATGCACGAGGTGGCGACGGATACGTCATTTGCCGGGGTATGTTACATGGAACTTACCACGGGTCGTTGAACTAGACCCTCGGGTCGGGTTAGTGTGATTTGTACCGTGAAACTGCGGAACACGGTTATCGTTCGGTTGGAAACCGGCTTGAAATTCCCCGAACGCAGTCGCGACTCGCGGCCGCATTCACCTACACAGCGATCAGCTGATCTCCAAGCAAGCGGTGGCGACAATGACGATCGTCGTCACCACCGATGACGATGATGATCGATCGCACAGCGAAGGTGTGTGCGAGAATGTGATGATGATGACGCATAAATTTGCCGGCCGAGTGGCAGAGAGAGTGGCATTCAAATCAAGTGGCCTACTAGATGGCGATTACCATCCATTCGCCGGAGAAAGAACCCGCAAGTAGCAGCGACTGCCGGAGAAGAGTAGGCGACGAAGACTCGTTCGTCGCACACGGAAACAATCTAGCGAGCCGAAACGCACCGCCTGCCTGCTCCGTTGATTAGAGTGCGTGCGTATGAGTGATTTCTCTGTAATATTTTCGCCTGCGTGTTATGACATCGCGCACAGCGACTTTGCGACACTGTAGTTGCTCCGGCTTCAAGCGAAGCAAGTCTCAAGGTTAGGAGCCGAAATCGGAGCGAGTCGTTGACCGTCAATCGTCGATCAAAGATAGCCAGTGCAATTTCGGAAGAATGACAGTTCTTGACGATCGTAGTTCGTCGTTACCTAGCAAACGCATCGCCTGCTGCGATTGATTTCCTCCGCAAACTACGAAGTTCCACATGCGCTGCGGATTTGAATGCTCTTGTACCAAGTTCGCTAACCTTGGCCAATCTTCCGCGGACGTATCGTTTGCCAAAATTACCTTCTGAGAGCTCTAATTACGTTCTGCTTCTTGTGTGTGTGCTGTGCTTCTACAACCGGTTTTCTGAACCTGCGAAAATTTTCTGCAACATTAGTCAGCACAACCCCGTGCAGAGGGTTTTTTTCTTCTTTGGTTCTTGTATCGCGAAAATCTCTTCCTCTTCGGCCGGCGATTTAAATAGACTCTGCGAATTGCGATTTAAAATCCTCACATTGAGGGGAGGCTTTTCATTGAAAACGCTGGTGTGGATCAACCACCTGACGTAATGGATCTTTAAATCCATCGCCGCCGTCAATTCCCAAGGTTTTTTTTTCTCTTCTGTACCGAAAACCCCTCATAATAATCATCGCCATCGCAGGTGGCCATGACGGGCGGCGGTGGTGTGATGCGACCTCGGTTCGCGAAAAAAAATCGCAACTCAATCGCATCAGACGCGCTTGATCGATTCTGCACATTCACACGCGCACGCAGCACTGCGCAACGCGGCAAGGCAACACGCACGCAGACTTGAGGACCACGTGTATACTGCGCTGAACCATGGTTGTTTCCATCTATCGAATCGCTTTGTTTTGGGCATCCGATTTCGTAATCTTCATTGTCTTTGTCGTTGCTGTTGCGGTCGCGGTCGTAGTCGTCGCGTTGTCGCGTCTATTTTCGCACCGCCGCGCCGGACGAATGTGGCACACACAATGCACACATCCAAGAGTGCGTGCGTGGTGCTCAACGCTCGCATCGCACACACATAGTAGGCCAAAAAATAGAAAACGAGTAGGAAGTGGTGTAGCAGCAGCCCAGCAGGCCGTGGAATATTTCTGTCAATGATATTGTGTGCGAAATTATTCGCGATGCTGTCAGCTGATTTTTGCACCGCATTCTTTGTTTTTTCTTCTTCTTTTTGACAACGTTCATGGGTGTGTTCCGGTCAAGTGGGTAGCGGTTCGGTGGCGAGCGAAGCGTAGGATGTTCGACAATAATGAGGATGTGTTAGTGGGTGGCTCAAAACTGATTGATTGATTTGTCGAGCTTTAACTTTTGAGCTGGATGAACTGACAGCCTGTTTTGTTTGACCTGCCAACTTGGATCTTTTGAAAATGACTCATGAAGAAAGACGGTAAGTGGGTAAGCGACCTTAGGAAACAAATGACGCGATTCTAGATGGAAAAGCATCCAGATCCAGAATAGAAATTGGTGCTAATTGGTCTAACGTGATTGTTGAACGGTCTAAATAGCAGCACTGATGCTGTCATTCTTGGAGTAATCGTTGTTGACTCAGCTCACCAATTTACCCACACTGCAAGCCTCAAAAGCTTCTGTTTGGAAGCGTGAAGAATTTCTCTTTGAAAACTTGAAAAGTTTCTCTTCAGAAGCTTGAAAATCTTGAAAAGCTTTTTTTTTCGGAAGCTGAGAAATTTTCTCTTTGGCAGCTTCGGAAAGCTTCTCTTTGGTAGCTTGAAAAGCTTCTCTTTGGAAGCTTGAAAAGCTTCTCTTTGGAAATTTGTTTAGCTACTCTCCGCAAGATTGAAAAGGTTCTCTTTGGAAGCTTTACAAGCTTCTTTTTGAATGCTTGACAAGCTTTTTTTCCGAAAGCATCGAAAGTTTGACAAGCTTCTTTTTATTAACCTAAAGAGATTCTTCGCGGAAGCTTGAAAAGCTTTTTATCAGAAGCTTGAAAAGCTTCTTTGTGGAAGCTATTCTCCGGAAGCTTCTCTTCGGAAGCTTGAAGAGCTTCTCTTCGGAAGCTTGGAGAGCTTCTCTTCGGAAGTTTGAAAAGCTTCTTTTTTCGGAAGTTTGGAAAGCTTTTCTTTGGAAGCTTGAAAAGCTACTCTTCGGAAGCTTGGAAAGTTACTCTTTGGAAGCTTGAACAGCTTTTCTTCGGAAGCTTGAAAAGCTTCTCTCCGGAATCTTGAAAATCTTCTCTTCGGAAGCTTAGAAATCTTCTGTTTGGAAGCTTGAAAAGCTTCTCTTCGGAAGCTTGGAAAGCTTCTGTTTGGCAGCTTGCACAGCTTCTCTTTGGAAGCTTGAAAAGCTTCTCTCCGGAATCTTGAAAAGCTTCTCCCCGGAAGCTTGAAAAGCTGTTATCTGGAAGCTTGGAAAGCTTCTGTTTGGAAGCTCGACGAGCTTCTCTTGAAAACCTCGACCAGCTTCTTTTTGGAAGCTTGTGTGAGTGCTTATTTTTGCAAGCTCGGCGAGCTTCTCTTTGGAAGCTTGAAAAGTTTCTCTCCGTATTATTGAAAAGCTTCTTTCCGGAAGCTTGAAACGCTTCTTTCCGGAAGCATAAAAAGCTTCTCTCCGAAAGCATGAAAAGCTTCCCTCCGGAAGCTTGAAAAGCCTCGTTCCCGAAACTTTGAAAACTTCTTTCAGGACACTTGGAAAGCTACTCTCCGAAAAGATCGAAAAGATTATCTCATGGAACTTGAACAGCTTTTCTTTCGAAAAGCTTGAAAAGCTTCTCTCCAAAAAAAAAAACTAAAAAACTTCTCTTTGGAAGCTTGAATGCCTTTTTATCAGAAGCTTGGAAAGCTTCCCTCCGAAAGCATGGAAAGCTTCTCTCCGGAAGCTTGAGAAGCTTCTCTCCGGAAGCTAGAAAAGCTTCTCTCCGGAAGCTAGAAAAGCTTTTCTCCGGAAGCTTGAAAAGCTTCTCTCCGGAAGCTAGAAAAGCTTCTCTCCGGAAGCTAGCTTCTCTCCGGAAGCTAGAAAAGCTTCTCTCCGGAAGCTTGAAAAGCTGTTATCTGGAAGCTTGGAAAGCTTCTGTTTGGAAGCTCGACGAGCTTCTCTTGAAAACCTCGACCAGCTTCTTTTTGGAAGCTTGTGTGAGTGCTTATTTTTGCAAGCTCGACGAGCTTCTCTTTGGAAGCTTGAAAAGTTTCTCTCCGTATTATTGAAAAGCTTCTTTCCGGAAGCTTGAAAAGCTTCTTTCCGGAAGCATAAAAAGCTTCTCTCCGAAAGCATGAAAAGCTTCCCTCGGGAAGCTTGAAAAGCCTCGCTCCGGAAGCTTGGAAAACTTCTCTCAGGACGCTTGGAAAGCTACTCTCCGAAAAGATTGAAAAGATTATCTCATGGAACTTGAACAGCTTTTCTTTCGAAAAGCTTGAAAAGCTTCTCTCCAAAAAAACTAAAAAACTTCTCTTTGGAAGCTTGAAAGCCTTTTTATCAGAAGCTTGGATAGCTTCCCTCCGAAAGCATGGAAAGCTTCTCTCCGGAAGCTTGAGAAGCTTCTCTCCGGAAGCTAGAAAAGCTTCTCTCCGGAAGCTAGAAAAGCTTCTCTCCGGAAGCTTGAAAAGCTTCTCTCCGGAAGCTTGAAAAGCTTCTCTCCGGAAGCTTTCAAAGCTTCTCTCCGAAAGCTTGAAAAGCTTCTCTTCGGAAGCTTGAAAAGCTTCTCTTCGGAAGCTTGAAAAGCTTCTCTTCGGAAGCTTGAAAAGCTTCTCTTCGGAAGCTTGAAAAGCTTCTCTTCGGAAGCTTGAAAAGCTTCTCTTCGGAAGCTTGAAAAGCTTCTCTCCGGAAGCTTGAACAGCTTCTCTCCGGAAGCTTGAAAAGCTTCTCTCCGGAAGCTAGAAAAGCTTCTCTCCGGTAGCTTGAAAAGCCTCTCTCTGGATGCTTGAAAAGCTTCTCTCCGGAAGCTTGAAAAGCTTCTCTCCGGGAGCTTGGAAAACTTCTCTCCAGAAGCTTGGAAAACTTCTCTTCGGAAGCTTGGGAAGCTTCTCTTCGGAAACTTGGAAAGCTTCTCTTCGGAAGCTTGGAAAGTTTCTCTTCGGAAGCTTGGAGAGCTTCTCTCTGGAAGCTTGGAAAGCTTCTCTCCGGAAGCATGGAAAGCTTATCTTCAGCAGCTTGGAAAGCTTTTTTTCGGAAGTTTGGAAAACTTCTCTTCGAAAGCTTGGAGAACTTCTCATCGGAAGCTTGGAGAGCTTCTAATCGAAAGCTTGAAGAGCTTCTCATCGGAAGCTTGGAGAGCTTTTCATCGGAAGCTGGAACAGTTTCTTTCCGGAAGCTTGATAAGCTTTCCTTTGGAAGCTTAAAAAGCTTCTCTCCGGAAGCTTCAAATGCATTTTCTTCCAAAGCTTGGAAAGCTTCTCTCCAAAACTTGAAAATCGTCTCTCCTGAAGCTTGGATGGCTTTTCTCCGGAAGTTTTGAAAGCTTTTGCCCGTAAGCTTGATAAGCTTCTCGTCGGAAGTTTGAAAGTTTCTCTCTGGAAGCTTGAAAAGCTTCTCGTCGGAAGCTTGAAAAGTTTCTCTCTGGAAGCTTGAAAAGCTTCTCTTCGGAAGCTTCATAAGCTTCTCTTCGGAAGCTACAAGAGCTTTTCTAAAAACCTTCTTGAATGCTTGAAGAACCTAAAAAGCTTCTGTTTAGGAGCTCGACGAGCTTCTCTTTGTCTTTGAAAACTTGAAAAACTTCTCTTCGGAAGCTTAGAAAGCTTCTCGTAGAAAGCTTGAAAAGCTTCACTTGGGATGCTTGAAAAGCTTCTCTTCGAAAGCTTGAAATATTTCTCTTCGGAAGCTTGTTAAGCTTCTTTTCGGAAGCTTGAAAATTTTCCCTTCGGAAGCTTGGAAAGCTTCTCTTCGGAAGCTTTTTAAATTTCTCTTCGGATGCGTGGAAAGCTTCTCGTTGGAAGCTTGGAAAGCCCCACTTCGGAAGCTTGAAAAGTTTCTCTCCGGAAGCTTGAAAATCTTCTCTCCGGAAGCTCGAAAATCTTCTCTCCGGAAGCTTGAAAAGCTTCTCTCTGGAAGCTGGAAAAGCTTCTCTTCGGAAGATTTGAAATCTTTGCTTCGGAAGCTTTGAAAGCATCTCTGTGTAACTTTGAAAGCTTCTCTTTGGAAGCTTGGAAAATTGCTTGGAGAACCTCACATCGGAAGCTTGAAGAGCTTCTCATCCGAAGCTTGGAAAGCTTTTCTACGGCAGCTTGGAAAGTTTCTCTTCGGAGCCTTGTGAAGTACTCTTCTGAAGCTTGGAATCATTTTCTTTGGAAGCTTGGGAAGCTTCTCTTTTGAAGCTTAAAAAGTTTCTCTTCGGGAGCTTGAAGAGCATGACAATGAGAGCTTCTCAGAAGCTTGTTAAACCTCTTCGGAAGTAAGAAAATGTTCTCTTCAGAAGCTTGAAAAGCTTCTCTTTGGAAACTTGGAAAGCTTCTCTTCGGAAGCTTGGAAAGCTTTTCTTCGGAAGCTAGAAAGGCTTCTCCCCGAAAGCTTGAAAAGCTTCTCTCCGGAAGCTTGGAAAGCTTCTCTCAGGAAGCTTGGGAAGCTTCTCTCCGAAAAGATTGATAAGCTTCTCTCCGGAAACTGGAAAAGCTTCAATCCGGAAGCTTGAAAAGCTTCAATTAGTAAGTTTGAACATTTTCTCTCCGAGAGCTTGAAAATCCTTTCTTGGAAAAGACCGACAAACTTCTCTTCGGAAGCTTGAAAAGCTTCTCTTCGGAAGCTTGAGAAGCTTTTCTTCGGAAGCTTGGAAAGCTCTTCTTCGGAAGCTTGGAAAGCTCCTCTTCGGAAGCTTGGAAAGCTCCTCTTCGGAAGCTTGGAAAGCTTCTCTTCGGAAGCTTGGAAAGCTTTTCTTCGGAAGCTTGAAAAGTTTCTCTCCGGATGCTTGTAAAGCTTTTCTTTGAAAGCTTTTAAAGCCTTTCTTAGAAAACTTGGAAAGCTTTGAATACTTCGAGAGCTTCTCATCGGAAGCTTGAAAAACTAAATTTTCTTTCGAAAACTGGGAAGCTTTTTTCGGATGCTTGAAAAGCTTCTCTTTGGTAGCTTGTCAAGCTTCTCTTTGGAAGCTCGTCAAGCTTCTATCCGAAAGCTTGTGAAGCTTCTATTCGGAAGCTTGTCAAGCTTCTATTTGGAAGCTTGTCAAGCTTTTGTCCGGAAGCTTGTCAAGCTTCTGGAGAGAAACTTGCCAAGCTTCTCTTTAGAGAAGCAGCTTCTCTTCGAAAGCTTGGAAAGTCTCTTTTAGAAAGCGTGGAAAGCTTCTTTCCGAATATTTCGAGAACTTCTCATCGGAAGCTTGAAAAGCTAAATTTTCTCTTCGGAATCTGGGAAGCTTTCTTCGGATGCTTGAAAAGCTTCTCTTTGGCAGCTTGTCAAGCTTCTGTCCGAAAACTTGTCAAGCTTTTATTCGGAAGCTTGTCAAGCTTCTATTCAGAAGGTTATCAAGCTTCTATTCCGAAGCTTGTCAAGCTTCTGTCCGAAAGCTTGTCAAGCTTACGGAGAGAAACTTGCCGAGCTTCTCTTTAGAGGCTCTACAAGCTTCTCTTCGGAAACTTGAAGCTTCTTTTCACTAATAATTTTAAGGCTTTCTTCTCTGTTCAAATAATTGTTATAATTGAAGTTAAAATCTATTCTCCATCTCTTACGGAATTCGATGGTTTTACACATGATCGCCTTGAGAGTAGTGAAGGGCCGCCTCTTCCATTCATTACAACGTACACAAGTTCGATTCTCTCACTGATCCGATTGGTTGAGCATGTCGAACAAGAGTCGTAAATCTTAATTTCATTGTTCGCCTCTCATCAAAACAAAACTCCGACATTCGCCCGAAAACAATCAAATTCCATTCCCAACCGTTTCCGCCGACAACGCACCGCACCGCACCGCGATCGATACCGATCCTTCGGCCTTTGATTAGTGTTTTGACAGTTCGAGTTCGGGACGGGACAGTGTACTTTCAATTAATCCCTGGAGCCCATTGTTGATTGGGAGATAAATCACCGCGTCGCGTCGCTTCGACTGACCTTCCTTGATGATCACCGATTCGATTCGATCGTGGCCTACTCAAGTCTGATTGATCATCGAAGGGATCGCGCCGCGCGATCGGTGGCCTAACGAAACATCCTGTTTGTTATCCGAGAAGGGTTGGCGCCCAATCAACCACCTTCGATCGGATCGATCGGTAGTCGATCGTAGTAATCCGATATTTTCCCGCGATCACCCGCTATCCATATATGGGGATCGAGAGAGGGGACACCCTGGACGATCTTTGGTAGTGAATTCGGAGGTGCGTTGCTTTTAATTAAGCCGCCAGTGGCGGTGATCGAGGGGTCTCGGAATTAGACACGCAATCTAATTAAAGGCTTGGGGGGTCACTCACTGGGTTTTGCGATCACGTCGCCGATGAAGGGTCGACTAGACAAGAAAAAGGGGCTGTCCCGAAAGCTCACCTTGCTAAATGGGTTCAATTTACACGTGCTTAGGCGATTTTTTGTTTTGTTTTGAGAGGTTCACGCATGGTTGACATGGAGACGCGGATTAGAATTGGGCGATTCTCGGCTTTGCGCCGGTCAAAAATGGACGATCGCGCTGCGATCGATCACCGTGCGATGTTTTTTTCTTCAAAATTCCGACAGATTCAAGAAATCCGCCAATTCGAAGAAATTTCTACCGCGGGATCGCCCACTACTACAGCTCTTGCGATCACACGTACGCACGCTGAAGCTGATTTATGGGAGGGTTCATGTCTGGCAGTTTCTTTTTTATGCTTCCGTCATTCTATGAGTCTATGCCCGCCGAACTAGGCTCGCACTAATAGTTCCGAGAATAATGTCGTCGCCGCGCCGCAGCTTTGTTTGAAGTGACGGGCGAACAAGACTGTAATTAGCGGAGCTGGCAAATGAAGTCACTTGTTTGGGGTGATTGGCGGTAGGGGTTGACGTACAACCAAGAATTGGAAACAAATCCGCTCAGTCGAGTGGAATTCGCCCTTTCTTGGTGGAAGTTCGGATTCCAACGAGGACAGAGAAAAAACATCGCAAAACATGTGATCGTCGTCAGAGAAGCACATTTTTCCTTTTCACCGCGGTGTGAAGTCAAGAAAACACAGAGAGAGAGTGAGACACGTTTTTCAGCCACTGACTGTTGTCGTTGCCGTCAGTGTCAACCACGGGCAACCAGAGCGTAATAAAACATGTGTTTAGTGCGGTGCGATTCGTTCTGCGATTTCCATCGCAAATGCTTCGACGAAGAAGATAGGCATACACATGGCGATCGAGGAGACCCGAGTAAAAATTGGAACATCTCTATCATTTGACCAAAACTTATTTCGATTATTTCAATGTCACAATGTCAAATCATAGAAAAACATCGAAACAGTTTTTTGTTCGATAAACATCAAATAATTGAAAACAATGCAATTTCGATGTTTTTTCCACAAATTAGCATTTACGTCTGTTGTTACTTTGAAGTATTTATCAATTTGACATAAAGTCATAGGAACGGTATCGCCCAATGCTAAAACACTGTGTTTCGCTCAAGTTTGATCCTCAGAGAAACAGACGTCACACTTTGCATCCGAAAAACAACTGGCAACTCTGTTGACGTTTTGTTTTTGACGTATAGCGGTGCGATAACTGCAAAATTGTTGCACTTAGCGGACTTGCAGTTAAATACAGTTAAACCATTTGCGCCGAGCGAACTAGCGAACGTCTACTGTATTTGATAGTTGATCGATTGGCCACTCGCAGCGCTCGCACAGTGTTTGTTTGTGTGTTTGACGTTTGTTTTTGCTTTTTGAATGCATCCAGAACTTCCTCTGTGAGTACCAAGAGTTTCTTTCGAGAATTTCATAACGAGCTCCTCTATGAGCATTCATCTTGAAGTTCCCTCGGAAATTACTCTGGTAGTTTCTTCAGAAATTCCTCTACGATAGCTTCCAAAAATTCCTCTAGACGAAATCTCGCTTTCATTGAATAATAAGATCACGCACGGTATTCTAATCGGAATTGTGCTTCACTCGAACTCGAAAAACGAAAGAATAATGAGAAAATTCGAAATAAGTAAAATGGTAAATAGTTCTAGTTTGACATTTGAGGTCGACCTTGACGTGATAGAACTCGATATTTTTCGTACTGGGGTTTCAAAAATGTTCCAATCTGACATACACGGTGAAAGAAATCACTCAAAGTATGTGTTATAAGCTAGAGGCAGGACACAAAATTAAAAAAATAAAAATTATGTATTTTCAACCACGGTCAACGTCAACAACGTCAAGAAATGAGTAAATATGCATTCTAGGATTATATTTGGTTTAAGCAGGTTTGAATCAAGAATCTGGATAGGGCTGTATCTAGATCTATCCCTTTCTAAATAGGGAGCCCATTCTTCCAAGAATTCCTTTTGAAGTTTCTCCGTGAATTCCTTCAAAAGTTTCTCCGGAAATTCTTCTAGAAATTCATCTGGAAATTCCTCCAGGCGTTGATTCGGGAAATCCTCGAGTAGTTCCTTTCAAAATTTCTCAAGAAGTTTCTTCGGGAATACGTAAAGGAATTCCTCCGGGAAGTTCTCTAGGAGTTACTCCGGGAAATCCTGTAGGAGTTCATTCGGAAATTCCTCTGGGAGTTCCTCCAGAAGTTCCTCTGCAAATTCCTCCAGGTGTTCCATCATTAATTTCTCTAGGAGTTCCTATAGGAATTCCACTGGGAGTTCCTCCGAAAATCCCTCCAGGAGTTCATGCGGGAACTCATCTGGAAGTCCCTCCAGGAATTTCTCTAGGCGGTCCTCCTGGAATTTCTTTAGGAGTTCATACGGGAATTCCGCTTGAAATTCCTTCGGGAATTCCTGGGGTTCCTCCAGGAATTCTTTGAGGTGTTATCCTGCAAATTTCTCTTGAGTTCCTACGGAATCCTCTCTTGGTGTCCCTCCGGGAATTCCTCTACAAGTTCCTCCAGAAATTCCTCTACGAGTTGCTGCGATAATTGCTCTCAAGGGGCACCTTCGGGAATTCCACTAGGAGTTCCTTTTGGAATTCCTCTAGGAGTTCCTCCGGCAATTCCTCTAGGAGTTCATCAGATAAATGTTCTCTGAGTTCTTCCGGAAATTTATAAATACCTCTGAGAATACCGGGAGTTTCTTCTAAGAATTTTACAAGGAGTTTTCCGGGAATTCTTACAGAACTTTTTACGGGAATTCTTCCAAGAGTTCCTCCGTGAATTCCCTAGGAATTCCTTACAGAGTTCTTCCACGAATTTTTCTCGGAGTTTCTTCGGGAATGCCTCTAAGAGTTTATCTGAGAAATCCTCTAGGAGTTCCTACGAGAATTCCTGTAGGAGTTCCTTTGGAAATTCCCGTTGGAGTCAATTCGGGAATTCCTTTGAGATTTTCTCCAAGAATTCCTCTAGGAGTTCCTCCAAGAATTTCTCAAGGAGATCCTCCGGGAATTCCACTAGGAGTTACTCCCCGGAATCCTCTAGGAGTTACTCCGGGAATTCCTGTAGAAGTTTGTTCGGAAATTCCTCCGGGAATTCCTTTGGGAGTTCCATCATGAATTCCTCTAGGAGTTCCTATGGGAATTCTTCTAGGAGTTCCTCCGGGAACTCCTCTGGAAGTCCGTTCAGAAATTTTTCTAGGTGTTCCTCCGTGAATTTCTCTAGGAGTTAATCCGCAAATACCTCTTGGAATTCCTTCGAGAATTCCTCAAGGAATTCCTCCAGGTATTCTTCGAGGAGTTCCACCGGAAATTTCTCTTGGAGTTCCTACGGAAATCCCTCTGAGGGTCCCTCCGGGAATTCCCCTACGAGTTCCTCCAGAAATTCCTCTAGGCGTTTCTCAGATAAATGCTTTGCGAGTTCTTCCGGAAATTTATAAATACCTCTGAGAATACCGGGAGTTTTCTCCAAGAATTTTACAAGGAGTTTTCCGGGAATTCCTACAGAAATTTTAACGGGAATTCCTCCAACAGTTCCTCCGCGAATCTTCCTCACGGAGTTCTTCTACGATTTTTTTCTCAGAGTTCGTCTGGGAATTTCTCTAAGAGTTTATCCGTAAAATCCTCTTGGAGTTCCATTGGAAATTCCTGTTGGAATTATTTCGGGAATTCCTTTGAGATTTTCTCCCAGAATTCCTCTAGGAGTTCCTCCGGGAATTCCACTAGTAGTTACTTCAGAAATTCTTCTAGGAGTTTCTTAGATAATTGCTGTAAGAGTTCTTCTGCAAATTCAGAAGTACCTCTCACGGAGTTCTTCCATGATGTTTTCTCGCAATTTTTCCGGGAATTCCTCTAAGAGTTTATCCGTAAAATCCTCTAGGAGTCCCTACATGAATTCCTCTAGGAGTTCCTTTGGGAATTCCTATTGGAGTTGATTCGGGAATTTCTTTGAGATTTTCTCCCAGAATTCCTATAAGAGTTGCTCTGAGAATTCCTTAAGAAGATCCTCCGGGAATTCCACTAGGAGTTACTTCGGATATTCCTCTAGGAGCTCTTTTGAGAATTCCTCTAGGAGTTCTTCCGGCAAATCCTCTAACAGTGCCTCAGATAATTGCTATATGAGTTCTTCTGGATACTCAGAAGTACCTCTGAGAGTATCGGGAGTGTTCTCCAAAAACTTTACAAGGAGTTTTCCGGGAATTCTACTAAGAGTTCCGCCGTGAATTCCCTAGGAATTCCTCATGGAGTTCTTGCATGAGTATATCCGCAAAATCCTCTTGCATTTCCTTTGGGAATTCCTGTTGAAGTTAATTTGAGAAATCCTCTTATATTTTATCTCAGAATTTCTCTAGAAGTTCCTCCGAGAATTTCTCTAGGAGTTACTTCGGAAATTCCTCTAGGAGTTCCTTAGATAAATGCTCTGTGAGTTCTTCTGGAAATTTATAACTACCTCTGAGAATGCCGGGAGTTCCCTCCAAGAATTTTATAACGAGATTTTCATAGAAGTCCGAGAGAAGTTTCTCCGGAAAGCCTTCTAAGAGTTCCTTAGCTAATCACCTAGGAATTCCTCAAGGAGTTCTTCCTAGAAATCTTCCTAGAGTTCCTCCGGGGATTTCTCTAAGAGTTTTTCCGTAAAATCCTCTTAAAGTTTCTACAAGAATTCCTCTAGGAATTTCTTTCGAGACTTTCTCCAAGAAATACTTCCTAGAGCTCATCCGAGAATTTCTCTGGGATTTCCTCTAGGAATTCCACCGGAAAGTGAAATAAGTGTTTCTTCGAGAATTCTTCTAAGAGATCAAGAAATCCTAAGTAAAGTGCTCCTTGTTAAATCCCACATGGAGTTGCTCCTGAAATTACTTTTGGTGTTTCTCCAGAAATGGCTCCAAAAATTTCTGCGAGATTCTTCTAGATTAAATTTCAGAAGAAATTCCCGGAGGAACTCCTTGAGGAACTTTCGACGGAACTTCTAATGAAATACTTAAATAAACTCCCTGAGGATTTTCCGAAGGATGAAAGAAATTCCATTGAAACCCCTAGAGGAGTTCCCGGAAGAGCTCATGGAGAATTCTTGGAGGAACTCATAAAGAAATTTCCAGAGGAACTTCTAGAGGAATTCCCGGGAGAACTCTAGACATGCTTTTCAATACAAAGGTCAAATTATCTCATTTTAATGAACCGTATCCTAACTTCTTTATTTTAGTCGGTTGTCCGAGACGTCTTCAATTGGCATGAAATCCATTCTGACGGTCGTCCGATGCGCCTTTCATCTCGTAAATTGGCAAAAAATTTATTCTGACGGTCGTCCGACACATCCTTCACAATATTCCATTCAGAAGACGATTTTTCCAGTTAACGACCGTAATTCGAGCAAAAAAAAAACGGACGCAATTCAGTTCCGGCCGCCAAGCCCATCCCTTTCCTATAAAACAATGGCAAGTGTCTCATTTTAGCCATTTTCCCCTAAATATGCCAAAAATACTTAAATGTATCAAGTCTTAATCCAAGAAAGATAAGTAAAACCCTGAATATTTCAAAAAACCTTCATGTAAAAATGTCAGACAACGTAGTGTAGTAAATGTTTTCCACTTCTGATCTCAATAAGTGTCTCATTTTGTCCAATATCCCCTATAAATTGAGAATATTTGATAATTTCGAATGAATTTCTAAAAAAAACATACAAAGTCTGTCAATTTCTTGATTTTGCTTTGGCTGACCAAGCCATGTGGGAAATTACACTGTTGAAAATGCTTTGACATCCATGTGCACAACAGAACATGTGCTCGATGAACAAATTGAGATTTGAAATTATGAAAAGAAATCCACGTACTCCGGTGAGACTCGAACTCACGACTCCCAATTCGCTAGACGGGCGCTTCTATTCCTTCAAGCTACGGAGTCACTCGACTATCTCCGTCGCCAGCAGGCCTAGAACTGAACTCGATTCCACTATCGCACATGGTTATCTTCTTTTCAAACCCAAACCTTTGCCAAAGCAAAATCAAGAAATTGACATTTGTAAGGTGCTACGGTCACCCTTACCGTATTCGGTCGGCCGAGGACCGACCCGTCGAGAGTCCGACTGCACACTAATTGCCATACCAATAAGTGATTGGAAGGCAGTGCCCGAAGCTCTCGACAATTAAAAATAACTTCCTCTCCCGCTTTGACATACATGTGCACAACAGACAATGTGTTAGATGTTCATCTAATCCCATCCGAAGGGGGTTTGGATTGTGAAAAGAAGATAACCATGTGCGATAGTGGAATCGAGGTTAGTTCTAGGCCTGCTGGCGACGGAGATAGTCGAGTGACTCCGTAGCTTGAAGGAATAGAAGCGCCCGTCTAGCGAATTGGGAGTCGTGAGTTCGAGTCTCACCGGAGTACGTGGATTTCTTTTCATAATTTCAAATCTCAATTTGTTCATCGAGCACATGTTCTGTTGTGCACATGGATGTCAAAGCATTTTCAACAGTGCATACAAAGTCGTTCAAAAGTCCTGCTGTTTAATGGTGATACCCTAAACGGATCGTTTCTTGTCCATCACATTCAGGGATGATGTCTCATTTTGCCCAATATCCCCTATAATTGAGAATATTTGAGGATTTCGGATAAATTTGCTCAAAAAACCATGCAAAGTCGTTCAAAAGTCCTGCTACTTAATGGAAAATCCTCCAAACGGATCATTTCTAGTCCGTCACATTTGGAGATGATATCTCATTTTGTCCAATATCCCCTATAAATTTAGAATATTTGATGATTTCGGATGAATTTTCTATAAAAAATCATGCAAAGTCGTTCAAAAGTCCTGCTATTTAATATGAAACCCCAAACGGATCGTTTCTTGTCCATCACACTCAGGGATGATGTCTCATTTTGTCCAGTATCCCCTATAAATGAAGAATGTTTGAGAACAAAAATCATGTAGATTCGTTCAAAAGTCGTGCTAATCAATGATGAAACCCCAAACGGATCATATCTAGTCCGTCACATTTGGTGATGATGTGTCATTTTGTCCAATATCCCCTATAAATTCGTTCAATTCACTCTTATAATTGCAAATACATACATTCTTATCTCTCATTAAGTCAGATTAACGTGAAAGCTCATGTAGCTTCTTAGTTTCGTTGTTTCCATCTGTTTCACGTGGTTCATGTTACAGTTACATGAGATCAGATCTCAGCTTTTTCTGTTTGAGGTATATGAATTCCCGTATGAAAAATTCCGTAAGTGACTGGTCCAGAGGTTGTTCCTGGGGATTTTAGGAGTGTTGCAAAGGTTTTAAAGGGGTTCAAGGGTTCCAATGGTATTCCAAGGTATTTCAAAGATGTCCCAGGGTGTTTCAGGAGGTTCCGAGAGGTTTCAGGAAATGTTCCAGTAATGTTTTTTGGATTTCAGATGTTTGAGCAGATTTCAGGGGATTGCACGGAAATTCTAAGGATTTTTTGTGATTTCAAGGGTGTTCCAGGACGTTTCAGGGAGTTTCGGGTGGTTTCAGAGACGTTCCAGGGGGCTTCAAGTGTGTGCCGGGTGTCTCAAACAGTTGTTGGAGCGCAGTAAGAGGTTCCAGAAGGTTGAAGGTGCGCTACATGGGATTTTAGGGGTGTTCTATGGGGGTCCGTGGGTTTAAGAGCGTGCCAAACATTTCAGGGGGATTCAGAGAGGTTCCTGTTGGTTCTTGGATTCCAGGGGGCTTCGGGGCAGCCGTGAAATCCCCTGAAACGCCTTGAAACGCCTCCAAATCTAGCTGAAACAACTCAGGAACCTGCTTCAGAGCATCCAACAAACTAAAGAAACATCGGAAATACCAAATTCCTCTGAGATCCTCTGAAACCACTCTCAACGTTTTAAAATGCCTTGGAAAATCCGCTAATATATCCTTACCCCGGAAGCGGCTGCGTCGTTTACTTGAACCATGACATGAACACGCGTGGTGGTCAAAGACGCCATACTTGAAACCTCCTATGCTCTCTTTGAAATTCCTCTGGAAACCTCCTGAAACTTTTTTGAGGCCTACATTCTACATTCTTGGCAATCCCGTTGAACCCTCCTGCATCTTGAAGACATTTGTTTTATTTAGACGATCTTATGAGATTTCTAGAGGGGATTCAGAGGCGTTCTGGGTGTGCTCCGAGAGGTTTCAAGGGCGTTCCCGGGTGCTTCATGGAGTTAAATGGGCGTTCCAGAAGTATTTCCAGGGGAATCAGAAGCGTACCTGAAGATTTCAAGGGTGTCCGGTCATTCGTTGTGTTCAAAGTTTCCATGGGAGTGAAAAAGATCGACGTCTTCGTGTCACCGTGCAGTGGAACATTGGGGACATTTGTCCCATTTGGACGGCTCAGAATGTTTCAGTGGCGCTCCAGGTGTTTTTTCAGGGAGTTTTAGGGGCATTGCAGGGGTGTTCTAGAAGTTTTCAGTAGTTTCAGGGGCGTCCCGGAGGTTTTATGGAGAATAATGAGCATTGCAGATGTGTTTCAAGGACATCCTGAAGCGTATGAAGGGTTTCAAGGAGTTTCAAGGTTGGTCTATGGGATTTCAGGGGCACTCCAGGGATGCTTCAGGATGCTTCAGACGATTTTAGGGCGTTCCAGGGGTTTTCAAGGGGTTTCCGTGGGGTATTTATGGTGGTTTTAGAGATATTCCAGAGGTTTTCATTGGCGTTTTAAGGGTATTTCTGGCGGTTTTAGGGGTATTTCAGGGGTGCTCCAGGAGATATCAGGGGTTTCTAGAACGTTCCCTGTTGTTTTATCGTGTTAATTGGGCGTTCCAGAAGTGTTTTATGGAGATTCAGAAGTGTATGTGGGGTTTTTCAACGGATTCCAGACTGTTTCAGGGGCGTTCAAGGGGATTGTAAGAGCATTCCAGAGGATTTGAAAGGCGTTACATGTCATTTCAAGGAGTTCTGGGTGGTTTTAAGGGCGACTCAAAGGTGCACCAGAAGATGTCAGGGGTTTTAAGAGCACTCCTGGAGGTTTTATGATGTTTAACGAGCGTTGCAGAGGTGTTTCAATGGGATCCAGAAGCATATGATAGGTTTAAAGGGATTTCAGTGGTATTCCATAGGGTTTTAGAGGGGTTCCAGGGGTGCTCCAGAAGATTTCGGAAGTTTCTAGAGCGTTCCCGGGAGTTTTATTGAGTTTAAAGGACATTCAAGAGGTATTTCATTGGGATTCAGAGGTGTATAAGGGGGTTTCAAGTGGTTATTAGGGGTTTCAGGAGTGTTCCAGTTGGTTTTAGCGCGTTCAATCGGTGTTTCTGTGGTTTTTCAGTATTGTTTCAGGGAAGTTCAAGGGGATTGCAGGAGCGTTCCAAAGAACTTCAAGGGCGTTACATTGTATTTCAGGGGGTTCGGGGTAGTTTCAGGGGCGTTCCAGGGATGTCTCATGGGTCTCAGAGAGTTTCAGAAGCGTTTTAGCGGATTTCAGGTGGTTTGGAGGGGCGTCCAAAGGAATTTCGAGTGGTTTCAAGGGCGTTCCATGGGTCTCAATGAGTTTTAGAAACGCAAGGATGCGCAGAGAGTTTAAGAGGCGTTATATGGGGATTCATGATCATTCTAGGGAGTTCCGTGGGCTTCAGGGGGTGTCAAGGAGCGCCAGGTACGTTTCAAGATCATTCAGAGAGATCGTAGTTGGTTTTCGGGGTTTTCTGGGGCGTTTCAGAGTTTAAAAGAATAATTTTGCGGTAGTTATCGTCTTGGTATTCCACTGCATTGTGTACTGTATTCTAGGGGGTTTAAGGGGCGTTCCTGGGGATTTCAGAAATGTTCCAGGGATTCTCAAGAGATTTCAGAGTATTTTAGGCGTGTCGTGAGAATTCTAGGGGCTTCCGGAGGGTTTCCAGATGGTTTCTGTGGTGTTGCATAGTATTTTAGGAGTTTGGGGGGGGGGGGGGGTTCAGGTGACTCTGGAACCTCCTTGAAAACATCCAGCAACCTCCGGAAACTCCTTCCAAGCCACTTTGAAACCACCCTGAACTAGCATCCTGAAACACCTTCAAAATCTTTCTGATGTCCCACAGAATTTAAAAACAAAAATCTGACGAATTTGTAACAGTTAGTCGGCGTCCATTTGGAAACTCCTTTAGACAATTTATTCTGACGGTCGTCCGATGCGTCTTCCATTCAAAAACTGTAAAAGAATTCAAAATACGCTTCAGAAATAATCTTTAAAAGTCGAGTAGCAATGCATTCTGACGGTCGTCCAACGAGAGTCTGACTCACAAGTCTAGATTGAGTTTAAATAAGGGCAAAAGTAACATGAGAGAGTTCTCTTCATCGACTCTCTCTTCTGCAAATTAAAGTGACAAGATGCAAGTATGGTTGAACTTTTTTATCATAAATCGCTAGGTTGCGATGTAATCTAGCGTCTATGTGTAAAAAAGTTCAATTGAATTTGCATCTTGTCACTTTAATTTGCAGAAGAGAGAGTCGATGAAGAGAACTCTCTCATGATACTTTCGCCCTTATTTAAACTCAATCTAGAAGTTGCCAAATAATTCTGGCCGAGCAGTATTTCTGGGCTCTCTTTAAGCTGCTAGGACCTATTGAAATGTTTGGCCAGAATTCATCCTAAACGGTCGTCCAACGCGCCTTTCTTCTCACAAATCGAGAAACAATCTATTCCAGTCCAGGTTGTCCGCCTAGTGGTCCATTTTACAACTGGAGAAACAGTTTATTTTGACGGTCGTCCAACGCGTCTTCCATTTCGAAAACTGCAAACTTTAAGTTCAACAATTTTTGAGAACACCCCTAGACCAAGAGAACAAAGATTCCGAAGCAACCCTACCTCAAAAGCCCTTAGCTGTATTTCCACAATTTAAAGTCTCATCAGAAGATATGTCTTGATATCTGGCATCACTGCCATCCGGGAATCGTTACGAGCAGGGCCCCTAGGTCCCTCTTCCTTGGTGTGTGACGTTAGAATTCGCGTGAAAGAACGTGCATCTGTTAGGTTATGTTTTGTTTCGTACGAGAGGACGCAAATCAGGAAAGTTGTGTTTGGATTCGTGCGAGAGGACACCAGTGTTTGGATTCGGGCGAGAGGCCGCAAATCAAGAAGGTTATGTTTGGATTCGTGCGAGAGGACGCCAATGTTTGGTTTCAGGCGAGAGGCCGCAAATCAGGAAAGTTGTGTTTGGATCCATGCAAGAGGACGCCAGTGTTTGGATTCGGGCGAGAGGCCGAAAATCAAGAAGGTTATGTTTGGATTCGTGCGAGAGGACGCCAGTGTTTGGATTCAAGCGAGAGCACGCGAATCAGTAAGGTTATGTTCAAATTCGTGCGAGAGGACGCCAGTGTTTGATGTTGACAACAATAGGCCTTTTCAGCTGACAGGCCCGTGTATGCCACTGTTTATAACTGGTGAACAAAGGTGCAAACGTTTAACTGTCATTTTCATAGGAGAACTGCCAAAGCCCGAGAAATCAGCTGATTTAAGACGTCAAATGAAAAGGCCTATTGAGGATGTTGTCAGCAATGCTTGTCACTGGGTTGGACGGACCTGTCACATGTAAGGCTTTCAAAATAGGGATGCCAGAAAGTATCCTAATTTGTAGAGGTGTCTAAAAAGCATCGTCATCGAACAAGCGGTGTACAGTATAAAAAAAGTTCCGAAAAATGACGATTTTCTGAAGACGTTCAGCAGCTTTCTACTCGGGCCACCACTTCTTCCAAGTACTGAAAACTTTCCGCTTCGCTATCAAATAGTTTCGCATTCTTCGTCGCTCGCTTGTTATTCTCGCGTTCTCGTCCCCATCGTCTTATTTTTATAACGCAAGAATGGCAATCCAATCCACAGCAGAAGCCGCAGCAAAGTGACACTCGGTCGGCTCATCCGCGTCGTTCCCATTCGCATCGCATACATAGTTGCGTCTTTATTTTTATACGAAGAAAGCTGTCAGTCAGCAGCGCTCAACGACAGCCACTGACTGCGATTGGGTTAATATTCAAAACCCAAAGCGCTGCTGCGCTGCGCGATTGCTTGGATCCGATCGGAAACAGACGACCGACCGCATGGCATGGGCAAAAACGCAGCCACCTCCTGCAGAGTGCGCGAACGCCGGCGAACGAAGCAGGCCACCTTGTCTCGACTACGACGACTCGACTCGACTCAACTCGAGACCGCGAAGAATGTATGGTTGCTTTGTTGGGCGGAAGACGCCTGGCCTAGCGTGTGCGCGCGATGCAACCTCGTCGCAAGTTCAAGTTTATGCACTTTGCTTCGCGTAGCGTTGCTAGACGACTGCGATGACGGCGACGTGTCTAGCGGCTGCATAGACGTGGCCGGTTTTTGTGGCTCGGCGCCTGAGAGGGTAGGAAGTAGTTTCCCCGAAGGCCGGGGCGGGGAGAAGAAGCATCAGGCAGGCAGGAAATGTAGTAAACACGAGAGGGATTCCCTCAAGGTTAGGTTGGCTGCGCGATGCGCGTTGATGAATCGACGCATCAGGTTGCTTGGATGCATTGCGCGATTGGTTGAGTGCATGGGATGCAATTCGATGGGTGGCCGGTGAGGGTTTATTGACTGCGATGCAACCGAGCGAGTGGAATAGAAGAGAATGAGCGTCGAGCGAGATGGTAATGACGCTGTAGAGTGATTTATGATTCAAACAGAATTAGAAGCGCTTGAAATGTACTTAACAATGTCATGTTTAAATGATGGTAGGGCATACTAATATGGCAACTGATCCTCATGGAGCAAGAGGAGACAGATTTGACCAAGAAATCGATGACTTATCGTTTAGCTGTCAAAGTACAGTTCAACATTATCTTTATAGCCGATATCATGGCCGATATTCATTCATCCCGTTTTGAGTCGTTGGAAGAGTAGAAAAAGCGTCAAAACGGTATGTTATTTGAGATTCTTGGCTGCGTCAAGTGTGACATAAAAACGATCACCTTAGATCGTTTTCTAAACATCAAATAGTTCGGAGCGACAATGGCTCGTTTTTTGGAAGATACTCGCTGTCACGCTTTTCCGTCAACTGTCGATCTTATCGTTTAGCTGTCAACTCTGACGACCAAACCCAAAAACCAAAAACCCAAGTTCATCGACGCGTTCGTTCTCAGTCTGATATCTTTCGGCACAATCCGGCTGTTCAGCCGCCACAGCGGCGCGTCACCGCAATCAATCCAATTGGAATTTCAAATCGATCCTCCTATCGTGTTCTTGATCGGCAGGCGGCGAGTGCGGCCATTTAATTTTTAAATCACCTTACAGCGGTCAAACACTTGAGAACAAGAAGCTAGCGGAACAATTATCATCACCGCACCGCCGGACATTAGTAACGCTCAGCGTCCGCTTCCTTCGTCATGGCAACCGAAATTATTCCGGCTTTCCACGGGTTGCTCTGCGATTTGCAATTCAAACTGCGCCGCGTCGCGTCGCCGAATTGAGTTTTAATAAATTGGCGTCGGTTTTATCTGACAGCTCTCGGCTCTCAAACATCAATCAGCGGCCAGTGTTGCCAGCAGCCAGCTGTGCCTTCACGTGAGCAGGCACGAGGGGGGTTAATGTATTGTCTCATCCAATAAATCATGTCGCAGCGAGCGGATCACCACCTGAAGGCTCCCCACGAGAAGCACGCAATGTTGCTCCATCATCATCATCATCATGGAATGCCTTTATGTTTAATGCGAAGCCTGGGGGCAGTCAAAATTCGTAGCTGGTCGTCCGAAAGAAACCCAAAATCAGCGGGTCGGCTTAATTAAAAGGCGAATATAAAAATGTACAAAACAACAATCGCAGCAGCAACAGCAACGAAACGACAAGTCGTTAGACCCGAATGTGCTGCGCTGCGGCAGTGAGATCGGTCGTAAAACTCGGGCAAGATTTGACAGCGAGTGTGGCCAAATGCCGAAGTCAAGGCCGAAGCTAATCGACTCGCAGCAGCACCGTCGCAGTAGGCCGTGCAAATTTTGACTTCGCGTGCGTGCGGTGTCCCTCGGTCCGATTGTTCACGCACACACAAAGGCGACGGACGTCGAACGAATGCGTACGAACGCACTTTTTCAGTTGTTCTCCTATTCGGACGATCATCGCGCCACCGCTTACCGAAATTACGACACCCCTCGCGGTCTGCGCGCGCGGCTTGCTGCGATTGGGGGTTCGCCACGTCTGGCACATGTCTGGTGGCCGCGTCGCGCATCGCGATCTTTTCCGGTGGCCCTGAGACACCATCAAGGACCATGGCGCGACGCTTTCGGTGGCATGAATTGCTGCAGCGCAGCCTACCACGATCGATCCATTCAATTCGATGGTCGAGTCGAGGGCTGCTTTGTTTTGGTGGGTTGCCATCGTAGCGGCAGCAGAGCTGTCAAACGGGGGGCATTTATCGAACGAATAGCGAATGGCGCACCGCACGGGAGACATTAGAACAGCTTTTTTCAATCAGAGCTAATCCGTAGAGACATCGTTGTTGTGTCGTGTCGTCGCGAATCCGCGGTCCTCGCGAAGCTCGGAAATTTGCATAATTTTATCATTAGCTCAATATTCGACTTGAATAAGCGAATCAAGCGCGGCGGGAACGACGGATGCGCCGCATTTCCTCGTGTATCGCTGAGCATACACCCCTCGTCCGCCGAGATCGAACTGTCAAAAAGTCCGATAAGGCGAACCCCTTCTTTTGCGAAAATTTCGGATTCTATTCTTGTCCTCTTGTATCGCCTCCTTTCCATCCAATCCGTCGCCGCCGGACCCCTCGTCCGGGAGCTTTGATCAATCAATATTCATTCATAACGAACGACGGACTCTCCTTGTCGGACGCTCAGTCTGTCATTCACAAAATCATCAAAGTAGGCTCGTTGTGTGCGGCCTTCTCCGCGCGCATGTGTCATCGCGGACGCGCGCGGTTTAATTTGTGATTTCCGGTATTTTCGCACCCGGAGGCCGGGACAGACGACCGATTGTGTCCCCCGGTCGAGCTGTGTTGGGCCGATGCCTTCCGAAAACGGGAAAGGTCAAAGTATGATAAGAGGAGGCGATGTGACACTCGAAACAGCTGTGTACCCGCCGCCTGCCTCATTGATAAATTGTGATTGCTATGGCGACGATGACGCTTGGAACTCCCAGGCGTCTGTGACTGGCTGCCTGCTAGGATCCGAACGAGTCGAGGAAGGAGTGGTCGAGGAAGTGTCAAAATTTGACACTTCCTTTCGTGGTCCGCGTCGAAACAACAAACACAACGTTGCTGCTGCGTTCGTGCGTAGTGAAGTCCTTTGCCGAATTGCGGAAGGACGCGACCAATTTGGGCCAATTTGTTTCAATTTATGCACCCTCTGCTGGCTGTGGCGATGACGGCGCGGCGCGGTGATAACTGTCATCGTCATCGTTGGCGACGCCGCCGCCTAATCAGCTGCGATCGGAGGAAGCTGCGGTTGCTATTTTTGACAACGGAATTGGCGTCGAAATTGATGTGTCCCGCCCCGCCCTGGGAACGGATTGGCGTGGCGTGCCACGCCATTTGATGAATGGCGGGAGCGCCCAATGCTGCCAAGCTCAACAATGGCGTTTTGGACATCCCTAAAAAATTACGTTGAGAACAAAATCCTTTGAAAATTTCATTAAGATGCCACCAATCTAGCATTTTACGAGCGATTTTGACGTTTCGCTTGTGTCGTCTGACAGCTGATCGACAAAATCGATCATCAATCTTATCGATCAGCTGTCAAACGTCAAATTGGCCGATCCCCACCAGAAAGTTAGTTACATTCTGGCGGCCATTAGCGCTCGTAAAAGGCTGGATAGGTTCATGTTTTCAGATGACATGTCAATGTTTGCATTTGTTTACAAAGGTTGAACAAGAGCTGCTAACACGGACCTGTCATCTCCATAGGAGAACTGTCAAAGACCCGATAAAACAGCTGATTTAAGAAGTGAAACGAAAACACCTATCGTAAATTCTCTTTTTAATGGGCCTTTCAATTTGACGTCTAAAATTAGCTGATTTTGGGGGCCTTTGACAGTTCTCCTATGAAAATGACAGTTCAGCATTTGCGCCTTTGTTCGGCAGTTGTAAACAGTGGCATACACGGACCTGTCAACTAAAAAGGCCTATATCTCTTCCTTGTTTTCTTTTTTGTGGACTCTGAAGCAATTTACATTCGATTCCTGGGGCACTACGCTTACATTGGGCGCTCCCGCGTCAAATTCCTTCATTTTTCCTGCGCCTTTCGTTAAGTTTCCGAAACCACTGATCGAATTCGATCGAAAACCGCCCTCCGCGGTTCTTTCTTCTCTTTTTAAACAACCATTATTCATCATTCGTTGTCCAAACGTGGACCACCCTCTGGTCACTGCCTCTCCCTCTCCTTGTCACACAATAACCCCCTTACAAAGCCTACTTTGTTGCACCACACCGCCCGCCGCCACCTCGGAAAAATTATTGACGCTCTTCGATCGAACCATCCTGCTTGGGGATCCAAGCAAGCGGCCGCCGCCGATGAGGCAAAAATTATTACGCCACGATCTTGATCATGTCCCAGGCAGGTCGTTATTATCAACTGACGCGACTTTTGCCCTCACCACCGCACCCCCTGGTCACACTGTGCGGCCATCCATCCATTTAGAAGAGGAGGAGGAGGCCGGCCTGCTTTGATTCCTCGGGCTCGAACTGCGTTAGGAGAGGACTACCGTGAGAGATCTTCCGAAGAATGGTGCGTGTTTGAAATTTTTGCTCGTATCATTTCATGGTCAATCGATCCTTCGGTCGATCGATTGGTAGATCGATCGATCCGGGCTGGAGCAAACGAGGCAGCGGGGAACCGGTTCAAATCGACGGCTATTGTGTGTTGAAAAGCGAGAGGACGAGAGGGCCAAGAAAGAGAGACTAAAAAATGCGATAAAGGTGGCGCGACGAAGGAGCGGAAAGACACGCCACTTTGAGGGTAAAATGAGGCGAATTAAATCACACAATAAATCGTGTAATTGTGCAATAATAAATGATCGATAATTATTTTCTCCAAACATGCCATGCCGGAGATCGGAGGGCGACGAAAAGGAGATTGAGTGAGGAGAGAGGAGAGAAGGGAGAGGTGAAGGAAGGCGGCGAGTTATAAAATGAGCGAGCTGATCAAGGAGCACACTCTCGTTGTTCAGGTACAATCGAACTTGCGCAGTAGGCGAGGTGATGAGCTTGTCAAAATGACAATGACAGTGAGGTTTTAGAGCAATTTTCCGAACAGTTGTTTACGAGTGTCCATGGTCATTACAACGAAACTTGTCTTCTACATAAATGTGATGTTTGTCTAGTGCACACTAAAATGTGCTCGGCAAATGCTGGCATCTCTGAATCTCGGTAAAACTGGTGCTTGTTAGTAAACAATCGACAATGGGCCTTTTCATTTGACATCTTAAATCAGCTGATTTCTCGGGTCTCTGACAGTTTAGCGTTTGCGCCTTTGTTCGGCAGTTGTAAACAGTGGCATACACGAACCTGTCAGCTGAAAAGGCCTATATTGGTGAGATTTCATCGATAAACAAGTTTGTTGAGCGTTCGGCGGTGTCAATCTGGGTACAAATGCCGAAATTTATCGTAAAAGTTGAGTGTGTAATGTTTGACAGTTAATCGATAAGATTGCTTTTCAGTTTGATCTGTGAAACGATCGATCGTCTTTCGATAAATCGTTTGATTTCTGATATAAAACAGTTAAAAATCGGGAACAGAAACACACAACAGGAACTCTGAAACAGAGCTGCGGTGAAAATAATTCTAAATTCAATGAAAAACGATAATATTTTATCGTTTTCGTGTCAAATCTGTTCATCATCATCCCAAATATTGTTATTTATCGAACTTTTTAGAAAAGGTAATCGACAAACAGAAATGAATGGACATCCCTACTCAATCTTTCCGATCGGGTCAAATGTCAAACGCATACACTGAAGAAAATTCCTCAGTAAAAATCATAACATTTTCAGTAAGATTTTTCCTCACCGTCTTGCAAAAAAAAAGCTCGAATCGGAAGTGCGAATGCAGTTCTGCCGAAAAAAAAGGTCATCGAGCGCCCAAAATTACCCCTCTTCTCATCGTACAACCACAAACGAGAAAACGCCGATTAAAAAATCTCATTTTCTCCCCGAAGGGCAGCCTCCAAGTGGGCCGGAATCGTTAAATGTTTTATTAGCAAGGGTTTTAATTTATGTTTTGGCTGGGGTTCCCGGCGGACAAGAATTTGGCAATATTTTCTTTTTCGCTCCTTGGAGCGAAATCGTGCGTCGTTGAGAGTTGGTTTTTTCTCCTTTTTGCGATAAAAAAGAGGAAAGAGAATGCGATGATGCGTGTGAATTGAGTTATGACTTGCGGCAATGCATCTGAGCAGAGCATTACAGCGCTTTGCGACCTTTAATTTCCGGTCGTTGAAGTATTCTTCGCGATTGTTTTTGATTTGCGAACTAATTGTGCTGGATCGCCCAATGCTGTGGAATGACAGAACTGTCATTCGACTGTTGTGGTGTCACGAACAAGCTTTATTCTAGATAGGAATTGTAATTGTAGTAATGTAGTAATTGTTTGATAACTAAACGATAAGATCGATGACTGTTCTTATCGTTTATCCGTCAAACCACGAAGATCTGATTGGAAAAGAACTAAAATCAGCGTTTTCGTGTCTCTCTGCGTTTAACAGTAGATCAGCTGTCGTACAAAACAAGCCTCACAAGAAACCGAACGTCATCAAAGTGGCTATAGTGACCTTTTTATTTGTTTTCGTTAGTTTTTAAATCAGAAACGCTTCAGTTCTGAAACATTCTTGTCATCTAGTAGACAATGGATGTAAACAAGGCTAACATGTTTACGTCTAAGTCGCCTCTTCTGACATAAAAACGATCAGTTTTTATCGTTTCCCAGTAAAATCAACGTAGTATTGATCGTTCGACTGCATTCAATCGACTGTTCAAGCCAAATTCCACCCAGACCCAACAGCCAAGAGTCAGAGACCTCGCGTGAACCTTAGCGGCAGCGGGAACCTGCCGCTAATTTGCGTACACCAACGAACATTTGCAACTGCGCTGCAGTGCATCGCCTTCGAACGACTTTTACAGCTGTGCCAACTCCGCGTTCCGTTCCGTTCCATAACTGTCATGGATGGGCCTTTAGTGGCCTTTAGCGCCATCTGTGTGTAGCACTGCCGCGCCGCGCCGATACCTGGAGGAACATTTCTCGCTGTTCTCTCTGTTTGGTTAACAGCGGTGAGATAACCGCTTCCGCCATTGTCGTGTCGCATCGAAGGTGGCGGTGGCGTCGGCGGCGGCAGCGATGGAATTTCTCAGCGCCTACTAGGCACTTTGTTTGGAATCCCTAGACGCGGAACGGAGGTGCATCCTCCGTCCGCGTCTTCCGCGATCGCCTACTGCGGTTTATCATTTTATCCGCGCGACGAGGGACGCTCCACAGGGTTGTCAAATATTTGCGCCGAGGGCCCTTCCGAGGATTGATAGGCGAAGCGAGGCAGGCGGGCAAGGCGGAACGTGGGAAAGGCGCGTTCAAACAGCTGTCCTCCCGCTCTCGGCTACGGACCGGGCGGCAGTGACTCGGCTTCAGTGATAAGGTCTCGTCCGTCCGGAGCAGCAGTTTGAAACTGTGTAACCACAATGTTGCGCTTGTGCGTGTCAATATTTACACATTTTGCGCCGAGTCCTCTTGGGTCGGCTTCCTCTCGCGCGGTCGATCGCGGTTCATTGAATATTAATAAGTTCATTGTTGTGCAAACATGCCGGCCAGGCCAAACAGCTAGCTTTCGCCCATCTCATCTCTGCGTGTTTTTCCGTATCTTTTCGTTTCAGCTATGTGAAGAGCAAAACTGCCAGGAAGAGGTCGCCCTACTCGCACTCAGCTATATGGATCGGTTTCTCAGCTTGATCCCGATCCGCAAGACACACCTACAGATCCTGGCCACGGCTTGCCTCCTGCTGGCGTCCAAACTCCGGGAACCGAACTACAAAGCCCTACCGGTGGAGCTGCTAGTATTCTACACCGACCACAGTATCACCAAAAAGGATCTGATTGTAAGTACCTTCTTCTATTTCCCCCCTGAAATTTGGGCCGAGAGGCCTCCCGCGATCGCACAAGGTCACGTGAACCCGAAGTTTCGATTTCGTCGATCATCACACTACCACCAGCGTCACATAGCATCGAGATCGAAGTAGGCACTGCTGCGGCTGCGGCGGCGCGGATTTGCCTTGCATATTCATAAGACGATGAGAAACTGCGATTCGTCCAAGCATGCCATATTTCTTCTGTCTTACCGTGCCGTCGCCGCGTTGCGTCGCGTCGCTGTTGTCCAGCGGAGGCAGCGGCAGTGGCAGCGGCTGATGATCCTTTTAAAATGCAGATCGATGCAAATATTTCAGTCGAAGTACCCCAGGGTTGACGCCCCCGTCGCCGGTGCGGCCGAAGACGGTTCACGAATGATTTTTCCGCATAAACGATAAGTTTCGGTTTGACTTGCTGTTTTTCTGTCAGAAATGTAACTTTCGTTTTTGGAATCATTCCAATGGAATGCAAACAAGGTTAGGGCTAAACAAAGCGATTTATCACTTACTAAAATAATTCGAAACGAACTGGTGTTTGACAGTTAAACGATCTTTTCGTTGTTTGATTAATTGTCGAAACAAACCTTCCTTATCCAGCATTTTACGAGCTCTAATGGCCGCCACAATCATGCTCTCTTTCTGGTAGGGATAAGACGATCTGACGTTTGGCTTGTGTCGTTTGACAGCTGATCGATAAAATCGATCATAAAACTTATCGATCAGCTGTCAAACGACACAAGCCAAACGTCAGATCGTCTTATCCCTACCAGAAAGCGAGCATGATTGTGGCGCCCATTAGAGCTCGTAAATTGCTGGATTTGTGGTTGTCAACCCGTACACAGCTAATCGCGTTCGGTAATTTTTACCGAAATCTCAACCGCTGAGCGTTCGGTAATTGATTTTTAACGAAATTCTGTAAAAAATAACAAATTTCGGTAAAATGTTATCGTTTATCTGTCAAACTCTATAGAACTTCGGTAAAAGTTGCTACCTTTACCGATTTTTTCCTGTAAAACAAACTTAACGGTTGAGATTTCGGTAAAACATTACCGAAGTCGGTGCTTTTTTCTAACTGTGTAATGGGTCTTTTCCATTTGACGTCTAAAATCAGCTGATTTTGGGGGCCTTTGACAGTTCTCCCATGAAAATTACAGTTCCGCGTTTGCGCCTTTGTTCGGCTAAAAAGGCCTATTGGCATCTCTAGCGCAATGTTATCGTTTGCGTGACGGGTAAACGATAAGTTTGGATTTATGTTATTGTTTTCTCTTCAGAGCATTGCCGAGTTTTTATGGAGTACACCATCAACACAGACAAACAGACGTAACACCTTGAACGATTTTCATGAAAATCCATCGCCCAGTTCATACTACCATCACCTGGTGGAAAAGTTGCACGAACCACTGTGTTGTGCAATATCGTCAACAGAAGGCGCTTGTGTGAAACGTCAAACACATAGAAAAACGATGCGCGCGCCTCTGGTTGTGAAAGCCACAACTATGAAAATTTAAAATGATCGTTGAAAACGTGGTCGATGGAAATTTCGTAAGTCTTACGTCTGTTTGTCTGTGCCATCAACTATTATAAACCTTTCTCAATAGGTCTTCAGGAAGGGATGACTCATGTAACAGTAGCTTTTTTCACCCCTTAGAACCGGCGCTCGTGCAGCTTCTTATGCTCGGTAGTAAACTTAGCTTTTTCCTATAGCTACTTCTGAAATCAATTCTAATCCCTCCAAGCATTTGACGCTCCTTCAGCTCTCTGTCTTGCTGCAGCTGGTTTCCGCGAAGTTCCTTTGTTCTCTGACGGCGCTTTTCTTGAAGGATACGCTGCATTTCGAAACGTTTCTCCTCCGAGGCTTTACTCCTAGCACGTTGATATGCTTCTAACCTACGCAGTTCCTCGTTTGAACTGCTGTTGTCATTTCTGAAACGGAGGGCTGGCTGGATACCTTCATCGCTCTTCGACTGCTGCTTCGCAGTCAGTGTCTTCAAAAGTTTCTCCGGCCTGCCGAAAGCCATTGATGACTTTGGATACCGATTCCGGTGGAAGAACTAACAGGCTTCGCTTTTAAATACGGGAAGATTCTTCGACATGGTTTGCTGAACCTTCTTCTCGCATGACAATTCGTTTATCACTCTTCAGCTTCTCGCCTCCAGTAGCATCTCCTGTCTCTCCGAAAATACTGTCCGCAATGGACTTCTTTGCAACTTGGAACTGCTCGGGCAGCTTGTTATGCTCGCCAGCTGTAAGCTTTAGCTTCTTCTTGTAGTTGTCTCTCCAACACATCCAATTCCTGCTTCTTTTAACGCTCTCTGAGCGCTCTGGTCTTGCTGTAGCTGCTTTTCTTTCTGTCGGCGATGTTTTCCTGAAGCATTCGCTCCATTTCGAGACGTTCCTTCTCCAAGATTCTCTCTTCGTAGCCACCTAGAGACGAACCAGCCAAGGGCTGAAAGTCTCTTAAACAAAGACAAATCAAATCTCTTCG
Source organism: Aedes albopictus (assembly GCF_035046485.1). Classification (NCBI taxonomy): domain Eukaryota; kingdom Metazoa; phylum Arthropoda; class Insecta; order Diptera; family Culicidae; genus Aedes; species Aedes albopictus. The sequence continues at coordinate 27,764,470 of NC_085136.1, forward strand.
TAGCACGTTGCTCATCTTCTAACTTACGCAGTTCCTCGCTTAGATCTGCGCTGTCTGTCCCCTCTGCAAAACGGAAGACTGCTTCGATCCCGCTGTATCACACTTCAGACTCTTCGACTTCGACTTCAAAAGCTCTTTTTGACAGTTCATTGCTGCACCTGTCAACACAGCTTCAGCCCTGATGGGGAGTCGAAGGAATTCGTTTCGCTTTTGGTTACGGAAGATTCTTCGACGTGGTTTGCTGAACCTTCTTCTCGCATGTCAATTCGTTATAACTCTTCAGCTTCTCGCCTCCAGTCCCAGCGCCAGCATCTTGTGGTCTCTCCGAAAATACTCTCCGCAATGGTCTTCTTTGCAACTTGGAACAACTTGGAACAACTTGGAGCCCGGGGAGCTTGTTATGCTCGCAAGCTGTAAGCGCTTAGCTTCTATTTGTAGCTGTCTCTCCAACACATCCCATTTCTGCTTCAATTGACGCTCTCTGAGCGCTCTGGTCCTGGTCCTGCTGCAGCTGCTTTTCCTTCTGTCGGCAATGTTTTCTTGAAGCATTCGCTCCATTTCGAGACGTTCCTTTTGCAAGATTCTCTCTTCGTAGCACGTTGCTCAACTTGACCTGCTGCAGTTCCTCGTTTAGACCTGCACTGTCTGTTCCCTCTGCAGAACGAAATACTTGTTCGATCCCGCTGCATCACTCTTCGGACTCTTCGACTTCAAAAGCTCTCTTTGACAGTTCGTTGCTGCACCTGTCACCACAGCTTCAGCCCAGAATCGGAGACGAAGGAATTCGCTTTGCTTTTGAATACGGAAGATTCTTCTACATGTTTTGATGAACCTTCTCGCATGTCAATTCGTTATCACTCTTCAACCTCCAGTCTCCAGCATCTTGTGGTCTCTCAGAAAATGCTCGCTAACTGTAAGCGCTCAGCTTCTTCTTGTAGCTGTCTCTCCAACATATTCCATTCCCCCTTCAACTGACGCTCTTTGAGCTCTCTGTCCTGCTGCAGCTGCTTTTCGCGGAGTTCCATTTCGAGACGTTCCATCTCCAAGACTTTCTCTCCCTAGCACGTTGCTCAACTTCTAGCTGCCGCAGTTCCTCGTTTAGACCTGTTAGCGCTGTCTGTTCCCTCTGCAGAACAGAAGACTGCTTCGATCCCGCTGCATCACACTTCGGACTCTTCAACTTCGACTTCAAAAGCTCTTTTTGACAGTTCGTTGCTGCACTTGTCACCATCACAGCTTCAACCCTGATGGGGAGTCGAAGGAATGCGCTCCGTGCAAGTGATCTTGCGAGTTTACAGTAAGTTGATTTCGCCCCTTTCGCTTCGCCCTTTTCGCACTCCTCGCGTCCCTCGTGAGGGACGAATAAATTATCCGCGTCCTCGGCTCGCGTTAGTTAAATGGGCCATTTTCGGTGGTCAATTTCTTGTTTCCGAAACTGTGAGAGAGCCGGATCGATCGATCCGTCGTTCCGTGGCGTCGCCATCGATCGTAGTGGGCTGGGCGAAAAGAAGAAAGGGCCGAAGCGGACAAGTTTTTGACTTATCAGATGTTTTCGCGTTTTTTTTTCGACCTTTTGTTCTGACACTGCAGCAGTCAACATGATTCGGAAGGAATGTGCCAATTAGAAATAATTTATGGATCTTGTTGCAGCGGCAGCGACTTGCAACCAGGGAAGAATTCGCGATCGCCGATCAGCGCGGATTGCGCAAGTGTCAGATTGACAGATCCAAATGCATCGCTAGTAGTGGAACAGGGCGAAATGGCTATGGAAATCAAAGCAACCCCGCGATTCCGATGTGCGATCGTTCTCGCACCTCTCTCCTCTCGCTGGAAATCGGTCAATTCCTGGAAGGAGCGCTCGATTTAACGGTGTTGGGTCATAGCCACCTTTGATTGATCGTTCCCGTGAACGGTGAGTGATCAGCAGGGTGAGAACATGAATCGTCGGCTTCTCCAGCAGAGTTTTTTTATTGCTTTATTTGTGTGTGACTTCATTTTTTCCGGATCATTCGGAATGAGGTTTTTGATGATCCCACGCCATCTTGCGCCGGTTGCCAGCATCTAATCAGCAACAATCAATCACTAAACACTCGTTTGTTATTTTTTTTTTCGTCGGGTTTGGGAAGTTTTACGACCTGGAATGTTTTGTTTGAGAGTTCTCAATTTCACATTTTTGTTGGTGGAAAATGTCAGATCTAATCTGCACCGGTGCGCTGTCTTGTGAGAATGATGCACCTCTCTTCGGATGAGCTTTTCAAAAGATCGTGTCGCCGCGGAGGTAAATAAATAATACCAACACAAAAAAAGTAATTTTTATTACCGTAATTTATCAACTCACTGAACGGGAGAGAGAGAGAGAGCAAACTGGAAGCGCCCGACGCGAGAGTGAGAAAATGTTAAAGTCACGAATGAAGATTAGAGCTGACAGATAAGATTGCACTTTTGTGGACGCACCTTTCCCGTATTAAAGGAAGGCGCTCCTTGCGCGCAAAATTCATCAGAAATCGTTACAGGACAGTTTTCAGTGCGGGGACTTGAATCATTTGGGTGTGAGATCTTCGTTTTTATGGAAAATTGACCAGACGAGTCATTCGAAGGGTTCTTCTCTAAAAAAAAAACTCAAGAACGGAACCTTCCAGGAATCGATCCCAAAACGCATTCCTTCGATCCACCACAAAGGGAACACTCTCTAAAGATCAACGCAAACACAGAGTAGGCGGCTTGGGCTTGAACTGATTGACGGACGAGCGACCGGCCATTAAAACCCAATCTAGTTGCCCGAGAATTTTGAGTGACTCTCACTTTTTTATGAATGAAAGCGCCGCGCCGAACGCAAACGAAACCCAACGAAGTGATGCAACAACAGCTTCGTGTCGGATGCGAAAGGGCTTCGTCAAACTTTCGGTGATCGACGGTTTCAAATTTCACCGAATCGTTTTCGGCTTTCTCGTGCTGCAAAGCTGTACCGAAAGGGTTTAATTTCACTTCAAAAATCATGTTTTGAAATTTAGCTCTGTAAACGAAGTCTCACAAGTTAAAATTTGATAAATAAAAGTAACAGGAAAGACACTATCAGCGCTAGGTGGATCAATATGCTTTTTTCCAATGTTTTCTCTTTCAATTTTTTGGTCGATTGAAAGGAAGAAGAAAATCCTTGGGTCTAACCTCACTTAATTATGCAACTTCGTGACCCACACGGCTTCGGCTCATGATGTACAAGACAATAAGACCCCGCGCATCTCCTCGTATGAGGGTGAAGCGACGCAACCCGTCTACCGCGATTGCCGAAAAAATCTCTCAAATTTCGTCGTCTTAGTCCCGGGCTGCTGCGATGCGCGACGACGACCGGCGAAAAAATTCCAAGAATCGAAATTTCGAAGTTTATCGCGAATCTTTGGCATTCCTTCTTTGGTTCGTTCGTTCGTTCGGCTCGTTCGTGTCGCGTCGCGCGTCAAGATAAAAGGATTCGGGAACGGGCCGGGCGGACAAAAACATTCAAATGTGTTCGGCCGAGGGCATCCAAGCAACCGACCGACCAACCGATCGACCGAAGGTTGTTGTTTGTTGTTGATTGGGATGAAACTTTAAACCATGGTTTGCTTTTCGTCGTCATGCGGTCCAAAAGGACTGCACGGATTACACGTTGCTCTGTGCTCGCCGTCGACAAGAAGCGGAAGAAGCAAGCAGTGAAACATCCATATATTATTTTCCCGGTTACTTGAGAGCGAAAGCCGTGTTTAAAGGGATCGCCCGAACCGTTCGCTTATCGGTCGGAGGAGGAGACGGAAGAAACCGAATTTGATCGCAGTATGCCGCGGCAAAACTGCGGAATTCTCCTCCGCAAGAGTTGTTCATTTTTTAGCCGAATTTTTGTGTGTACATTGGCGATTAGGGTTACCATGGTGACGCGAGTTCGTGCCATCTGTCAAAATCGGCAGCGTTGTGTCGCCGCTGAATCAACGCCAACAGTTTCGCAAAAACTCTTCAATCTAGATTGGTAACCCTATCATCCGGCTTATCCCGAATTTGCATTGCGCACTTCGCGCTGCCAGGTAAATTTCGGGTGGCGCAAAACCGGCTCCTTAATCTCTCCGAGGCGCACAAAACAAGGTCCTCGCATTCCCACGAATGTCAGCAGCATGTTTCTCTTCGCGGCTTTCCCGCGACTTCCTGTGCCCGGTCCTGTCACTCGTCCTGATCCTGCGCTTGTTCGAAGGAATGTTCCTCCTCTCGCTCAATTAAAGGCGGCCCTCACACAGACGTCATCCAGACGTTGGCAATTACCACCCAGCGACTACTGCGCGGCGACTGCTTGCCGTTCTCGGATGATCGCCGCCTGGTGATCGAGGCATGTCATGACCTTGAGCATCAGCTCGACCCTGTCGTCTGGCCGTTTGGAAGGCGTAATTGAAGGCCCTTGAAGTCGAAGCCACAACCGCGGCGAATGACGCGGTGGTGGTCAAATTCCTGGAAGATTCATCCGAAATTGATTAATTCTCAGAGACCGAGAACGGCTGATCGATCGAGGCAGTGATGAATGGCGTTGCGCGGAGGTCAAAGGGTTAACTCCCGCCGGCAAACATTGTAGAAAACGACCGACGGATGACGACTAGCGGCTCTGCCGGCTACGGCAGCAGCGGCGCCAATCAGCTGTTTCAATGTAAATATATTATTCCTGCCACGCCTAATCATCACCACGAGCAGTAAATAACGTAGCTGATAGTAGGAGCTGGTTGGAAGCGCTTATTGCAGCTTTTTTTTGCGGGCACAGTAGGCTGAGATTTGTAGTTCGTCGAAAAGCGAAAATTTCGTGCGATGTTGACGTTTGCGCAGTTTGGCAACACTGCACAGTTTGACAGGCGGCTGAAGAGCCGCCCACGACTTTTCAAAATAAGCCGCCTTCGATTCGAACTCCGCCTACTGATTGGGATCTTCGATCTGATCTACCAATGCCCACATCCGACGATAATTACTCGATCGCCATCCGATCGCTGGTGATCTCACGCAAATCAAGCGACCTTGCCCGAAATGCCGGAATCGTGCCTGAAGGATCTTGTACTACGCCGCCCGTCGTTCGCTCGAAATACCATTCTCCAATTGTAACGAGTCACATCCGCTGTTGTTTCATCGCATAATAGAAACAAAAAGCCCCTGTTCATGTGGTGCCACTTTTAGACCCTCCAGTCCCCGTCCTGTCGCGGCTGCCCCGTGTCCCTCTCGATCGAATTTGAATATTACCCAATACCGCGATCGCAAAGACCTCGGCTCGGAACGCACATTCCATCGCCGTCGATCTCGCTCTCGCGCGATCACCCTCTGGGGTCCCACCAAATAACATTCCGCACAGACCCTCATTACCTCTATGGCGATCGCGAAGGTTTAAATGCGGGACGGGACACGGCACAGAGGGGGCACTCGATAATAATAGTAATAATCGCTTACAATTAAGTAATACAAAAGCGATCGCGCAGGAAAAAAGGCCAAGCTTACGCACCACCAGTCGCCGGCTTCGCCAGTCGTCGATCGTCGCGATCGCTCCCCGAAGAAGCAGCATAAAAGAGAAAGAGAGAGAGCGAGACCCAGTCAGCCAGAGCCAGAGGTCCAAATTGAATAATCAAAAGCGAATTGCGCGAAGCAGGGGCCCAACAAGCAGCAAGAGGGCACGATCGCGCGAGCGATCGCGAAGGGGCGCAGCAACCGAGGAGACGCGCCGAACGATCGTCGCAGCGCGGCGCGGCATGGATGGGGGTCCTAAGTGATGAGAATTAATGCTTCATTCATAAAAATCCTATGATTAAGCGCGATTCGGTTGCCTGCGGCAACGCCGATCGCACCTCGCATGATCGTCCGATCGGTCGGGCGCGATCGCGTCGGATCGGACGTTTTCGCCGTTCTAGCGCGAGCGGCGTTCGACTAGGATCGGCCTGGCAGCGGGCCGACCGATCGACCTCCCTTGGAATTTTGACTATGCGCGAAAGCGCGTATAGATCGTGATCGTGACTAATCGTTCGGGGAGCGGACGACGAGACGACGAATACACAAGGCGAGGACGTCGTCCAACAACCGGTGGCAGTGATTGACGCTCGGCTCTTGGCTGGCTACGAACGAGCTACTTCAAGTGGTGAGCCTCTTCACCAGCTGCTTGCTTAGGCAGGGTGGTGGTAGAGAACCGGATTGCCTGCCAGGCCAGCACCGCTTCGCACGATCCTATTATTGCGAATGTCAGTGATCGTGGTCAAGGCCAAGGTGGCGCGCGGTGCTGCGGTGTCGTTATATTTTTCGGGGTCCTGATCCCGCGTCGCGCACCCCGTACCGGGAACGATCCCCCGGGTTCGTAGCAGGCCGAAATTGCAGCACGTACCACTCGATCGTCGCCGTCGCCGCCGACTTCGATGATCGTCGCTGTCGTCTGCCTGCGCGATCGACGGACGGGCGGCGAACTGAGGCATAAAATTACCGAATATCAATTTTCGAACCCGCCGCTTTCGGTCCTGATAAAAGTTGCATTCCTATGGCGATGCGAGAGGATGCGCGGAAGAACCGGGACGCGATCGGTAGGGACAGGAAGCCTTCGGAATTTCGTCTAAGTCTGCTGGCAGGCCGAAGCCAAAACAAGACGATCAGATTCGGCAAAATGCGTTTTTGCGAGCGGAATACCAATTGCGTCGAGCTGCTCGCGATCGGCCGGTCGGCGCGGCTTAATCCGAACCTACGGCGGTACTTCGTCGGATCGCCGGCCCCGCAGTTCTGGAGAAATTTGCGAAATCGTTCCCGGGTTCCCCTTGTACCACCGCGCAAGTCATGTGTCGATATAGCATTGTTTTCGTTTAATAATACATACAAATAAATTCATACGCCGCAGCAAACAACAAAGCTCGCATGATGGCGAGTTGCAGCAGCGGCAGCAACTCGTGCGACCGGTTCTTCCTTCTTCATTCCTCTGCAGCGCGCTTCTAATCGGAATCACGATTGGGACGGGCGGGGTGAAATGCGCCCCCCTCCCTTCGTCAGAGGTTCGATTATGTCAAAATTCCTTCGGCTGACGATGTCGGGATTCAAAACTTCTGACGTCTACGCTGTGCCGTTTTACAGTTGATCGACAATATCGATCAACTGTCTCTTTGACTGTCACTATGCGAACTGTCATCCGATTCGACAGTCGTTCAATCAGATCGATCATCAATCCGATCGGTCAACTGTCAAAAGACGCAAATCCGATATTAGATCGAGTGGTTTCATTTACTTTAACTGCTTTTGTTTTTGTTGTTTGACAGTTAATCGATCAGTTTTTCATCATTGAAAAGATCAAAAGCGCTTGTTAAGCTCTTTGTATTTTTATTCCAATGACGCACTTCACGTCGCTCTCCCCCTTGCACGTAAAATAATGACAGCAGCACTGCCTTTCCCCTTTGTCGCCAACAACAAAAAAACAAAAAAAAAGCAAAAACGATAATAGACGGCTTGGAAAGGGCGAAGGGCGCAGCCGCCGCCCTCTTCGCCACTGCCTCCAAAACAAGGGCTGCTTTGATTCCATCCTCGTTGCCCAAAACACGCGAAATGCTAATAAAAACAATGCCGCGGTGATGACACAGGTCCGACGTGCCGTGCCAGACAAAACGCATTCCGATGGATGTCGCGTTGTCGCACAGCGGCGAGGCTCAATCGATGCACTTCCAAAGGATCGATCATCAATCCGATCGGTCAACTGTCAAAACACGCAAATCCGATACAGTAGACGTTCGATAAGTGCAACATGTTTACGTTCCACTTACCGAATGAAATTCGATAACTGCAACAACTGACAGACGTCACGTAACTGTCAGTTGCTGCAGAATGCAACCAATGTGCATACGAAAAACATCGCATTGCAACAAAAGTGCATGCGAAAAACATCGCATCGCTGTTGACATTTCATTTTGACGGATAGTGGTGCGATAACTGCAAAATTGTTGCACTTAGCGGACTTGCTGTTAAAAAGCATTGCAGTTAAAGCGTTTGCACCGAGCGAACGTCTACTGTATTGGAAAGTGCGATATTATGTACATTTACTGTTGTTATTGTTGTTGTTTGACAGTTACACGATAAGTTTAACGTCATTTCGTAGTCAATATATTTGATTTTTGCGGCCAAAACCGCTCGTTAAGTCCTTTTATTTTCATCTCAATGACGCACTTCACACCGCTTTCCGCCCATCACGTAAAACAATGATAACAGCACTGTCTTTCCCTTTTGTCGCCAACAACACAAAAACATAAAGCGAAAACGATAATAGACGGCGTGGAAAGGGTGAAGGGTGCCACCGCCAAAACAAGGGCTGCTTTGATTCCATCCTCGTTGTAACATTGCCCAAAACACGCGAAATGCTAATAAAAACAATGCCGCGGTGATGACAGGTCCACCGTGTGCCAGACAAAACGCATTCCGATGATGGTTGTCTTGCACCCAAAAAAATATTCACCTTAGGTTTACGTGAAAGCATACATAGATTTTTTCCACAGTACTTTTCACGTAAAACTAACTGGGGAGTCCAGTAAAGCAAAGCCAGCCAGATTCTGGTTCATTATATACAGTTGCCAGATAATAATAACGTGATTTTGTAGTTTATTACCTGCAGCTGTCAGATGATAATTACGTGAAATTTTAATACATTACATTGGATTTTGTTGATAAACTTTAAATGCATTTCCATGATATTACTTGTGATCCTTAGATGATTATTCAGTGAGTTGTAATGCTTTCTTGTGTATTATTTATTCGCTTCAAAATCGGAGTTTTCGTAATTTATTTGTTATTTTATTAAAATACTCAAACTGTTTTTCATGATTAATAACATTTTTTGATGAAACCAATACATTTGTTCGGAGGGACTGACGGCGAGTGTAACCTTCCTTCTTCCGTTGGACCCTTGGAGGTTGGCTATCTTCGACAACCATACTATTTTCACGTAGTTCTTCCTCCAGCTACGTGTTCACTTCTCCATTTCAGGTTGGAATTCCTGCAGAACGACCTCAATGAGAGTTTAGAAATGTCCCTCCAAACCGGATGCTGTTGTTTACAACAGTTGTACTTTCTGTGTTTCCTGTAAATAGAAAGTAATAAAAGGTTTATTTAATTGAAACCTGAATATTTACGCCAAAGAACTTACGTTTTGTTTCCTCTATGAGCTGATACGCGTAAAAAAGATGTTCATGTCCGTATTTTCGTAATCAACATCTGATTGCATCAGCTTTAGGTATTCCCAGGGGTGTTCCTTCAAATCTTGCAGGGAAAGCGTCACCAGTTCGTGCAATCCAATATAACACTTTAAAATAATTGAATTTGTTCTTTTGAAAGTACATTACGATTAATTTCAGACACTTAAGTTTAAAAATAACCAGCAAATCGCGAGGAATATTTAAGTCTGGGAGGAAGTTCAGCGCCATGTTGATTTTTGGTAGTTTTTTTCACACTGGAAAGTCACGTAATGACAATATGAAACAATACCTACGTGACAAATCACGTAGCATAGACATGATGGCATGTGGCTCGAATAGGAATATCACGTAGTAATAACGAAATAATTAGTGGCTTTTATTGGAATCAGATAATTTGGAAATAAGGAAAGCAATTTTCAGTTCAAGTGAAGATTCACGTACATCTAACGGGAATATTTTTTTGCGTGTGCAGCGGCGAGGCACAATCGATGCGCTTCGAGCGTTCGTTTTCTGTATCCGAAATCTCTGGAAAGGATGCGGAATCTTCTTGACGTTACGTCACAACAGCGCTGTAGTGTCGAGCGTCTCCACAGTCGCGACCATGGCTGTCAAAAGGGCTAACTTAGAATAGGGTCCTAAAATTAAAGACGAAATCTCGCTTATATTGAATAATACGATCAAGCATGGTATTCTAATAGGAATTGTACTTTACTCGAACTTGAAAAACAAAGGAATAATGAGAAAATTCGAAATAAGTAATATGGTAAATAGTTCTACTTTGACATTTGAGATAAACCTTGTGTGACTGAGCTCGACATTTTTCGCACTGGGATTTCAAAAATGTTCCTATGGACTTATCCACCGATGAATCGAATTCATCGCGGTCCGAGAATTTTGACACTAGAGCGGGGCCGTTCCAATCAGAATTGGATGATTCTTATTGGAACAGACCCCGCTCTAGTGTCAAAATTCTCGGACCGCGATGAATTTGGTTCATCGGTGGATAAGTCCATCTGACATACACGGTGAAAAAAAATCACTCAAAGTATGTGTTATAAGCTAGGGACGAGACAAAAGACTAAAAAAATAAAAATTATATATTTTCAACTACGATTAATAAAACGTCAAAAAATGAGAAAATATATACTCTTGAACCATATATTGTGATTTAAAACAAGAATCCCGATAGGATTTTAGGAGCCTATTGGCAATCACGCAGTTAAATACTGTGACGGATGCTACTAACTTCCAGAAGAGCTAACTTGGCAATGGATCGAACTCCGATCTCGAGATTTTCCATCGGAATTCGAAAATTTAGGCAGAAATTACAAGGCAAGGCTGCTGTCAAAGTCAAGTACTCTTGTTGTCTCATTCAAGGACACCGCAGCGGTATATTTTGCTGTTTCAACTTTCGCGATTATAACTGTCAGAAGGGCTCACTTGGCATCATGTTATATATTGCAAGTTTGTCACATTTCTTGGAGGATTGTGAACCTGCTTGAAAGGTGAAGAGGTTATTATTGTTATTGTTATTGTTAATTTTAACTTAAAATTTTGAAAGAGGAAACGAGCCCCTTTGAGTGATTTCGACATAATGAAGGTGTTATGTATCTGTCTTTTTTGAGGGTTTTGACAGATGCATAACTGGGAAAAGGATAAAAATAACAGAAGGGTGACACGGCTGTCAAATACGGTACATGGTCGCATTTACCATCATTGTTTTCGACACTTTCTGATCGATTTACCCTTACTTGCTCCTGATTTTTTGGTACACGGCTCGTGTATTGCTAGTGCCTTTCTCAGAAATTTTACATTTCAAACGAAATTGTTGTTTTTTTGGGAAAGGGAATGACACTTCTTTTACAAACCGAAAAATCCTCATTTATCCGCCTCTATCTGTCGTCAACCGCGTTTAACTTCTGCTCGGTTAGCAGCGATAAAGGCCCAGTACAATGGATATGTTTGCGTTCCGTTGACAGAAGTTTGACAGATAATCAATGGGAAAACTTTCAGGTTTCTGTCTGTCGTAAACACAGCCGCAACGTACCAATTCTGCACCGGGCTTGAGCAACGAATAGAAACGGATGAATATGACTTTTTACGGTTAATAAAAGAAGTGCCATTTCCCTTGATTTTTGATAATAGTCTCTCCACAGACAATGTCTCTCGTTGTTTATCACATTGCATAATTTTATACGTCGCAGCGAGGCAGTGTCGAGGCATCAAGCTAGTTTTTGCCACGAAGTAAACAATGAAAACATTGGACGCCATGTTAATTCGAATGCTGGGCCTTTGTCATCCCTCTGAAAAATAATGGCTGCCTTTGTCTTACTCATGTACAGTAAACGCTCGATAATTGCAACACTTGATGCAACAAGTCTATGTTTCACTTAGCGAACAAAGTGGAATAACTGCAACACCTGACAAATGTCAACAAACCATTAATTGGCGTAAAATGAATGTGAACTTCATCCGACTGTTCAATTGGACTAACATAGCGCACCATTTTGACTTTTGGCGGTGCGATAACTGCTAATTTGCACTTACTTGCAGTTAAAAAGCATGGGCCTTTTCATTTGACGTCTTAAATCAGCTGATTTTTCAGGTGTTAGACAGTTCTTCTATAGAGATGACAGATCCGTGTAGTTCTACTTTTATAAACAAATTCATAGATGGACCTGTCACATGAAAAAGCGTATTGCAGTTAAACCGTTTGCACTGATCGAACGTCTACTGTAGAACTGTCAAAATGACCCGTGTCAAACCGTGAAGAATGAAGACGCTTTTCCACATTTGGCACCCCTGTGCTCGGTTGCCAACTTCGATCGAAAACAATAGACATACACTGAGAAAAAAGTTCACCTATTTTCGTGATGCGTTACTTGTTGCGTAACTGCAAAAATGATCAATAATTTTCGAGTTTTTTAAACCTCCAGAACATCTGATCCGCTTTCGAACACAATGTTGCCGCCACGATTGAAATTTCACTTCATCAGGAGACGGACTCGCTTCATAGTCAGTCCCAGACGACAAGCAAGGGAAACCCTTGAGAAATTCCTAGAAATCGCCGTCTGTTGACACACAAAGTTCTCTCGCCGTCATCGTCGTTGGTCACAGCTCAGCGCAGCACATCAGGAGACCGCCCAGGGTCTTGCCAAGTCGGACCAAGTGTTGTTGTTTTTCCCAAGAACCCAGCCGTCAATTTCATGCTTTCGCACCTTCTTTCTCGTCCTTTTCTCTCCCACCCGTTCGTCCATCGCCTACTTAGCAGCGCGCAGACACAAAGATCCTCGCCAGGTTCTCGACAACGACGGCGACGAGAGTTGTGTGTACATGTGCAAACACACAACCATCCATCCATTCGCCGAGCTTGTGATGGACACGATGACAAACCCTTGAGCGACACCACCACAATGTGTACACATAAACAAACCGCCCCGGAACGAATCCGGCGGTTCCCACATTCCTGCGGACAACGACGACTCATAAGGATTCATTCATTCATTTTCTTATTCCTAACGCCTCGATTTTGGTCCTCAGATCGAATCGCAGTAGGCTTCTTATTGCTCGTTGTTGTTGATGTTCGTGTGTGCAAATGTCACATTTTATGTGATGCAACGCGTCGTCGTCGCCGCTTGCTTGGATGGACGTGGACGCACCGTCTTCATCCGTCGCAGACAGTTCCTTTTGTTTACCAACCAACCACCAGCTCGCTGCCAGACCACATCAGGATGATCTCATTCCAGCGCTGCAACAATTTAATTTGTTTTAACAACATGTTAATTATCGGATTTTGCGTCGGTCGGATGTACTGCCCCTGAAGGAGGATGCCTCTCCGCTCCGTCCCGGGCGTCCTCGTCGACGTCATGATGTCTGTCTGTCATCGCCGCATCTCTCCGTCCCGTCGCCGTCTGTCGATGGGCCTCCGGCGACAGACTCACTTGGGCTTACCCACGCTCGCTATGACAACCACTGACAACTTCAATTGCCCAATTTAGCTGGTTAATTTGTCTGCGTGTATCCTTTCGCTTCTTTGTTGTTAAAACGGATGAATCATCACAAAAAAGTGTCTCGGTGTCTGCCTTTGTTTACCTGTCAATACGCCATTATTTCATTTGACAGGTCTGCAGGAGCAACTGTTTACTGTTGAACACGGACACGGAGCTGTCATTTCTTTAGAATAACTGTCAAATAAATGTTTCAAAAGTATTGTAAAAAAGCCTATTTGGAATATTGGTTGAACACTAACAACAGCAACAACATGATCTTAGGAGAGTTAAAAGTTCTTCCGTGGAAATGACAGATTAGATCAGTTTGTCTGGCAGATCTTGAAGATTGAAGTGTCTCGAGTAAACCAAAGCGAAGCATCCTAGTCGATTTGACAGGTCTCCTGCTCGATTGGAACTACGGGGATGACAGGAAATCTTTAATTTGACGTTTGCACTTCTATGTCAGACTTGTTGATCTTGATTGTTACCATACAAAATCAAGACAAACCGTATCGTAGTCCTTCATTGGTCCATGTTTGATCTGTAAATATGACATAAACAATGTAAATCTCATTGTGATTAAGGTGACTCCCCGTATCACTCCTATTTCAGCTCTTCTTTTTCGATTCTTATTTCTAACAATCATCGAGCTCAACAGTAGTGGTGTTGCCTTTTTACATTTGTTCTATAAACAAACAAACAAAAATAGCACCTCTTTGTCTCGCTTCTGCCAATGTAAACATTTCAAGATTGTTAACCATTTAAAAGTAATTCAAGCAGTAGACTTCTTTGTTTTGCTAAATAACAATGAAACATGTCTCAATATTACGAAAAACACCGAATTTTATATGTAATAAGCTAAAAATTATCGAATACTTTTAGTATGCTCTTCCGCTGTTGATGTTTACAAGCAGCAGCAGTGTTGGCGGACAGTGTGGAGGAGATTTCACAAATAAAAATTATTTGCTTTTATTACTATCATATGTGCTTCAAATTACAACAATAATCATTCGAAGAATAGTTTTCGATTTTACGACGTATAATCGATAAATTTGAATTGACTATTTCAATGATTTTGATTGATTTTATTGATGAATTGGCCCGCAAGATCGACATCACTGCGTTCAATGATCGATGATTGTGCGCCAGACGGCACCGTCGCGTCGCGCTGCTCCCGTCGTCGTTGTACTGTGGTGGGTGGTAAACATTGCCATCGAACTCTTGGTGCGGTTGAGACAAATTTGTATAATTTTCAAGTTTGAGTGAAAATATTTCTTTGTGGCATAGATAGTTCGAAAGAGAATTTTAATTGGAATAGTGTGTTCTATATTTCTTTTCCAAATATTTTGCGTGAAATGGAGAATTTTAGAGAAAAGGTAAGCGTCGATTTTCTTACGTAAGTGTATTAGTGCAATACTGTGTAAAGTTGAATTTGGATGATGATTCTGAAGAAGCCATTTTGTGATGACACAAGAAAAGGCCTTAAAATATCTGGTATAATTGCTGGTATAATTAGCAATTTCGGCCTACTCCGATTGCGGAAACGACTGTCAGATTCCATTCACAACATTCCGTCGCCGCTAGCTGGCTAGCTAGGATTGTTTCCACAACAACAAAAACAACATCCACTCATCAACCGGCTTATTCACCACGCCAGTGTTTTACGGACAATAAAAACAAAACGACTCCCCGCCCGGCTCAGTGCTCGCCGTGCTCGCATTGTTGTGATAAACACGGCGAAAAGTGCGTACCCAGAGGGCGAGTTCGACTACCCACCGTACGCGGCGCACATGTACCTCCTAGCTAGATTGAGAACAACCATAAAAAGGACCCAGAGGGTGATTCGGCTGACTGAAGTTGCCGCCGATCCCAAGCATCGCAGTTGGCCACGGCAGTGGCTTGATTGCTCCAATGTCAAGGTAACAAGTTCGTGCGTACCGGAATTACTTCTTGAATCAGAGCTCCTCCTTGCTCTTGACGCGCGTCGTAGCATCGCGTTAAGATTAAGCGATTTTTGATAGACTACCTTACCTCTAACATAACCTCTATTATGCCACGATGGCGGTGGTGTGACGACTGTGGAGCTTGATTGATGAATGACCGGCACCGTCACAGGTTCATTACATTAATAGGGTATTCATTTTGTCATGGATTGTTCGGCGGCGAATGGTTTGCCCTGAAGGAGGCCCGGATCTTCTATACCTAGGTGCGCGGACATGTCTCTATTATTGTTTATTGGAAGTTCACAGGCTGTCAACGCGGCGCGATCATCATCAATCTCAGCAAAACGTTGCGTGATTTCATTCATAATCCTGATCTCCAGCAGATTCCGGATAATTGGAAAAGTTTCGCCTCATTTCTTCGATTTTAAACTTTGATTGGATTGGTTTGCTCGATCGTAGTAGCCTTGGGGCGAAGCGGTTCACATGAAAAGATCTTGACAGGCACGTGTTGCTCTGGAACGTCTGACGCGGCTTCTTTATAGTGACCTTGATAAAGCTATTTTGCAAAGTTTTCGCAGAATTTGTCGAGGAGCTTCGATAAGGCTTCCTTAAAAGGCCTGGTACAGCCCTGAGTTCCGTAGAAGCCTTGAGAGCTTTTCTGTTGAACTGAATTCATTTCTAAGTATTATATTCGGGGTTTTGCCCATGGTAATTTTCTGGCGGTAACTGAAAACGTCTTTCTAGAAGTCCCGATATGGCTTCTCTAGAAGTCCAATGACACGTTTTCTCTGAAAGGTCTTATCCAGCCATACTGCCGTTCTATGCCCAATTGTCCCATGTTATATGGGAATCCCATATAACATGGGACAACTATGCGTAGAACGGCAGCATAGGCCTGTTCACAATACGTTTACAATCAGCTAATTTTTGGAGTCTGACAGATTCCCTATGAAAATTACAGTGCTGAGATTGCGCCTTTGTTCCGCTGTTGTAAACAACCAAATAAACATTATTGCTGTACAACGGCTGAATAAACCGTCCCTTAGCTTCATTTTAAAAGTTTTGTCTGAATAAGCTGTTATCCAGCAATCATTGTTACTTGGAAAAGGCATACACGAAGCTGTCAAAAGAAAAGGCCTATTGAATCTCTGATACAACTTTCAAAGTAGCCCCGATACGGCCAAGGATACGGCTGCTTGTGATGTTTGGACACGGCTTCTCTAGAAACCTTTTTCTCTAAAAGGCCTTATTCAGCCATAGGCCTATTCACAAGACGTTCAAAATCAGCTAGTTTTTGGAGTCTGACAGTTTCCTTAAGAAAATGACTGTCCTGTGTTTGCACCTATGTTCGGCTGTTGTAAACAATGGCATACACAAACCTGTCAAATGAAAAGGCCTATTGAAGCTCTGATACAACTTTCAAAGTAGCCCTGATAGGGCTGCCTGTCATGTTTTGACACGGCTTCTAAAAAAGCGTTGCCACAGCTTCCACAAAGGCCCTGGTATGGCTTCTGCAGAAGTCCTGATACATCTTCCTCAGCAGGTATCAGGGTACTGCTTCTCTAGAGTGTCTGAAATGGAAATCTTCAGAAGCCCTAAAACAGCTTATTTTGAAACCCTGGTATGGCTTTCCCAGAAGCCCAGGTTTGGTCTAAAAGCTTTGAAACGGATACTTCGGGAGGCCTGACAAAGCTTTTCAACAAGCTCTGTCAGTGGTTCGATGGAAACCTTATTGACAGGTTATCTGTGGTTACTTTCCCGGAAGCTTCAATGCAGCGAATTGTGACACTGCAAGCTTTCTTCAAGAATCTTTGACGTCTTCCGCCACAAGCCTTGACAAAGAAGCCCTGGCGGTACTTCCTTCGAGAAGTTGTAATCGCGGTTCCGCAACGAAATTCTTCTGACTACTTCTGCAGGCTAGTGTTGGCGGTTTCTTCAGGGAATTTCTGACGGTGCTTCTATCGAAACCCCCAACGGCGGTCCAACAAAGGACCCCTGATGGCCTCCATACAGAAGCCTTCGCGGCGCTTTCGTAGGGAAACCTTCACGAAACTTCCATCGAGAAATCTTGTCACCGTTTCTGTTGAGAAATTCTGGCGGTGCTTCCGTCGCTTCTGTATAGAACCCTTGATGGCTCCTGTAGATCAGTCCTGATGCCGAATCTAATGAGAAGCCTTAGTGGTGCTTCTGTAGAGAACCCTTGATGGCTTCCATAGAGTAGCCTTGGCGCGCTTCTGGTAGAGCAGCTCTGACGTAGAGTACGTGGAGAAGCCCAAACGGCGCTTTCGTAGAGAACCTTTGACACATCTTCCGTCGAGAAGCCTTGATACCGCTTCTGTAGAGAAGACTTTCCTTGCGGGCGCTTCTGTTGAGCAGCCCTAACGTAGCTTCTATTGGGAAACCCTGATAGAGCTTCTAGGTAGAGAACCTTTGATGACTTCCGAAGAGAAGTTCTGATGGCGCTTCTATAGAGAAACCCAGATGAAGCTTCTGTTTCTGTAGAACAATCGTGACGGCTTCTGTAGAGAAGTTCTGACGGTGCTTCTGTGGATCAGCACTGATGCCGCATCTATTGAGAAGCCCTGGGGGTCCTTCTGTAAAGAACCCTTGATGGCTTCCATAGAGAAATCTTTGCAGCGCTTGTGGCAGAGAAGTTCTGACGTAGAGTACAACCATGACGGCATTTCTTCAGAGACGTTCTGAAGGTGGATAAGCCTTTGCGAATCTTCCGTCGAGAAGCTGTGATACCGATTCTGTAGAGAAGTCCTGACGGTGTCAGCACAGGGAAACCTTGGCGACTTTTCTTGAGGGCGCTTCTGTTGAGAAACCCTGGTCGAGGTTCCCTAGAAAACCCGTGGTGGCTTCCATAAAGAAGCCTTGGTGGCGCTTCTGTACAGAAGCTCTGACGTAGAGTCCAGTCATGACGGTATTTTCGCCGAGACGTTCTGATAATCGACAAGCCTTGGCGCTTCTGTTAAGCAGCCCTGACTTCGCTTCTATTGAGAAAACCTGGTAGAACTTATGTAGATAACCGTAGAGAAGCCTTGGCGGCGCTTCTATAGAGAAGCTCTGATGACGTATCTATACAAAAACTCTGATGAAGCTCCTTCCTTAACGAAGCCTCTGTGGCGCTTTCGTAGAGAAGCCTTGACACTGCTTTTATAGATCAGCCCTTACGGCGTTTCCGCAAGAAGGTCTTGGCGACGCTTCTGTAAAGACCTTCCCGGTCTTCTGACTAGAGAAGACCTGAAGGCGCTACTTCCCTAGAACCCTTAATGGCACATCCACGAAGAAGTCCTGAGGGAGCTTATGAAGCGCGGCCGTAAGGGTGCTGCTGCTGTGAAGTTCTGATGGTGCTCCGTCAAAAAACTGTTCGAGAAGCCCCTGATGGAGCTTCTGCAAAAAAGCCATGGCGGCGCTTCCGCAGAGAGACTCTGATGATGCTTCTGTGGAAAAGCCTTGAAGGCGCTTTTGCAGAGAGGCTCTGACGGCGCATCCATAGAGAAGCCCCTGATGGAGCTTCTGTAGAGGAGCCCTGACGGCGGTTCCACAGAGAGATTCTGATGATGCGTCTGTCGAAAACCTCCGACGACGCTTCTTCAAAGAAGCTCTGACGGCGCACTCATAGAAAGTCCTGATGAAGCTTCTGCAGAGCAGTCGTGATAGCGTTTCTGCTGGAAAGTTCTGACGATGCTCCCCTCGAAAAGTCTAGGCGCCGCTTCTGTAGAGAAGTCCAAATTGACTTTATGTAGAGAAACTCTGACGGCACTTCCGTAGAGAAGTTCTGATGGTGGTTCCATCGAGAAACCCTGGCGCTGCTTCTGAGAAGCCCTGACGATGATACTGTACAGAACGCCTGATGACACTTCCGCAATGATCTCCTGATAGCTTCCATAGAGACGACTTAGTAATGCTTCTGCGGAAGCGCTTTGGAAGCACCGCTGCAGAGAAGTCCAAGAAGCCTTGCTGTTGCTTCTGTTGAGAAGCCGTGATGGCGCTTACACAGAAGAGTTCATATGATCGAGAGCATTGACGCCGCTTCTGATGAGAAGCCCTGATGGAGCTGCAGTAGAGAAGCGGCGACGTCGCTTCCGTGGAGATGTTCTGCTGGTGAATCTGACGCGACGGGAAGGCTGGACGTCGCTTCTGTAGTCTTCGCGGCGCTTCCGGAAAGAAGTTCTAAAGGTGGTTCCATCGAGAAGTCCTGACGCCGCTTATGTTGAGAAGCCCTTGTGGAGCTTCTGTCCAGAAGACCTGATAACACTTCCGCAATAATGGCCTGCTGGCTTCCGTAGACTTCTTAGTAACGCTTCTGCGGAAGAGCTCTGACAGAGAAGTTCAAGAAGCCTTGGTGTCGCTACTGTAGAGAAGCCGTGACGGCGCTTTCACGTTTCCGTAGAGGAGTTCTGATGGTGCTTCTGACGCGACGGGAAGGCTGGACGTCGCTTCTGTAGTCTTGGCGGCGCTTCCGTAGTGAAGCTCTGATTGAGGTTCCATCGAGAAGCTCTGACGCCGCTTATGTTAAAAGGAGCCCTTGCGGAGCTTCTGTACAGAAAGCCTGATGACACTTCCGCAATGATCGCTTGACAGCTTCCATAGAGAGGACGCCTTAGTAATACTGCTGCGGAAGAGTTCTGACCACTGATCACTGCAGATAAGTTCTTGGAGCTTTGGTGTCGTTTCTGTAGAGAAGCCGTGACGGCGCTTTCGTATGAAAGTTCATATGATGCTTCTGTAGTCTTGCGGGCGGGTCTGTAGAGAAAGCTTGATGGAGCTTCTGTAGAGAAGTCCTAATGGAGCTTCCGTAGAGAAGTTCTGATGATGCTTCTGGTGGGAAAGCTGCACGTCGCTTCTATAGTCTTTGCGGCGCTTCTGTAGAGAAAGCTTGATGAAGCTTCTGTAGAGAATTCCTAATGGAGCTTCTGTAGTCAAACCCTGACGGCGCTTCCGCAGGGAGGCTCTGTTGATGCTTATATCGAGAAGTCTCAACGACGCTTCTGCAGAGAAGCCGTGGCGGCAGAAGTCCTGATGGAGCTTCTGCAGAGCAGTCGTGATGGTACTTCTGCTAAAAAGTTCTGACGGTGCTCTAGTCGAAATTCTTCGTAGCCGGCTTCTGTAGAGAAACCTTGACAAAGCTTCTGCAGAGCAGCCGTGATGGCGCTTCCACAGATAAGTTCTAATGGGGCTTCTGTCGACAAGCCATGGCGCTGCTTCTGAAGCCCTGACGGACCTTCTGCAGGGAAGGCTTGCTGAAGCCCCCTTAGAGAAGCTCTAATGGCGCTACCGATGGTGCTTCCGTCAAAAAGTTCTAGTAAGCGGCATCTGTTGAGTAACCATGAATGCGCTTCCGTGACTGCTTCTGCAGAGAAGACATGACGAAAATTTCTTAGAGGTGCTGTTGTAGATGCCTTGATGGTGCTTGGCTAGTGAAACTCTGACTACACTTCCGTTGAACAACCCTGACGATGCTTCCGTAGATAAAACTTAACTATACTTCTGTTGAGAAGCCTGGGTGGCGCTCTTTGACGGCACTTCCGTCATGATGCTTAGTTGTTGTTGTTCGGTGTTTTGACGGGAGTGCCGTCAGGGTTTCTCTACAGCAGCGGCGCAGATGCACACTGACGGCGTCTGTTGACATGCCTTGGCGGCTCCCGCAGAGAAGCCCTGGTACGGCGTCCTTACAATAAACCCGGTAATTTTCTTTAGAGCTTCTTGGCAAACGCCCTGACGATTTCCATCGGGAAGTGACGGCGGCTTTTGTTTGATGTCGCGCTGAAGCCGCCATGATTGTAATCTCGTCGAAAATACACACTTCTGTGGCTCCCGAGGAATCCACTCAAACCCTTTCAATTTCCATTCGTCAAATTACCATTCCGACATAACTTCCTCTCCAGATTTCGATCGTCCTTCGATCGGTCGATCGATCGATAAGGCCAAACAAATTATGCCTATGATGACCACGGACGGACGGGATCTCCGAATTCCAACCGCACTTGTTCGCTTTTACATGACGATCCTCACATACCTCCGGGTAAATATCGTTCCACGAATCCGTCGCCCTTCCATCCTGGCGTCCTAGTCCTCGACTCGGAATTGAATCGTCATCCCATTCCGAGAAGTAGAAACACCCAATTAAAATAGTTCCAATTGTCTAAATATCTATCGCTGACGGACGCATGGACACGGCGGCACAGAACTCTTCCTCCATTTTCGAAGTTCTGCAAGTCACCTATCGACGGCTGCCGATCTCTTCGGTCGATTCGGATTCCACTGCCAGCCCACGAAAACCATTCATCGATAACCCGAAGCGGGTTCGCCGGCAGGCGAAAAGGCCTAATAATTTTCATATTTGGTAAAAGCAAATTAAAAATCCTGTAACACATAATGAGAAACAATCATCATCATCCGAGTAGTCTGCGTCTTCGACTGTTTCGCTTTCGGCGTCGATTCGTTTTGTTGCGTTATCGACGCGTATCGATCGTCATTCATGGCTGGCGGCGGCGACAGCGGCGCCCTTCCGCGTCGCATTCGTCGATCGCCGCCACCTAATGGAATGGAGCGACGATAATGAATGGCTCTCGATTAATAACACCTCGTTTAATGGTTCGCACGCACGCACGGCTATGGCGATTGCATCGAGCGCACGCAGTAGGCGCGATTGTGACAGATGCATTGTTTTACCTCGCACGCTGTACAAAAGGCCTACTTATCTTTGGCGGCGGCGGCGGTAGTCGAACGGTAGTTCTAGTTTTGAGTGTGTCAAATCGCGGCGGAAATTTTTGTTGATAGTTATCGATGAACGCGTGACGTGATAGGGTGACGGCAACACGTGTTTATTATGATAAATCATGAAAGGCCTTCTTCGATTTGATTCTGTTAATCGCGGTCGGCGGGTTGCCACGGCGGTAACAGAGATTCCATAATCGCGTCCGATCTCGACGGGTAAAGTGCCTAATTATAGGCTCCTTTCCTGGTTGAAAGATCCTCTAGAAAAAGCGTTCGCCGCATTAGCGAAGGCTCGAAAGGTCACCTCGGTCGGAGCACGTGGCGGAGGAACGCGGGTCGAAGGGGTTGGAAGTCACGGTCGCAGCTTCAATCATACGCGCCATTTGTTATTTGAGAAACATATCTTGAACCAAGCCGACAACACGACGAGGGGCATACCGTTCGCATTTAAATAGATATTCCGGTCCTTTTGCCGATCGCGCTCTTCGATGCGAAGAAAAGAGGACGACCGCAGCAGGCAAAAAAATCGAAACTCGTTACCTGCTTCTCAAAAACTCCTTCAAAGAGTCGGCGCTCGGCAACAACATTCGGGTTGCTCGGATGGAATCCGGCTCCTGCGAGCCCCTTGGGCCCCAACAAACCCCGAAAAAAGCCAATAACTCATAAGCTTGTTTTTACGTTTTCGACATTTGTTATAATTATGCGGCGCGTTAAAATGCCGATTTTGTGTGCGCAAAGCTGCGCTGCGTTGCGACCGATCCGCGTTCCCAGACGAGGGAGTGGTCCGATCGTCGTGATTCTTCACTATCGTCGCACTGTTGCCATTGCGAAATGGCAGCGCCACGTTTTTCTTCGCCTTTCTGACGTTAGATTTGACACAGGAAACAGCTTTGCAAACACAAATCAGCTGCTATTAATCGGTACTTTTCCTTCGATTTTGACGCAAGGGACTTATCAGCAGCGAACTCAGCTTGTGCACCGTCGCGTGGCGATCCTTTCGTGAACCACGTTGTCAGGGTTGAACTCGAAGATGAAACGTCATCCGCAGGGCTGCTGCAAATGTTTGTGCAACCCTAGTCGGCTTGAAATCACCATTTCGCAAATGCGTCAACCGGAAAGTGAAACAATTCTCCACCAAAGTAGTCCAGTGTCGTCTTCCAGAGTTGCTGCTGCTGCTGCTGCTGCCATGGTTACGTCAATCGGAGTGTGCGATACGCAAACTTTTGCAGAAAAAAAAAGAGAATCAGTTTCTCCTAGTGCAAACCACGTACCCTTGCCTTGACAACGTTTAATCAGCTGTTTCTGCCTGCTCGACGCCGCCCGATTCGATGGGCGTCGTCGTCAAAGCAGGCGACGACGACGACGATCCAAATTTAGTTCCTGCTTGCGCAGTGTTGTTTATCTATCTCTACACACGTAAACAACATCTTTTCGGGCGAGTTTTCGACACTACTAACGAAGGAAGGAGACGGATCTGCGCCGCTTGATAAGCGATTATTTACTTTCCGTTTCGGCGAACGACCGCATGTTCTTGTCGTTTGCACGCAGTTATTTGCGGACTTGCACGCACACATACACACAAGCCGTTGTGGGATTTTGACAGTTAAGCTAAGCTTAGACTGATAAAAGGGAAATTTACTTGTAGATCTTTAAATTTCCCCGAAAAGGCCCTTTCTTGTGACAGATTCTTGCTTGCATTTGTTTACGACTTTCAATAGGCCTTTTCATGTGACAGATTCTTGTTTGCATTTGTTTACAACTGCCGAACAAAGGCGCAAACGCTGAACTGTAATTTTCATAGGAGAACTGTCAAACTTGCTGTCAAAGGCCCACAAAATCAGCTGATTTTAAACGTCTTCTGATTAGGCCTATTGGAATCTGTTTTCAAACGCCTTGTGAAAAGGCCTTTACGTGAAGCTGTAAATTTCACGGAAAGATGCGAATTAGTTTTAAACGCCTTTTGAACAGCCCTAAGTCTCCATCACAGTTGGCTGCGATAATATTGAAATGTACAAATGTTGCGAATTTTTATCTTCGTTTTCATCGGAAAAAGTTTTGGCAAAACTTCTGCGACCGTGAGTGTGTGACAAGCTGACATCATGCGAGTTCTAATTACATTCACACAGTCAGGCGGAAACGTTTCTTTATCGTTGCCAAATTGCGGGGGTGTGCAGTCGACAAATGTTTCGACAGAAGAATTAGGTCAACTGTTTGAAGATCTCAGGTGGCGACCGCCGGCGACGCGTTGGCAAAGGGTTGCTTTGATGACTGGATGAGGAATGCGTCTGTGTTTGTGTCAGCGACGCGTTGGGCTGATAATTACTCTCGTTTGCGGAGGTTTGCGGATAAAGTTGTGGTTTCAAAAATGTGATAATTAGACGATAATGGGAAAAGCCGTTGACCGATTACGTACTACGGGTGGAGAACGCATTTTTCTACAACAGTTGAGGTCATTTTTAACACTTTTTAGATCGAGCTGGTTGACGACTTAGAAAAGCTGTCGAATCGAAGTCTTTGGTGAAAAATGGAGTCAGAATACTCCACGGTTTTTGTGAATGTCCAGAATGACTTCTATAGATGCCTAGATAACTCTGTAGAAGCCTTGACGCGCCCTTCTTAGAAGCGTCAAGGAAGCTTTCGTAGAAGTCATGGAGACACTCTTGTAGAAGCCTAGCGATGTTTACCGTAGAAGCCTCGAGACGGCTTCCGTTGCAACCTCGAAACGACTTCCGTAGAATCCTTGATACGGCTTCCGTAGAAGCCTTGAGACAGCTTCTGTAGAAGCCTCCAGATGACTTTCGTAGAAGCCTCCAGATGGCATCCGTAGAAGCTTCCAGATGCCTTTCGTAGTAGCTTCGAGACGGTTTCCGCAGAAGTCTCGAGACGGCTTCCGTTGAAGCCTAGAGACGGCTTCCGTAGAAACATCGAGAAGGCTTCCGTTGGAGCCTCGATGGGACTTCCGCAGATGCCTCGAGACGGCTTCCGTAGAAGACTCGAGACGGCTTTCGTAGAAGCCTCGAGATGCCTTCATTAGAAGCCTTGGGATGGCTTCCGTAGAAGCCTTAGGAAGGCTTCCGTAGAAGCCTCGGGAAGGCTTCCATAGAAGCCCCGGGACGGCTTAAGTAGAAGTCTCGGGACGTCTTCCGTAGAAGCCTCGGGACGGCTTCCGTAGAAGCCTCGGGACGGCTTCCGTAGTTGCATCGTTGGCTTCCATAGAAACCTTGGCATGGCTTACGTAGAAGCCTTAGGAAGGCTTCCGTAGAAACCTCAGGACGGCTTCCGTTGAAGCCTCAGGACAGCTTCCGCAGAAGCCTCAGGACGGCTTCCTTAGAAGCCTCAGGAAGCCTTCCGTAGAAGCCTCGGGACGGCTTCCGTAGAAGCCCCGGGATGGCTTCCGTAGATGCATCGTTGGCTTCCATAGAAACCTTGGCACGGCTTACGTAGAAGCCTCAGGAAGGCTTCCGTAGAAACCTCAGGACGGGGTCCGTAGAAGCCTCATGACAGCTTCCGTTGAAGCCTCAGGACGGCTTCCGCAGAAGCCTCAGGACGGCTTCCGCAGAAGCCTCAGGACGGCTTCCGTAGAAGCCTCGGGACGGTTTCCGTAGATGCATCGTTGGCTTCCATAGAAACCTTGGCACGGCTTACGTAGAAGCCTCAGGAAGGCTTCCGTAGAAGCCTCAGGAAGGCTTCCGTAGAAACCTCAGGACGGCTTCCGTAGAAGCCTCAGGACGGCTTCCGTAGAAGCATCAGGACGGCTTCCGTAGAAGCCTCAGGACGGCTTCCGTAGAAGCCTCAGGACGGCTTCTGTAGAAGCCTCAGGACGGCTTCTGTAGAAGCCTCAGGACGGCTTCCGTAGAAGCCTCAGGACGGCTTCCGTAGAAGCCTCAGGACGGCTTCTGTATAAGCCTCAGGACGGCTTCCGTAGAAACCTCAGGACGGCTTCCGTAGAAGCCTCAGGACGGCTTCTGTAGAAGCCTCAAGACGGCTTCCGTAGAAGCCTCAAGACGGCTTCCGTAGAAGCCTCAGGACGGCTTCCGTAGAAGCCTCAGGACGGCTTCCGTAGAAGCCACGGGACGGCTTCCGTAGAAGCCTCGGGGCGGCTTCCGTGGAAGCCTCGGGACGGCTTCCGTGGAAGCCTCGGGACGGCTTCCGTAGAAGCCTCGGGACGGTTTCCGTAGAAGCCTCGGGACGGCTTCCGTAGAAGCCTCGGGACGGTTTCCGTAGAAGACTTCCGCAGAAATCTATCGACGTTGAAACGGCTTCTGTGGAAGCCTCGAGATGGTTACCGTAAAAGCCTTGAGATGGCTATTCTATAAGAGACTTGATGGTTTGTAGAGGCATAGAGGCCTCCTTAGAAACCTCGAGACATCGTCTGTAGAAGCCTGATGGCTTCCGTGTAAACATCGTCTCGGATTCCGTAGAAGCTTTGAATAGCATTCCTTAGGGACGGCTTCCCTAGAATCATGGAACCTATAAGTGGAAGCGTAAAGACGCCTGTTGTAAAAGGCTAGCTTTAGCTTTCGCAAAACGACGGCTTCCGTAGAATCCAGAAAAAACAGCGTTTGCTTACATCTAACTTTTGGATAAGGTTTGCATAAATAAGACCGTCATTCCCAAGAAAGAACTGTCAACACTGTCGTGAAAAGGCCTTTTGCATACATTCATGCACAACTGCAGAGCACTAGGAGCAAACAAATAAAAAGGCCTTTTCAGGAATAGTTTTAGAATAGCTGATCTTGACAGTTCTTTTTTCGGTTATAATCACACATCCATGTAAGAAACTGGTGGCGCCACATGAAAAGGCCTTTTAACAGGCCTGTTATTTCCCTATCATAGTTCTCAATGATTTATAAAATCGTTTGAACCGTTTGTTTGTCTATCGAAAAGGCCTTTGCTGAATAGAGGTTACTTAGATGCCACCAAACGTTAAAAACTCGCCTACTACTGTGCTGTTTATTGATTCTCCTTCCTTTCTTCTCTCCCTCTCTTCCGCAGCGATGGGAACTGCTGGTCCTGAGCCGGCTAAAGTGGGACGTCTCCACCGTGACGCCGCTGGACTTTCTGGAACTGTTCCTGTGTCGGCTACCGATCGAGAACCGAAAGTGTCACGACATTAGCGTAGAGAAGGTGCGGAAGCACGCGCAGGCCTTCATCTCCCTAGCGGCGAGAGGTAAGTGTGTGGAAATTGGCAAACCTTCGGGGGAAACCTTTGAAACATTATTGCATAATGGACGCGTGAAACGACGCGACGCGTCGAAGGCGATGATCGCCGTTTTGAATTATTACGTGAAAACGAAGCAGGCGATGAGGAGCGACGACACAGCGCGGTTACATACGTCGTTGCCATGTCTACGGCGGCTTGCTTGAATACAAATCGTGGTAGGCTGAGGTGCGGTGGCGGTGGTGATGGCAACGGCGGCGACGCGCTTTATTGTCCAGCATAAATATTTGAGCATAGCTTTTTCGCTCTTTCGCGTCTCTAATGAGCTTCGGGATGGAGACGGGGAGCGAAGCGGGTGAAGAAGAAGACGAGGCGCAACAAAAGGTTATGAATGAAACCTGTCAGCTGAGTTGGAACCAGCAGTCGCCGCCTGCTGATTGGCTGCATTCCTCGAAGTGATCGATTTAAATATGTTAATCGTTCGATGCATTGCGAAGTGATGATCGTTCTTAGAATCCATTTGATGGGTTCATCCCCGATTACCGTCGTGATCAATTCCCACTAATTATTCCAAGCACTGTTTCCGTTAGAACCTGACTGACAGGTTGTTTACTCAAATCGGGTCTACCCCATCAGCCACTCAACAATCAACTTGTTTCATTCTCAATGAGTTGGAACTTATCAATGAACTAGTCTCGGATGACCTTGACTATCGACTAGGCAGTCGAATCTGGGCTGATTAGCATTCACAGCTGGTCGGCTTTGCGCGTGTGATCCGCTCGCTTTGGGTTCGGATATTCAAGGTCACAACACTGCCTAATACTTTGGATCGTTCTCGGTCCGCCGGCTTCCAAATCGATCTGTTTCGAGTGCAACGACTCCACAGAAGTCCCAAGCCGGTCGCTCATCCATCTCGGTGCCAAAAACTGCATCCATCATCGATCTTTTCTGGGTCCTAACGACCTGCAACTTTCTTGCACGCCAAAGTAAATCGTCCAGCAAAGGCCCAAAAGTTGCATTGTCCGACCAGTCTCGGCATTCAAACGATCCGAGAACGAAGCGTGTGAGGGCCGTGCCGCCGGTCCAAAATTATGAATAAACAAATGCACTTGGAAAAGAAATAAGAAAAATGATTTGACGAAAATGAATGATTTGCACTTGGGGTCCTCGCGGCTACCCTTTTCGTCCATGCATTCAGAAGGTGCGCGAGTCATTCGATCACCTTCTGATCGCCTGGCACCCGATTTGTTTGATTTTTTTTGAGGCCAGTCTTCGCTCTCTTCGATAATGGCGAGGATCAGAGAGGGTACAAAAGACATTCCTGAGGTTGATCGTGGTGGCGGTGGCGATCGGAGGCTGTGCACAAAAAAGATCAAATTGCAACCGCTTTGTGGGGTTTGTTGGATGCTGGACCGCACGGACCGCGGCCGTCGAAATGTGATCATCGCCAGTCCAAGACGGGTGCCGGGTCCGTGTCCGACCTTGATGGACGTATTTTGACGTGTCAATTTGTGGGATGGAGCTGGTGCGTAGTTCGTTACGGTTGGATTGACAATTTTTGGAATTTTATGAGATTAGATGCAGAGCTACTTAATAGGGAAATAGTTTTCTGAATTGTTGCCCAGTTGGGACAGTAAATTTACAATGAGTAGGGTGTCCCATCAAACAACTAGTCAAACTAAGTGTCCCTTTTTACGTGTATTTGGATAATGCAATCGTCAGTCCGTTTGGGCACCTGGAAGTGTCCCATTCGGGTGTCTCATCTAGCTAAACTGTCTCAAATAAACAAAAAGTTCGTTTGGGCACGGAATAAGTCCCTTTTGGGTGTCCCATTTTGGCAACAAGCTGTTTGAAATGGACAAGCAACTGTCCACGTGTCCCGTGTCCCATTAAATAACTGGACGAAAAATTGTCCCCTATTTTGCGTTCCATTGAAGTGTACATTGTGTCAGTGAAAAACATTCGTTGAAAGTTCGTTTTGTCACTTCCATGTTGCCCTTCGGGTGTCCCATTTGGGCAACAATTTATCTCAAATATACAAGCAACAACTTGCAATCGATTTGTTTGATTGAGAGTGTCCAAATGAGTTAGCAAAGTGTAAAATTCGGACAACGAACTGCTCTATTGATATTTATTTTGTGTGTGTGTGTGTGTCAATTGGGACAGTAGATGTCCCATTTGAGCTATTATTCTTCATGTTTTGAGTAATTCTCGATCTCGACAGCGGCAGCCATTATCAAATTTAAAATAACAAGCTTTGAGCCGTTGACTGATTTGAAACTCAACTGGAAAAGCCCTTTTTCTACACAGCAAAGCATGACGGGCTGCAATCCAATACGATAATCAAATCTCATACAAACCACCGTGACTACAATAAACCACCCATGTCTCAATCAGCGAAACAGATCGAAAGGACTCCAAGAGACTCGGCCGTATCCTCGTTTAAATCTAAAAGGGGAGACCTCACACAGGTCTCCAATGTAGAAAAAAAAATATAAAACCATCTCTTGGGTGATCGCGATCACCGATCGCCTCGGTTCGCGGTGGCAGTTTCCTGCGCTCTCGATCCTCGATCAAATTACTTACGTGGCGCACCTTTTGGGGTCGTCCGTTCGTGTGCTTCAATAGAGGAGCGCTACCAGTCGCTTTTAATTAGACGGAAATATGAGTTTGGAGATTTGACATTTTCTTTTCTGGTTCGGACACCGTACTTACAGTCGTGATCGACCTTGATCGTCAATCACTCGGCGATGATGAGCGGTGGCAACCGGTTGATTGGCTGGAAAAGCTTCGACAGTGACTCGCAAACATTAGGTTATGGATTGTCGAATTGATGTGTTTTTTTTTTGTTTTTTGCGTGAAAAGGCCTTTTAACGAACGTTAATTTGAGAAATGCGTTTTAAATTATTACTTTTTTAATGAACTTCTTAATTTAGAGAACGCATTATGAATTTTAAAACGAACCAGACGTTCGATAATTGTAAAGGCCTTTTAGCTGTTTTCATTGTTCGTTGGTGAAGCATTTTAGTTCACTTTACAGAGAAGAAAATAGTCTGATTTTGTTGATAAAGATCTTTTGAATAATTCAAAATGAGTTGAAAGGCCTTTTCGTATCAATTTCGCCAAAGAATTAGTTTTTTGAAGTTTAAAAATAGTTGCGCGGTTGGTGAAAATTAACGAAAAGGCCTTTTCAATTAATTTAAATTTCCTACAACGAAATTCAGTAGCTGCACCGACATTTCCGAAGTTCAGGTCACTTATTAGGATGCATTACCTGTCTCATTAACGCAAAAAGGCCTTTTCTAACTTGCAGATAATCTCTAGTTTAATTTTTTCTTAGATTTTATATGAATCTGCTTAAGGGGCGTATCGCAAGCAGTCGCGCAATCGTCGTCGATGATTTCCAAAAGAAAACAAATCATTTCGCAAACGAAAACTTCCTCTTCGCCATCGGACACCGATCCAGCGCCACACATTGTATTGATTTTAATTAGTTTGTTGTGTTTACGTTCGCTCGGTGCAAACGGTTTAACTGCAATGCTTTTTAACTGCAAGTCCGCTAAGTGCAACAATTTTGCAGTTATCGCACCGCTATCTGCCAAAAACGAAACGTCAAAAGAGTTGCGATGTTTTTCGGATGCACTTCAGCTGCATTGCGATGTTTCTGAGTGCATTCTGACTGCGTCCAACAGCAATTGACAACTGTTTGACCGCTGTCAGTCGTTGCAGTTAGCGAATTTCATTCGGTAACTGAAACGTAAACATGTTGCACTTATCGAACGTCTACTGTATTTAATTTAGCAATTATATTGGCTCGCTCATTGTTCTTGCTCGTAGCAGTGGACGACAAAATAAGTCGTTCCCTTGTCGGCGGCAACGCAGCGAAAAGCCCCTCCTCGCAGGAAAGCACGCCTGGCTCGACTTGAACTTGAGCCGGAATTTTTAACAAAAACAATATTTGTTTACATTTGCTCGGCTGGGCTCGGTGGGAAGCGGATCGGACGGGGATGGTGATGGTGATGCGAAGTCAAGATTTGTCATCTCGTCGGCGTGACGCGATGCGAGAGGTAATTTCACTGTTTACGCAACACTCTTCTCCTTTTCGACCGGACGTGGCCGACGCCTTAGCGCGCTGCGGTGCGCGGATCATAGTAGGCCAACCTTGAAACCACTGGATGGCCGGCCAACCCTTTGTTGGCTGTTTGCAGCATCTCAGGATGTTGATCTTTCGCGGTGGACGAGCCCGCTGCTAACGTCTTTCTTTGCAACGAAATAATATCTCGCTGCGTTGATCATCTGTTGGAAAGCGTGGGAAAGTGCGTTGCCAGATAGCTCTGTCGTTCGACGTCTTTGCGGTAGTTGTGAGGATCCTTGAAAAGGTGTATGATGCAGCACGCAAGCAGGAGAGGTGGACCACACAGTTAGTCGCAGCCAGGACACAGAAGGCGCTTTCGCAATGAATGCGGATCTGGAAGAGTGCACGACAAAGAAAGAGATGCACAAAGAGACGAACGTTTTGCAGTGACTTAATCTTGTTTGATTAATAACCGTCGAATTTGTCAGTGAACAACGCGATGGGTTCGTCGAATAAAGCCCAGGTATGGGGAGACAAGGTGATTCGTTCTGTAATATCGGCTGATTGTACCGAACCATACGAAAAGAGCTTCGAATGTTCTAAATAGGCCTCAAAAATTTTGCTAGATATCTGATGGATAGATAAAAAGTGGGGCACCCGTGATCTTAAATATTCATACAGATGGATCAACAATTTGTCCATATGTTATATGAGACACCTACTTCGAACACAGATCTGACCTCCCAACTAACATTTTTGCTGTATAAGAGCTTAAACGAGCTTTCTTCCAAAAGCGTTTGCTCTTTAAGCTCTTATGCAGCTACTTTTGTTAGTTGGGCTGTAATTGATACGGAGCTGGGACCTGCGGTGGACACCCGAATTACAGCTAAAAAGTTGTTTACAGATGGGACACCCGGTTTTCACTTGATGTTCTTACCGTTACATTACATCTCTCGAACATATCGGATCGAGTATCGGATTAGATTCCGTTGGAATTGACTATAATGAACTCATATCATCTGCAGGATGTGAAACTGAGGCAGGCGATGGGTAAGACAGCCGGACAAGGGTTGAAATATTGAGAAATTTACATCGAATGTGACATACCATGTTTCTGACATGTAGTCGTTAGTATTCTATCAGAGTCGTTGAATCAGCTATACCAAATGGTTCCTTAGAGGGTTTTTTGAACATAGTTCTTCTGCGAAACATGATGCTGAGGCAAGTCGTGGCAACCGTACGGAAGCTTGATTGAATTGATCATGAATGGGACACTCGTTGTAGGCTTCTGACGCGTAAGTCTCATTGAGGAAGGCTGGCAGTCACATATGGATTATTGGTCACCTAGAACACACACAAAGAAGCATGTTAATGTGCCATGATCGGGATACGTAATTTTACACTATGGTTCGTTACAGCCATTGAGTAAGTCAGAACTAGTGTAAAACGAAGGCTAATAATGGGACAGCCGCATTATGTTCTCATTTCACAGTGAGGCAGTTGGTGGGACGCCTTGATGCTGTCAGCTAGTTTGAGTTTATATTTCGAAATTTTACTAAATAATCGGTAGATATGGTATCAAACGTTATCATGGCTTAGAACTAGATCAATTTTACACCTGGTTGAGATAAAGGCTATGGAAAATTAAAAATTTACTACGAGTGGGACACCCGTGATTTTTTTATATTCAATTAGATATGATACGAACATAGCTACATAAAATACATTATGAACAGAGAGAGGAACGGCACTAGAATATGCTATGTGATAGTCCAATTGCAACTGAAAACTTAAAAAAAAAAATGCCACAGATGGGACACCCGGTTTCCGTTCGCTTTGAAGTCCTTACAGCTATACCATATCTCGCGAACATATCGGATTAGATCCCGTTGAAACAGACTACTATGAACACAGATCTATTACGACACCCGGTTTTAGATCATAGTCGACAGTGCTTTATCTGAGCTTTGCTCTGCAAGCTTTGCTTACTGAGGCAAGTTGTGTGGGACACCCGAACAGAAGCTTGATTCTCTGGATCACGAATGGGACACCAGCTGTAGACCTCTGAAGTGAAATGTTTTGTTGAAAACGCAGATCAATCGCCAATACTTCGCGACATAGAACACAGATAAGGGATATTAAAAAATATACTAGTCTGCAATGATTGAGACACCCGTTTTCCGAAAAGTATTCCGTTAGAGTCTTTAAGTAGATTTCAGTGTTACACTTTTAGACCTTGTATGATAAATAATGAAATATCATTTGCGAGAGTTAAGCCATATTCCTTTCATTTTCAGGATTCATATTTAGTATGGATTTGTAGCTGGAATATAAGTAGGGCGATAATTTAGCGAGACAAGTCACCAATATGTAAGTCGTTGTATGGGACGCCCATGCAGGTTATAATTAACAATCTTTTGAGTGTAGTTTTGACTTGTTATATTTTAATTGATATTGTTCCACCAAGCATTTCCTAAAATTTGAAATCTAATGCATTCGGTGAGACACTCAATAGTTGCAAAATGAGACACCCAACTCTTCATATTCTTTGGATTGGTTCTCCATGGTTTTGCTCTGTATTTATTAGAACATGTATCAATAGAAATGCAATTCTGGAAAACTCTTGATGTGAATGAGATTTGCAGACTCGGATTCGATTGCAAAATGGGACACTCGGATTCAATAACAACCTTTGTGGATTCGACAACATTTTTGACGCCTAGATCGTTGCGCAATGGGACACCCGATAGGAGCTTGATTTTTTTTTCCAAAATTTTCACCAAATTTCAAACTGAGCCTTCTCCAACTTCATCCTCTGCCAAATATCGGTAAAACCACAATCGGCAAAGTACCCATATATGCAACTCCTCAGGGCTGTCGAGCGTCCGGCCAAGATTTGCAGATCCAATTTCTGCGGGTTGTCTGCATTCCAAAGGATACGTACGTACGACCAAACCAAACTCTCGCGGTTGGTATTTGGTGGTGCGGAGGAACTCCGCCGGACCACAAAAAGAGAACTCGAAGTAAATTAAAAACCGGTCACATATTCTGACATTGGGAAGCTCTGAGAAAACTGCCACCTCCCGTCTCATCGCGCCTCGCAGTCGCAACCATCACCACCAGAAGAACAACGGCCGAGAAATTCCTTCGATCCTTTCTTCCCAAATTTGAGAATGAATCCTCTTTGGCTTTCTTTGGCTGGTCGTCGGGCCGGCCACCACTTGGTTGCACCACCGGTTTTGGATCCCGGGAGGAGCTGCGCGCGCGCGGAAAACTTCATTCATTGAATTTAAAATTTATTGCCATCTATGCACTTTTTGCTCGGGCTTCTCGCACTTTGTCTCTTTCGTCGCGGGCGGCTCCCTCTCGCCTCTCTGTCGCGCGATGATGGTGAGTTGTCATTGCATGGTACCGTTGGCGATGCGAGTTTCGGATGGTTTGATATTTTGAACGTTTCTAATGTTTATTCTGTGCTATCCTAATGCATCGAGATTTTTTTTTTAATTTTGGGTATTAAAACTATAGAAATATATAGAACATTTTCTTTATCAACCGAACTTTTTCTACTGCTCTTATTGAAAGAAAAGTAAGTTTTCGACCTTTGTTTACAAATTGAAAAACGTGTTGGACAACCGTCAGTGGCCACTGGAACCACAAGATGTGTTGGATGACCTCTGAGTGAGTTGGATTTTGTGTGACAGTGCAGAAAGACGCGTTGGACAATCGCCTGATTACGCTTTATTCCGGTTCGCGAATCATCAAAACGCATTGAACCACTTCAGAGCGGATTGAATTTTGTACAAGCGGAATCGAAAGACATGTTGGACAACCGCCAAAGTGAATTAGGTTTCTTTCAATGGATCCGAAAGATGTGTTGGACGACCGTTACAGTAAATTCGATCTGGGCACCGAAATACGTCAGTAAAACCAAAAGACGTGTTGGACAACCGTATGAACGAGGGCTCCTGCAAACCGACGCGACTATTTTACCAGCGATGCAACTTTTAATCGCAATATTTTTAGCGCTATTGATAGCATTGATTCGAATGGGACCTTCCACAATGCGAAGCGACAATGCATCGATTTTTGTTCTTGTCGCCGCTACGTCGCGGCTTTGGTCGCTACCTTATTCGCTGTATGCACCGTGTTTGACGCTGTCAAAAAGAAAGTCGCGTCGGTTTGAAGGAGCCTTAAATTGGGTTTTTATCAGTGAAACCAGAGGAACCGAAAGACGCGTTGGACGACCGTCAACAGCAGTTCGACTACTTTGTTTTTTGCTTCCACCCCTACTTTGACCCCGAACGGTGCACTCGAAAAACGCGGGCGGTCATCAGATTGTATCACGAGATTTTCGTTCCACCGCCGCCGATTCCATGGGAAGAAGCCGGTTCGAAGCTGCACTGGGCGAATTGTGTGCGAATATTCAAAACAATTACCGGGCAAAGTCCGCGGCACGACGAGGTTTGACGACCGACGACGAGTCCATTATCGACGGTACCCGAAGAGGTACGAAAACTGACATCTCTTATCGCATTCGAGGTCCCCTCGGCTTTCATAATTACTCCGGAGCAGGGGCGTACAATTTCGTTTCAATGATACACTTTCATGCAACATTTGAAAGAGTCACTTCAAGTGTTTCATACATTTTTCTAATGACTCGGTCGTTAAAAAAAACTTTTCCACTCATCGTAGCACTCGGTAGTCTCCCACCCGGTCGCATTGCTTGTGCTTCACCCGTCAGAGCATTAGTGTCTCACTGGTGCGCGCTAGTCTCTCAATGGTCACGGGCGCCGGTTAATTGGATTTAAGTGGTCGAATTC
This sequence comes from Aedes albopictus, assembly GCF_035046485.1. Taxonomy (NCBI): domain Eukaryota; kingdom Metazoa; phylum Arthropoda; class Insecta; order Diptera; family Culicidae; genus Aedes; species Aedes albopictus. The sequence goes on from NC_085136.1 coordinate 27,800,378, forward strand.
GTTATCCTCTTTCATAAAACATAATTATCATTCTATTGGCGTGCACCACTATTTAAAAATGTGGTTTAAATAGTGTTTTTAGCATGTTGAAGTATTTCAATGACTCATAAATGAAACGAAAATCCAAGTGTATCATACCATGTTTCATACACACTTGTTTCTGTAGCAGCAACGAACGAGTGTGTTGCTGGGTGAGAGATGAAGCATCACAGCAGTCCGTTCGCATGGGAAACGATTTGCTACAGTCGTCGTACGTCATGTTTTCCTTTCGAAATTGCACGACCCTGCTCCGGAGTCCGGGAGTTGTTCTTCCCGTTTCTTCGTCGATTGGACGGTCTAATGTCCTCGGCACCTCCATCCAAGGCAACATTGTATGGAATCCTCACGTACATACAATGTTGCTTGACGACGCTCGCTCATACAAGGGGCGATTGACAGTTCCGTAATTGCCCATCCACGTACCTGGCGGCCGGCCGGTTCGTTCGGAGAAATCATCAGATTACACCAATGGCGCAATGCCAAAATCGAGACAATGTACCATCAATATTTAAATTGATCTGTGCCGAGGGACGCTTTTGGCGTTTTGGTATGCGCCTGCTGTGCACCAGAAAATTAGCCGGATCATAAATTAGCCCCTCGTTTTCGTTTCCCGGCGCTGGGATCGCAGCAAGCCGAGCGTCTCTCAACAAGCTCAAGTCTCGATTATGACGGCCTACCATGATGTGGCCACAACGCCACCACTGTATGGACGGCAATTGCAATAAATTATAAAAGAAGTCCAATCGAAGAATCGGTCAGCAAACAGCTCAGCGGACGACGCACGGTCGGAGAATATCAATCTGATTTCGAGGAGCTGATAAGGGAAATTGAAATCCGAGTACCACCAGCGGACCCCGGATGAATACCACGAGTACCACCGCATCACCGTGTGCAGGCAGCAGGAAGGTTGTTGGAACAAAGTAGGCACTGCAAAACAAGGCTGTAACGGGTGCGTGCGCAAGCTGTTCAGGATATTCAACAAGAGTTCCATTGTGAGTGGGAAACGAATGGTTATGATTTGCATAATGCCGCGTGAAGGTGACATTAGTCAGGATTAACTTGTAGTCTAGTGGTCGTCCGTAATGTCATGGTTACTGGGGCTGACTGCCACTTTCTCGAAGTTTCTCCAAGTGCGTAGACCATTAGCTTGTGAAGCATACGTTACCAAGATATCGTTTTGACATTTGAGCGTTGCCGCTCCGCTCAAACGTCAAATTTTCTGTGAGTAAGCAGGCCATCATAAATTTATGCAGAAATCCTTTTACTCGTTCAATAAGAAACGTTCCTAAAGTTCACTGTATGTTAAGAGCCTCTATGACAAAAAAAATGGATTTGACGTTTGGTTCATCCTAGGTGAACACTCTTCCTCTGACCTATAGACGAGTACACCAATGAACTAAATTCATCGTGGTTCGAGAATTTTGACACTAGAGCGGGGCCGCTTCCAATCAGAAGTGAACGATTTCCAATAGACGAGTGCACCGCCCGCTGTAAGTTCACTCAGGCCGCGAATTTTGACACCACAGCGGGGTCGACTCTCAACAACTTCTACCCAGCTGAAAATTTGTCTAATTTATTGCATCTAGTTTTCGCGATGAAGTTGCAAAAATATGGGCTACTGCATTTACTATATGCATAGGCATCACTTTAAATGTAAATTCATGTAAGAAATCAAAGAAAAATATCAGCGCATTTTGATGATGCATCTCTGAGTAGAAGTTGTTGAGAGTCGACCCCGCTGTGCTGTCAAAAAATTTCAGGCTCAGTGAACTCAATGTTCATCGGTGCACTCGTCTATCCACCGATGAACCGAATTCACTCGGTCCAAGAATTTTGACACTAGAGCGGGGCCGTATCCAATCAGAATTAAAGGATTCTGATTGGAAATGGACCCGCTCTAGTGTACAAGTTTTCGGACCGAGTGAATTCAATTCATCGGTGGATGAGTCCATGGAAACGAGTTTATTTTCTGTAAATTCGGCAACGCTCAAACGTCAAATTAGTGAATTCGTGCATTACGTTTTGCAGGATTACGTCACGAAAGAACGTTCGGTTCATTTCACGCCAATGACACGCCTATCTCAATAGCATTGAGTAACAGTAGATATTTGTTGCCCATTTTCGTGTGATCTACACATTTTGGGACCCTTATAACAAAAGTCCACGGGAAGTGGTTCACCTAGGATGAACCAAACGTCAAATCCACTTTTTCCTTCCATTGAATTTTGCACGGTGACGTCACGAATGAACGTCAAATTCATTCTCTTCTCTCTCATACGAATTTTGACAGTTTCCGGTGGTTTGTTTTGATTCCCATTCGTTGTCGTTCTCTTCTCTCTCGGGGAGAGAATTGAGGTTAATTTTCTATGCAAAACTCTATTAGAGGCCCTATGAAAAGAAAAAGTAGTTTTGACATTTGGTTCATCCAACGGCGCTCCTCTAAAGAGATGTTGACAACAATGCCTGTCACTAGGTTGATTCATTCTCGTCCGTCCCCTCCTATTTCCTTGCCTATTTCCTCCCTCAAGAATTTTGACAGTTTCCGGTGGTTTGTTTTGATTCCCATTCGTTGTCGTTCTTTTCTCTCACGGCGAGAGAATAGAGGTTAACTTTCCATGAAAATCTCGATTGTGGTCCCACGGAGAAAAAAAAGCACCCAAATTTGAGTTTGTTTCACCCAACTACGGAGTTGCGTGCGGGAACCCGAATTTGAATTCTTGGAAGCGATGTTAAAGTGGGTACCTACTGGCTAAGTTTGTTTCACCCAACTGCTAGTTTAAAACACACAAATTTGAGCTCAACCCAACTAACAATAACTCATTTTACTAGCACCTTTACGACGAATTGATTCAGCATGATGCTGAATAACATTTGGATAATTTTCAGGCACAACCTTTTTTCGGGTTTTGTTCACACAAATTTGGAGAAACTATAAAGCATAGTATTGTGTACCAACTGAACTGTTTGTTGTTAATTCGCTTTACAACTATATAGTAAAGCTGTTATTCAGCTTGAGCAAAAATGAATAAAAATAAATAAAATGCAAAATTTTAATTTCCATGAGAGTTTATGAACAAATATTGTGAAATAATAACTACACACAAATTTACCTAAATCCAGATTCGAACTCGAGACCCGTCGATTGCCAGCCGCATGCCTTCCTATCTGCGCCATCCTAGAGAAGATGAATTGCAGCGCTCAAATCCAAACATAAACTTCCCATGGTTTAATAATGATCAGACTTCTATTCAGCAGTGGTAAATTAGCACAGACATTATGGTTAACGACTGAGCAACAGATTAATTCAGCTGTTGTTCAGTAAAAAAACACGTGTTTTTCATCATGTGCTCTGAGTCGAAGTATGATGTAACGAAAGCGCTTATTTGACTTGTGAAAAATACATTATACAGATAAATGTTCTAATTTTTACATGAACTTAACAAGATGCATAAAAAGGCTTGTTAAACTATGTTGAAAGGAATTACTGCGAGTCGAATAAAAATCTTATTGAACGCTTGAAAAGTGTTTTCAATTACCATTGTTAATACCAATACGAAAAGTTGAACATTGGCTACCTTTTCAATAGAAATAACATTTGTACAGTAATGTGTACAGCATAATTTTAGTTCAGCTATAATTACTATTATAAAGCAACAATTCAGCATGCATGCTTGTTTGCGGCTGGTGATTGTTAGTTGGGAATGCTGTCTACTCAATGCTGGCATCCCGCACCGAACTGTCAAACACAGAGAAACAGACGTCACACTCTCGTTGCTTCCCATCGATCACCTTTTTAACGGTTGATTCAAATAATCAGTAGTAGGTCGAATTACCACTCGCGGCGCTGGTATCGTTTTTGCTCCTGTTTGACGTTTGCTCACTACCGCCATCTAGTAGCGGCCCGGCAAAACACAGTATGTTTAGCATTGGGCGATTACTTTTTTGTGACGATGTTTTCTAATGAAATTTGTTCCAAGTGTTACATCTGTTTCTCTGTGTGTCAAAGTTGAGTTGTTTTGCTCTTCGCTCTCTGACAACAACAAAGAGAGTGAATGAAAGAGGAGTTTGGATTTGCTGTTATCCACTAATTTCCAATCGTGCAGCAAACCTGTCAAATCGACAAGGTTTCGTAACTGTGGTATGGACTTTCCAGCTCATCTATTGCTGAATCGAGTTCATTCGGCCTGTAAATTTTGACACTAGAGCCATTTAGAAACAGAAATGACTAATTCTGGTTGAAAATCACCCCGCTTTAGAGCATCCAACTCCAACAAGAGCCCCCGTATTGGATTCAGGTCCGCCATCTTGGATTTGTTTGTCATCGGCTTTTTACTTCAGATATCTTCCCCATGCCAAATTTACCTATATTGCATAGTTTTACAGTAAAAATCTCCATGAAACTGCCGCCATCTTGTTTATGTGTCCGCCATATTGGATTTTGGTCCGATGTTTTTCCAGTCATTTCTTCGAATGATTTAATTCAAAGTTGCATTCTACACTATCGACTACGAGTTGGAATACGTACGAAATTTTCTAAGGAATTGGAAAAATTGAGGTTAATCGGTAAATTTACCTTTTATTTGATTCTGTTTATAATTCCGATCTGGGTCTTTCTCCTACATTTCGTTCCACTCATTTCATCACAATTCTATTAACGTCAAAAAAAAAAATAAAGGGAATTGGGGAAAATCGTAAATGTCAGTGAGCTCTATTTGCGGTATTTTTTCATTATGGCCCCTTCTCTATCGACAGTGCTTTGTTCTAGAATTACAATTCAATTCATTCGAATTAACGAGGTAAAATCAGCAATACTTTAGATTAGTTAGCCGTTCGGTGAAACTAACTTATTTTATCCGATCTTTGGGATAAATTTACGTACACACTAAGAAAAAATCACCGACTTCGGTCATATTCGATCGAAATCTCAACCGTTAAGTTGTTTTTACCGGTAAAGTTAGCAACTTTTACTGAACTTTGTTAGAGTTTGACAGATAAACAATACCGAAATTTGAAAATTTTTCACAGAATTTCGTTAAAAACCCCTTACCGAACGCTCAGCAGTTGAGATTTCGGTAAAAATAATCGATACGCGACTAGCTGTGTTGCAGCCGCTTCTACCGGAAGTTCTAAGTTGACGCTATCTGACAATTCTTTATTACACCAACGAACCTAACCTCAAAATGACTAACAAATCACAGGTCATTTTGACAGATGTAACTTGAGCATGAAAAGGACGGCAACAAGATCGATAAAGTAGAATATGCACACTTAATTTTTAATACCGTGTTCGGTAATTTTTTGACGAAAATGGAACAGCTGAATACAGCAATAATGGATTGTTTACCTTTTGCACCCGTTCAGTAAAATCGATTACCGAAACTACTGAAATAGTTCTGCTGTTCTATTTTCGTCAAAAAAGTACCGAACAGGCAATTCAGGATTGAGTGTGTATGATTCGTCTTTTTCATGCATGTTTGTAGTCTGTCAAAATGACCTCAGAAGTGTAGAACATTTTCATGGCTGTAGTGGACATAGCGTAGTATAAAGTATTTAATAAACTGTTTTTTTGAAAAATGAAAGGAAAAATTGTTCGATCAGAAGATGCAAATTTATTTCAGTGCATTTATCAACACTAAGTCGAACACTAAGGCTGTGAACCGTTTCGCTTGTTCGTTTAACTTTTAGTTAAAATTTGACACTTCGATAGTTATTTTGAAAATAACCCAACTCGCGAGCAGGGTTAGTCTTGACAGTTCGATAGTTATTTTTTGTTCGCAATGATTTGGCTGCGTACTGTGTTTTGTTCCAAATAACTACTCGTCTGTCACATTTCAAATGGGCCACCCTCGTAGTTATTTTTTAACCATCCGATGAAAAATAACGACCAAAGTGTCAAATTTTAACTAAAAGTTAAACGAATAAGCGAAATGGTTCACACCCTAAGTCGACATAACGAATCAGTAGAATGACAGATGCGCCGATCAAGAATAGACCGACAAAGCAAGTGAAGCTTCAAGCCTGCTCGGGTTTGGTTATCTCGTTCTTCTTTAGACGGATTTGGAGACGAACGGACGCGTTCGTGCGGCACTCCGTGCCAGCGACGATTGAGCAGATTTTGGATTCAAGTTTTCGGATCTACGACAATGGCTAGCTTTGTTGGTGTAATGAAGAATAGAACCGCCAGAAAAATCAACCAGAATGAGCTCCGGAAGGCAGCAAACGTAGAAGGAACGAGCTTTTCATTCGCATTTCACCAACATCGGTTGGATTTGTATTCATAAACACAAATCCGAAAATCAAAACAATAACAAAAATAGAGATGCTAAGTTTCAACGAACAAGCAGTCGAATTAACAACGTATCCAGGTAATTTGACAGCAGTCATGGTCGAACTAACAGGGAAATACGATACATTCTACCTCGCTTCCCTCTACCAAGGTGCATAAAAATTAGGGTTAATACAGGCACTATTTTATTTTGCATTTGACAATTGAGATGTCGCAGCGCTCTGTCACAAATCTACTGGTTGAAAATATGCACCATAGAGCTTGCTGGCGTTTATTCACCTCTCTCTTTCAAGCATGCAGGCGGGATAGGATTTGTTTTCATCGGGAAACCTTTCCTGATGACAACAAATCCTATTCCGCCTGCATGTTTGAAAGAGAAAGGTGAATAAACGTCAGCAAGCTCTATTGATTTTGCTAGAACAGCTGATTTTTGTTTACCATTTTCCACCACAAACCACTATCGACATCATGGTTTTCTGGTTATGTTTATGTCGACTTGATCGACTTTAGCCCCTAAATAATGCATTGAAAAGTCGACATTCCGATGGCGATCAATGAACAACCAGTATCTTCCGCTTTTGATATCTCATATTGGTTCAACACCCTCCGAAAAATATCACTTCTTAATCCGAGAGTCTTCAACCTCACGGGCGACCGCCTGATCGCATTCATGGCGCATAAAATTGCAATATTATAAAATGACGCTCGTTTGGAGCTTTTCGGACTCTTCTGTCACCACCACCGCACCGCCGGCAGCAATTGCAATAAATTCCGAACCAGTTGCCGGAATTTTAATTAGGCTAATTAACGCAAAATCCTCACCCTCACCGCTCCGGCAGCTCGCTCATTTGGCAGCACTGGGCTACCGTGACGGTAGTGACAGCGTTGCCAACTTGAATGATTCGCTCAGATTTCTCCAGATAATTACTAATACACCTATAAGAAATCATTACATGGAATTTGTAGGGTTCTGAGCGCACGGCTCAGACTTTTTCCGTTCAAATTATCCTGGTCTGGCAACCCTGCGCTGTACTCCTCAAACCCAGGGACGCCAGGTAAATTTTCGAAAAATCCGGATGATTTGGAGAGTTTTGTCTGGAAAAGTCTGGATCGTGCGGAAAACCTTACAAATTCCGGATAAAAACTGTCAAATTCTGGAAAACAAAAGTCTGGGTCTTCCCAGACAATCTGGATCCCTGGAAGGTTGGCAACGCTGCTCAAACCAAGCCGATTGTCACTGATTGCCCTTGCTGCTGCGATGGGATGCGCAAGAAATGAAGCCATCATATCCTCGCACACACCGCATCGGGTTTTCCTCTGGATAAATGTCCTCGTTCAAGGTTAGATTCTCGTCGCGTTGCCCAAATTTGTTAATATTTTATTCAGCATCTGCCGCCATCGTCAGGATGGATTTCGGTCGGTCGGATAGTCCATCTACGCCGTAATAAAATACAGGAAACAACACGTAAATTATGTAGATTGAAGTGCGCGGCGGGTCTCACCGCGCTCCTTCTCGTCGCACTTTTGATCCTAGACCTAGAATGCCCGCTCGATTCTACCGACAACGATCGACGATCGACCCACACGCAGAATTCCGAAAGTGAAAACATTCAAATCATCTCCCTCGATGGATGGATGGATGGATGGCATCAACCAATCGAAGAAGGCGACGACGCGACGGTGGAGAGTGGAACTCCGAATTGCCGATAAGCACAACCCTCCTGTCGAATCGAAGCAACCCTGGCTGACAGCAGAGCACTTGTGTGCGCTGGTATCCAAGTGGTTGGTTGGTTGGTTGCTGGGATCGTTTCTCGAGGAAATCATTTTCGGGTCCAAATATGGATCCGGCCGACTGGAGCGAAGCAGGCTGCTGCGCCGTTTGTCGAATTCGGAGTGCGGCGGCGGGATATTTCTGTTTTTTTTTTGCTGACTGTCATGGGGTGTCAGAGATGTGCGGCTTGCGCTAGCCAACAAACCAAGATCGAAAAGGACGTGAATGGGATAATCGTTCAATCAGTTTTTTTTCTGGAGATTCAATCTAGATTTAGATTTAGGGGTGGACGGGGCGAGGCAGTCATTCGAGAAAAAGGAGTTGCAACATTTTTTCCAAAAGGATGTAAATTTGTCTGATTTTACCGGTTTTTATTTTTTTCTCTTTATCGATTTGCTCAAACACTCTGTAGTTCGCAAATCGTTCGCTCATGGCGCTTGTGTCGTTTTTGCTTCTCTTTGACGTGTACTCACTACCGCCACCTACAATGTGTGTTTTAGTGACTTGAAATTGAGAGATATATTTGTAAAAAAAATACCATTTGGTTGTGGTGGGATTTGAACCCATGGCTCCTTATGGCTTGTCTGGCGCTTTAACCAACTAAACCACAGATCAAGTTGCAATTCTGCGGAATAGAAACTGGGTTCGAAGCGACTTTCACAAGTTTGTGTTTGTCTTCTCTTTCTGTTCCTGCAATAGGAGAAACCAGATAGAAGCAAGCTGCAAGCAATCGAAGAGTTCTCCCACCTATATCTACCAGCTGCTCATTTCGCCCCGTCTTCCCCCTTCCGCGCAGCAAATGCGTATGTACTGGACAAGAACTATCTGTGGCGACGAGGCCTGCCACAGGAAGTTACGCACTCCGAGCGCGTTTCTGGAATTTATCGTTGGCTGAAAGGCTTGTTGGTCGATCGCTCGGTCGGTGCCATCATTACCGAGCTCGTAAACATTGGGTAATTATTGTAATATTGATGATGGGTCGGAAGGACATCAAACCGGCGCGTTGGCTGCGCTGAATATCATTATGTTACTGCTTCGCATCGCACAACTACGGACCTGTGATGGGGATCGAAGCAGGCGAATCCATTATTCATCCCGACGAACGAGGGCGCAATGGACGTTGTTGGTTGGTCGTCATCTTCAGTCATCAGTCAGTCAGTCAGTCAGTCGTCGAAGCAGGCTCTGGAAGCTGGAAGCGATGGAATATCAAAATTTGAAAATAATAACGAATTTTAACGCACGTCGACTTTTCGGTCGGTGCAGGTCCTGTGTGTAGGTCCTGGGCAATTTTCGGCGCCGGTGCAAATTGGTTTGGCTGCCGGCCGGTTACCCGATCCCTCCAATTTGCCTCTTTTTTCCCCCGCCACCATGGACCTCGGAACGACAAAGACGACGTGAATCGATTAGAGATCAATCTTGCGAAACGATTCCGAATCGATTGGAACGTCCACGCTAACTTGGATTGTGGATTGAAGGGCGTGTGAACAAGGCATTCTGCGCAATCGATCTAGTGAAGCGCCCTGTACCGTCCAGGGGCAGCATTAAACACTACACGGAATGTGATATCTTTCATTTCATTACAGTCCGACACAGTTTTAATAAACTATATTGAAGTATCACAAACCATCACTTATATTACAACGATTCACTTGTTCTTATATTACCCTAACATTTTCAGTATTTCTTCACCGAACTACTAGAGACACTTCCAGCTTCTTCTAGACCCGACTACTACGTCCTACCTACAGCCTTTATTTGGACAGTATCTAGAGGTGTCCCACATGGGAGCTCAAGACTTATCCGATGTGCTGCCTGCGTTAACGTTGTCACCGAGCTCTCCGACTACTGGCCCCGACTGAAGCCAAAGCCTCCGTATTTATAGCCTAAATTTCCTAGCAATACCCGAACCAGCTTGAGCGTGTCTAAAATTCCTACGATCATTCTCGTCTTGCCGAAGATGTCATGATAAATCCTAACAATGCCCGAACCAACTTGGGCGTATCCAAAACCCTACCAAATGAAAATACTAATAAGTCCAAAACCTAGACCTCTACCTATCCTACTTGTCCTCATCGTGATTAAAATCCTTCTCTTCTTGAAAACATCACGACTCTTCTATCTTGGGCGTATCCCAAGCCCTACCAAGAATATTAATGCCAACGAAAAACTTAAATCTCCTAACCCCGCCTGACTTGGGCGTGTTCGCGCAAAACCTACTGAGAATCTTTACACCAAGGCCTACATCTTCTAGCCCCGCCTCACTTGAGCGTATACAAGGCTTGGGTGTGTGAAAGAATTGAACCCCACCATCGACGTCATTGTCATTCTCCCCATCATCATCATCGTCACCATCATCATCCTCATCGTCTTTGGAATTTGGCACCAAATTCTCCAAAACAAAGCACCCGCTTTGTTATTGAAGTGTACCTTACTTGGGCACAATGAACCCTAGCCGAGCCCCGTCCGCGGATGTTGGTTGAAATTATACCCCCACATTCTTTTCTTTCAGTTTACTCGAAGTCAAAACAAATCGAGTGCAAAACAAGTCCGGCGCCGTATGCCGCCAATACGGTGTCTCAATTTCAGAACATTCCAGCTAAGGTTCACCTGAGTTCAGAACCTTACCCGGCCAATTCGGCGCCTTGATTTCGAAACAAAAATAAACAATCTTTGTTCCAGCGCGATCAATATGATGTCGCGGTTCCATATCATTCTTTCGGGTTTATTACCCATCGTTGTCCCAAGCGTAATTGAAATTGCATCACACCGACCGGACCTAACGCGGTGCAACACGATCGCACCCGGCCACCACCGGACGATGATGGGTTATAAAAACTAGGTAAGTAACGAATGGTGCGATTTTCGTTCTTCCAATATGCCGCGCGTGAGGTAGGTAGACCCTACGATGAAAATTGAATCTAAAATCCCCCGGGCAGCTGTTGGGAATGTGGGGTGAAAATGCATTTTTGTTTCAGTTGAATTGACTTTGAATAGGAAGGCGTGGGAATATTTAGGTCTTTGCATGCCCTCCCACTTAGCGGAGTTTGAACGTGTATAAAATCACGTTCAAATGTAAGTATGTGGGTAAAATGTATCCCCCCAAAAAAAAAAAAAAAACTCAGCATTTAAATGATGATGCTAACGATGATTGTTAATATATAAACTGAAACTGCTATACTAATCTCCATTTTCCCTGTAAAGTGTCTCAAAATGTTTTCCAATACAGTTAGCTGATCTAAATCTCCCAAATAAACATTAAATTTTGTATTAACTCTCTTACATTCTTCCTCAAGAGATTGACTTCCTTGGTACTCGCTGCTGCTCCTCTTGATTCGTCGTAGGGGTTGTTCGTCTGCCATTGATTTCTACCTCTTCTTGTTAAATGTCCAGATCAATTGGTTAGTTTCAGGTCTCAGATGAGTGGTATCGTTGCTTCTCTGTTGTACTGGTTTGTCTTGAAGATGATGTAGTTGATTCTGTTGATGTCGTCTCCTATGGTGACGTGACCATGAAGTTTTGGTATCCGGATATTACCTCGGTTGAATCGTATTTCCCTGCTGGTAATTTCCGCGCTGTCGTTTGCATACAGAAGAACTAGTTTTACTGTTGCTTTCTGTTGTTTCTCGAAAAAGTGTCATAAGTTGCCTTCCGAACTGGATTGTTTATCATTTTCGTTTACGGTGTTGTGGTTGATTACTTATCGCCCGCCTTCTGAATTTTGTTGGTATTGGATCAATCTCAATAGTGATGCGAATATTGTTGTCTTTGACCTGGTGCAAATTGTGGAACTGTTGCACACTCTTTAAAGAGTTTGTAATTAGTTGAATTAAATTCCAAAGCTTTTGATGATGTCGAAATGCTGCATTCATGATTATGGTTACTGTTAATTGTTGTTGTGTGAAGCACAGAGTAAGTGCTTTTTCAATGGTGAATGTAATGCGGTTGGTGAACATTACATTATATCGGTTAATTTGGAAAACTTTGAAGACGTCCTCCTCTCATCATATGTCTGTATGAAGTGTTGTTGTTGCTGTTGTTGTTGGTTGTTGTTGTTGTTGTTGTTGTTTTGTTGTTGTTGTCGTTGTTGTTGTTGTTTTTCCCGATGCTCTGCATTGTGTTGGTTCATATTAGCAGATTCGCAGACGTACAATAATATTTGTCTCGATGTGCCACTCGAGTTGACCTTAAATCGTCTCCGGTGATAAAATTATGTTCGCTGAATTCTCTCCTCCGCCATACCAGCACCTTTGACCTTCAACTTTCCATCCGATCTGTTATTCCTCGTCATCGTACCAATTGGCCGTGGTACGTTTTCATAGAAGTACCGTTGAACTGCTCCTCTGATTGCTCTCGCCAGGTGTTGCCTTCTTGTCTTGTCCTCCCGCGTCATCTCTCGAGGAAGTTGTATTTTTAATTCTGTCGAAACCATCGATTTATAAAATATTGATCTACCATGGCAAACTGAACTTTTAGTCTTCATGTTATTATTATTTGTTTTTCTTGTATGTGCAAAATATAACCTTTACAATAGTATTAAAAAAACTGCACCATTACATTAATCATGCTCTGTTACCGTTACTTTTCTTAATAGTCATAAACTGTTTTTTTTTTTTTTTTTTTTCAAAAACCGTAAAATATTAAAATGTGAGTTGTAGCAATGGAAAGCTTCTGCAGGATCACTATAAACATCTGTATTACCAATTCCAAAAAATCTCACTGCAGAATTCTCTCCAGTGCGTTTTCTTTCAATTCCTGTTTGCTCCGTTTCCTTTCGCAGGCTCGGCTTGATCGCCTTATTGCTACGACTTCTCCCCCTTACCGAATAAGGTTTTTGGATGGATACCTGTAACGAGACTTAGATCTTGTGTTTAATTCATGATATGATAAAATATAAATATATTTATGTTAATTTCTAGTTTTTGTTTCTTGAAGCCACCTAATGATTCCGAATCTATAAATATTACTTCATTTTTCATTCACATATTATTATTATTTTTTTTTTCAAATTAGTAATTCATTCATCATTCACACTCAACATTCACAAGCATTCTGGGGGGCCCTCCCTTGTCCTCATCATTCAATTTTCATCCGATCTCGTATATACTTTCAAAAATGTTATGTAACATGGTCATTTTATATAGGAGCGTCCTCCGTAGTTTCATTAGGGTCTGAATTGTTTCTAAATTGTTTTTTTTTGTTTAATCCGTTTTGCTTTATCATTTCAGAGAATAATCGTTCGGTTGTTGTCATTGTTTCTTTTTATTATTAATACTCTCAATCAACAATTTATGTCTTTTGTTTGTTTGTTCAAACCTCATTTATTATGTAACCCATATGTATTAACGTTAAATAGAGCTGCTTCTTTATTCAAGAACCTCTAAAGTTATTATTTTTCTTCTTATACATTCCCCGCTATTGTTACCCGATATACCCCAATGATCCCCTTTCAAGATTACTTTGTTTTTCCCATCATATTATTCCCAATATATCAATTGCCCAATTCTTCATTCCCAATTTCTATATACCCTTTTCAAATAATCATTTTGCATAGTTATGTGTCCTCATCCCAAATTACCCCTTTTCAGCTCTTCGGTACATTCAAATCGTTCTTGCATTCAAACTCATGCCGAATTGATGGACGCATTTTTGTTATAATTCAGCTGTACAAAATATCCCGAAACCTTATTTTTATTATCCTGATTCATTCATCATCATCATTTCTTTATGTCTCTCCATATTCTCATAAAATTTATTTATTTACGGCTATTATCATAATTTTTTTTTATTCTATTTTTTTATCAATTCCTTTTGAGTTGTTACGATATAATTTCAATTAAGTTAATTCGTATGCTCTCCAATTGTTAACCGCTTTGTTGTGAACCTTACTACAATTATATATGTTAATTGTTTATTTAATATAATAATTCAATTAATATTCCTAGCTATCCTACGCAAGCCTCTATCCTAACATATTATTCCTATGGTATTTTTTTAACAACTAATATTTACAAAAATCATTCGTAATTAGGAAATAATTGTTTTTCAATATTTACATCAATTTATACATTGCCGACTACGCATAGCTAATCAATCATTATACTTTTTTAACCTATTATTGTGGACTTTTTCAAATTTGTTCCCATTTTTAATAATTGTGGTTTGTTCGCTGGGTAGGTCAACTACTGCGTATGGGCCTCTCCATTTACTTTGAAGTTTTTGACCTGTTCCTGTTGGGATTGCTTGAACTAAAACCAATTCGCCCCACATAGGTTGCCATTCTTCGGTTTTCTTGTCATAAATAATTTTACGTTTCTCTTTGGAAATAATCAAATTTCTTTTGGCGTTTTCATGCAATTTTTTAAGAATTTGTTTCATTTCGCAAAAATAGTCATTATATGTTAGATCTGAATTTGTTGGAGTATATATGGAGGTAGGAATCCTTGCCTTTCTTCCATATAAAAGTTCGAATGGACTGTAGTTGGATGAGCTGTTATTTGTAGTGTTGTATTCAAAAGTAAAGTAATCAAGATGTTGGTCCCATTGTTGCGGGTTTCCTCCGACAAATTGTCGTAAATATGTTTTCAATTCTCTGTTTGATCGTTCTACTAGATTTGCTTGTGGGTGATAAGCACTTGTATTGATTTTTTTGATTTTCAAAATTTTACATGCGTGTTTAAAAAACTTGCTCATGAAATTTGCTCCTTGGTCTGTCACCAGTTCCAACGGAGTACCGAATTTACAAATGAATTTTTCGACAAAAGTTTTGGATACAGTCTCCGCTTCTTGATTGTCCATTGGAGCTACTACCAAAAATCTTGTAAGATCATCCTGCATGACCAGCGCATATTTGTTGCCCCATTCGGATTCTGGGAGAACAACAATATCCATATATAATTTTTCAAATGGTTCGGATGACGTTGTGGTTACTTTTAAAGGAATTCTATTGGATTTACAAATTTTATTTTTCTGGCATGAATCACATTGTTTTACGTAATTCTCGATGTCTCTTCTCATGTTTTTCCAATTAAAAATAAGACCAATGCGTTTTCGCATTCGCCTTGCTCCAACATGTCCACCTAAAGGAGCATCATGGAACTCTCGAAGAATTGTTTCGATATCTTCATTACGTACTTCAGTGCGTTCCGAATCTGCGTTATAAAGGCTTAACGTAATTTGATTTTTCAAAGCTAAAAATTGAATCATCTCAAGTACTTCAAATTGTTTAATCTTTCTGAACGAAATCAAATGAATATTTTTGGACGCTGTTATCGGCGCTCTATTTTGATTGAAGCAGTTGCTAAGTTTGTAAAAGAATGTTTTGGTATTAATCATTGAATTACTTTTGCCTTCCACAATAATTCCGAATAAATTACTATCTGGAATAGAAACAACTCCATCTTCGCAAAAATCTTTCAGTCCATGGGGTAAATCAATAATTTTTGAAATTTCATTAAATGCTGATCTGCTATTCAAAATTACAATGTTACAATCAGCATCTGCGTTTTTCAAATTCCTAGAAATTTTTAAACGATTTACATCAATTGGATTATTCTTGAACATCTCTAAAAATTCATCATATGCGCTTGCCGCAAATGTGTCATTAGTGTGCGTGTTATTGCATAAATCGAAAACGTCGGCCATAATGGATTCCTCAATTTCAGCCTCGTCCGATACTGCGCTCGTACTTGCTGGAGGTGAATTTGACACCTTGTTTATGCCGTGTAGGTCGGAAACCGTGCAATTATTATTTACGCTATCATTCATACGGCCCATGGTTTGCGTTTTTGTTTTGATTCCTTCGCTTTCTAGGTCACGGTCAGCGATCGCGCCCCCGTTACTGCGGCACGGAACGGTGTCTTTTTCCATCAGCTGTTTGTTTGGATGAATGAATATGTTTTCTTGTTCTGCTTTTTTCTTTTGCTGTCGGGTGACCACAGCAATTAATTGCGACCTTGTGGTATTACTTTCATCGGCTGGATGATTTTCAGGTTTAGGGAGTCTGGATAAGAAATCTGCGACTACATTTTCTTTCCCGCTTTTGTAACGAACTTCGAAATCTAGACCCTGCAATTTGAGTCTTAATCGAGTAAGGGTTGATGACGTTTCTTTTAATCGCCATAGTGAAACTAGTGGTCTATGATCACTGTACACTATAAACTTTTGATTAAAAATATAATGTTTGAAATAGTCTACTGCCCATACAATGGCCAGTAATTCTTTTTCGATTGTATGATACCGTATTTCAGCTCCAATGAGGGCTCTGCTTGCATATGCAATTGGATGTTCTGTCGTTTTTTCATTCGATAAAACCGCCCCAATAGCGTAGTTGCTGGCATCTGTCGTGATCACAAAAGTGTCGGCGTAATTCGGCCTGACCAGAAGTGGTTCAGATGTGAGACAAAGTCTCAGTTTGTTGAATGAATCTTCGCATTCCTTCGTCCAAATAAACTTATGATTTTTTTTCAATAAGTCATTCAGAGGTTTCCTGATGTTTGCTACATTTGGAATAAATTTCCCATAGAAATTTACAGACCCTAAAAATGAACGAACATCTTTTACTGTTTTTGGTTGTGGCATATTTTTGATCGCTTCGACGTTTTCTTCTGTTGGCCTGACTCCGTGTTCATCCACAAGATGGCCTAAGTATTTTAACTTTTCTTTGAGAATGTGACACTTTCCTGGTTCCAATTTTAAATTGTGTTTTCTCAACACACTGAGTATTTTGCATAGATTTTCATTATGCTCCTCAATAGTGTCCCCGAAAATAATAGCGTCATCGAGGTAAACTACAATTTTCACGTCTCCAAGCTCGTAAAGAACCGTGTTCATCAATTTTTGAAAAGTCGATGGGCTATTTTTAAGTCCCATAGGCATTCGCGTGAATTCAAAATGTCCTTTTGGGGTAGAAAATGCGGTTTTTACGGCATCCTTTGGATGTATTGGTACTTGGTAAAATCCAGATTTCAGATCCAAGGTAGAAAAGTATTTACTGTTTCCAAGACTGTCCAATAAATCGTTTATTAATGGAATCGGATAAACAAAAGGTTTTGTGATAAGGTTGAGTTCTCTGAAATCCACCACTATCCGATATTTCTTATTTCCGTTAGCATCTGGTTTCTTCGGTACACATAATACTGGAGCATTCCAAGGACTTTTGCTTGGTTTGATGATTCCTTGAGTAAGCATTTCATCAATTTGTTCATTTATATGTTGTTTAGTAGCTTCGGGAAATCTATATTGCCGTTTGTAAATTGGCACATTTGTTGAAGTTTCAATTTCGTGGACTGCCGCATGTGTGTAGGTCAAATTATCGCCCTCTATGAAAAATACATCATTAAAATCGCATATGATATTTTTAATTTCATCATAATTATCTTTTTCCAAGTGATCAAGCTTTACTATTTTTAAAAGCTTTTCTTCTCGTTCATAACCCATCAATGTTTTATATTGTTTATATTCGACTACATCACAGTCGGTATCAGCATCTAAATTGAGCATTCGTTTTTCATCTTCTTTTCCCAAATCTTCTGACTTGACCGAATTTCCTTCGTCATAATCATAGTAAATTTCTTCACATCGACTAAATGAGTCTTCTCGATGTCGCACTGTATTAATCGTGTGAACATATTTATTTGTTGATGTTTTGTGTGTTAACGCAAAACTGTCATTTTTATTTCGGTTAAAAGTTATGGACTTAAAACCTTCATTTATTGTCGCAACATGTTGACACAGGAATTCAATCCCAATAATTCCAGGAACTATTAGGTCCTTTACTAAGTGAAATGTAGCTGGGAATTTCCCATCTTGAATTAGTAATTCTAGTTTCGCAGCTCCCAGTGTTGCTTTACTACCATTTTCAATTCCAACCAGGGTTATAGTTTCTGATGCATCATAGGATTTTATCCCCGCATAATCTAGTAGATCATAGTTTAGCAAATTTATCGACGAACCTGTGTCAATCAAAAACTTTATTTTGTTCTTACAGCTATTTGCTGTTGGTAGTTCAACGAAAAATTTGTCATTGGTAAAAATCATCTGTTCTGAAAACGTTTGTGGACTTGATACTTTATCGGCGGTACTATTATCCCCTTTTGCAGGTGGTTCTGAATTTGGCTGTGCAAGAAATACCATACCTAATTCCTTGTTATATTTGTCTAATTTTTCATCATAAAAATAGCCACCATTATTTTCTTCATCTGGAGCATACAGTATGAGAGTTTTGTTGAATTTATAAGCTATGTATCTCAGTATATTCAATCCCAATATATCCATTAATTTTCTGTATGAGACAATTTGAATAGTTTTGGCCGAGAGAACAAACTCTGGGCAATTGTGAAATCCATCGATTAATCCTTCTCTGAGTACTTCTGAATCGTGCTCTGATTTTCTCGTACCGTTCATTATCAGTCCCCACAGTTTTTCTTGTGGAATAGAAAATATTCTGCCATTCAAGTGCTGTTTCAATCCGTATGGAAGATCTACCAAATCGTTCAATTCTTTATAGACAGACCGGCTGTTAGCTATCACGAATGTCCCATCTACCTCATGTTTCTGAAGTATTTTATCGCTGAATTTTACTTTTTCTGGATCATATTTTGCAAAGTTTCTAGAAAAATCTTCAAATGAGTAGACTTTTAGGTATTCGTCTTTCTCATCTCGGCTAAAATCAATATTTTCTAGACCATCCATATGTGGGTTCCAAAGAGGTATTTGTGGTGTTTCAAATATTTCAAGTCTACCAGATTCATCTGTAACCCTTTCGTTGTCTTTTGACAAATATATTAAACCTGCAGATTGCTCAGATTCTGTTATAACAGATGAGTTTGAATCAGTATCGCTTTCAAACTCATAATCATCGTTCATTTGATCTAAAATTACTTCAATGTCTTTTTCGTACTTGTGTTTGTTGCAATATTCCAGTAGATCTCTGCTAACTAAATCGTATGCAACATTGTATTTTCTCGTTCTTTCCAATTTAAACGTTGTCTCTTCAAAGTTTTTATGTATCGAGTCAACATGTTCCTTTACAAATTTGTACCCAACTTTGGCGGGAACTTCCAATGTATCCACTACATAAAACTTTATTGGTAAGCTTAATTCTCCAATTGCTAAGTGTATCCATATAGTTCCTAACGACTGAAAACCCATACTTATTCTATCATTTCCTTGTTTGTCTTGTGGAACAATCTTTATTGCCCCAACTTTTAACGCTACGCTTTTATGAATCAAGTTTTCGTTAATGCTAGTATCAAGGTAATATTTTCCAATATAATCAACATTTTCCCATGTTGATAATTTCCAATAAAATCCTGTAGAAAACCCTCCATACATTGGGCTATTGGAAAACTCTCGTGGATTTTCATTGCTATCGTCAGCATGTGTATTTATGTAAAAACAATGGGATTCGTCTATCTTTTTCCTATCCAAACCCCCATGCTCTAGTTTTTTCGTTCCTGGTTGTTACCAAAGTTCCGGTTGTTCCAGTTGTTTTCGCGAGGGTGGTCGAATCTTCCAACGTTCTGGTTTGAATTTTGATAATAGTCATTTCTGCCTCTGTTCTCTTGTCGTGGGGGTTCGTTTCTGTTTAAATCTCTACGAGTGGTTTGATATTCATTTCGAGTATTTTGATTGTCATTTCGATTGTGTTGATAGTTGTCATAATGGTCTCTCTCATATCTGTATTGAGTGTTATTGTTCAATCGATTTCTATCGTCTCTGTATGAATCTTCGTATCGATTCCTGTCATTTCTTGGATAGTTGTCATTATTACTTCTGTTGAAGTTTCTATAGTCGTTCTGTCCTCTGCTGTAGTCGTTCCTTCGATACTCATTGCGGAAACCGCCTTGTGGTCCCTGTGTTCCTCTATTAAAATTCCTCCGATAGTCATTATTAAAATCTTCTTGAAATCCTTGATTTCTGTTATTTTCGAACCTTCTTTGATAATTCCTTGGACTTGGATCATAATCCTTATTCCTATTATCAAAGTTTCTTCGGGGAGGTCGGAAATTTTGATCTTTATTTCTTAATCTTTGGGATTCTGCGATATGTGAATCCTGCAACCTTCGTTCGATTTGTTCAATTTGTTCTACATCGATGCATTCTTCTTCCAAATAATCGATTAAATCTTCTAATGATTCGTCTTTTTTAGTTTTTGCCAAATTCTTCAGACTCCTGTTTTTCAAACCTGCTAAAAAGTGAATTCTAAGACTTCTTTGAGCATAAGATTCAAATGTTTGATCTTTAAAGTTCTCTTTCTCGTATTCTTCAATATGCTTTTTAAATTGAAGAACTCGATCTTTGTAACTCTGAAATGTTTCCTGTTGACCTTGTTCAAGTGTTTCGATTTTTTGAAATAATTCCTCTAATTTGAAGCTACTTCCAAATTCCTTCCGAAGATTATCTCTGACATCCTCCCAAGTGTCAGCAAGAATATTTTTGAATTTTATTGCTGCTGGACCTTTCAATTTTGACAGTACAACATGAATAAGTTCCGTTTCTGCCTCTTTAGCTGCATCATTTTCACCTAACTTTTCTATTATTTCTGCAAAATGCTTAATTTGGTAAATGAAAGCATCTAACTCTGCTGCTGCACCGCGAAATTCAGGGATTACCTGAATTGCTTTTTCGGTTGGAAAAACGTATGCCATTTTGTTAAAAAAGGATTTGTAGGTTGAATCAAATTTAGTACTAAACTCGTGTAAACTTTTAATTAATTCGACTTTAGATTCTTCGTCGCTATAGTCAGCGTTATATAAAGTTGATGACAAAATATTAGGATCTCTGATTGGTCCAAAATATAAATCGGTTTCAGAAATGGAAACGTTAAGTGTAGAAATATCAAAATTTTCAGTAAATGAATCTTCACAGACTGTAACTCGTCTGCTTCGTAAATTGATAACTTTTCCTGATTCCAAGTGTTGATTATTTGTAGTTTTTCCCGTATGTTTGGTTTTGCTTAAAATTTTTAAACACTCTTCGTACTTCCTTCTGACGATTTCCAAATTATCAGTCAAGGTATTCCAAGTGTTGGTATCGTTCAAATTTTCGTATTTTTGTACTATTGTTTCATATTTCAAAAATGCATCATTTAGTAATTCTGTTTTAAGAAAAATTCCTTGCCGTGATCTTGGCCTATTTTTGTTTTTATTTAAATTTTCAAATTCTTTAAAAATGTAGTCCTTGATTTCCTCCAGTGTTTCAAAATCGATTCTAGTCGTCGACGTCGGTTCGCCCAAAATTGACATTTACATAAATTTTTTCATTGTTTACTCACCCAATTATAACTGATATCGATTGTAGCAGCATTGCTGATAGGAAAATTCCGTCAGATTTCCCCTTTCGTCCGCTCTCTGCGATGTTGTCACTGCTTTCCACTTAACTGATTAGTCTCTGTTCACACGATCTCTTCACAATTGTTCAAACTTTTTAGTGTTCAACGTGGCACTTAGTCTCGGCACTGATTTCTTCTTCCCGTCAGAAATTTGGCGTTCCAATGTTCTGATTAGCGAACAGTTTTCGCTGTCACCATATGATTCCTTCGCCGAATTTTCCAACTTTCCACCGAGAAGAAAAAAGTAGGCGATCATGATCGAGATCGACGATTCGTTCGTTAATGGGCTCGGAATAGTTTCGCTGCAGGTGTCATAAATATGCGATCAGGACGGCGTCCTTCTTCATTAAGCACGTTAATGTACGGTAATGTTATGGATGTTTCCATGGTTGTTAATGAGTACAATCCATTAAAAATCGGGGTTGCCCTTTCGATGGTAGTAGCGATTTTCAACCGATCCGGACGGCTTACGGTGCCCGAAAGGGAAAGGTTGTTTGTTGTGCAACTGATCGTGCGTGAGCCCTAAGTAACCATCAAACTCGATCAGTGAATGATGAAACCTAATTTCAAGGGTTTCTTGCCGGTATTTTGCTATTACTGTCGAATTAAACTTACTGTATCTGGTTATGTCGGACGTTATACTCTCAATTCTGGAAGTTCCGGAAATATCTGAACGATTCGTGTGTGACGGTCGCCATGTTCTACCAGAGTTGAATATCTGGTTGTACATACAACATGGCGACCGTCAGAGGCCTGACAAAAGTCTTAGATCATTTGTCTCCCGTTTTCGACGAGAGACGACATAGACAAAGAGCTTACGTAACTATACAAGGGTGTCACGTCTCCAGACATTTTAGGGGTGTTTCGGGGGAGTTTTGGGGAACTTTTAGATGGTGTCCGAGATACTTTAAGACGTCTAATGGCGTTTCAGGGGTTTTCAAGAGTTTTTCATGGAGAATTCATCACTTGGATTACTTGCCAAACGCCAAACTCACGAAACAACTGCTCTGAAATCCCCTTGAAACGCCCTGAAATGCTTGTGACCCCTTCTGAAATCTTTTGAAACGCCATGAATTCCCCTAAAATGCCCTTTACACTCTCTGCAATTATCTGAAGACTTCCTAAACCATTCGAAATCCTCTGAAATTGGGGTTAAGGGCAATGAACAGCCGAAATACTCCTGAGACCTCCTGAAATTCTTCTGAATATCCTGAATCTCCCATGAAAACTCCTACAACGCTCTAGAAACCATTGTTAAACCCCTGAAACGTTACCACGGTCACGGTAAAGGAGCGGAGGAGGTAGTTTAAGGGCGGTTAAGCGGAGTTTCAGGTAGTGTGGGAGTCTGAGGATATTCAAGAACTCCCATGAGTATGAAGGTGTATCACAGCACTAGTTCTACGTTTTACGACGCGACACATTACTCCAAAGTTCTTAGGGCTATTCTTGCCACTGTGTACTTGTTCGGTGTTTCCAATAAACAGAACAATCACTTTAGAAACTTTCCTCTTTTTCTGGCTCTACCTTCTCACTGGAACATGGCCTGCTTTATCTTCAACCTAATGTTCTTTGAGCACTTCTACAGTTATTAATGTAATAGCAATCTTCGCCTGCCTTTTGCATGAATTTGTAAATTGTGAGGAAAGGCCAGTGATACATTATGCCCAGAGTAGTCGAGAAAAGTTCTCGACCAGAACGGAAATCGACCCCCCGCCGTCTCCGGATCGGCGATCCAATGCCTTATCCACAAGGCTAACTGGAGACCAGCGATGCTATTCAGTGAAAACATTGCTGCATCTATGTGCGTTTCGTCGAACATACGCGCGCCGTAGCCTCTACAACCAATCCATTCGATGAGGTTGGGCTGTTCGGGCGCGCGTGTGGTGACACTGTCAGGTGTGTACAGAATCGTTTGCGAGTTTCATCGTGCTCGTGCATCGCCACCTCTTTGCATCTGGTCATCGATTAGCTGTGTACAGTTCAAACGCAAGCGATTAAAATACAATTGTTAAGTTGTGATGAGCACTCGTGAGGTGAATATTCGCAACATTGCTGGCGATCCCTGGATTTTCCTCTCATACACAGTTCGAAGTTGTTACATCGAGTTCTCTGTTACAAAATGACCTCCATCGCTTTCAACACAATTCTCCATCGGATTGTAAAGTCACAGGTTGTCTGCAATATGAAGCTTGCTTACAATATTGCGTGCAAAAAATCTTTTATGTGAAATGGAATGGAAATTTCAACGTTCTAATACTTACGTTGAGTGTAGTGCTCAGAATTTCTTTCTGTGTACATACATATATCCCGGGATCCTGATTACTGAGAGGGTTTGTGTCTTCGGGAAAGTTGTTTTGTTGATCAAGGACTTGCAAATGATAGGCCGTTAGATTCATAATTTCAGAACTAAGCGGCGTTAGTGAGAAAGAGAGGAACCCGGCAACCTAGAATGATGGGGGTTTCCGACAAAGTTGATTCAAAGGTTAAGGGCATACAGTTGGTGTGCCGTTTAAAGCGATATTTCGCCGCTAGGCAGCAGTAGTGAGCATAAACATTTTGATCCTGATGTACGTCAGGATTCTGACTACCCAGAGAGATGATGTCTTCGGCAATGTTTTATGGATTGTCACAGATTATAGATCTAGGACGATTCTAGCGCGTTTCAAGGAGCTCCATGTATTGTAGATTTTAGAGGGTTTCATAAGGTTTCAGTAGAGTTTTGAGGGGTTTCAATGCACTTTCAGGAAACTTAATAAATATTTTAGGGTGCCTCTGAAGGTTTAAAATGGTTTTTTTAGGAATATTTCGAAAGTTTTAGGGGTTTTGGGGATCTTTCAGGGCATCTAAGGACTTTTTAGAGGTTCCAAGAGGTTTCAAGGGGTTCTTATGAAACACTTGCCCGGAAACTACTTGAACACCCTGAAATGCTTCTGAATGCCCGTTTGAAACCCAGTTGAAACGAAACTTCTTAAAACGCCTTGAAATCCTCTAAAAATACCTGAAATTCTTCTGAATCCCTCTAAACTGACCCGGAACTCCTCCCTTAAAGTCTCCGTGGCTGCATAAAAGCCCTGGAACAGTCCTGAAACCCTCAAACACGCTTCTGAAGCCACCCTGAAATTCACGTGAATATTCGTGAAGCGTTCCCAAAACTCCTCAAAAGCCTTTGAAACTTCACTGGAATCCCTGTGATGCTCCTTCAACACCTCTTAATACACACTGAAATCTTCTAAAACACTCACTAAACGTGCTCAAAACCACTTTAATGGCCTAAAAGCCCCTAAGCCCCTAAAAGCCCCAAGAGCGTCCCTGAAACCTCTTGAACTTGAAGAGTGCCTGCATTAGACGAATCTCTCCGAGAGATTCAGACGATTCTCGCCGAGAGATCCAGACGAATCTCGTTGAGAGATTCAGTCGAAACTCGTTGAGAGATTTAGCCGAGTCTCGCCGAGTGATTCAGACGAATCGCGTTGAGAGATTCAGACGAATCTTGGTAAGAAATTCAGACGAATCTCGTTGAGAGATCGAGACGAATCTCGCCGAGATATTTAGACGAATCTCACCAATAGATTCAGACGCATCTCGCCGAGAGATTCAGACGAATCTCTTAGAGAGATTCAGGCAAATATCGCCGAGAGATTCAGACAAATCTTGCCGAGATATTGAGACGAATCTCGCTTAGAGATTCAGTCGAATCTCGCCGGGAGATTCATATGAATCTCGCCGAAAAATTCACATGAATCTTGCCGAAAGATTTAGATGAATCTCGCCAAGAGATTCAGATGAATCTCAGCGAAAGATTGAGACGAATTTTGCCGAGAAATTCGGACGAATTCCGTCAAGAGATTCAGATGTACATCGTCGAAAGATTCAAACTAATCTGTTCGAGAGATTCAAACGAATCTCGCAAAAATATTCAGACAAATCTTGCCGAAAGATTCAGACGAATCTCACCGAGAGATTCAGATGAATCTCGTTGAGAGATTCAGACGAATCTCGTCGAGGGATTCAGTCGAATATCGTTGAGAGATTCAGTCGAATCTCGTTGAGAGATTCAGTCGAGTCTCGTTTAGAGATTCAGACGATTCTCGCCAATAGATTCAGAAGAATCTCGCCGAGAGATTCAGACGATACTCGCTAAGAGATTCAGTCGAATCTCGTTTAGGGATTCAGTCAAATCTCGTCGAGAGATTCAGACAAATCTCGCAGAGAGATTCAGACGAATATCGCCGAGAGATTCAGACTAATCCGTTCGAGAGATTCAAACGAATCTCGCGAAAAGATTCAGACAAATCTTGCCGAGAGATTCAGACAAATCTTGCCGAGAGATTCAGACGAATCTCGTCGTGAGATTCAGACGATTCTCGCCAAGAGATTCAGACGTTGATATCTAGATGAAACTCGCCGAGAGATTCAGTCGAATCTCGTTGAGAGATTCAGTCGAATCTCGTTGAGAGATTCAGTCGAATCTCGTTGAGAGATTCAGTCGAATCTCGTTTAGAGATTCAGTAGAATCTCGCCGAGAGATTCAGACATATCTCGCCGAGAAGTTCAGACGAATCTCGTTGAAAGATTCAGACGATTCTCACCGAGAGATTCAGACGATTCTCACCGAGAGATTCAGACGAATCTCGCCGAGAGATTCAGACGAATCTCGCCGAGAGATTCAGACGAATCTCGCCGAGAGATTCAGTCGAATCTCGTTTAGAGATTCAGTCGAATCTCGTTTAGAGATTCAGTAGAATCTCGCCGAGAGATTCAGACAAATCTTGCCGAGAAGTTCAGACAAATCTCGCCGAGAGATTCAGACGAATCTCGTTGAAAAATTCAGACGATTCTCACCGAGAGATTCAGACAAAGCTCGCCGAGAGATTCAGACGAATCTCGCCGAGAGATTCAGAAGATTCTCGCCAAGAGATTCAGTCGAATTTCGCCAAGAGATTCAGATGTTGAGATTTAGACGAATCTCGCCGAGAGATTCAGACATAGCTCGCCGAGAGATTCGAACAAAGCTCGCCGAGAGATTCAGACGAGTCTTGCCGAGAGATTTAGAAGATTCTCGCCAAGAGATTCAGTCGAATTTCGCCGAGAGATTCAGATGTTGAGATTTAGACGAATCTCGCCGAAAGATTCAGACAATCCTCGCCGAGAGATTCAGTCGAATCTCGCCGCGGGATTCATATGAATCTCGTTGAGAGATTAAGACTAATGTCGCAGCTTCAGACGGAATTCGCCGAAGGATATATACGAATCTCGCTGTGAGATTTATACAATTCTTGCTTTGTGATTCATACGTATCGCTCAACGGTTCAGGCATACCTCGGTGAGAGATTCAGACGAATCTCGTTGAGCGATTCCGACGAATCTTGCATAGAGATTCAGACGAATCTCGCCGACATTCAGGCGAATCTCACCAAGAGATTGAGATGAATTTCGCTGGAAAATTCAGATGAATCTTGCTGAAAGCTGTAGAAAAAAAAATTCTATGACATTCAGTCGAATCTCGTTGAGAGATTCAGGCGAATCTCGCCGAGAGATTCACATGAATCTCGCCGTCAGATTCACATGAATGAAACAGAGCTTTATTAGTTTCCTTTGAGGTTCAGAAAAGTTTTCGGGTGTTCTAGGGATGTAGCCTTGTAATGCTTCTGAAATCCTTTGAAATCCTCTTGAACGCCCTTTGAACTCCATAGAATCCCCTGGAGCACCATTGAACTCTTCTGAAAGCATTTGAAACCCTTTGGAACGTCCTTGATTCTTCTGAAACTTTTGAGATCTTCTGGAACATTCTTGAAAAATTTAAGTTCTAAGCAAGGTTTAAAAAAACCTTATTTTCAATATTGATAGGACAGAAATTGCCTTCGTCATGTGCGCTAATTCCCGTCACATCAGATGGAAAATAGCCAATAGTTACAGATACCTCAACTAACCTTTGCCAATGGTTCTTCAGATGGAAACAAAAAGATGTAGCCCATCAATAACCAGCCCCTACAGCACTGGAAATCGAATAATTAATCGAAATTTAATGTTTCAATTTTATTCTACTTACTAGTTGATTTTTTTTTTTCGTTTTGCGTACGACGAAGGCAACAGCTAGCCGAATTGCTCTTCATCATCGTTCATTTTTCGCTTCGCCAGATTCACTTATTGAAAGATGACCATCAATTCACACTCAACAAAAGCTCTGTGGCACTTCAATGTTGGGTTTCACTACTGCAGAATGCAGAAAAAGCTGCTCCATCATCGGCCCTATCGGTAAATTGTAAACAAACAGTGTCTTCGTCCTTGGGAAGATACAGGCAACTGTGTGCGTGGAGTTTCTGCATACGAAACATCGTATTTTACAACCACAGAGAAAGATTTTTTCGTTGCACTGTGATGACGTATTATGGATCTGGTGGACAAAAATATTTATTAAAATATTTTGGTCGCTATTCTAAATCCATCTCAAATTAGAAGCTTTTTGCTCAAGCGCACTTTAAACACATGGTTTGATTTGGATTGCGAAGAATTTGTCCGCCTTTTCGAATGCACACCTACGGTCAACTCATAATTTTTGACCATCCTGTGTACCATAGTGCCACGTAGAAGGTGTGCCGGGAATTGAATTCATGTTATGCCCGAAATAGACGCGGACTAGACGGGAACTGAATTAGAGGGACAGTTATTCAAACTTATTAGTTTGAGGAAATTGTAGTCCTTTCACGATATAGTTATGGTGAATTTATAAATTAGTAATTGAAACCAAATCGGTCATGAGGCATCAGGCGAGGTGCAAGAATAAACTCGATCATTATTGGTCGGTACATAGCTAGACGGGAATTAGATCAAAACCCTAAATGAATAGACATGAGGTTGGATTCTAGTTTTGATGTCATATAAAGCTCATTTCAGGTTATGCGCAGTTGACCCCCAACCGCACACACCGCTGGCTACAGGAATCACCAGTCTGAACCGGAATTTCCCTCCCTTCGCCAAATAAGCAATAACCAAGCAAATTTATTTTCATTAATTTTTATCTGCCGTTGCAGCCGATCTAAAAAACGGGGAGTCGTTTGTCTCGGCGAAATGATCGGCTTTGCATGCATTATGGTTGTGCGGGTGCATCAGGCACCTCCACCGAATTCTTCTCGCACGGTTGAAAGGCGAGGTTTTATTTTTACGATAATTACCGCCTGGCATCCGCGGATGAATGGACCAAACTGTTTTGGTGGTGGGAAGTCGGGTCCTAACAAAGTAATTCATTAGAAATTATTTTGCATCAGGGACGATCGCGAACTCGAACAATTAAGCTTTATAAATGATGCAATGGAGCGTTCCCGGAGGTTTTGAGTTCCAATTTTGCATTTTTCTTTCAAACATGATAATTTCTAATGATTATCGATACATTCAGATGGTTTTGTTCATTTAAGCTCGAACAAATACCAAATTGAACATCACTAATGCATTCAAGAATGCACTAACGCAAAGATTCACTCGATCAACTTATCCACCGGTGAACTGAATTCACTCGGTCAAAGAATGGACTTATCCACCGATGAACCAAATTCATCGCGGTCCGAGAATTTTGACACTAGAGCGGGGCCATTCCCAATCTGAACCGTTAAATTCTGATTGGAAATCGTTCAATTCTGATTGGAAACGGCTCCACTCTAGTGTCAAGATTCTAGGACCGCGATGAATTCGGTTCAGTGGTGGATAAGTCCATATTGAAACTAGAGTGGGGCACGCTTCTTAGTGGACCTATCCACCGATGAACTGAATTCATCGCGGTCCAAGAATTTTGACACTAGAGCGGGGCCATTCCCAATCAGAATTGTTTAATTCTGATTGGAAATCGTACAATTCTGATTAGAAGCGGCACCGCTCTAGTGTCAAAATCTTCGGACCGCGATGAATTCAGTTCATCGGTGGATAAGTCCACGGCTGCTGAAGTAGCGTGTCCCACTCTAGCGACGAAGCGAGTGAACGCAGTTCACCGGTGGATATGCCAGCGAGTTCACTATAGACGAGTGCACCGATAAACTGAATTCATCGCGGTCCGAGAATTTTGAAACTAGAGTGGGGCCGCTTCCAATCAGAAATGAACTATTTTAATCAGAATTGAACAATTCAGATTGGGAATGGTCTCGCTGTAGAGTCAAAATTTTTGGACCGCGATGAATTCAGTTCATCGGTGCACTCGTTTATTCTGGCGTTTGAGCAGTACCGTGTAAATGAAAGCTTTTTGAACATCAGTAGATTTAAGCCTTCCAATGAACCAACCAATTCACTCGTGGCCCATTATCTGGGTAGCCGTGGCAATGAGTTCATTTTGTGTAAACACGGCACCGCTCAAACGTCAAATTAGTGAACTCCTGCAGCGCTCCATAGACGAGTGCACCGATGAACTGAATTCATCGCGGCGAGAATTCTGACACTAGAGCGGGGCCGCTTCTAATCAGAAGTGAACGATTTCCAATCAGAATTGAACAATTCTGATTGGGAATGGCCCCGCTCTAGTGTCAAAAGTTTCGGACCGCGATGAATTCAGTTCATCGGTGCACTCGCCTATAGAAACGAATTCATCTTTCGTAACCTATCAACGGATAACACTTAACTTTTTCAGGACGGATGAGTCATTTGCGCATGACTGAAATGTTCTTGCACAACGAATTTTTTTTTTGAAGTCGTCCGGAAAGGATTGAACGACTTAACCGTCACTTGAGTGAATTCGTGAATGAATTCGTTTTCAGGTTTAGGGTTGTTAAATTTGTCAAGTTTTCTTGCAAGGATTATAGAAGTAAAATATTTATACCATGTCATTATAAGTATCAAAACATAAATAGAGAAGCACATACTTTAAATATATGTAGGTAATTCAGATGGGACAGGTCTATTTTTGGGTCCCTCCCCAGTCGACAATTCCGAGATTTCAGTCTTTGGAGTAGACAATTATCGAGCTGAAATACGGAGCGGAAAGTTTGTCGACGGCATCGGAC
This sequence comes from Aedes albopictus, assembly GCF_035046485.1. NCBI lineage: Eukaryota > Metazoa > Arthropoda > Insecta > Diptera > Culicidae > Aedes > Aedes albopictus. Next base: position 27,830,785 of record NC_085136.1, read on the forward strand.
AGACAACCTGCTTCTTTCGTCCATGTCTTGGGTCCCCTTTTTGGGGTCCCAAGGTCACGCCACGCTCGGCAATTAAAAAGAGCAGATCATCAATAATGCACAACGCGTTGCGGTCGTCGTCGCCAATACGGCATATCTCCACGAATTCCCACCTTTTACAGAACACGAAAGGTTACCCGTTTTCCCTACGCAATAGCCAGTGTTTTTCTCACTAGGAAAGGACCGGTCCACGTGACTTACCGTCCTTTCCTAGAGTGGGACGACCTAGTCCTAGTTCTGCGCTACGCACCGTTTATCAGGTGTGCCGTCTCTTCGCGTTCCCCAGTTAATTTATGGACTTCTGGAACGGTTCGAATGCATTGGAATTGCAAATCAGCGCAGGCTATGATCGCTGCGCTGCGCAGCAGCAGTCGTCATGGCGAACGTGACTTTGACAGCCAGCATCCGAAAACGTCAAAACCAGATAAACCGACGACGATGACGGCAAGGCGTCTCTCGTCCTCGCGTCGACGCAGGCAGATATCATGCAAAAAGTGACCGTAATTTATCGCAAATGAACCGAACCGAACCGAAGCTTGTCGGAATACATATCTCCGGTGTTTAATTTCATTAAATTGAATGTAATGCAACTTGTTAATGAGATTATTTGCGCTCCTCGACGCGTCTTGGCGTCGTGGTTGATCCAAGCAAGCAGGCGAACGATTGCGATGAAGAAAAAGCAAGCAAAACATAAAACAATCGAATCTTGAATGCTCGACTCCTTCGATTGACGTCGGCCAGCGATGGAGACGATGCGGCCACAGTCGGCAAATTAGTCGGGTCACTTGCTTGCAGTTAAATGCAACTTGTTCAAGAGCAGTGGAGCTGTTGCAACACGGTTGCGGTGGCACGGGGCACTTATCGGGGGCCCGGGTAATTATGGCTCTGATTTGCGATAGTGGCAGCAAGTCATGTGCGCGCTCGCACTTGCGCTCGCTTTTTCATTCAGTTCTGCCGGGGTAATATTTATGGTCGGTAATGACAGGAGATTAACAAATTGATTGTGACGTGTTAATCCAATCGTTGTCATGCGGCGACTTTGTTGGTTTCAATGTTGTAGAATTGAACAGTTGTTGTTTGTTTACTTTGTATGAAAATTTTGCGCGAAAACCTTAATGTATCTATTGTCTATCCGGTTAAAATCAAGACAGACATTTAATCAAAAATTGCCATTTCCTTGGTCCACAAGTGTCGCAACTGTTTCGCATCTAGTGCGCTGTGTTGCTGACAACAACGGGTAAGATGCGCACTACTTTTGACATGATTCAAAAACGTCGCGAGTTGGGTCGCGTCACAACTTGAATGTGCGACGTCCGGTTTGGTGGCGGCCCGACAATACATAGCTTGGATGATTCTAATAGACGCCTCAGGGTCCGATAAAACCACTTTTTAGCAGCCTTTTTTGGTCAAATACACTTAGGGGGCATCCATTAAGTACGTCACGCTCAGAGGAGGGAAGGGGGGTCCAGGAAAGTGTGACAAGCAATGCATTAGGTATACGAAAAACCCATGTGATAATGTAGGCCTAATTAGCGGATATCAATAAACTGCGCGCCCAATGGTCATTAAACAAAATGACTATAACAGTAACAAAATTAGCTCAAATTCGATGAACAACCAGACCACACTGATCCAGAGCCATGTAGTTTTACATACCAGATGAAATAAGTACATATATTTGATGATATTGTAGAGAAAATCATAAATTTTGTTTTATCAGATGCGAAATTTAGCGACCTGTATGATTTTCTGCGGTTTGAAAATTCTCGTTGTCTTCATCTTCAGGCGTCGCCCTGTAAAGGTGAGTGACCAAAATGGGAATTTTTTTAATTAACTTTTCAGAAAACTAGCCTATTATAGATCATGGAACGATGAAACATAGATTGGTTAATGTCAAATGGACGAAAATGAGGTTTGAAGTTGAAAAACACTTTCGCATTTTTTCCTGCCGCATACTGTACTAAATGGATGCCCCCTTAGGGTCTGTGTCAATTGACGAATTAAAATAAATTTTTACTTAAATTTGACAGTTCAACTCTTAAACTTGACAGTTCTCCTAAGGAAATAATTATCGAACTGTCAAGTTTAAGTGAAAATTAATTTTAATTCGCCAATTGACACAGACCCTTAGGAGGCTATTGCGCCCATCATGAAACCAACAAAAATCTTTCGGTGGTGTGATGGGTTTCAAAACCTCTAGACTTCAAAGTAGTCTAGTACATTTCAAAGTTTTACATGAACAGATAACCTTAAATGATGGCCTTTGTGACGACGGTATGCCTCCCCGCGATGGAGATGGCCTAAACTGATGGTAGCCTATTCTTTTCAATGGGTCGGTTGTGAACAACTGTTGCATCGTTACCACATACTCCTATAGAGAATGTCAACAAACCAGAATAGTAAGCAAGACACGTGAATTGGAGCAACTTTCTGAAAATTAATTGTATTTTTGAATTTCCGTGCTATTCTGAGTATAAAATTGTATAATTCCTACCTAAACTAAATTACTACATACTCGAAGTAAGTAACAAATGAATTTGTATAATTTAACTTATATCTAACATGCACAATTTGTTATTCTAGTTATATAACCTATAATTGAAAAACCTAAAGGGAAGAATTTCGTTTGTGAAAGGCTACTGAAAATTTGTAAGTAGAATGAATTAGGCTTCGAATTGTGTACCATAATGATAAACCAATTACAGCTAAAGCGTATCCACTAAAACGACCGTGTTTGGATTGCTATAAGAGCTTCGGTGACAACAATTTCTTTAGAAATTTTCACCGCGAAATCCCCTAAGGTATGATGAGTCTTCCTGGAGAAAAAGATGCTGCTGCTTCGCCGTCCAGCTGTGTCGCGTGTGACCGCCCGGACAGCGATGAAAACATGGTGGCGTGCGACGGTTGTGAGTGCTGGTATCATTTCAGTTGTGCAGATGTCGACGAAAGCGTTTCCGGACAGCCCTGGAAGTGCGAATCCTGTGGGATTATGAACCAGACTCCGATTCCGACGAAGAACATCCGAAAAGCAAATGGCAAGGAAGGTGGAAAGCGGCTGACCGTACCAACCGGTGCTAAGAAGTCGTCGAAGGTGTCCGTCAGCAGCAAGGGAACCTCACGAAGAAGTAAAAAGTCCGCTGCAGGTGATGACGTAAGTTTAACTTCTAGTGCTAGGGCAAGACTTGCGCTTGAGCTTAGGATGTTAGATGAAGACGAACAAATAAAAGAGCAGGAGTTACAGGCAGAGCTTGAACTGAAAAATAAAAAGTTGATGCTGCAGAAACAAAATAGGGAACGCGAGTTGGCGTTAGAAGCAAAACAGTTAGCCGAAGAGAAAGCCTTTCAGGAAAGGCAGCTAGAAGAGGAGGAAAAAGGTCGGAAAGCGCTGTTACAGATGAAACGTTTATCACTTGAGGCAAAAAAGAATATTGTTCGTCAATTCTCTCAGCGCGGCAGTGATGTTTCTAGTTTGAGTGAAAGTGAGAAAAGTTCGGAGGCAAAAGTGCGTAGTTGGCTGCAGAAATCCGGCGAGCAGACAGAGGGAATTGTAAGATCCACGTCAGCAGCAAGAGGTTCCAGCCACGTTCCGGAGATTACCGGTAAAGTTGTTCTCGATGAGATTCGTAATCCAATCTCCGGTGCAGCGAAGAAGGTCAACTACCTGTTTGAAGAGATACCAGGGACGACGGAGGGTGATAAGAACGACGGCGATTCCGTGTGCAACGTTCAGCAGCAGGCTTTCAATGATGAGATTGGTCCAACCAGCCGTCAGTTGGCGGCTCGTCAAGTGATGGGGAAAGATCTACCCACCTTTTCCGGGAACCCAGAGGAGTGGCCCATCTGGATCAGTAACTTTGAGCGATCAACAGCTACATGTGGATTTTCCATGGACGAGAATTTGATCCGGCTTCAACGTTGTCTTAAAGGACAAGCTATGGAAATGGTACGCTGCAGATTACTCTCGCCTGCAAGCGTTCCCCACGTCATCAAGGCTCTGCAGATGCGGTATGGTCGTCCAGAAACATTGATCAGAGCACTGACTGAAAAGATTCGACTTCTAGCTCCTCCGAATACGAATGACCTGGAGAGCATTGTCGACTTCGGTATGGCGGTCGATAGCTTGGTTGAACACCTGAAGAGCGCGAAGCAACAGGCGCACTTGGCAAATCCGTCATTGCTGCATGACCTGGTTGCAAAACTTCCAGTGGACTACCGCTTGAAGTGGTCGGCATATAAGAGTACCATTCCAGTGGTCAACCTCGGGACGTTTGGAGCATTTATGTCAACCTTGGTGGAACTAGCATATGAAGTAATGGATGATCAACCCACTGGTAAAACAACAAAAGGAGCACAGAAGCCGAAGGACCGAAGTTTCGTCTATACACACTCGGAATATTCCTCGAATGAACCAACTCTAGTACGCCCAGCAAAAAAGGTCTGTGCAGCCTGCAAGATGGAAGGACATAAAATAGCAGACTGTTTCAACTTCAAAGCAATGAACATCGATAACCGTCTCCAGATTGTCAGTCAGAACTCGCTCTGTAGGACTTGCTTGAACCAACACGGAAAATGGCCTTGCAAGACATGGAAAGGGTGCGAGGTTGAAGGTTGCCGTCTTCGTCACCACACGCTGCTGCATACGACCACACCGGCGGTTCCTCTCGTGGTGTCCACCAGTCATTCCCAACTACTGAGTGGTAATAGCCCAATTTTTCGAATATTACCAGTAACACTGTATGCAAAGGATCGATGTGTGAATGTGTTCGCATTCGTGGATGAAGGTTCGCAGATTTCGCTTCTTGATGTCGCAGTAGCTGAGCAGTTGGGAGTCACTGGTCCGGCAAGCACGTTAAGTCTACAGTGGACGGGAAATGTTACACGGGAAGAAGCAAACTCTCGTGTCATCCAGATGGAGGTCTCCGGTGGGACGTCGAATAACCATTATAAGATTATGGATGCGCGTACAGTAGAAGGTCTTCAGTTGCCAACCCAATCGCTGCACTACCAAGACCTGGCAGGAAAGTATCCACACCTGCGAGGCTTGCCGATCATCGACTACGAGAATGTTACACCAAAACTCCTTATTGGTCTTGACAACCTGAAACTCACGATTCCGCTGAAAATTCGAGAAGGAGGTTGGGGCCAACCAATGGCAGCCAAATGTCGTTTAGGATGGAGCATCTACGGCAGCTCTCGTTCAGCCACCGAATCATTTACCTGTGGGTTTCACGTTGGAGGATGGACCAATTCAAAGGATGATTTGAACCAGATCGTCCGTGATTTCATCACACTGGACAATTCTGGTGTTCAACCTCCGCTCGCTCCACTAGAATCGAAGGAGAATAAACGGGCTCAACAGCTACTCCAAACCACCACTCGTAGAGTTGGCAGCCGATTCGAGACCGGGTTACTATGGAAGTGGGATGAAATCCAGTTGCCGGATAGCTACGGGATGGCGCTACGACGTTTACACTCTCTGGAGAAGCGGCTAGGGAAGGAACCACTGCTGTACGATAGCGTTCGTCAGCAAATACGGGAGTACAAGGAAAAAGGCTACACACACCAGGCCACCGAAGAAGAGCTCGCTAACACAAGTTCAGGGAAGAGTTGGTATTTGCCGTTGGGAATAGTATTGAACCCTAGAAAGCCCAACAAGGTTCGGATTATTTGGGACGCTGCCGCGCAAGTGAATGGAGTTTCTCTCAACTCCGTCCTCCTCAAAGGCCCCGATTATCTCGCCTCGCTGATCGAAGTTTTCTACCACTTCCGTCTTTATGCTGTCGCACTGACGGGGGACATTAAGGAGATGTTTCATCGGCTATACATCAGGCGGGAAGATCGCCAATTCCAACGATTTCTGTGGCGGGATGATGTAAAATCAAAGGTTCAAGTCTTCGTCATGGACGTTTCCATATTCGGCGCAACGTGCTCTCCAAGTTCCGCGCAATACGTCAAAAATGTAAACGCGAAAGAGTTCGAAAGCGAATCCCCCAGGGCAGCGGCAGCAATCACCCGATATCATTACGTAGATGACTATCTCGACAGTTTTCCGACGGCAGCAGAGGCTGTGCAGGTCGGAAGTGAAGTTCGGCGGGTGCACGCTGCGGGAGGATTTGAAATCCGTAATTTCCTCTCCAATGATCCGACGGTCGCAGCTACAGTGGGAGCAATATCGAACGAAGCCGAGAAGAAAATCAACCCAGAGAAAGAAGACATCGTGGAGAGCGTTCTGGGGATGAAATGGATTCCGACGGGAGATGACCTCACCTACAGTTTCGTAATACGCGCCGATCTTGGATATGCACTGGATCAATCTCACAAGCCGTCTAAACGTGAAGTGCTTCGCGTGGTAATGAGTTTGTTCGACCCGCTAGGGTTGATCAGCTATTTCATCATCCACGGGAAAACTTTAATGCAAGACATCTGGGCATCCGGAGTAGACTGGGACGAACCTGTCAGTACTGAATTGTGTGAACAATGGTGGCGGTGGACAGCGCATCTACCGGGACTAAACTCTATCCGAATTCCTCGTTGCTATTTTGCAGCAGCTGATTACCAATCGTATTCCTCGCTCCAAATCCATGTTTTTGTGGATGCCAGTAAATCAGCGTACGCATGCGTTGTCTACTTTCGAGTAGAGTCAGAAAAAGGACCGGAGGTAGCACTTGTGGCCGGAAAAGCGAAAGTAGCTCCACTAAAATTGATGTCAGTTCCTCGTTTGGAGCTTCAAGCTGCCGTATTAGGCACACGATTACTCAACAGTGTGGTTTCATTGCACGACCTTCCCGTCAGTCGCCGTGTGTTGTGGACGGACTCACAAACAGTTCTTGCTTGGTTGCGATCCGATCACCGCAGGTATCAGCAGTTCGTGGGCTTCCGTGTGGCGGAGATTTTGTCATCGACAGACGTTCAAGAATGGAGGAAGATCGACACTGAGCTGAATGTCGCTGATCTTGCAACGAAATGGGGTAAGGGGCCGAATTTCGAAAGAGATAATCCCTGGTTTCGTGGACCGAAGTTTTTATTGGAATCGGAAAGTTTCTGGCCGAAGCAGGAAGCAGTGCAGTGTACCACAAATGAAGAAATTCGCCATGTTGGGGTGCACGTTGAGCAGACCGTACCGTTGATCGAAGTTGGAAGGTTCAGTAGCTGGGACAAATTACACCGAACCACAGCGTACGTTCATCGCTTTATCAGCAATCTCATCCGGAAGAAACACGGCGAACGGTTGGAGTTGGGTGTGCTGAAGCAACAAGAGTTAGCGATCGGAGAGGTCACACTGTACAAACAAGCGCAACAGGAATACTACGCCGGAGAAATAAAGCAGCTCAGCGGGCAGAAGAGATCGATGCAGCATCGTCATTCAGCAGTATCCAGATCTAGCAAGATATTCAAGCTATGGCCGTTCCTGGACCAGTCTGGTGTGTTACGAATGCGGGGAAGGATTGGTGCAGCGCCACATGTTCCGTACGCAGCGAAGTTTCCTACGATTCTACCACAGAAGTCAGCAATCACATTGCTACTCGTTGACAAGTTCCATCGCCGTTTCCGTCATGCGAACAGAGAGACGGTTGTGAATGAGATGAGGCAGGAGTTTCATATTCCAAAGATGCGAGCGTGTGTTGGGAAAGTCGCGCGGAACTGTATGTTCTGCCGTTTACGCAAAGCTATACCCCGGCTACCTCCAATGGCTCCACTGCCAAAAGTTCGACTAACGCCGTTCGTGCGACCGTTCTCTTTCGTTGGCCTAGACTACTTCGGGCCTGTTCTAGTAAAAGTTGGGCGCAGCAATGCGAAGCGGTGGATTGCCCTTTTCACGTGTCTGAGCATTCGAGCAGTCCACATGGAGGTTGTACACAGCATGTCAACGGAATCGTGCATTCAAGCGATACGTCGCTTCGTTTCTCGTCGTGGTTCACCAATTGAAATTTTTACCGACAACGGAACCAATTTTCACGGAGCCAACAATCAGCTGAAGAAGGAGATAGAAGAGCGCAATCAGAGACTAGCATCGGTCTTCACCAATTCGAATACCCGCTGGTCATTCAACCCCCCCGGAACACCTCACATGGGTGGGGTTTGGGAAAGGATGGTTCGGTCGGTGAAGGTAGCCATCAAATCGACTCTAGACGAGTCTCGTAAACCTGACGACGAAACACTGGAAACGGTGATCATCGAGGCGGAAGGGATGATCAACACACGCCCGTTGACGTACATCCCGTTGGAATCGGCAGACCAGGAGGCTTTAACGCCTAACCACTTTCTACTGGGAAGTTCGTCGGGTGTAAAACAATTGGCAGTTCTTCCAACAGATTACCGAGCGACCTTGAGGAGCAGTTGGAACTTGGCGAAACACCTGGCTGATGAGTTTTGGAGAAGGTGGATCACGGAATACCTTCCAGTGATTTCGAGACGCTGCAAATGGTTCGATAACGTGAAGGACTTTAAGGAGGGAGATTTGGTGTTAGTAGTGGATGGCACAGTGAGGAGTCAGTGGACCAGGGGACGAATTGAGAGAGTAATGACGGGAGCAGATGGACGAGTGCGGCAAGCTTGGGTGCGTACAAATAGCGGAGTCGATCGCAGGTCGGTGACTAATCTGGCGCTGCTCGACGTCATGGAGGATGGTGACCCTCACCAAAAAGATGGTAGCGGCTCACGGGTGGGGGAGTGTGACGACGGTATGCCTCCCCGCGATGGAGATGGCCTAAACTGATGGTAGCCTATTCTTTTCAATGGGTCGGTTGTGAACAACTGTTGCATCGTTACCACATACTCCTATAGAGAATGTCAACAAACCAGAATAGTAAGCAAGACACGTGAATTGGAGCAACTTTCTGAAAATTAATTGTATTTTTGAATTTCCGTGCTATTCTGAGTATAAAATTGTATAATTCCTACCTAAACTAAATTACTACATACTCGAAGTAAGTAACAAATGAATTTGTATAATTTAACTTATATCTAACATGCACAATTTGTTATTCTAGTTATATAACCTATAATTGAAAAACCTAAAGGGAAGAATTTCGTTTGTGAAAGGCTACTGAAAATTTGTAAGTAGAATGAATTAGGCTTCGAATTGTGTACCATAATGATAAACCAATTACAGCTAAAGCGTATCCACTAAAACGACCGTGTTTGGATTGCTATAAGAGCTTCGGTGACAACAGCCTTTATCGGATACATGCGGTCTATTTGGACCCCAAATTTGATCTTCTATATCTCATGATCCTGACTTGTTAGTTAGAATATAGGTGTCTGCAGCAATGTTGTTTTGTAAGTCAAGGACTAACAAATGACGGACCGTTTCATTCGGAGCCTCACACATAGGTGGCGCAAGTGAGCATGCAAATTTTATATGTCATACATATATCTTAAGATTGCGATCACTAAGATAGATATAGTCTTGGGCAAAGTTTTTGGGGTATTCAAGGACTTACAGATGATGGGTTAACGGGCTTGGTCTTGGTGGTCTAGTGGCTGCCGCTTCTGATCATATGCAGAAGGTCCTGGGTTCAATCCCTGGTCCGTCTCTTTCATGATCTCTGTCTTTCTACTTTGTATCTTTCTATCTATTTTCTCCCTCTCTTCTCTACACATACAACTCATGTATATTCATATGTTCATAGACATCGCTAGAACAGAAACGGGTTGAAAAAGTCGTTTCAACTTTCACAACCCAGTGTTAATCTATAATATAACGCCTACAAGTTATGCAACAACCAAGTGAACTGTGCCGCTTATCCTTCAGAGTAATTTACACATAATCTATCATCTAAATAAATATATCCCTTATCCATGGATCGCATGAACGACCAAAGGTGACTTCAAGATCACACATCCTACCCTACTAACAAATACCCCATATCCGTGCTGGTTGTGGGAACGCAGAGTGCTCTCGGTCTCTAGTAGCAACAACCATCACATTCTAACATTCCTTTTCCTTCCCAACTGACTGTAAGGACTTGGCCGGCGCCGGTATTGATCCAAAATGTGTGAGCTTGCTTTAAATTGCACTTTGAGTAAAGTGACCAGACGTCCCGGATTGTGCGGGGCAGTCCCGGATTCAAGCCAGTCGTCCCGAACTGCAAAGTGTCCCGGAAATGTCCCGGATTTCAACAATCGACTAAAATGTCGTTTTCTTGACAAACATGTTGAACTGTTTCTGTTCTTCTGAAAATCAATCTTTTGACAAATGTAAATAGCAAAAACAAAGTTTAACCAGGCTTACAATTGTTTAAGAATTTTGAGAATTTAAATCTGACATTATATAAAGTAAAGGCAGAGTTGTTGGGAGAAGGATGGAGGTAAAATTTGGTTTTCATAAGCACTTTACACTGAGGTGGACTAATTGAGAGCTGACTGAACATTTTTGAATCTCTGTAAGTGAATTTAAAAATGTCTCACCGGAACTTTTGTTCAAAAATTTCAAATTAATTTCCAGTAACTACCCACAGGGCTTTCTTGTAGACATATCTGTTAGAACCCGTCAGATAAACTCCTAAGAGAAACATGCCTAGCCATGATTCGTGTAAGGTTACCTCCAAGATTCCCCTTGTCAGATTTTCTCGGGGGTTTTCGGAAATGATCGAAGGATTTCTATAGAAGTATATGGTGGATCATTCTGGAAACTCCACCGATGGTAGATTTTTTTTAGCTACAAATGGAAAGAATTCCAGGAAACAAATATCTTTTTTAGAAACGTATATTCTTATAAAGTTTGATAAAGATACACTTCATATTTGTGATGAAAATATTGGAGAATTGTTTCAGAATACTTTCCAAGAAATGTTTTGGAAAATATTCTCTAGTAATCCACCAGTACTTTAAATTTGAATTCAACTAAAAAATTCCCATAGTTTTGTGAAAAACTCATTCCTGAATATTCTTCAGCTATCTCTTCAATGTTTTGGCAGAAATTTTCCATGAAAAAATTTAGACATTTAGAATAAAAAATCTTAAGCTAGTTTTCCAAATTCCATAATTTCCTTGTTGAGATCTAATACTTTGTTCCCTGAGTGTCGTGAAAAAGTTCCCTGATCATCAACCAAATTCCCCGTGAAATTCCCTGACTTTCTCTGATTTTTCTAGCCCTGAAATAAATTCCCCAACAGTCCCTGGCTTTCCAGGTAGTTGAAATCTTGATTTAGTAAAACTGTGTCCCGCATCAGAGCAAAATATATCTGGTCACTTTAACTTTGAGAATACTTTATTCAGTTGGATCTCAGTACAATTCATACCAGTTCTGATCAATCATGGAAGAGCAACCATTGACATGTATAAGGTACGGCATAAAAATCACAACACAAGCTAAACATCAATTTTGAATGTAAACATGTGACGTCGTTCTTATCGTCCTTTTACGTTGATCAAATTGATGTGGACCCGAGTAGGGGAAAAGAGCTCAATAATAGCATATTTTGATATGGAGATCAAAAAGTGATATGGGTTTGATTGACATAAGAGATAAAAGATCTAAAAATAAAATCAAAAATTTACTCCTGGATCATCATCATCAAATCATATTTAGATTTTGTGAGATCTAACCAATAGCAGCAAGCTATTCGTATGATCTTGAAATATCAAATTTTGATATTGTTCAGATGTTCCAGGAACATTTTTCTGATATTATTTTCAGATCTTTTATCTCTTATATCAATCAATCCAATATCATGTTTTGATCGTGAGTATTTTACCTCTACCCGGGGAGTACTAGATCGTTTTGTTCACGCCTATGAACGATTTGAATTGCGTCTTAAAATAAAAACTGTCCGATTTCCGGAATGTATCACCTTCTAAATGTTGTACACCATGGTGTAAGTCAGATTTGATCGATATGATGGTGGTGATGTAATCGTTCAAGCTGTGCAAACTTCTGGTTGAAGACGGTGTGTAGTCTATTTTTACTTAATGCTTAAATAGTACACCATGTACTATTTTCATACTTAACCTCTTTTGTAAGGCTCGTCGCCACCTTATTCAAGTAGTAGGTATTCGATATAACTTACTGACACAGTTCACAATCAATCATTGAAGCCAACTTCTGCGCTACTCATCGCATCAAAACAAAAGCGCCACCGTATATGGACTGTAACACGGTGATAGCAGTCGAGTTACGTCAAACACACAAGGCTACGGTGGCGCTAACTGTTCATTTCATAGCGACCGTTTTAGTTATTTTAGTGATCCATTGTTACATCGAGTTCGTTGTAACAAAGTGACCTGCTTCGCTTCCACCACAATTTTCCATCGGATTGTAAAATTACAGGTTGTCTGTAGTTTGGAGCTTGCTTACAATTCTGCGTACAAGATTTTTTTTTCTAATGAAATGAAGTGTAATATTTACGTCAAATGTAGTTTTCAGAATTTCTTTCTGTGTCAATTTGGTATTCGACAGCTTTTTCATCAACATTCAACGTTGCTTCTCATACCCCAAGTAAAACAGATAATGTGGCATTCGAAAAGCATTATATGAGCATTTATTGCTACTTAGCTCTGAATGAGAATTGAAAGGCTAAATATTATGTTGGAAAAACTGAAATACCCAAGTGATCACTGATGATTGATTGGCCTCATAATCAGGAACGGGGGTGCTTTAACGTGTGAAAAAACACTTCATCAGCACTTCCAATCCATAGAAGTTCTATAACAGCATTAGTATGTCACTACCATAATCGCATATGCGCATTACTGTATGTTATACGTTTTTCATCATCAAAGGTGGCATTTCCTTTTCATTTTTATTCTAGTTTTGATTGCCAGCTTTTTGGTTGCGTACCACGAGAACAAGAACTGTTTGTAAACAAAATCTTTTCTCGATCTAGGATAAGATGCGTCACGTAGTCAGCCGATTTGAGACCATTTTGCTGTCAAACGGAGACCAGTCGCTGATTGGTCGAAATTGATACCCGTTTGCTGCGATCAGATCGCTTTGTTATTGGTTTGGCCGTGTTGCTAGTTTGTAGGTTTAGCATGTGATACCAGTATTCAAAATCATTATATTCTTCTATTCAAGTTTTATCAACTTTAAAATGTCAGCATTCAAATGTAAAACATCCTAAAGTGGCTCCTATGTCTGAAAATTGATAAATACCATTGATTTGACGCAAAATCAATTGAATTTTTGATATATTTCACTATAAAAGAGAGAACTCTTTGTCTGAAATTAATTTTACTTGCAAGTTATGCTATTCCAGATGCAATTATCAATTAGCGATGCGAAATATGCATCCAAATTCCAACCGTTAAGGCTCAAATAACCATCATTCAGTCATCAACAATCATCAATTTTTCAAAAGCAGTTTTCTTCCTCTAAGTCACAAAACCGTCATTTAAAATTATTTCACTGTTATCCAGATGGTGGCCAGAGTGCAGTGATAAATTTGTATTAACATTGGTTAAGATTTCAGCGAGAAAACTGCTTTTGAGTTTTTGCTAAACGATGATGGTTTGTTTCCTCTTAAATTTAAATCGTTTGAAAGATTTGGAATAAAGAAAAGTGGCAGCACTGGATTTCCATCGTCGACAAAATCGAACGAAAAAATAACAAGGCAGGCAGGCGAACTTCTGTTGTCACATCCTATCCTAGCTCTCGATGACTTCTAGTCGCCCAAAACATGCCCACCATTTTTTTTTGTTGTCATCAAGTGGAGAAAACTTTTCGAAACACATGTTGGATTAGTAGAAATCATCAAAAGAAGGATTTGTTAATAAAAACTCCTTTGCTCTTTTTCAGATTCAATAAAGAACTGTTGACAGTTTACCCAAGCAAGTTTTCGTATGCCTGCATCGCTTTTTCAGCCCTAATACAGGCCTAATTTTACTTACGTTCTTATGCTGCCGAAACTCAACAACATATAATCTCTTTATTTGGAATTAGTATACAGAAGTCGTTCGGTAACTGCAACAACTGACAGACTTCAAAGAACTGTCACTTGCTGCAGAATGCAATCAATTTTCATTCGTAAAACATCACACTGCAACAAAATTGCATGCGAGAAAGATCGCATTGCTGTTAATTTTTCATTTTGATTATGATTGCCAATTTACCTTCAAGAGGTTTTGAGAATGGTCATAAAACCGATATGGTTTTATTCTGGCATAATAATGGTGTTTACAACCTCCTCGAATTTACTTGGAAAGATCGACATTCCAAGCTGTTAAAATACAACTGATGGCTCCTTTTTTGTGTGATAGTAAAACCGGTGAATAAGGTATTCCGCAACATGAAGTAAACATAAAAAGTTGCCTAGTCAAACCGTTCTTGATTTCAGTTCACTAACTTTTCAGAAAACTTTCCCGTTATCATACAATTAGCATTTTTCGTGATTTTTTTCATACTATTTGACAGTTCTCGACTACCAATCTTCCGTGAGCTTGAGTCACAGAGAACAGACATTTAAGCTCGAACAAAAAAAACGTTAAAAACGTGTGCAAAGAATTTAAGTGTACCTCAACACCACCAACGGATACTGCCCGACATAAAAACTCGATTTGACTACTCGATGGCGGTGTTCATCGTTAAAATACACTAGCCCACAAAGCGACACAAGCGCTGAAATTCCAAAAACGGCGAACCCAAGAAACAAAAATGACAACATGACAATGCGATGCTAGCGCCACGCACCGGGAGCAAAACGATACACCGTTACAAAGTTTTACACAAGGCAGAAAACAAAGATCAACTATTATGTCTCTCATGAAAAATTAGAATATGGCGAATATCTGCCTCTAGCTTCTGATATAAGCGCGACAGTTACTAATCATAACAGCGTCACCAGATTCTTAAAGAATTTTATTCCATTACATGAGGTTTAACAGCAAGCACACTTATTTCACTGAGCCACTCTTGCGGTTCATCACAAATACATCAAAAAACATCTGTCACTTCGCGAAACCCACGTGCTTTTGTTTTAGGCGGCAACACATTTTCTTTTGTTTTCCTTTGCGAGTGTCACTGCGGCGGTATGCCGTGCGGGCGTACGACCGCCGTCGAACTCTAATAAAAGATAAGCACGGCAATATGTTCTCTGTGCTTGAGGTGAGAATTTGAGAAAGTTGACATCCGAGAATAGCACAGACGACGGATTGAATACAAGAGATGGTGTCGCCGCCGGGCTGTCAGCGCTGGACACTAGATGCTATAATGGTTGTTGTCTACATTTTATAAACAACAATCATTCTATTATTTCATTAGCGCCCAGCTATCTTTTCTGGTGTTGAGTGTAGAGTCTTTGCCAAAGCTGTCAGGACATCAAGTCCGATCTTGAACTAGTTGGTTCTAAGCTTATCCGCTAGTTGGCGCTAGTGGGTCTAATATATTTTCAAATTTCTGTAGCTTGAAAATCAGACTGCCTAGAAGAATTTTGTCTTTAATAAAGTTGTCCAAGAAAACATAGCTTTTCAATGATAAACTAGTTGATTCTAGACTTATCCGCTAGGTGATTTCTTTTTCTTATTTGCCACTTGTGAATATTACGTAACTCACTATAACAATCCGTTTCCGACATTCTTAGCAAACTGCAGTAGAATCACTTGGCATGATACGGGACCTCGCAATGCAGGCGACTGATTCCGCCAAAGCTCCACTCCTCAATGAGGCAGCAACACACTCACTGTCTCGTCATGATGATTGCTGTCACCGATGCTTAATAGGGGAAGGACACGCGAGGGGAATATCACTAATCATTATTCACACCCCACAGCTCTTTAAACCCAATGGGTGCATTCGTGTCGGGCTGGGTGGTGCTAGTGGGTCTAAGACATTTTAAATATTCTGTACCTCGATTTTGTCTCCGACAAAATTGATCA
The DNA here is from genome assembly GCF_035046485.1 of Aedes albopictus. Lineage (NCBI taxonomy): Eukaryota > Metazoa > Arthropoda > Insecta > Diptera > Culicidae > Aedes > Aedes albopictus. The sequence goes on from NC_085136.1 coordinate 27,846,637, forward strand.
GGGTATTATAAGAGCTTTGTGATAAAGAACTTGTTGATCCTGGGTTTATCCGATAGGTGGCGCTAGAGGATCGTAGAAGTTTCAAAATGTATATTTCATCTTTGTCAAAGTTGATCACGGCATTAGAGCAGGGATGCCACATATACAGTTTTTTCTGTAATCATGCAGATTTTCTCGCAGTTTTTATACAGAATTCTGTATAAAAATATTACAGATTTTTGAAAATAATACAGATTATACAGATTTTTCAGAAATTTACTGAATTTCATACAGATTTTCCGCGAAATACTACAGATTTCATACAGATTTTTGGCATACAATGGTGATACAGATTAAACAGATTTTTGAAAGGCAAAATACAGATTTAAATGTGGCAATACTGCATTAGAGGCTATCCGATCTTGAACTAGTTTGTTCTAGGCTTGTCCAATAGGTGGCACTCGTAGGCGTGGGTCTCGAGAATCAGACTATATGGAATTATTTTGTCTTGGATAAAGTTGATCAGAAGCAAGTGCTACCCGATGATTACCCAACTATCAATCGCAAGCCGCAAACAAGCATGCATGCTGAATTGTGGCTTTATAATAGTAATTATTGCTGAACTGAAATAATGCTGTACACATTACTGTACAAACGCTTTTTCAATTGAAAAAGTAGCCAATGTTCAACTTTTCGTATCGGTATTAACAATGATAATTTAAAACACTTTTCAAACATTTAGTAAAATTTTTATTCGACTCGCAGTAATTCCTTTACAACATAGTTTAACAAGACCTTTTTCTGCTTCTTGTTAAGTTTATGTAAAAATTAGCACATGTATCCGTATAATGTGTTTTTCACAAGTTAAATAAGCGCTTTTGTTTCATCATACTTCGACTCAGAGTACATGATGAAAAATACGTGTTTTTCTACTGAACAACCGCCGAATTAATCTGTTGTTCAGTTGTTAACCATAATGTTCTGTGCAATTCACCACTGCTGAATAGGAGTCGAAGTCTGATCAATATTAACCCCGGGAAGTTTATGTTTTGATTTGAGCGCTGCAATTCATCATCTCTAGGATGGTGCAGATAGAAAGACGTGTGGCTAGCAATCGACGGATCTCAAATTTATGTGTAGTTATTATTTCACAATAGTTGTTCACAGCATAAGTGCCAATCATGAACTATCGTGGAAATTAGAAATTTTTGAATTTTATTTATTTTTAATCATTTTTGTCAAAGCTGAATAACAGCTTTACTATATAGTTGTAAAACGATTTAAAAACAAACAGTTCAGTTGGTACACAACACAGTGCCTTATAGTTTCTCCAAATTTGTGTTAACAAAACCCGAACAAAGGTTGTACCTGAGAATTATCCAAATGTTATTTAGCAGAATGCTGAATTAATTCGTCGTAAAGGTGCTTGTGAAATGAGTGATTGTTAGTTGGGTAGCTTGTTGATTTTCGGCTTATTCACTAGGTGGCGCTAGTGTGTCTTAAGAATTTAAAATTGCCTGTATCTCGAGAATCAGATTGAACATGTTACTTGAGAGGGCTCTAGCGTTATTCTTGGTCTTGGAGCACTCTACGACCCAAGCACCATTTCAAGTCAAATTCGTTTCAAGAAGGCTGTGGAAACTGTTATAAAACTTAAACGTATTCAATTTTATTTTGTAGTGATGCTAAGAATCTCTTCGAGGCAGCTTGATCTAAAAATGTTATTTACGTATGCTTGTGAATAACTTTAAGTTATTTGATGTTTTAGCAAGTTTGTTTGCTCGGACCACTCGAAAAATAAACCTCGCCAATCTGAGTAGTGTTTTCCGACGAAAACGGTCAACTATGTGTAGAAACTGTAGACGTTTATTTACTTCCCCTCAATAACTACCAAACAAACAAGGCAACGTGCCACAACAGGACGACCTCCTGTCTGTTTAAAACTACATTCGGATTGTCAACACACACGGTAACTCTGCATCTTATCATAAATTAACCGATCGAGCGATCCCACCTTGTCGGAGAACTATGGGAAATCAACTTTTCCCCTCAACGAATTGAGTGGCATCGCAAGCGATCCCCATCATCATCGCCAGGCAATTAACTCGTTTAGTCCTTTTATGAGCAATTTCGGTATAGGGGAGCTGGCTTTCGTGACGGCACACCAGCCCTACGAAGCATGCGCAATGAGTTATGGGCCCAGAAGATTGGGCGAGGGTGGCCGCCCGCGCCGAGGCGCCCAGATTTTTATGCATTGGAAATGAGTCCTCTTAAGGGTTCTCGTTCGAAGGCGATCGATCGACAGGAAGAGGGGGAGAGGGTCTACGAGCGAAGGTGGCACCGGCGGCGGCTTCTTGTTTGGTTGGTGGTCACCGCAAGAAGTCTGACCCCTTGCAGCCATTTATTAGCAGTAAATCAAACTTTTGTGGCCGATGGATTTAATGGAGGGTTCACCGCTGGTCGTGCAAATGTTCATACCTCCGTCGGGCATGCACTGGGAGAAATTTGAAGTAATATTCCAGTTGAATTCATATGTTATATTTTCAGTTTTCTTCTATCATCTATCAGCTTCTTGTTATTCGCAATTCTTTATTTATACATTTTTGTTTCATTTTTTTCTGTATTCTAGTTTTTTCTTCTATTCTCTAGCTTCTATTTTCTGTCTTCTTTCTTATCTTTTTCTTCTTCCCTGTTTGGAATTTCATTTTTTTATTTTTGTTTTTGTTTTCCTATCTCCTATTTCCTTCTATTTCTCCTATTTCTTCTATTTCTTGTTCTGTTTCTATTTCTTCTATTTCTTGTTCTGTTTTCTACATTTTACATTCATTCTTCTTCGTTTGAATCTTTTATCTTCTAACTTCTACTTTCTATTGTGTACTATCTATCTTCCTACTAAGAGTTTTTGTTTATCTTTATTTTTCATGTTTTCCTTCTTCTGTTTTATAATTCTGATTTCTATTCTTCATTGTGTATCCACTACCTTCCATTTCTTGAAGTTTTTAGCGAATATAACTCAAAAAGTACTCGCAGTGCATATCCTTCTGGATCGTTTGGCAAAGGCAAGATGCTGAAAGGGGAAGTACAGTGCGACAGAGGGACCCGCAGTGGAAAAAATGTGTTCCGAGATTGCACATGAACGAACGCACGAACCCGAAGAAGCGAAAACATCGCTGAAAAATTCCTGAGCTCTGCTGCTGCTGCAGCAGCGCAGCTCGTCCTTTGAAGGAGGCGCGAAGCCCTTTCCAACTTATCATCAAACCACCACTGATTGAGGAGGAACCCTGAAAGGGGGGGGGGGGAAAGCGCGCCGAAACGAGCAGACGAAAATAATTCAAAAAAGTGCCCTCGGAACAGGGGAAGCCACAAAAGAAAAAAAAAATGAAAAACGTGTGCTTGGGTGCGGCGCGGTGGCCGAGCGGCACAAGATGCCTTTTAAAAATCTCCTCCAAACGAGTATAACAAGCACAACACCAGCACCGGGGAATGGAGAGAGATTGCATTTGTCCCGGGAGGGGGGAGTCCGGGAGAGCAGCCAGAGGTGGCCAAAAACAAAAATGCGAATCGACCACCAAACGGGCGCAAACAGAATGGGTAACCACAAGTGCACGCAAAATGAGCCTTTCTGCGAGGCGGCAGTAAGGAATGTGCGAGAAAAGTCGACAAAACATATATTGATTTCGATGGAAAAAATGTAAACTTAACTCAAGTTGGATAGCATATTATCTATTCAGGGTTTATCAACGTTTTTATAACCAAAACTTAGGTTGAAAACTATCTTTGGAACCTTTCGACGAGGTCTTTAGAACCATCGAGGACCAAAATTCAAGACATAAAACTTTATGACGGTTCTACATATCTCCACAAAACCACATGGACTTGAAGTTTAGGCTTGAAGAACAGAATTATCGTTATGAACTAGTTCTGAAATCTTTATAGAATCAAATCAATTCAAAAAAGTAACATCATAATGACTAATTGGTCTTGTAGAGGTTTTGAGAACCGTAATTAAACCTTATTCCTTATATTTTGGTTTTATGTTGGTTCTTAAAACCTCTTTTAGTCTATCGGACTAAAAATATCACTTGGGATGGCTACCAAAGTTTTCAGTTTTCAGTTGTGAAGAGCAAAATATAGGCTTCAATCTGTTTAAAAACATTCATAAAACCAAAAGTATTTCCTGAAATTTGATTCGAAGGAAGCCTTGAAACCTTCATAAAACCTGGAAATGGGGCATGTTCGGTGTAGTACTAGATTTGTAGTAATGAGCTGAATTTTAGTTTAGTGAGAAGGTCAATTCTCCGTTTCTACAATGAAATGATCCTAGAAGCGTGGGTATTATGATTCCTTGCTTAATTTGATGCTGTTTGAGCAAAGCTTTGGATAACAATGTTGTTTATGTTGCAAGAAATGGAGAAAACAACAAAACTGTAGCCCAAAGTTTTGCTCAAACAGCATCAAATTAGGCAAGGAAACATAATACCCACGCTTTTTGCACAAATTCATTTCCGAAACGGAGAATTGACCTTCTCACCATACTAAAATTCAGCTCATTACTACAAATCTAGTACTTCACCGATCTGTCCTATTGCAGGCTTGATTGAAGCTCAGACCAAAAGTAGGCTTTGAACCAGTTTAAAAACCTTCTTAGAACCTTTAGTTTAGGTTTTATCTACGATTTTATAACCAAAACATAGTTGGAAACTAAATATGAAACCTTCATTTTATGTTTCATTGAAGCTGCAGATACCAAAAATGGGTTCAAAACGATTTTGAAGCCTTCGTAAAACCAGAAACATTACTACCGGTTTTAAGTTTTACTGAAGTTATCCCAATCAATCATTCCTAGCCAAATAGATTCGACAAGGTCTTTAGAACCATCGTTAACCAAAATTCAAGATTTGAAGTTTTATGACAGTTTTCAAAACCTCCCCAAAACCCCATGGATTGAATGTTTTTGCTATAAGAACAATGTTATCGTTTTGAACTAGTTTTGAAATCTTCATAAAAGCAATCCCAAGCCATCATGATAGCGGATAAGTTTCATAGAGGTTATAACAACTGTCATAACACCTCATACTTTATGTTTTGGTTTCATGGTAGTTCCAAAACCATCTTCTAGTCAATTTGATTGAAAATGTCACTTGGGATGGCTACCGAAGGTTTTGAATTTTGTTTTCAGTTATGAAGATCAACATATAGGCTGAAATCTGTTAAAAACCTTCTTAAAACCAAAAGTATTTCTGGAAATTTGATTCGAAAGTAGCCTTTAAACCTTCCCAAAACCAGAAATTTTATTGGGATGCAGGCTTGATTGAAGCTTAGACCAACGTTAGGCTTTGAAGCAGTTTAAAAACCTTCTTAATGCCTCTATTATTTGTTTAGGTTTTTATCAACGATTTTATTACCAAAACTTAGTTGGAAACTGGATTTGAAATCTTTCTTTTGCTTCATTGAAAATGCAAATATCAAAAAATGGGTTCAAAACAGTTTTAAAACCTTCCTAAAACCTAAAACTTTACTACAAACTTTAAGTTTTACTTGAAGTTATCCCAATCAATCATTCCTAGCCAAACAGATTCGACATGGTCTTTAGAACCATCGTTAACCAAAATTCAAGATTTGAAGTATTATAACGGTTTTCAAAACCTCCTTAAAATCACATGGACGACTTGAAGTTTTCGCGTTTTGAACTAGTTTTGAAATCTTTATAAAAGCAATCCCAAACCATCATGATGGCTAATTAGTTTTGTAGAGGTTATAAGAACTGTCGTAAAACCAGAAATCTTACTGGAAATGCAAGCTTGATTGAAGTTAAGACCAACGTTACGCTTTGAACCTTCTTAAAGGCCTCTACTATTAGTTTAGGTTTTATCAACGATTTTATTACCAAAACTTAGTAGGAAACTGAATATGAAACCTTCATTTTATGTTTCATTGAAGCTGCAATTATCAACAATGGGCTCAAAACCATTTTAAAACCTTCGTAAATCCGAAAACGATGTTCAATTTAAGGTTTCATTGAATTTTCCCCAATCTAAAATTTTTGTTTAAATTCCATATTCCAAGAGGTATCTAAAACTGCCAAAAGCTAAAATTCAAAAATAAAGGTTATATGACGGTCCTCAAAACCTGCTAAAAACCATTTGGACTTAAAACTTTGACTTTAAGACCGAGACATTTCAAACCTCCAAAGAATCAATGATTGCCAATGGTTCTGAATTTGGGTTTAAATATGTACCAAACCTTCATGAAGCCTGAAATGTTACTCAGGTGTTAATAAAAGCAATGAAGTTCAAAGTTTGATATGAAATATGCTTCAAAACCTTCACAAAACCAAAATTCAAAAAAAGAAAATGGATGCTTTTTTATTAAATTAGATTTTATTAAAGTTTTATCTTCAAAACTCAGTTGGAAACTGAAATCGAAATCTTCATTTTATATTTCATTGATGCTACAAAGACAATTGGTTTAAAACAGTTTTGAAGCCGTCATAAAACCAAAACCGTTACTACTGATTTTAGGTTTAATTGAAGTTACCCCTATCAACAATTTCCAGCCAAATAGTTCTGGAAATATCATAACCCAAAATTCAAGAATTATTGTTTTATGAAGTTTCTTAAAACCTCCCCGAAACTACCTGGATTCAGAACGTAAATCTGGTTTTGAACTAGTTCTGAAAGCTTTATAAATTCTATGGCTAGGAAGGGTTCTAAATTTCATTCATAATGTGGAGATGAAAATATGGGTTTAAATCTGTTCAAAACCTTAATAAAACCAGAGATTTTGCTGGCGAATTCGGATGTTATTAAAGCAGTGCTGTTCAAAATTTGGTTCAAAAGCTGCTCTAAAACCATAACAAAACCACAAATCTTACTGAAGATTGCATCTCAAATGTTAAGACCAAAAGAAGGATTTGAACCAGTTTTAAAACCTTCTTATAACCTCGGGAGTTTCTTTAACTGCCATTTGGGCAAACTTAAAGCACCATTTACATTCCCCCTTTCTTTCTTGAATGGTACCTTATTATCAATTTAGGTTTTATTAAAGTTTTATCACCAGATCTTAGTTGGAAACTGCATTTTAAACCTGCATTTTATGTTTCATCAAAGCCACAATGACCAAAAAGTGGATTTAAACAGTTTTAAAACCTTTCTAAAACCAAAACGGTTTACTAAAGATTTTAGAATTTTTAGCTTAATAGATTCTAGAATGTTTTTAGAATTTTTATAAACCAAAATTCCAGAATTAAGGTTTTAAGACGGTTTTAAAAAACTCCTCGAAACTGCCTGGGTTTGGATCCTTAATTAAAAAAAACAATGGCTACGAAGGATTTTGAATTTTATTTTAGATTCGAAGATCAAAATATGGGCTAAAATATGTTTTAAAACCTTCATAAAACCAGCCATTTTGCTGGCTTCGGGATTTATTAAATCAATTGATTTTAAAATTTAGTTTAAAAACTGCTTCAAAACCTTTACAAAACCAGACATTGTAGGTTTTATTGAACTTTCAAAAAAACTTAACCAGGCTTTAACCCAGTTTTACAACCTTGTCGAGTCCACCAACCGCTATTTTGGCAAACTTAAACCACCATTTACATTCCCCCGTTCTTTCGTAATAGAATGGTACTCTATTATTATCCTTGAAGTGATTAAACTTATAACAACCAAAACTTAGTTGGAAACTGGATTTGAAACCATTATTTTATGTTTCATGAAAGCTACGAAGGCCAAAAAATGGATTTAAAACAGTTTCAAAACCTTTCTAAAACTGAAACGGTTTACTAAAGGTTTTAGGATTTTTTGAAGTTAGCCCAATCAACAATTTTTAGCCAAATAGATTCCAGAAGGTCTTTAGAATCATTATAAGGCAAAATCCAAGAGTTAAGGTTTTATGACGGTTCTAGAAGCCTCCTCGAAACTACTTGGATTAAGAACATGGTCTGGGTTTGAACTAGTCTTGAAACCAATGGCTACCAATGATTCTGAATTTTATTTTAGATTCGAAGATCAAAATGTGGGCTAAAATCTGTTTCAAAACCTTCATAAAACCAGACATTTTGCTTCGGTGGCTTCGGGTTTTATTGAGGCAATGGATCTAAAAATTTGGTTTCAAACCTGTTTTAAAACTTTTACAAAACCTACTGAGGATTGCAGGCTTTATTGAAGCTTCAAAGAGCAAAACCAGGCTTTAATCCAGTTTTAAAACCTTCTTAAAACCTTGTGAGGTCCTTTAACCGCCGTTTTGGGCTCACTCGATGCACCATTTACATTTCCGCCCTTCCTTCCGTGATAGAATGTGCGGCCACGCATACTACGATCGCCGGGGAAGGTACCACACACCAGATGATTATGCGCCGCCGTGCGAGGAACCCCCGGAAGGGGTAGGCGTTTGAAAATGGAATAAAACGAAAATGGGCGATCAATCTCCCTAGCAGGGTCCGGCGAACCACATTCCTCACTCTTCTTATCCGCTTTTCAGCATTTCGCTGCGATTTTGATTTCGAAAGGTACCGAAAGTATGTAGTGCTTTGCCGACAACAACCGTGAACATGTATGCTCAAAATTTTACGACTGCGAAACCGGAGAAGAGACGACCGCGAGTGTGTAGTCTGAGTTGAGAGTCGTGTTGAGGGTTGCCGCCGTTTAGCCGCGGTCCTCGTTTCTGCTTCTGCTGCTTACGGGCATAATATCTTTAACTGCTTCAAAGCGTGAGAAATATTTCCGCGGTGAACCACAAAATCATATGCGCGTTCAGAGAGGGAGAGACAGAGAGGATCCACCATCCTGTACACACCTCCGCACCTTTGGAGGTCCTTCCTGGAGAGCAGGACGACGACCAAGTCTTCGGAAAATGTTTATTTATGTTGTTTTGGAAAATAAATAAGAAATTGCGCACAAGGCGGTCTGTCGTTCGGTCGGTGGTCGCCGCGCTCTGGTAGGTACCGAACTAGGTACTCTACAACATAGGTGAGTACGCGTTAGCGGTCAAGTGAAACCGATTCGAAATCGTAAAACCTCCGCGTACGACGAGGATATCGGTTTCAACATGTCTGATTCGTCACCGATGAAAGTGAAGCGATGAGTCATGCTCAAGAAGATCAATCAATTGACGTTCTCCTAGAGCATCTAGATTTAATTACGATTTTCACTTGACTTCGATTGAATTTCAAACGACTACATATCAATCGAAATTGATTTACCGTCAATTAAATATTGAATCCTTTCAATTGAAATTTTCATTTGACTGACTGACTTTTCATTGGGTGGCTGACTTTTCGTCACACTTTATTGATATGATTAGATTTCGATTTCGATTCAATTTCGATTCGATTTCGATTCGATTTCGATTTGATTTCGATTCGATTTCGATTCGATTTCGATTCGATTTCGATTCGATTTCGATTCGATTTCGATTCGATTTCGATTCGATTTCGATTCGATTTCGATTCGATTTCGATTCGATTTCGATTCGATTTCGATTCGATTTCGATTCGATTTCGATTCGATTTCGATTCGATTTCGATTCGATTTCGATTCGATTTCGATTCGATTTCGATTCGATTTCGATTCGATTTCGATTCGATTTCGATTCGATTTCGATTCGATTTCGATTCGATTTCGATTCGATTTCGATTCGATTTCGATTCGATTTCGATTCGATTTCGATTCGATTTCGATTCGATTCGATTCGATTTCGATTCGATTTCGATTCGATTTCGATTCGATTTCGATTCGATTTCGATTCGATTTCGATTCGATTTCGATTCGGTTTCGATTCGATTTCGATTCGATTTCGATTCGGTTTCGATTCGATTTCGATTCGATTTCGATTCGATTTCGATTCGATTTCGATTCGATTTCGATTCGATTTCGATTCGATTTCGATTCGATTTCGATTCGATTTCGATTCGATTTCGATTCGATTTCGATTCGATTTCGATTCGATTTCGATTCGATTTCGATTCGATTTCGATTCGATTTCGATTCGATTTCGATTTCGATTCGGTTTCGACTCGGTTTCGATTCGATTTCGATTCGATTTCGATTCGATTTCGATTCGATTTCGATTCGATTTCGATTCGATTTCGATTCGATTTCGATTCGATTTCGATTCAATTTCGATTCAATTTCGATTCGATTTCGATTCGGTTTCGATTCGATTTCAATTCGATTTCGATTCGATTTCGATTCAATTTCGATTCGATTTCGATTCGATTTCGATTCGATTTCGATTCGATTTCGATTCGATTTCGATTCGATTTCGATTCGATTTCGATTCGATTTCGATTCGATTTCGATTCGATTTCGATTCGATTTCGATTCGATTTCGATTCGATTTCGATTCGATTTCGATTCGATTTCGATTCGATTTCGATTCGATTTCGATTCGATTTCGATTCGATTTCGATTCGATTTCGATTCGATTTCGATTCGATTTCGATTCGATTTCGATTCGATTTCGATTCGATTTCGATTCGATTTCGATTCGATTTCGATTCGATTTCGTTTCGATTCGATTTCGATTCGATTTCGATTCGATTTCGATTCGATTTCGATTCGATTTCGATTCGATTTCGATTCGATTTCGATTCGATTTCGATTCGATTTCGATTCGATTTCGATTCGATTTCGATTCGATTTCGATTCGATTTCGATTCGATTTCGATTCGATTTCGATTCGATTTCGATTCGATTTCGATTCGATTTCGATTTCGATTCGATTTCGATTCGATTTCGATTCGATTTCGATTCGATTTCGATTCGATTTCGATTCGATTTCGATTCGATTTCGATTCGATTTCGATTCGATTTCGATTCGATTTCGATTCGATTTCGATTCGATTTCGATTCGATTTCGATTTCGATTCGGTTTCGACTCGGTTTCGATTCGATTTCGATTCGATTTCGATTCGATTTCGATTCGATTTCGATTCGATTTCGATTCGATTTCGATTCGATTTCGATTCGATTTCGATTCGATTTCGATTCGATTTCGATTCGATTTCGATTCGATTTCGATTCGATTTCGATTCGATTTCGATTCGATTTCGATTCGATTTCGATTCGATTTCGATTCGATTTCGATTCGATTTCGATTCGATTTCGATTCGATTTCGATTCCATTTCGATTCGATTTCGATTCGATTTCGATTCGATTTCGATTCAATTTCGATTCAATTTCGATTCGATTTCGATTCGGTTTCGATTCGATTTCAATTCGATTTCGATTCAATTTCGATTCGATTTCGATTCGATTTCGATTCGATTTCGATTCGATTTCGATTCGATTTCGATTCGATTTCGATTCGATTTCGATTCGATTTCGATTCGATTTCGATTCGATTTCGATTCGATTTCGATTCGATTTCGATTCGATTTCGATTCGATTTCGATTCGATTTCGATTCGATTTCGATTCGATTTCGATTCGATTTCGATTCGATTTCGATTCGATTTCGATTCGATTTCGATTCGATTTCGATTCGATTTCGATTCGATTTCGATTCGATTTCGATTCGATTTCGATTCGATTTCGATTCGATTTCGATTCGGTTTCGATTCGATTTCGATTCGATTTCGATTCGATTTCGATTCGATTTCGATTCGATTTCGATTCGATTTCGATTCGATTTCGATTCGATTTCGATTCGATTTCGATTCGATTTCGATTCGATTTCGATTCGATTTCGATTCGATTTCGATTCGATTTCGATTCGATTTCGATTCGATTTCGATTCGATTTCGATTCGATTTCGATTCGATTTCGATTCGATTTCGATTCGATTTCGATTCGATTTCGATTCGATTTCGATTCGATTTCGATTCGATTTCGATTCGATTTCGATTCGATTTCGATTCGATTTCGATTCGATTTCGATTCGATTTCGATTCGATTTCGATTCGGTTTCGATTCGATTTCGATTCGATTTCGATTCGATTTCGATTCGATTTCGATTCGATTTCGATTCGATTTCGATTCGATTTCGATTCGATTTCGATTCGATTTCGATTCGATTTCGATTCGATTTCGATTCGATTTCGATTCGATTTCGATTCGATTTCGATTCGATTTCGATTCGATTTCGATTCGATTTCGATTCGATTTCGATTCGATTTCGATTCGATTTCGATTCGATTTCGATTCGATTTCGATTCGATTTCGATTCGATTTCGATTCGATTTCGATTCGATTTAGATTCAAATTCAACGTTTGTACGTTCTTCAACGATCAAATTTGATGTTTTGCTACGTTTTCCTACGTTTCGGCAGCCTTGTTCGCCTTCTTCAGGGTTGATATATTCATTATTATTTCTGAACGGTTTTCTTCAATAATTGAAAAGCATTTTCCCAAGTCGAGTCTTCCCCAATAATTCTGCACATTCTTCAACGGTTGAAAACGATCCTCCAAGGCACCCACCCACATCATTGACGACCAGTACATTCGATATCGGCCGTTCCTGCGAAATTCCCCGTCCCTTTAATCATCGTTAAATCCCGGCGCAAAGCGCACATCGCAGTTATTAAATTTTTCGGATAACTCCAAAGAGATGCTGATAAATGTTTTGAATGGAAGTGGTGGAGACCTACCAACCATAGCAAACAAGCAGGATTCCGTGTTTCCCAGTCTCTCGATCGTTTCTTGTATGCTGCGTTTCGATATGCTTCCTTGGAGGCAATCCACGATCGACGATCGCCGACCGCGCCGAGATTCATATTCATTACCATCCTCTTCCTCCTGCTTCTGCCTCACGAGGTTTCCGAACATTTCTGGCTGCTCAAGTGCGCAAGGCTATCTCCAAGGAGGAAAATCGCCAAAAACTCCATTTTCGGAGCTTTATTATTATTTCTCGATTCCGTCCGCTTTTTTTATCGATCTTCGTGGATCTTACCTCCTTCCTCTGGAATTCCTCTGGAGCGACCTGGAGCGAACGCGTCGTTGATTCGGAAGACATGGGAAACACATCCTGCGCCGCGAAATTTATTGACGCCGTCCGTTTTCGACGACACTCGCACGGCTTTCGTCCTCCCCCTGTACCTCATCCATCCCTGGTAAATGATTTTTATTGCTTCTTCGAGTGGATGAGCTCGTGGATATCGGGTCTTGTAAGCGAACGAGTGGTCCAATTGGTGGCAATTTTGTCGCCATTCCGGAAATTTATGATGCGAATTTTGCATTGCCGGTTGATTAATGTCTCAATTTGGGCTATTTTATCGGATTTTACCGATTGATGAAGGGGTGGTTCTGTGGGTAAAGTGGGCGCCGCTGGGAGGTCCAGGTTCGACTCCCGTAGGTGGATATTTTTTTTGTTGTTTTTTTTTGGTTAGAACAAATTTCGTTTAAAACACCTAGCTTCAACGTTTCATGATCGTATTGCTCTGCGGGTAAAGGGGACGTCTAAGTGAGGTCCGTGTTCAAATCCCGCTGGAGAAAACTTTTTTTTACCCCGATTTTACTTTACGATGCCAAATGCCTTCTGAAAAACTTTGTCGAATGCTTAAACTTTCTATCTTATCGGGATCGCAAGATAGAATTGGTTAAAATGCTCATTTATCATGCTCACTAGCGTCACCTAGCGGAAGAATCGTGAACGAAGCTACTTGCCTCATGAAGCAAAGGACTTTCTCAACTACTTTGCCAAAGACTTGAACTTTCTAGCTTATCGGGATCGCGAGATAGAGCTGGTTGAAAATGCTAATTTTTACATGCTCACTAGCATCCCCTAGCGGCAGAATTGCAAACCGAATTGCTTGCCTTTACGATGCCAAAGTCTTGAGGAACAGTTTTGCTGAAGACGGTATCTTTGCAGATTATCCGGATAGCTGCGATAGCAATTCCGTACTTGTAGTGTATATTTTGAGAATTGCTTCGGCATTCTCTTTGTGAATTCCTTCGTTCATTCTTTTGGATATTTATCGGATTTTTTTTCTGGGAAATTCTGAAGTTAGCAACCGGAATCACTTGAAATTCTTTTAGAATTTTCCTTGAAATTCTTTTGGAATTTCTCTTGAAATTTCTTTGGAATTTCTCTCGAAATCCCTTTGGAATTTCTCTAGAATTTCCTTTGGCATTTCTCTTGAAATTCCTTTGACATTTCTCTTGAAATTCCTTTGGCATTTCTCTTGAAAATCTTTTGAAATTTCTCTTGAAAATCCTTTGGAATTTCTCCTGGATTTTTTTTGAATTTCTTTTGTAATTCCTTTGAAATTTTTCTTGATATTCTTTTGAAATTTCTTTGGAATTTCTCTTGAAATTTCTTTGGAATTTCTCTTGTAATTTCTTTGGAATTCCTCTTGAAATTTCTTTGGAATTTCTCTTGAAATTCCTTTGCCATTTCTCTTGAAATTCCTTTGGAATTTCTCTTGAAATTCCTTTGGAATTTCTCTTGAAATTCCTTTTGAATTTTTCTTGAAATTCCTTTGGAATTTCTCTTGAAATTTCTTTGAAATTTCTCTTAAAATTCCTTTGGAATTTCTTCTGAAATTCCTTTGGAATTTCTTCTGAAACTCCTTTGAAATTTCTTCTGTAATTTCTTTGGAATTTCTTCTGAAATTCCTTTGGAATTTCTGTTGAAATCCCTTTGGAATTTCTGTTGAAATTCCTTTGGAATTTCTGTTGAAATTCCTTTGGAATTTCTGTTTAAATTCCTTTGGAATTTCTCTTTAAATTCCTTTGGAATTTTTCTTGAAAATCCTTTAAAATTTCTCTTGAAATTCCTTTGGAATTTCTGTTGAAATTCCTTCGGAATTTCTCTTGAAATTCCTTTGGAATTTCTCTTGAAATTCCTATGGAATTTCTCTTGAAATTCCTTTGGAATTTCTCTTGAAATTCCTTTGGAATTTCTCTTGCAATTCATTTCAAATGTCTTTCGAAATTCCTTTGGAATTTCTCCTGAAATTCGTTTGGAATTTCCCCTGATATTCCTTTGAATTTCTCTTGAAATTTCTCTTGAAATTCCTTTGGAATTTTTCTTGAAATTTCTTTGGAATTACTCTTGGAATTCATTTGGAATTTCTCTTGGAATTCCTTTGGAATTTCTCTTGAAATTCCCTTGGAATTTCTCTTGAAATTCCTTTGGAATTTCTCTTGAAATTCCTTTGGAATTTGTCTTGAAATTCCTTTGGAATTTCTCTTGCAATTCCTTTGGAATTTCCTCTGAAATTCCTTTGAAGTTTTCTTTTGAAATTTCCCCTGAAATTCCTTTGGGATTTCCTCTGAAATTCCTTTGGAATTTCCTCTAAAATTCCTTTGAAATTTCTTTCGAAATTCCTTTTAAATTTATTCTGAAATTCCTTTAGAATTTCGCCTGATATTCCTTTGAATTTTCCCCTGAAATTTCTTTGGAATTCCCTTCGAAATTCCTTTGGAATTTCCCTTGAAATTCCTTTGGAATTTCCCCTGAAATTCCTTTAGAATTTCCCCTGAAATTCCTTCGGAATTTTCCCTGGAATTTCTTTGGGATTTCCTCTGAAATTCCTTTGGAATTTCTCTTGAAATTCCTGTGGAATGTCTCTTGAATTTCCTTTGGAATATCTCTTGAGTTTCCTTTGGAATTACTCCTGAAGTTCCTTTGGCATTTCTCCTGGAATTCTTTTGGATTTTTTTCTGAAATTCCTTTAGAATTTCTCCTGAGATTCCTTTGAAATTTCGCCTGAAATTCCTTTGGAATTTCTCCTGAAATTTTATTGGAATTTCTCCTGAAATTTCTTTGGAATTTCTTCCCTGAAATTCCTTTGGAATTTCTCCTGAAATTCCTTTGGAGTATCTCTTGAAATTTCTTTGGAACTTCTCTTGAAATTCCTTTGGAATTTTTCTTGAAATTCCCCTGGAATTTCTTTTGAAATCATTTTGGAATTTCTTTTGAAATCCCTTTGGAATTTCTCTTGAAATTCCTTTGGGATTTCTCTTGAAATTCCTTTGGAATTTCTCTTGAAATTCCTTTGGAATTTCTCTTGAAATTCCTTTGGAATTTCTCTTGAAATTCCTTTGGAATTTCTCTTGAAATTCCTTTGGAATTTCATTTGAAATTCCTTTGGAATTTCTCTTGAAAATCCTTTGCAATTTCTCTTGAAATTCCTTTGGAATTTCCCTTGAATTCCTTTGGGATTTTCCCTAAAATTCATTTGGATTTTCTCTTGAAATTCTTTTGGAATTTCTCTTGAACGTCTTTTGAAATCTCTCTTGAGATTCCTTTGGAATTTCTCTTTAACATCCTATTTCTCTTGAAATTATTTTTGAATTTGTTATTAAATTCGTTTGGAATTTTCCTTGAAATTCCTTTGGATTTTTTTTTTAAATTCCTTTGGAATTTCTCCTGAAATTCCTTTGGAATTTCTCCTGAAATCCCTTTGGAATTTCTTCTGGAATTTCTTTGGAATTTCTCTTGAAATTTCTTTAGAAAAAGTCAAGAGAATTGATCTAATAAATTTCCAAAAGAAAAAGGCAAAGATGAATCTGAAGCAGTTTTGATAAAAAAAATCCTTATTGATTACCGAATGGATTACAAAAAATAAGGAGGGTTTACCGAAGAGGTGACAATGGTTATTATCGGCAGGTTTGCTCTCTTTGTAATGAGAGGTTTTTGTCGCCCAAATTGTCTGAAACTTGATTATATAATTCAGTTTGATTGGGAAAGATTTGAGGCCAATTTTGTTTTCAATAGGTATCAGAAAAACCCCCAATGACGAAGAGAACAAAACGGCCGAAAATTCGTAAGTTCCCCTGATTGCCAAGGAAATTAACGAAAAGAATTCCAAAGCGGCCACCAAATTTTTTTCTAAAATTTTCAAAAAAAAAAACAATTATCGAAATAATAGTGGAAGCAATTCCCAAAAACAATTATTTGAGAATTTTTCCTTTCCTCTGAACTACCTTGTGAAACCAGTATTTTTTTTTTTTGAATTACTCCTGATTACTACTCCACTTGGAATCGCTCGTTATACTTTTTAGAAATGTCTCCTGAAGTTCTTTTGTTATTTCTGCTGGAATGTTTCAGGGATATCTCCCAAAGTTTCCCCTGAAACATCCCCTGGATTTTCGCTGCTGGATTTTCTCCTATATTCCCTTGGAATGTTCCTTGAAGCTTGGAGTTTTTGTTGAAAAATTCTTGGAATTTGCTTTGGATTGCCCTTGGTAATTCCTTGGGGCTGTCCTTGGCAATTTCCTGGACTGTCATTTGAAATTCCTTAAGGATTTGTCCTTTTATCTTCTTCTCTTCTGTATCGTGTGTATCTTATAAGTCTCCTGAGTCTTCTCTGTCTTCTGTGTCTTCAGTATGTGTCCTCTGTGTCTGCTGTCTTCTGAGTCTTCCGTGTTTTCTGTGTCTTCTGTGTCCTCTGTGTCTGCTGTGTCTTCTGAATCTTATGTGTCTTCAGTGTCTTCTATGTTGTCTGTGTCCTCTGTGTCTACTGTGTCTTCTGAGTCTTATATGTCTGCAGTGTCTTCTGTGTCTTCTCTGTCTTCTGTGTCTGCTGTGTTTTTAGTGTCTTATGTGTCTTCTCTGGCTTGAGTGTCTATGTGTCTACTGTGTCTTCTGTGTCTTCTGAGTCTTCTGAGTCTTCTGTGTCTTCAGTGTCTTTTGTGTCTTCTGTGTTTTCTGTGTCTTCTGTGTCCTCTGTGTCTTCTGTGTCTCCTGTGTCTTCTGAGTCTTATGTGTCTTCTGTGTCTTCTGAGACTTCTGTGTCTTTTGTGTGTTTTGTGTATATTGTGTCTTCTGTGTCTGCTGTATCTTCTGTGTGTTCTGTGTCTGCTGAGTCTTCTGTGTCTTCATTGTCTTATGTGTCTTCAGTGTTTTATGTGTCCTCTGCGTTTTCTGTGCCTTCTGTGTCCTCTGTGTCTGCTGTGTCTTCTGTGTCTTCTGAGTCTTCTGTGTCCTTTGTGTCTTATGTGTCTTCTGTGTTTTCTGTGTCTTCTGTGTCCTCTGTGTCTGCTGTGTCTTCTGTGTCTTCTGAATCTTCTGTGTCCTCTGTGTCTTCTGTTTTTTTTTTGTGTTTTATGTTTCTTCAGTGTTCTCTGTGCCTTCTGTGTTTTCTGTGTCCTCTGTGTCTGCTGTGTCTTCTGAGTCTTCTGTGCCTTCTGTGCCTTTTGTGTGTTCTGTGTCTTCCGTGTGTTCTCTTTCTCCTGTGTGTTCTGTGTCTTCTTGTTTTCTTATTTTCTTGTCTTTTTATTTGAGGTTTGCTAAAACTAACTGTGTTTGAAACTTAAACTGGTATCAAAGTGAGGTCCGGGTTCAAATCCCGCTGGAGAAACCTTTTTTTACTCCGATTTTTGCATATATCAACCGACAGATCATTCCCCAATGCAAGTCCACGTTGTGAAGTCCACTTGCTCGCCATGTCCTAAAATGCAAACTGGCTATCATTGGCGCAGAGCAAACCCGATCGATCGGCCGCGATCTCGCAGGAATGCATTTGCACATTTAAACGGCCACATTTGTCCCTTTAAAAATCGACAAAGGACAACCGGCATCCCATATCCCGCCCCAGTTAAGTTATGTGCGAAGGGAAACTGCAACCGCGACGAAACAAGTCCAAGATTATTATCGCCAAACGAAAATTGATATTACCTCAACTTGTCTAAATCGGGTGAGGTGCGCTCGAACGGCGCGGCGGACCAACCTCGCAAACTGTATATTAATTATCCCGATCGAACGACCCGAAGATGACGAGGACGATCGGATCGATCGACTTCATCGCAAGGAGGAAGTCTTCGTCAACATCGATCGACCCGTGGAATGTGGCATCGAAGTTCCCTTCCTGAAATGCGTATCGACATCAGTAATTAATTAACTGTGACACAAATTTCGCAGGGATCGATCGCGCGCCGAGTTAGGTCTTTACAAAGTTGCCGGGCTCGAAAAGGACTTCTTGGGAAATCTGCCTCTTTGAGTCTGGTGCAAGGTTGCCGCTCATTTGCACTGGTAATTGCACCGGCAGGGGTGCACCAATATGGCGGCGTCGGCGACAACAGGTGAAATTTGTGCGCGTTCGAAGGCTGGGAAAATTGTTGCGAAAAGTTCAAACTCTGAATCGAGTTTTGGTTTGATTCTGGATACCAGTTGGCTTCCGCAAACCTTGCTACAACATTGTAGACCATGATCAGGCGGTTTTGGTGAAGAGTTTTGATTATGTCCTCGTGGCTCAAAGGTTAACGGTGCACGATGAATCGCTCCACTGTCCTCGGTTCAAGTCCCGTCACCGAAATATTTTTTTACAGTTTTTTATGCAACACTCACTAGTGAATTCCACTGGAAGAATCTACAAACGTGTATTTCAAACGTTTACCGCCTAATAAAGTAAAATTTTACGTTCTCAAAATCTGAGAAAATTGTTTTAAAATGTTTTATTTTTGAATCGAATTTTGATTCGGTTCTGGCGATTTAGCGTACGGAATATTTTTCGCAAGATTGTAGATCAAAATGTAGTGGTTCTACTGAAAAGTTTAGATTCTGTCGCCGTAGTTCAGACGCTAACAGCACCGGTCGCATCGCTCCGCTGTCCTCGGTTCAAATCCCGTCACGGAAAACTTTTTTTACAGCTTATTATGCAACACCCGCTAATGGATCCCATTAGAAGTCAATTTCCAACCGTGTATTTCACACGTTTACCGCCTAATAAGGTGAAAACATCCTGCCTAATAGATTAATTTACAAATGTGGCAATTACCGAGCAATTTTCAATTTGCCTTCTTCAGCCACGAAGTGGAAAAAACGAAAAATCACCAAAAGGCCTCAAATTGAATCATTCTGCCGCGGTGGCGGCGTCGTCGCCCCAGCAGCAGCAATTACAGCCATGAGAAGCAGTTTCCGGCCTGTGAGCATTCCGCTAAATTAATTTTCGATCGTTTTGGCCCCTTTTTAGAGCACCTGTAATTACCGCGCGGCGCACGTTCGCGAGCAGTCACGACCGACCGACCCCTCACTCACGACCCCTCATTCTCGCTCTCTCTCTCTCCAGAAGAGCGAAAGGAATGTGCGTGTGGAAGGCGGAAACTGGCTTAAAACGCTCTGCCAAAGGGGATCTTCTACACAGCGTCTGCGTCGTCTATGATCAACGATCATAGTAGGCATCCCAGGTACCTAGTCATCTCGTTTGCGCTTATTCCGTCTCCTTCTTCTTCTTCTTCAGCGTCGGGAGGCTGAGACCTCGCAACAAGTGGTGATCTCGAACACACGGGGACCCCAAATGTTTGAAATTGAAAGTCTTCTAGGTATTTCGTTCGGTTGCGTCTACGCACTAGATCAATTATAGAATCGGGCAGCGATCGCGATTCGTTTGGCAGGAGCTTTCCAGAAGCGATGCCTGCCTTCTGGATTTATGGCCGAGAATTCGGAAGTTTGTTTCACCGTGAAAAGCGAGAGTCGACTTCAACGATCTGTGGAGGTTAATTGAATATGTAAATTTTGTACGGCGGTGGTTTTAGAGAAGTTTAGGGGCTAGGATGCGTGAGAACGGCAGCGGTGTTGAGTTGACGGGGAATTGGGTAATAAATCCGTTTCGACAGATGTAAATCACCTCTTTTCGGAGGAAACGAAGCAGATTTTGCCGAAAGGAAATTTGAATATTCATAAATCTTAACGCCGAAGCTGTCGACGATACTGAAGTTCCATTTAATTTGATGATAAGCCGAGAAATCATATTTTTCCAAACGTTATGCTAAGGATTTTGTGTGAATAGAGTTGAATTTGGATTCAGATTAAATTTGAAGATTTGGATTGGATTTGGATTGGATTTACATTGGATTTGCATTAAATTTGGAATGGGTTTGGTATAGATTTGGATTGGATTCTGATTGAATTTGAGTTGAATTCGGATTGAATTTAGATTGGATTTGGATTGGATTTTGGCTGGATTTGGGTTGGATTTTAATTGAATTTAGATTGGGTTTGGATTGCATTTGAATTGGATTTAGATTTGATATCGATTGGATTTGGATTGGATTTGGATTCGATTTGAATTCGATATTTGGATTGGATTTGGATTACAATTGGAATATATCCGGATTGGATTTGGATTGAATTTGGATTGGATTTGGATTTGGATTGGATTTGGATTGGATTTGGATTGGATTTGAATTGGATTTAGATTTGATATGGATTGGATTTGGATTGGATTTGGATTGGATTTGGATTGGATTTGGATTGGATTTGGATTGGATTTGGATTGGATTTGGATTGGATTTGGATTGTATTTGGAATGGATTTGGATTGGATTTGGATTGAATTTGAGTTGAATTCGGATTGAATTAAGATTGGATTTGAATTCGATTTGGATTGGATTTGTATTCGATTTGGATTGAATTTGCATTGGATTTCGATTGGATTTGGATTGGATTTGGATTGCATTTGGATTGGATTTGGATTGGATTTTGATTGGATTTGGATTGGATTTGGATTGGATTTGGATTGCATTTGAATTGGATTTAGATTTGATTTGGATTGGATTTGGATATGCTTTTGATTGGATTTGGATTGAATTTGGATTGGATTTGGATTGGATTTGGATTGGATTTGGATTAGATTTGGATTGGATTTGGATTAGATTTTAATTGAATTAGTTTTGGATTGGATTTGGATTGGATTAGGATTAGATTAGAATTGGATTTGGAATGGATTTGGATTGGATTTGGATTGGATTTGGATTGGATTTGGATTGGATTTGGATTGAATTTGGATTGGATTTGGATTGGATTTGGATTGGATTTGGATTGGATTTGGATTGGATTTGGATTGGATTTGGATTGCATTTGAATTTGATTTAGATTTGATTTGGATTGGATTTGGATATGCTTTTGATTGGATTTGGATTGGATTTAGATTGGATTTTAATTGAATTAGTTTTGGATTGGATTTGGATTGGATTAGGATTGGATTAGAATTGGATTTGGAATGGATTTGGATTGGATTTGGATTGGATTTGGATTAGATTTGGATTGGATTGGATTTGTATTGGATTTGGATTGGATTTAGATTGGATTTGGATTGGATTTGGATTGGATTTGGATTGGATTTGAATTAAATTTAGATTGGGTTTGGATTGCATTTGAATTGAATTAAGATTGGATTCGATTTGGATTTGATATTTGGATTGGATATGGATTACAATTGGAATGGATCTGGATTGGATTTGGATTTGGATTGGATTTGGACTGAATTTGTATACTATTTGGATTGGATTTGGATGGTATATGTATTGGATTTGCATTGGATTTGGCTTGGATTTGGATTACATGTGAATTGGATCTGGATTGGATTTGAATTAGATTTGGATTGAATTTAGATTGGATTTGAATTGGATTTGTATCGATTTTGAATTACAATTGGATTGGATCTGGATTCGATTTATTTATTTATTTATTTACACATAAAGTCAACAGATAAAATGTTTACCCCAATTTGGATTGGATTTGGATTATATTTGGATTGAATTTGGATTGGATTTCGATTCGATTTGACTTGGATTTGGATCGGATTTGGATTGCATTTGGATCACATTTGGATTGAATTTGGATTAGATTTGAATTCAATTATATTTTGTTTGTGTTAGTCAATAGCGTTCCCCATACACAGCGTGTCTTGATGGCCGTATTTTAGTCCACAAATGACTGCATGATAGTTCACAGCGCGTCTAGATGACCGCACCTTAGTTCACAGTGTGTCCGGATCCCTGCATTTTAGTTGACAGCGTGCTCCGATGACCGCACTCCAATCCAAAACGTGTCCAGATTACCGCACTCTTATCCACAGTGTGTCAGGATAATCGCATTCTAATCCACAGAGTGTTTGGATGACCGAATATCTAATCGACATCTTGTCCGGATTATCGCACTCTTATTCAAAGAGTTTTTAGATTTCCGCAATCTAATCCACAGCGTGTCCGGATGAACGCACTCTAATCTACAGCGTGTCCGAATTATCGCACTCTTATCCAAAGAGTGTATGAATTTTCGCAATCTAATCCACAGCGTGCTCGGATAAGCGCACTCTTGTCTACAGGTGTTTAGATGATGTTATCATAGTCCACAGCGTGTCCGGATGACCGCACCATAATCTACAGAGTGTCCGGATTACTGCACTCTTATGCACAGTGTGTTCAGATTTCCACATTATAATCCACAGCTTGTCCGGATGAACGCACTCTTATCCAAAGAGTGTTTGAAGTTTCGCAATCTGATCCACAGCGTGTCTGAACGACCGCACTCCAATCCAAAGTGTGTCCTGATGACCACTTTCCATCCACAGCGTTTCTGGATGACCACATTCTAATCTCCAGCGTTTTCGGATTACCGCAATCTAGTTCGGATGACTACATGATTAAAGAGTGTCCGGATGACCGCCCTCTTATAACTGAATCAAATTCTACCGTTTGCCCGGATGACCGCACTCTATTCTACAGCGTGTCTAGATGACTGCATCACAGTCCACAGCGTGTCCGGATGACCACATTCTAGTCCACAGCGTGTCTTGATAGAAGTTGACATGAATTTTGTAGATTCACTCTTCGACTATTTGCAGTGACTGCCGAGCGTACTTCAGACCAAGTGACAGAGAGTCATTCTGCATGACCAGAGATAATGATATCACAAACACACTTCCTACTTCAAAAATAATCTTTGAAATCTCACCAAAATCCACCCATATGGTGGCGCTGCCATCACTAAGGAAACGTTTCTTCAAGCGTAGTTAAACTTACTCATCGTTTTGCCTCCGTCGCGCACTCAGTCTGAACAAACGTCGCTTCATCACTCTTAAACATATGGGTATGAGGCTAGACTGTTTGATTCTGGAACCACTTGCGAATCACTGATGGCGTGGCTTATTAGTCAAAGACGTAAAACAAACACACGAACGTAGATTTGAACCAGTGTAAGGCTGTAAGCCTCTTGGCACGAGAAAAAAAAACAGGACCCAATAAAAGTCACAACACAAATACTTTACAACCGAAAAACTAGTGTCCCAGACAACCAATTTACACGTATAATGAAGTTTATGTACATGTTATACGTACTTTTATGCGTTAAAGTTACATCGTATAAGATGCAGTAAAAGTGCCTTATACGTACGAAAGCGGAGGCGCTATACGTACATTGACAGAACATTAACAACGCTATATGACTTGAAGCGATATCTTAAGCGATGCACCGTGAGCACTATTGCGACGTAATTCAGCATCTTATGCGACTTAACAATATTCGAAAAAAAAACAATTTTTGTCAGCTCGATATCGAACTAATGATCTTTGGATTGTTGAGCCACACTTCACACTTAACACCAAACGCTACTTATGATACAAGCTGATTAATTATCATGATATTCCAACTCAGTGTTTGGAATGCACTTGGTTCACCTGCGCTGTGCGTGTTTGGCAGACTATCTGGAGTTAAAAACGACGAGGCACCATTTCCCGCACAGTTTTCACCTCTCTGGCTGGCACCTCCCATTGTTGATTATCACACCAATAAAACAAATAATGATAACTTTGTAACCATAATTACGGCTGTTCACTTTCTTTTAGCATTTTGGCACTGCATCCGCAGTCCAACAGCAACTCTTCATTGTTATCACATATAAAATCGCATTATGTCAACATAAATACTTCTAGCTTATGCGAGTTTGTATGCACACTTTAACGGGTTCATTCGTACTTTTATGCGATTTCATCCGTACACCAATGCGAGTTAAACAGACACAATAAGAAAAGTACCAAGCGGATTCGTATGATCATCGCAGTACGCAATTATGCGAATTCATTTGACGCTTTGCGGGTTTACTCGTACGTTTTTGCGAATAAGTAAAGATCATTGTAATAAAAAATCAGAATGGCATCTACTACGATGTACTCATCTATAGAGTAATGCGGGGCAAAAGTTCGCACCTAACAGACTTCACAAAATAACTATTGAACGAAAAGAAAATAATATCATTTTTCTTCATTAAACGGGTCCTTCTCATGTTGCCTTCAAAACGTAGTACTAGATTTTTTCGTGTTCCTTTTGTAGTTTTAGTAATACGATTTTTAAAACAAGTACTCCAATGCGAACTTTTGCCCCATAGTGGGGGCAAAAGTTCGCACTATGCGGGGCAAAAGTTCGCACCTTGTACAGGGTAGTTTATTGGTGTGATGTTCATTTATTTCATGTTAATTCATGTTCATCTTTTCACTCTAGGCATGAAATCTGTTTCTTTCTGTTCTTAGAATTACGACCCAACTGGAATACGACCTGGTGTTCAGCTTTTGTATAGAGTGTGTTTTATGAAGACTTCCACAACTATTAACTAAGAGCTGTCCTTTACAGCGTTACTGAAGTTGTCAAAATACGTTGTGGGGTAATCATAGAGATACGTGTTGCACAAAATGCATGAAAAAAAATCAAATATGCAGCAAAACTGTTGAACGGGACTGTTATCGAATCTTATCCCCGTCAGTATGGTGATGGATTATAGAGTAAGGTGGGGCAAAAGTTCGACCCTAGTTGAAAATTCAACCTATTTAAAAAAATCGAAGCAGATAAAAATAAATAAATACCGTGTGGTGATTCTACCATCCATGAGCTAAAATTTTGCTGAACAAAGTTACGCCAAATGTCTTTTCAATTTTGAGTTACAACACTTTTTGTATGTGTGTGTTTTATTCGAACTCTTGCCCCACCTCTGGGGCAAAAGTTCGAGTCGAGTGTTTGTGGAATTTCGCTAGCCGTAGCACACTATCTTGACACTTTGGTAATAGGAATACCTGAAACCACTTAATATTTGATGTTAGAACTGGAATACACTTTAAAATTAGATCTGGATTTTATCCAAATCAGGGTTAAATTTACTACACCAAAAATTAGTAGTTTTTCGCCAAATTCAGATGAAACAACATTTTTTTTTCAACTTTAATCGAATTTTCTCACTAATTCCATCACTCTTAGAGATAATATGTACATTTTGCAGAATTTTAGGATTATACCTAAAGTTGCCACATGACTCGAACTTTTGCCCCACAATTCGAACTTTTGCCCCACTATGTGTAAAATATGATTTCCAAATCTCTTTTGCAAAAAGTTATACATGCTAAAGCATCTTCAAAATATACCTAGTTATGCCCCAAAATAAAATATCGAATTCGATTTCATTAGAGTAAAGTGGGGCAAAAGTTCGAGTGGGGCAAGAATTTCTTTTGAAGTTTTTGAGCTCAATTGAAATTATTTCTTTCGGGTGTCAAGGTTGGTCGAAGCCTTTTTGAAAAAGAGTCTTTCACTCCAAAAATTATGAAAATTGATCAATAATTTGAAAAGTTATGACAAAATGTTGGTTTTTGATCAAAAAATTGTAATATGCGATGGTCCTTCCAACGCATGGAATGAAATTGTAATGAAATCGAATTCGATATTTTATTTTGGGGCGTAACTAGGTATTTTTTGAAGATGCTTTAGCATATATAACTTTTTGCAAAAAATATTTGGAAATCATATTTTACACATAGTGGGGCAAAAGTTCGAATTGTGAGGCAAGAGTTCGAGTCATGTATCAACTTTGGGTAAAAACCTGAAATTCTGCAAAATGTATATATGATCTCTAAAAATGATGGAATTAGTGAGAAAATTCGATCAAAGTTGAAAAAAAATGTTGTTTCATCTGAATTTGGCGGAAAACTACTAATTTTTGGTGGACTAAATTTAACCCTGATTTGGGTAAAATCCAGATCGAACTTTAAAGTGTATTTCAGTTCCAACATCAAATATTAATTGGTTTTCGGTATTCAGATTACCAAAGTGTCGAAATAGTGTGCTACGGTTAGTGGAATTCCACAAACACAAGATTCGAACTTTTGCCCCAGTGGTGGGGCAAGAGTTCGAATTAGACACACACATACAAAAAGTGTTGTAACTCAAAATTGAAAAGACATTTGGCGTAACTTTGTTCAGCAAATTTTTAGCTCATGGATGGTAGAATCACCACACGGTATTCATTTATTTTTATCTGCTTAGATTTCTTGAAAAAAGTTGATTTTTCAACTAAGGTCGAACTTTTGCCCCACCTTTCTCTACAATTCCATTCCATGCGTTGGAAGGACCATCGCATGTTACATTTTTTTGATAAAAAATCAACATTTTGTCATAATTTTTCGAAATATTGATCAATTTTCATAATTTTTGAAGTGAAAGGCTCATTTTCAAAAAGGGTTCAAACAACCTTGACACCCAAAAGAAATAATTTGAATTGAGCTCAAAAACTTCAAAAAAAACTCTTGCCCCACTCGAACTTTTGCCCCACTTTACTCTAACTGTGAATTTACAAACTAAGCTATGAAAGACCCCGGTAAAGTAGATGAACATACGACCTTCAGAAACATACGAAAAAACACGACGAGGATGACGGAGAAAATATTTTAAAATGTTTTTTTAGCCATTTATCATTTATTGATTTTAATGCGTGAACATAATGTTTGTTTTACAATCAATCTTCTTACAAAACTAAGTTCAGACCCTCTGCCGCAACGATTTCAGGGTGCATACTACTCATATTATGCATATATAGTAGTTTCTGTACGAAATTATCATTGCTTCAAAGATTCTGTAATTATATTGATGTACTAGACTCAGAAATCCAGTGCGAACTTTTGCCCCACAGCTCCTGCGAACTTTTGCCCCACTGTCGAGGTTTTAACAATGTCCCTTTCTGCAAGAAGCACTAGTAGTTTATTGTTTATTCGAGTGCACCTCGCGAACTACTATGGAATAACGATTCTCCGACATAAAGAGGTTATGAGATTCTTCTTCTTCCTGTTACTACAAATTCTTATTCCAAAAGATCCAAAAATTCTATCAAAAACCCTAGAAACACATTTTTTTGCATAACTCTGCCAAACCATAACGAAATCGTTCCAAATTTTATTGACGAGTAGCTGACCTGATTATGTTTCGAACCCATACAGATTTGTTTGGGTTCTTAACTCGTGCTCAGAAAAACACCCACTGCGAACTTTTGCCCCGTGCGAACTTTTGCCCCGCATTACTCTATATATAAAAATGGATTTCCGTCTGTCTGTCTGTCTGTCTGTCGGTCTGTCTGTCTGTCTGTCTGTCTGTCTGACCGCTATGCATTCGGAAACTACTGAACCAATCGGTGTGATATTTTGTATGTGGGTGCTGTTGGGACCGGGGAAGGTTCTTAGCTTGGTGCGGGACCTCTCCGGTCCTTGGAACGGGGGGATCCCATACAGATGACATTGCGGGGGACGTCCCTATGAAGCCGTACGTCAAAAAACACAGTAGGCAGGCAGTACGACGTTTGCCGGGACAGCTAGTACCAAATAAAAGTTGATTTGTATTCTTTTATGACTTTATCTGATGCGTCGTAATAAGTTCAAAAAATCGCATCATATGCGACAAACATTGTCCGTCCGCTGAACATATATGCGATAGTGACTTAAAATAGTACTTTATACGATGTACAGCGTGCATTCTTATGCGATTCCTGGTTGTCTGGGGTATGAAAAAGCGCGGATTGGACAAAAAATTTCGACACTCAGCAAACGCGAATCTGTGTTTCAGGTCAAAATTTATGAGTCACGTTCCACCAAAATTAACACAGAACAAACACACCTTCAACCGCGGAAGAACCATCCGGATTGCGTCGCACCGGCAAAACTGTCAGTGGAATCGCGCAAAACGAAAACAGAACTGACAAACGCTACAGAATTGTGACGAACAGCTCAAAACACGGATGCACGCGACAACGCCTACTGCTTGGTCTACTGCGCTTTTTTAAAGTGCTCATACAGCAAAAGGTAATTCAAGCACCAGGGTGCTAGGACGCCATCTTTAAGAATCCAACATGTTGTATGTAAACATTTGTGTATCCACAAAGGATTTCATTGTGGATACACGATAGATGTTGGCTCCTGTCAGATGCATTAGGTAGGATTAGGGCTGCCACATACGTGAATTCAAGCCTAACTTTACCAAACACCGTATCTAACAAAATCCACGAACGGAGAAAATCGAAGGGGAAGTACGCTAACGCTGTTCCCATAGCAACTCATACATTGAGCATTTCAGAAACGTTAAAAATCCGGGTATTTTTTTTTACAAATCATTCCCAAATGTGAGTGATACAACTAGTTCTTAACGAAATTCAGCGCCTCATTTAAAAATCTCTTTTTTGTTTACATATGTTACATACGGTGTTTGATAAAGTTAGGCTTGAATTGTTAAGTCGAGGTGTCGAGGTTGTCAACATTTCAAAAAGCCATTACTACTGCTTTTCGATACATCAGCTTCTTTCAAAGTTGTGGAGCATATTTTATAATTTCCACGTAATTCACAGACACTACTGGACAAAGAAAATCCTCGTTTTTCCGATAATGGCAATGAATTACGTGGGAGCAATGAAACACATTTCATAGCTCTGGAAAAAGAGTTTGTTTTTAAAAGCAGTTATGCCCTTTTGGCATGTTTGGTTTTTATCAAGCCCCCCGACACGCCTATATCAATGCATTGGGATTGTGGTTTACCCACGGTCACATGCGAAAACATCAACATTTTTATTGTTTAACTTTTGTTGATCAATTTTTGGAATCACTTTTTCCACCTCTTTCCAACTCTTCAAACTCGCAATAATGTGAATGTATGGGAAAAGAAGCATGCGGTTAGTTGAATATAGAAAACCAACAGACAAGTAATGTGAAGATGTTTTTCGTTTGTGTACCACAACATCAAACAAAGCAGAGCGTGTGTATTACACGCTCGTCTTAATCTACACGAATATGAGTATAAAGCAGTTAGATGTTGGTTGTGATAAAACTCTTTGGTGCCACAGGCTTGCTTTTCTCAGCGTTGAAGTGACTAGAACGCTGATAGTTCGCAGCACTGCTCGATACTTAACTAGACATTCCTATCCTATGTTTTACTGATGCATTTGGCTACATTTATCATAGACTGACAGGTCTCCATCTACATTACCCAGCTCGATTGAGCTGGAGCCAAGGACATGCGTTATTCCCTAGAGATAGATAGATATATTGTCTTTCGAGATCAATGTTGTTAAATGGATACCTTTTGATATCGATTAGAAGATTTACGTGTTTGACAATGTCGTTTAGTGGATTAACAAGAAAAACCTACGTTCGGAATTTACCCTCTAGATGGCGCATAGTTCTAAAAGATTTCTGCCGTTTTCGACAAAATTGGGCAACAGAATCAGAACTACTAAGCTAACAATAGAGACCTTGATTCGAAATTCGTCCGCCAGATGGCGCGTAGGATCAAAAACTTTTAAACCTCTGCATCTTCACATCCTGATTATCCAGAAGTATGCCGTCTACAGCATAATTGATCAGCAAGTCACCTGGTCGCTAGTCGATAGGTGGCGTTAAAGATGAAAACGTTCAAGCTCTTGTATCTTGAAAATCAGTTTTGCCAAAAAGATGGGCCTCTTCGAAAACAATTGCTCAACAGCTAGCTGGAAATGGAGGCATTAGTTTCAATTTCGTCCGCAAGGTAGGAGATAGTATCAGAATCATTCCAATCCATTTATCTAGAAATTTTTAATTGCCAGAATAATACTTTTTTCAGTTATATTGATCAGGAGGTGGGCAGCTTGTTGCTGAAAATTCGACCGCTATAGCTAGTTCTAACTAACAGTAATGACTAGTTCGAAATTCGTCCGCTAGATGATGTTGGGGTGAATAACAACCAAAATCCTGTAGCCGATATTCTGAATAGCCACGAGAACGCCTTATACCGCAAAATTTCTCAGCAGGTGAACAGGCAGTTGACCGTGGTGTTTTTTTAGTTCGACATTTGTCCGCTCGGTGGCTTTAGCGAGAAAAACGTTCTAGCTTGTATCTTCGAAATCTGATTTGCTGACTGAAAGTTGTATCAATTTGATCAGGTGTTACCAAGCAGAAACATTTTTTCTGCCCCTCCTTACCATTTAAAATGCATGGCATGCTTCGTTTACTCAGCAATTCGGCATCTCAAGCACCCGCCACGTGCTTATGCGCCCAACGCTGTCTGCACGACTTCTAATTAGCATCGTCGTTTATTTCTCTTGCAAATGTCCGATCCTAAACCAAAATTCGCAGAATTTGCGGGCGTAGCGCAGCGCTCCTCGGAAGCCCATTTAATTAGCGTTTTACGATCATGTTCCACCCGATTGTGTGTGCCGTCGTCGTTTGCGCGATAGATATTACTATGCTGCTGCAACAAACTGCCACTAAGCGGTTCGTGAATTTCGCTTTTCATTAATCTCAATTTGACCACTTTTATGGGCTGCGCTGCGGCGGCAGCATCAGCAGCAGTAGTAGCAGGGCCATAAAATGCAATCATTGTTTATTAGCAAATAAAGTGCGATGCTCTGACATGTTTTTTTAGCGCCCAATTTTCACCCGGGCTCCGTTCCTGATATCAGGAGGTCAAAGTCTCACGGTCCATTCATAAAAGGAGCGCGAATCACACCGAGGAATGCATATTCTAAGGTTATGTCAAATATTTTCCCAAATTACACCGCCGCCATCTTGCTCCTCCTCCAGCATCAACAGGGTTGCTTGGATCCTGATCCAAGTGGGCCCGGCCAAAGTGTACTTGGTTGGATTGCGCATTCCTGACCACACGAACCTCTTTTGTCAGTAGTGTGTGATGGATCGCAGCAACCCGGGCCGCGGCCCCCTTCTAGGGGAGGATAAGGAGGGGGATGGGGCAAATTGTTTGCTTGCGCACGAACGTCGGTCGGGACGGGATTATGATGCGCGTTGATGCCGACAGGGTTGTTCGTTTGTTCGTCCGGCCGACCGTCTCCGATGCCGGCTGATTGTGGCTGGTTACGTGGTCACGATGCAGGCCCTTAGCAGTTAGGGTATGGGGGACAGTCAGGGTAGGCATTTCCCAGAATCCGATTATTTTCATTCATAAATTTTCGAGTGTGTGCGGTGAGATTTTCGGTTCGTCTCGGACTCTTTCTTTTCAAGGTTCGGTTTGTCTGGTTTTGCTTGTTCTGTGCGTTCCACGTTTCGTCCCTATGCTTTTAGGTACTAGCCAGGATATTATTCGGAAGAAGTATGAGAAAGTGCCTGTGCGTTGTTCGTCGGAGGTCTCTCTCTCTCTACTCTCTGTTTTGACGATGGGGATGATGATTGGTGCCGGTTCGGATGAAGTGGAGCATTTTTGCGCATTTTTTTATGGTCAAGATTAAAGGACCTCGGTGCCGAGCTGTGATTGCAGGCTGCTGATAGGCGGTTAGACCGATTCATCTATCGGTGGATATTCAAAGTATTGTTTTCTTTGGATTCCTCTGCTCAACTCAGCTTCGCGCTGTTTGCCTTTTTCTGTCTTATTTACTTACTTCTGTCATATCTTGCTCTGCCCTATTCTTTGACCTGCCCTATTCTGCGCTGGCCTATTCTTTTTTGCTTCGCTCTGGTCTACTCAGCTTTGCTCTGTGCCGCTTCTCGCTCTGTTATGGCCTACCCTGTCCCCATGCTTGTCCCGCTCAATTTTGCTGTACTCAACGTTGCTCTACCATGATGTCTTCTTCACAGGGCAAAGTTGTGTTTCCTGTACCCTGTATCTGCTCTTATCAAATCTGCTATGCACATTCTGCTCTGCTTTACCCTGCCCAGTGAATAACTATTCTACTTAGTCTTGTTTTACCCTGTTTTTTTCTTATTCTGTTTTACTCTGCCCTACTTGAGCTTGCGCTGTTCCACTCTACTCTGCTTTGTGTTATTGTGTTCTGCTTTATTCTGCTCCACTCGATAAAGTTGCTTTGCCACGGTCCTGTTCTGAAGTTCTCTAGTTGTTACAAAGATGCAACTCTTCGATTTTGCTTCATATTTAGGACCAACAACTCATCACTATGTTTGCTACCGTGTTTTCAGCCGTGCCAAGGCACTGGAAATCGAAATTTGCATCTTCAAAATCGTGAGGTCACTCTTTGATATGATAAAGAAGTTGACAAATATAACACCGTTTCTGGTAGTATCTTAACCTTATTTTGTGCTGTTCTACTGTACCCTGCTCTATACTGCTCAGCGCAATATCGCTCTACTCGGTTTTGGTCTACCCTGCTCCTCCTTACTACACCCTGCTTCACCTTGTTCTGTTTTGCTCAGTCCATTCTGTCAACTCTTCTACCATTTTCGTGAAAATCAATATTAATTAAAATTTCGAAAATAATATTTTAATTCACTTATATGACGGTGTAAGTTTTACGTTGTTCAGTTTTGCTCTGATATGCGCTTATCTGCTCTACCGTACTCTGTCCTGACTTGCCCTGCTTTACCTTTCTTGGCCTTTCCCAGCACAACTCAGCTCCATCCTGCTTGCCTTATGTGGTCTTACTTTGTTCTACTGCAACATGCTTTGCCTCGTTGTTCTGATTTGCCCTATTTTGCTTTGCACTATCCTGCTTCGCTTTGCTCTGCCCCACTCTTCTTTGTCCTTCTCAGCTGCGCTCTATACCGCTGTATGTCGCTCTGTTCTAGTCCACTCCATTCCGCTCAGTCGTACTGCTCTGCGCGTTCTGCCCTGCTCTACCCTGCTCAGCACCTCTCTTCAGTCTGGCTCTACCCTGTTCGATTCTGCTTTGCCTTATTCTGTTCTGTTCCCTGTACCCTGATCAGATTCTACTCCATAATTATGGCAAAAACTAGAAACTTAACACTATTTTTGCTACCGTGTAGTGTAGCAGTAGCATCTCACAATTTTCCAGCCGTGTCAAGGAACTGCAATTCGAAATTTGCTTCTCCAAAATCGCTAGGTCAATCTTTGGAATGATAGAAAGTTGATAAATTTAACACCGATTCTGATAGTATCTTATAGTATAGCCTTTTAAGAACTTAAAAAAAAAAATCTTATTTTGTTCATTTTATATGACGGTCAAAGTCTCACGTTGCTCAGTTTTGCTCTGATATGCTCTACTGTACTCTACCCTGAGATGCCCTGCTCTACTTTTCTTGGCCCTTCTCAGCACAACTCAGCCCCAACCGGCTTGCCTTATTTGGTCTTACTTGATTCTAAATACTGCAACTAGTTCTGTCCTGCTTGCTATGATCTGCCCTATTCTGCCTTGCACTACCCTGTTCCACTGTGCTCTGCTCAATTCCGCTCTGTCCTTCTCAGCTGCTCTCTGTGCCGTCGTATCTCGCTCTGTTCTAGTCTGCCCTGCTCCTCTCAACTGTACTGCTCTGCACGTTCTGCCCTCCTCTACCCTCCTCAGCCCCATATTGCTCTACCTCATTCATGCTCTACCCTGCTCAACTCTCCTTTTTCTTATTCTGTTCTGTTCTCTGTACCCAAACTTTACTTACTACACCCTGATTTACCTTGTTCTGTTTAGCTCAACCCAATCTGCTCTGATATACGCTTATCTGCTAAACCGTACTCTACACAACTTAGCCCCGTCCTGCTTGCCTTTTTCGGTCTTACTTTATTCTACTGTAACTTGGTCTGTCCTATTGTTTACATCTACCCTATTCTGCTTGCACTACCCTGCTTCAGTTTGCTCAGAGCGAAGTGGGGCTTTGTTCTTCTCCGCTGCGCTCTGTGCCGCTGTATCTCGCTCTGTTCTCGTCTGCCCTGCTCTGCTCAATTGTACTGCTCTGCGTGTTCTGCCCTGTTCTACCCTGCTCAGCCCCATACTGCTCCACCTCAGTCTTGCTCTACCATGCTCGATTCTACCCCACTTTAGTCGACTTGGCCCGAATTCTGTTCTGCTCTACTTAGGTCATTTTAAGTGATGATTCATGTTATCGGTGCAAATTAATAACAGTTCCAATTTCATGATGATTATTCCAATTTCCAAGACATGGAAGTCACGTTCACTTGTCACTGTTTTTCATTTAAAAATGGTCCTCTTTCGAGATTTCGAGATAAAGGATATTTCTGGAGCTGTTGGAGATAGTTATTGTTCCTCCAGGAGTTCCATCTAGAATTTCTCCCGGGGTTTACCTAGAATTGTCAACTCCAGGAATTATGAGATTCCTCCATGAACCTGTGAGTTTCCTAGAAATTCATCTGGAATTATCTTTTCATTGGTTTTTTTTTTCAGAAATATCACCTGAAATTCCTCAAATAGTTTCTCCAGGAATTTCTTCAGCAGTCTCTCTGGGAATTTCTCCAGAACTTCATTCGGGTAATCTTTCACGAGATTTTTTGTCAATGCATCCAGGAATACCTCTAAGAGTTAAGTTCCTTTGAAAATTCATCTTCTGAGGATATAGGAAATTTTTCTAAAACTTCTTCCAGAAGTTCCTCCGAGAATTCCATCTGGATTTGTCTGAGAATTCCCCCTAAAAGTTTTTTTTTTAATATCTTAATTTTTGATACTTTCAGCCCTGAGCTGGTTATTCTCTTAGGTCTCCTAGAAGTTTCACCTCAGATGTTTCTGCAGATGTATCAGCAGGAGGTCCTTTAGGGATTCCACTAAAAGCTACATCGGAGATTGCTCCCTGATTTCCTTTCTGATAATTTCCCCAGAAGAAGCTTTATGGGAATTTCTTTAGAAACTTCTTGGATTATTTATGCAGAGTTCCTTCTTTGAGGTTTTCTGGGAATAGACCCAACTGAATCTTTTCGAATTTCTCTGGAATCCCTTTTGAAGGTCATCCGGTATTTTATTCCCGAAGTTTTTCCCAAAATTTCTTGGAAAATGTAACCCAGAGTATTCCAACAATTCCTCCAAGAGGAGCTCTGAGGATTCCTTCAGGTGAACCTCCGGTTATGCTTTCCTAAACAGCTCCGAAAATTTTAACTCAGTGTCTCTCAACCGGGAATTCCTAAAGTCTCTCCTGAATACCTCCAGGAATTTTCTCAGAATTGCTTAGGTAATTCTTGTAGCAGAAGCTCAGGCAATTCTTCCCTTGCCATCACCAGAAGCACTTACTGAATTCTTCCCAGAACTTCATCTGAGTACATACTGGATTTCTGAATAATTACAGAGTACCTTCAGGAGTGAACTGGGATTTTCATCCAGAGCATATTCAGGGATACCTCTGTGTACCTCTGCGATTTCTTTTCAGAGTACTTTTGAGAATTACTTCAGAAACTCTTCCCATAATGAATTTGGAGTATCTTCTGAATTTTCACCTTGAGCATCCCCAAGAATTCCTTGAAGAGTGCCTGCCTAAATTCCTTGTCCAAACAATCACGTACAGTGAGCAGTTTATGGGCCCATACCCGTAATCTCGCTCGATTTTTCGAATCCTGTTCTATGCAGCTGTTCCAAACAAGCTCTGTGTTGTTTACTTAGCCTGTCTTGTCGTGATGTGCTCCGTCCCACTCTGTCTTGCGCTGCCTTGATATCTATGTACATTAAAATGTAGTGGCATACGTGGGACCGCGCATAACAAGCAAACGGAAGGTTCGATTTTGGTCGTCTTAGTTTTTTTTCTGTTAGTTTTCACCCAAAGAAGGTTTATGAAGCAAAAAACATGGAAAAATTGAGAGTTTTTAAAAATCGATCTTCCATACATTTTGACCGGGGTCTCCAGTTAGCCTAGTGGTTAAGGCTATGGATCGCCAATCCGGAGATGGCGGGTTCGATTCCCGTTCCAGTCGGAAGAATTTTCTCGACTCCCTGGGCATAGTGCATCATTGTACTTGCCACACAATGTACAAATTCATGCGATGGCAGGCAAAGAAAGCCCTTCAATTAATAACTGTGGAAGTGCTGAAAGAACACTAAGTTGAAGCGAGGCAGGCCTAGTTTTAATGCGAACGTCGAGCCATACAGAAGAAGAAGAAGAACATTTTGACCGGGGACATGGTCTTGGCTAGAAACATGAAACGTCAAAAAACGCAGTAGGCAAGACAAAGTTTGCCGGGTACCGCTAGTAAAGTATAAAGTTCCCCGATCAACCCTACACACTCAATTTTGAATACCGTATTCGGTAAATTTTTGACGAAAATAGAACAGCTGAATACAGCAATAATGGATTGTTTACCTTTTGCACCAGTTTTTGAGAGTTAGTGTACTGAACTTTAGTAAAATCGATTACCGAAACTACCGAAATCGTTCTGCTGTTCTATTTTCATCAAAACAGTACCGAACAGGCAATTTAGCATTGAGTGTGTACCCTATTCCAGTGGCGTAGCTAGGAATTTGGGGGCCCGGTGCGGAAGCAAATTGGTAGGCCCCCATGAAAATTACATAACATGTACATATTTTTTAATGATAAATCTATACATTTAACTGGCAGTGATGGCCAACGGAAGGTTAAAAATTATCTATCTTATCTTATTTTCTGTTTTCCTTTATGATTTTTTCCGGGAGCGCGAGATTTTTTTATTAGAATTAGGATGAAAATATTTTAACAATTTATTTAGAAATAGCACCAAATTATCATTTATAAACGCTTTCAAAGATTGCTTTACTTTTTTCTTTAAGAAATTTTTCTTGAAGAATAATTTGTATTCAAGAAACTTTTAAGTTGTAAATGCAAGGATTCAGTATTCCTCTAAAAGCACTCCTTCAGGAATGATATTATTATAATTAGCCTTATTAATGAGGCTTTCAGTCCCTTGGCTGGTTCACCTCAGACATGCAGGAATGTTTTCAAAATACTACAGAGTAATTCAAAAGATTCTTGCAAAGGCTTCATCGAGTATTTCTCGAAATATTAGTTCAAGAATCTATCAATTATATTCTGAGGATTCATCTAGAAGATCATCTAAAGAATTCTTTCAAAATTCCAGAAAAAAATGCTACAAAAATCATCAATGATTTATTTAGAACCAGATGTTCTTCCAAGAAATTACATCGGGATTCCCTCAGAGGAAGAGAAGCCCTTCTAGGGTTTCTTTAAACATTCTTCCGTTTCTTTCAGAGAATCCTCTTAATATTCCTTTGGTGATTTTCCATAGATTCTTCAAGTATTTCTCAATTCTTCCCTCAAATAACTCTTTTAGATATATCTCCAATAATTAAACTTGGAATTTCCTCAAGCATTCATCACTTATCTTAGTGTCCTTTTAAAGATTTCTTAAGAATTACTTCCTAAGATTACTTCAGAAATCCCACCAAAAATTCCCTTTTCCGAAAAAAATCTTCAAGGATTCTTCAAGAAGTTTCTCTAAGGTTTTACTAAGAGATTCATCATAGGATTTCTCCATTAATTAAACAAAATCTCCAAGGATTCCTACTGAAGAAATTGAAT
Source organism: Aedes albopictus (assembly GCF_035046485.1). NCBI lineage: Eukaryota > Metazoa > Arthropoda > Insecta > Diptera > Culicidae > Aedes > Aedes albopictus. The sequence continues at coordinate 27,884,753 of NC_085136.1, forward strand.
TTATTAAATTAAATTAATTAAATTAAATTTTTAGACGGACTTCTGTAGGAATTCTGTAGGAATTCTTTCGAAAAATCATTCTGGACTTCCTCTAACGAATTTTTCAATATCCATCAACTCTAGGAGTTTTCTCGAGAGTTCCTTCAGGAATTTTTGCAAGTATTCCTCTGGGCACTTTTCAAAACAAATCTATTTCTCCAGAATTTATGATTGATTCCTCCAGAATTATTACGTTATTTTTTATATAATCCGTGCTCACTTCTAACAAATATACAAAAATAAGAAACAGAACAAAAACGCTTCATTCCATTGTTTTGAGTGGGATAAAAATGGCAGCGTAAATCGCTAAATAGTAAAGAAACAGATATCCTATCTTATCAAAACAAATAACTTCTCCAGAAGTCTCTCCAAGGATTTAGGAAATGTTCTAAGGTTATTCAAAATTCTAAAGGATTTCCTTTAAGGCAGCCTTTAGAAATTGCTCCCAAAATTCCTTCAGGATTTTTTCCAGAGATTTCATTAGTAATTCTCTTGCGATTTGCCCGAAGATTCGTTCAGATTTTATTCAAGTATTCTCTTAGAGTTTCTTCAATTGATTTCATTCATTCATTCCTAAACTGATTTTTCCAGGTATTTTACAAATAATTTTGTACAAGAAATCTATTTGGGTATTTTTATGCAAGGATTTCTTCATGTATTTATTTAATTACTACTGCAAGGGTTTTCCGGAGATTCTTACACAAATTCCTCCAAGAAATTCCATAGGAATTCCTCCAGGGGATGCATTGAGTGCTTTTGCTAGATTTTTTTCAGAAATTCCTCTAATAAGCCTATTCAAGGATTCATAAATTCCTCCAATGAATACTTTAGAAACTCAAAAAAAAAGAATTCTTTCAATTCTCACAGAAATTCCTCCTAGAAATTCTTTAGAAATTTCTTTATACATTTTTAGGAAATTGTTTGTGATCTCTTCTGGTAATTGAGATTTTTCTCGGTCGTTCTGTTGTAAATTCGTGGATTTATTTTTAATTTGCAAAGATGTATCTCATAGAACATCAAAAGTAATAACAGACGGAATTTAATAAAGAATTATCAGAAGAAATTTACAGAGGAATTACCAAAGAAGCTTTGGCAACTTTTAGCCACTTAAATTTACAAACGAATCGACTAATTAATTTTCAAAGTACCTGTATGTGTCTCTGACAGGTTTTGGGCCGCTGAATCCGAATCCGGGCTCAGATTTGTTTCAGGACGCCACAATTTTGAGCTATACCTCAATTTATAGGGCAAAATATGCGATTTTGGGCTTTTTTGACTGCAAGCCGTTAAGCATGGAAATATTTTTTTAAGCAATTAAAAGGTAAAATGATCAATTGACATCTAAATTTACGACTCACGCAAAATATTTCGTTTTATCAAATCAAATTTGAAAGATTTAAGCATTTTATGTTAATATGTAAACTTGCATGCAATTTTTGGAGGGTGGTTTGTATCGTACCTAACATAACCTGGGTCCAAAATCTGTCAGAGACACATTAGTTTGCTCTTGAGACAGACCAAAAGTTAATTTTTGTTACGCTGTGCTATTGAAAGAATTACAATAGTAATTGTCTGGTATATGAGCAAAGGAACTGCTGGTAGAACTTTTAGAGAAATTGCTGAATCCCGTAATAAATTTCCAAACCCAAAGAATTTCAAAAAGTTCTGTCAAAGATATTTTCAAAAATAATAACCTAATTCAACTTTGAACATTATTGCCGAGAAATTCCAAAAGAGTTATGCCGAAATAGTTTTCAAAAACATTTGCAGAGAAAATTCCAAGAATACTCTTATAGGAACTTTCGGATCAAATCCAATCAAAGCATTTCCCAAGAATTTGCTAAAAAAAACGCCGAAAGATATTTGAAAGTTTTTTTCAGGTAACTCACAGAAAACTCGCCGAATAAATTACCAAAAAAAAAATGCCAAATGAATTACCCAATCAATTCCCGTAGGGATTGGCATAGAAGTTTCCAGAAAAGTGTTAAAGTTATTCCGAAAGTTATTACCAGAGGTTTTCTCAAACGAATTGTCAAAAAAAAATCAGTGAAAAGTTGCAGACGGAATTCCCAACAAATTTTTTTTTTCTGTGGAGCGGACCTGGTGTGATGGTTAGAACACTTGACTATCACGCCGAGGACCTGGGATCGAATCCCACTCCCGACAAACTCGCAAAATGTGAGTTCTTCCTTCGGAAGGGAAGTAAAGCGTGGGTCCCGAGATGAACTAGCCTAGGGCTAAAAATCTCGTTAATACAGATAAAAAAAAAACAAAATTTTCGTAGAAATAGAAATCTAAAGAAGTTCGTAGAAATAAAAATCAGAAGCAATTTTTGTAGCATTTCTGAGAATTAGTTGAAGAAGTTTTCAAAGGAAATGCCTAACAATTAATCAAATATATCGTCAAAGGAAATTTTCAGAGCAATAGCCGAATCAATTCTCAAATTAATGTTTAAAGATATTCCTTAATGAATCTGTACACGGGTTTCCGAATTAATTACTAAAAAAGATAAAAAAAAAACGAAGAAATACTTCAAAAGTTGTAATAAATTATGTAAAAATTCTCACAGGAATTGCTCCAAGAGATTCTACTGGAATTCCTCAATGAATCCTTTAGGAATTCTTCCAAGGTTTTTATCAGTTTTTTTCTATTGATACCTTTAACGGTTTCTTTAGCGATTACACCAGTTTCGTCCGGATTAATTTCACAAAACTTCTAACGAAATGTTTCTAACGATTTCATCAATATTTTTTTCTCAAGTGCGGAGCTCCAAGAACTCTTTCTTGGATATCTTTTACGATTCATCTGGGAAATACTTCAAGGACTTCTTTACAAATTCCTCGAAGATTTTCTGCGAAAGTTGCAACAGCGATTCCTTAGGAAACTTCTTTTTCAATTTCTTGAAGGATTCTTCAGTATTATGTAATCCCAAGAACTCTATAAAGAGTTTCTTAAAGATATCCACAAACGATTCCCACATGTTCTCTTCAGCATTTTTTCAGAGGAATATTTTGGAGTTCCTTCAAGATTTTTTTAAAAACTTATTCAAGGGTTCTTTTTGCACTGCCTCATACGATTTTTCTTGGAAGTCCTTTCAAGTATTTCTTAAGAATTTGTTCAAGCATTTCTTTAGTAATCATACCTGCAGGGATTTCCTCATAAATTCCTCTAATAATTTCTGTAGAAAATCATTCAAAGATTCCTTAGGCAATGTTTTTATGTCCTTTTTCACAATTCGTTCAAGAATCTTTTAAGAAATTCCAGTAAAAACTCAATCTTTTCAACAAGGATTTTGTTTTTCAAGTTACGTATAAAGATTCGTTTATGGATTTCTCGAAGTTTTTCTTCAGATAACCCTACAAGGATGGACACATTCATCCCTAAAGAATTCCTGCACAAATTTCCTCAGGGGGTCTTACAGAAATTCACCTAAGGCCTCCTGCGGAAATTCTTTTGAAGATTGTTTTTTTTTATTTGCACCAAAGAATTTGGAATTCTTTGGGGTTTCCGTCATTGATTTGTTGAGAAATTATCTAGGCATTTCATAATTAGTTCTTCCAAAAATCCCTTTGCTTACAGATTTTTTTCAGGAATCCTTTAAGTAATTACTCATAATACTCCTAGTACTTGTAGTACTACTTCATAGTACTGTAGTAATCCTTCCAGAACATCATCAAATATACCTCCAAAATCAGCCCAATACATCTTAGAATTCATCTAGGCGATTCTTAAAGATTTTTTTTTAGAAATTTCTGCAAAAAATCCTACAGACATTTCAACAAGAGTTCCTTCGTGAATACATTCAAATTTCTTGGGAAAATCTCCCAAGGATCCATTCGGGTATGGCTTCAAAAATCTCAAAAAATTATCAAATATATTTTCCATGAGGAACTACTGCAAGATCCCTTCTTGAAGAAATCTCTAAAATCATTCTTGGAGAAATTCCTTGAGGTCCATCTGAAGGATTTCTTGAAGAGTTTCATGATATAATCCTTGAATGGCTTTATGCACGGTTCCGAAATGGTATTTCTGAACGACTGCTTGAATAAATTCTTACAAAAAATCTCAAAAGAATTCCTGAAGGATTTCTTGATAATTGTTTGAAGAAATTCTTGAAGAAATGTCAGGACGACTTCCTGAAACAATCATTGTAAGTATTCGTAAACCAATGCTTAGAAAGTTTTCTTAAGCAATCCCTGAAAAAAGTTCTGAAGTAAATCATAGAGGAATTTTTGTAGAAGTCTTTTAAGTAACATCCTGATAAATCGAAAAATATATTCTTGCCCGAAGGAATTCCCGCAGAAACCCTTCAAGAACGTAACATGTGTTCAGTTCTTAATTTTGATAGATGGAGCCCCTGAATTTCAGCTGCTATCTTATGCCAAATCAACACATATGTTTGGTTCTGTGGTTAGGATATTCAGGGACATTTTCATAATGCTCATGAATTATACTTCCATATCGGTACTGAATATCGTAAAATTCAATTTTGATTTCGAACACATTTTTTTATTGTATTTTGGGGCTCCTGCAGGTGCAAAGAGTAGTCATCAAATTAATATAAACAAAACTAACGAAACTACATGAATAAAGTGTGTACATTTATAATTGTTAATAATAGAACATCAAAATAGCCATCTGTGTTCCCATTCCAAAATCTCTTGATAATCACGAAGAGGCCCCTACATACCTATCAACAGATCGGCAAGTATTTAAAAACTTATACTTACATGTAGGAATCTTTCGCTAATCACAGAACTTTATTCAAACTGGGCCCCCAAATTCAGGAGGCCTCCAAATCAGGGAAGGTTTATAACACTAGACCTGCCCTGATTTGGAGGCCCCCTAGATTCGGGGGCCCGGTGCGGACCGCACCCTCCGCCCCCCCCTTGCTACGCCACTGCCCTATTCTGCTACATCTCGAAGTTTTTCCCTGTTCAGCTCGTACGAAGCCGTGTTCTACTCTACCCTGCTTCACGCTTTTATGTTTTACTCTTCCGGATTTTGTTCTACTTATTCGTTCTCTGTTCTGCTCTATAGTTTTTTGCTCTTTGCTCTATTTCGCATAGTTCTGCTTTCATCTACATATACTGTTTTACACCCTGTGTTGTTCTGCCTTACCCTGCTCTGTTTTATCCTACTCAATCCAACACTACTCTACTCAGTTTTGCCCTGCTATTTTCTTCTTGACCCTGTTCTGTTTTCCTTAGTTTTGTTCTGCCCTACTCTTCTTTGCTGATTCTGATTTCATTTGCCTAATTCTCCACTACTTTGCTTGGCATGTCTTACTTGTTCTCTGTCCTGATACGCCCTGCTTTACCCTGTTTTGTTTGCTTTAATTTAGCTAGCTCTATTTTTAGCTAGTCTTGTTTTACGCAGACTAAATATAATCGCATTCAGCAATCAGTTGAATTTTCTTCTAACAGGCATCTGCGGCGAACTGGGATACAGTTTGCGCCTGTACCAAACAGAACTGATTAGAGCAGAGCTCAATAAACAGAACAGGGCAAAGCAGGATAGATCAGGGCAAACCAGTGCTAAGTAGGACAGTCTACGAAAGTAGTGAAGAACGGGGTAGAGAAAAACAGACCAAGCAGGACAGAGTTGGTTAGATTGAAACAAAAGCATACAGCACAGTGCCAAGCAGGGCGTAGCAATACTGAGTAGTGCAGTATTGGGCTGAGCAGGCTAGACCTGAACAGAACAGGGCAAGGCAGAACAGTACAGGGCTTGGCACAGGGGGTAAAATAGGGTAAACGAAAGCAAAACAGAGCAGAAAAAGGCAGGAGAAATCAAAGCAAGGCAAAGAAGTGTAGAGCAGGACAGAGTAACAAGCACATACGGTGAACCGATATTAGGTTTAGCCTGTACCAAACGAGACTGACTAGGGCAGAGTGAAGCAAACTATGGCGAAGCATAAGGAACAGTGCAGGGTAGATAAATCAGGGTCAAGTAACTAGGATAAACTATGAAAGTAGCGAAGAATAGGGTAGAACAAAACAAATCAAGCAGGATAGAGTTGGGCAGAATAAAATAAAGTAAGACAGCACAGGGTCAAGCAGGGTGGAGCAAGACTGAGCGAAGTAGGCTTGAATAGAGTTGGGCTAGACAGAACAACAAAGGAGGTAAAACAGAGTGAATGCTTGGGTAAATGAAAGCAAAACAGTACAGAATAAGGCAGAGCAAACAAAGCAGGCCACAGCAGTGTAGAGCAAGACAGAGCAACAAGCACGTGCAGTGCAGTGAACCGAGATGAGGTTCAGCCTACAACAAACGAGACTAACTATGGCAGAGCAAAGCAAACCAGGGCGAAGTAAACAGAACAGGACAGTGCAGGGTAGATCAGCTCAGACCAGGGCCAAGTAACTAGGACAAGCCAAGAAAGTGGTGAAGAATATGGTAGAGCGAAAGAGACCAAGCAGGACAAAGTTGGGCAAAATAAAACAAAGAAAACCAGCACAGGGCCAAGCAGGGTGGAGCAAGATCGAGTAGAGTAGACTAGTACAGAACAGAGCAGGGCAAGGTAGAACAGCCCAGGGGGCAAAATAGGGTAAATGAAAGCAAAACAGTGCAGAATAAGGCAGATAAAACAAAGCAGGGCAAAACAATGTAGAGTAGGACAGATCAACAAGCTCGTGCAATGAATCGATATTAGGTTTACCCTGCACCAAACGAGACTAACTAGGGCAGAGCAATGCATACTAGGACGAACCAAACAGAACAGGACAGCGCAGGGTAGATCAGAGTGAAGTAGAACAGAACAGAGCAGAACAAGGTAGAACAGCACAGTGGTCAAAATAGATTAAATGAAAGCAAAACTATGCAGAATAAGTCAGAGAAACACAGTGGAGCAAATCATTGCAGAGCAGAACAGAGCCTGGTTAAGAAGAGGAGAAATGGGCAGGGTAAAGCAGGGTATAGCGGGCAGAGCACGACTGGCTCCATATCCGTAATCAAGATCGATTTCTGGTAGGGTTTGAATGTTTTGAGGTCCGATTAGATTGATTGATGATCAACTACATACTGTGATCTTTACCAAAACACAAGTTTGATCGTGTCAGCCATTGACGCTCGTAATAATCAGGATACTCGTTGTAACAAAGACCATTTTCTTCTTTGTGTAACCGACCAAAACATGTTCCAAAAATGCGAAATCTCGAAGCTCCTGTTCACTTGCAAAATTGAGAACGTTTCCCGTCTTGACTGCAAAAAAGATGATTTAAACAAATGCCCCATTTGCAACACCCGCCGTCTTCAAACAAAAATGATGAATACAGCAAAAAAAAATCATCTGAAACTGCGCCAGGCCTCAACTAATCTTCGCCGGTCCCTTTCATTGAACGCCGTGCAACAATGTTGCTGCCAAAATTATCAAAACAAAAACCTGGTCCAAGTCGAAGCCGAAGAATCTCCTCAAAGCCGGGGCCCCGCCTGCTTGGGTCGCTGTTATTGTTGTTGCTATTGTTGTTCGCCGAAATCCCGTATGCGTACTTCCGTGGCTAATTGTGAATTGTTCTCACCGTCGGAGCTCCTCCAGAAGAGGGAATCCTTTGAGGCGCAAAAATGCGCCAGCCTGCTCCGATCACTGCAATGAGGCGGCGTTGCGCGATGACGAGATGAGATCATCACGGCGGCGACGTTTTCGTGCGAACTCTGATGGAAGTCCAAATCCCGAATCATTGTTAAGGATCCATCCAAGTAGCTCAGTCGGAGCGATGACATTCGCCAGCCCGAACAAACAGATGTTTGTGATTTGTGGGATCGTTTAGTGTTTACTTTGTTTCCTTCTCTGGACGGTCAGTTCTTCCTAATTTATCTGACTCACTTCGGCCGGATTATGCGACAAGTGGCAGTTTAGATTGTCTGAAAACGATAAATGTCTCGAGCGAGTTGAGCAATAACAACGGTCAGCTGTCGGGATAAATTTTGATTAATTTTGGGCGATTTCCGTTTCTGGGTATTTTGTCGCCATGGCGACCACGGGCGGCTGTCACGGTGGGGGTGAGGGATCAATTCCCGTCATTGACGGGATATTTTTCACAGCTTAATTTAATGAATTCTTCGGAGATTTGATCCCACAAGCCATCCTACGCACATTCCGTCGAATCATAGGCGGAATTTGTGCTTCAGAGCGGAACGAATCATCACTGTCGAACGAACGGAGTCGAAATTGACGGATTGGACGGTGTTACTGATGCAAGTGCAAGGCGGAACCATTCTTGGTTTGGGCTCTCTCATAAATTTGATGCAAATTTATTGTCTTTTGATTCCGCCTTTGCACATTGCACTTCCATCCAAGTGCAAGGCAATCATCGTCGTCTGTTGGATAAAAACCCCGAAAACTACAAACGAAATCACACACGCAAAATAATACGATAATGGTCGGCAGGGGTTCCACAACCAAATAAAGAACCAAAATCCGTTAAGTATTGGCGCACATACTGTCTATACAATAAAATGTGATTCTGAAAATTTGCACAAACTTCGCAATACCTCCTTCGATTGCGAAAACGTCATCAACCCAACGAACCAATCGTTTTGGGAACCACTGCCAAGAACAGCCCCAAACGAGCAAGGACCATCGAATTGGAGCAGGCCAAGTGTTTGCATCGTAGCATCAAGTCATGCGTCATACGACGATGACGGTGATGTAGACGACGACACAGTTTGTGAGGGTGTCATTTCGCGACATCCGCTCCAGTAATTTGGAGAGTTTTCATTCATCAAAAGACGCCATTCACTGCGCGCGCGCATATGATTCGCCCACCCGAAACGGGTCCCCATATTTTCGGCGAAACCGGATGCCGGCCGACCGAAGATCCCTTTTCGTCGGGGACGCGGACGTTAACGACGAATCGGTCACGTTTCGTTGCCAATTATTTCCGTTTTTGTTGCTTTCTCGGTTTCCTAATTAAATCGTTTGTTTTGTTTCGCTTGTACTTAAGTGCGCATTGCGCACGGATCAGTTTCACTCGTGACTAATTTGTTCCTTTTTTTTTCTTTCTTTCCTTTTTTGCAGAACATTATTTTTCCAATTACACTGCCAGCACGGTGGCAGCCTCCAGTATTGCGGCGTCGCTCAGCGGACTCAAGTGGGACCTGCGCAGCGGCCAATCGATTAGCTATCTAGTGAATAGGTTTACCGATCTGACCGGGATCGAGCAGGTAAGATTCGTTTTGGGGGGAAGTGAGGGTCCATTTTGACAGAGTTTGACAGTTCGGGCAGTGCTGCCAGTGGGAAGATTACTGTAATGGTCCACTGCACGAATTCGTGCTGGCCTGCTTTCTCCCACAGGAAATTTGACGTTTGAGCGGTGCCGACACCGCTCAAACGTCAAATTTCGTGTGGGAGTAAGCAGGCCAGCACAAATTCGTGCAGTGGACCATAGCTATTTTGACATTATTAGCCAACATAGTGCTAGTGATACCTGGGGTTGACGCAACTGCTGGCAGGCAGAAGTCAAACATAGTAGCTTTGCTTTTTCTTGATGATTGCAATGATTGATCATTGATTCAAGTGACAGGTTGGCACAAGTACACGTTGCCTTAACAAAAGTGGCATATAATATACCTCAGTAGAATATGAGAAATGGTTCAGATGGTAAGGCTTTGGACTGGCAAACCAAAGGTTCAGAGTTTGAATTTATGTCAAATGTGCTTTCAATTTTTTTTTTGCAATGGTTTTCCTACAAATCTAAGCGTTAAACCTAACGTCGAAGCTCGCGTCGGAAGATGTCATCTGACGATGTGATTCGATCTTTATGAGCGGATGCGATCCGCTACTCAGCCAACCAGTCCGACGTAAGAACCGAAGTACGGATTAAGCAATAAATTAGTTATTTAGCGTGTCCGATTTTCAACTACGCACCCAATAAAGGTTTTATCATTCTGTCAGAATGATGCGTATATGCATGCGCTAGTTCATGCGGTTTCCCCTACGCTAGCCATCATGTATGCAAAGTTTAGAACGAGAGTTGATATTACCAGCTTGATAACAAAAAAAAAAAAACTAAGCAAATGGTCTTATATTCAAACTTTGAACCTTTGGTTTGCCAGTCCAAAGCTTTACCATCTGAACCATTTCTCATATTCTACTGAGGTACATTATATGCCACTTTTGTTAAGGCAATGTGTACTTGTGCCAACCTGTCACTTGAATCAATGATCAATCATTGCAATCATCAAGAAAAAGCAAAGCTACTATGTTTGACTTTTCTGCCTGCCAGCAGTTGCGTCAACCCCAGGTATCAAAAAACTCAGGATAGCTTCTACTTTTCGATTTTTGTGATTTTTTCCGTAGATCGGGTAAGAAAATGATGTATGGCAATATTATTCAGAATATTGTGGGTAATCATATAATGGTTTGAAACTTTTGATAAAAATTGAGTGTTTGAATTTCGTAGAACAAAAACTGTTGTAAAATGTAACTTTTTAGCATACTTGCATGTCTGAAAAACGAATAAATATGATCAAAACATCCTCCTATCAGTACATAATGTTCACAAAAGTTGTGAGGAACATACATATCTTTCATTTAAGGGTTACCACGATATTTTATAAGGCTTCTAGCCTCCACGGGCATTTTTTAAAGGCGAAAAATGACCAAAAAACACAATTTTGACTTGAGGCACCTCGAAATCATCACCGATTTAGCTGAAAATTTGACCAGAAGTTTGTTTCAGCATAAGAATTAAGATGTGGGGGTGACTGGCTGAATTCGAGAAATTTCATTTTTTTATGGAGAGGTCTACGCTCTACTCTTCTGCTGTGTAGCCATTATTCTTCATTACACCAACAAAGCTAGCCATGAAAATGTTTGACACTTCTCAGATCATTTTGACAGACCACACACATGCACGAAAAAGACGGATCATATATTCTACTTTATCGATATTGTTGCTGTTCTTTTCATGCTCATGTTACACCTGTCATGATCAACCCCCTGAAGAAAGCGTTAGTTCTAGAAGCCGCCGCCTTTGGTCTGCTGGCCAATCTGCTACGTGCGGATGCGAACTATGTCAGTGTCGTACGAAGATAAATTCGTGATCGAGAAACGATTATTTACACATTTTGTTCAATGCATATAGTAAACTTTGTTAAATTTACAAGATGCACAAGTATGAAAATACATTTAGCCCAAGTTAAACAACTGTTGGGACAAGATCTTAGTTCCTACATATAAACACTAATTGATCTAACAATCAGTTCAAATTTATGGCTCGTACAGAACACATCATCCGCGTATTATTGCTACCAATAACGGGAGAGTGCCCATAGGGAACTGCACTGTTTTGATTTTGTATGGGATTTTGACGTTTCGTGGCCTTGTTGTTTACAAAATTTCTGTAAGAGTGAAAGAGAAGGAGAGAATTTTATGCAGTGCCCTATACCCTAAGTGTCGTTTCATACACACCACGTGTTTTCGCCTACCACGTGTTCGAGTTTCAATCGGTCTTTTCGGATCTTTGGGGAATCCGTGTTCCTACAACAACGATAAAGTCAATTAAATGTAAATGTCGCGCCTGCTCAAACAGAAAAATCATTAGGGAGATTCGCTTAACAGCGTAAACTGATTAAACTGATTAAACGTCGCGATCACCAAGGCAATCTTTGATTATTTCATTCGCAAAATGATGAAACATTTCAAATAAGCATGGCTTACGCAGCAATTTAATCTGTTTAGTGAGTACCCCTATTATATTTTCAGCTTTGTGTAACCGCCAATTCATCTCTAAGCTCATGAAGAACATAATTCTTCAACAGTTGGTTCAGTGTTCAGGAAAAATAATGCACGAAAATTACTTGAGCGATTCCGTTTGAAGTGCATACCGCTTTATGCGAGGCATGCACTTCAAACGGAATCGCTCAAGTAATTTTCGTTCAGTGCATTATTTTTCCGTGACCGGAATGGTCAAGAAATTTAACACAGCAAGCCCCATTTGATTTGACGTTTCTTCTCAGCTCCGAACAAGGGTCAAGAAAAATCTAACACATGCATTTCTTGAGCGATCCTAAATTTCCAACGCCTCATCAATAAACTGACAGTTTTTCGGAATATATCACCTTCTAATGGGTAGTACGCAGATCGCAAGAAATTTCTTGGCCTATCTCGATGCATGGAAATTTCAGACAAGGAATCGCTCAAGAAATAATAAAGCTTCGCTTTATTCCGGATCCTAGTACGGAGCTGAAACCAAACGTTAAATCAAATGGGGCTTGCTGTGTTAAATTGCTTGACCATTCCGGTCACGGAAAAATAATGCACTGAACGAAAATTACTTGAGCGATTCCGTTTGAAGTGCATGCCTCGCATAAAGCGGTATGCACTTCAAACGGAATCGCTCAAGTAATTTTCGTCCAGTGCATTATTTTTCCTGAACACTGAACCAACTGTTGAAGAATTATGTTCTTCATGAGCTTAGAGATGACACTCAAGGAAGCTATTCCACGGTAGTGTGACACGGTCCTCTTGCAGCCTTTCTTAAAAGCAATCCAGGAAAACGCCACTTGACATGGAAAGATTGAACACTCAGTTTAATGAAGTAGCAAACGAGTCCACACAACTTTTGATGACTAGCGGAGGAATACCATCCGGTCGGCATCCGGTGGATGATTTAAACTCTTCACCAGCAGCAACATCGCAAGCACATTGTTAGTGATATCAAAACGCAGTAGAGTAAAGTGGGGCAAAAGTTCGAGTGGGCAAGAGTTTCTTTTCATGTTTTTTAACTTAAAGGGCTGTTTGCAGATCAGAAGAAATTTCTCAGCCTATCTTGATGCATGGGAAATTCCTTGCCTGAATCACTCAAGAAACCGTTTTTCCTTCGATCGCAGTACGCAGTTGCAAAGAAATGACAGTTTAAATGGCAGTCACCGTAGAAAGTTCCAGCCAGCAATCGCTCAAGAAGTATCTTGAACGATTTATTTCAAACACAAAACTGGGCTTAATTCAAATACAGTAGACGTTCGATAAGTGCAACATGTTTACGTTTCAGTTACCGAATGAAATTCGCTAACTGCATCGACTGACAGCCGTCAAACAGTTGTCAAATGCTGTTGGACGCAGCCAGAATGCACTCAAAAACATCGCAATGCAGCTGTAGTGCATCCGAAAAACATCGCAACTCTGTTGACGTTTTGTTTTTGACAGATAGCGGTGCGATAACTGCAAAATTGTTGCACTTAGCGGACTTGCAGTTAAAAAGCATTGCAGTTAAACCGTTTGCACCGAGCGAACGTCTACTGTAATATCTTTCGGGTGTCAAGGTTGTTCGAAGCCTTTTTGAAAAAGAGTCTTTCATTCCATAAATTATGAAAATTTATCACTATTTCGAAAAGTTATGACAAAATGTTGATTTTTGATCAAAAAATTGTAATAAATACGGCAGACGGAAGGCTTGGAACGTTCCGGGTGGCGTTGTCTATGTTTTGCAGGTTAAGCTGTTCATCATCGAACGCACTACTGAATTGAGAGCGGAACAAATCGGCAACCGTGGTGGTTGTATCGGCTTCATGTAATCCATTAGTCATCGTAGAAGGCAATCTGGTTTCCTTTCGTTGATCGTTTACGTGTCACCAAAAACTCTTGGGGTTCGATTTGAGGTTCTTTTGTAGGCGGTCTAGAGCCAAGCCAGCCAAGGGCTGAAAGTCTCTATAATAAAGACAAATCAAATCAATGTAGACAGTCTAGGTGAGCATTGTAGAGGCGTCCATTAAGTTGCTTATAAGCCCTGTTCGCTGCTAGGTAACTGTGGGAATTCGGCTGATTATTCTCGATGAGAATTGCCCAGTGCAGCGACCCGATTCACTGCAGTACGTGCGACGTGGTCGAACGCTGGCTGAAAAAAGAGGAAGAGTCGTGGTTTGCTATGATCTCGTCAGCCGCTGTCAGTCGATAGCGTAGGTACACGCTATTTTTTTCTCGCTCATCGGCTGTGTTGGCAGCGCACAGAGCGCTGCAACACATGCACAAATGACCGAATGTGTTTAAAATGTGTGCGCGCCACACACATTCCATGTGTTCCCGGCCTACTACTCATTTTTGTGCGGCTCGGTGGAAACGGAACAGTCAAACGTCTCCCGAGCCGCGGCCAAACAGTTTGGCATATGTAAACATGAGGTGGATTTTCGGGATTTTTTCCATCGAAGAGCTGGAAAGCAGATGGAAATGGAAATATTTTTGACGCATTTTCAACTGCTTCAGCTATTCGATGGAAATAATCTCTGAAAATCATGAAAATTGAATCTTTTTTTCTAAATTTCATAAACAAAAACTAATATGGAAGCGGATTCCATATTCCGGGCGTTCCACAGAATGTGTGTTTTCCACACATGACAAGACTTCATGCACCCGAACACATGAATGTGTACGACCCATGCAACACACTAAATGTGCGGCATGTAAAGAGGGTCGATTTGAGAGCGACCAACACAGCCGCTGTGTCGGTGTGAGTTAGCGTGTAGGCGTTACCTCAGGTTACCCCGGGTGCAATGAGAGTCTAATGAAGGTGTGGAAGAGACACTTAGTGTGCGTGAGATCCGTGTTTGGTGCAAAACATGTCACTACTACAAGCAAAGCGAGCTCCCATAAGAACGCGTGTCAAATAGTGACGTCACTATTTGTGTTTACATTTTTCTTTGCTTACTAATACATAGCCATCTCTTCTTCTTCCCCACCTGTAATATACTCTCATTGCCCCGGGTGGACTTCGCAGCACATGCGTGCGTTATCTATTGTATAAGGCTATCTGACGTTTAATCACCTTTTTCTTTTTGGCTCCCGAGGAGGATAGGTTTGTTTTCATGGGAAAACGTGTCCCTATGAAAACATTAAACAAAAAATTGCTATCTTCAGCTGCTGCTTGAGAGAGAAGGGTGATGAACGCCAGATTGCCTTATGTTGACATATTAGGGATAAGACTCTAAACACACTTTGTCATTGTTAGACATATAACACACAGTAACAAATTAGTCTATGGTAACATGATCTAAGTAGCAGAATAGGATACTGCATGATGACGTCACGAAGCCGAGCACTGACAGTTCAGCGAGCTTGTTTACATGAGTCCTGTTCAACGACGTAGGTTGAACTTGCTCGAACTTGCTCCCTCCCGCTCTTTCCCGTTTGTTGACAAATGGGTAAGAGTAGGATGCAGCAACTTCGAGCAAGTTCAACCTACGTCGTTGAACAGGACTATGGACTTGGTCTCTGGCGGAGATCCGGCAAAACTGTTTTTCGATACAATTTCAGTAAAACGGTAATTAGACGGTTTGTTTTGTATTAGTAGAGTTGAATATAATCGATTTTTCCGTATCATAATGGTTTCGGGGCGGAAAACGTAAATTTAATTTTCGCCGCTCGTTAAAAATTCTAACACCTTGTAAACAAGCTCGCTGAACTGTCAGACAAAGTGAGGTTAGATCAGGTGCTTGCAGTACCCTATCCGTACGATATTCGCTGTGACGTCTCAGGGCTGTCTGCTTCACTCTTTTCAGGTTTTTGAGGCTGGCATTTTACCAAGCGTGTTTTACCGGCTCACCAGCGGCGTCATGGTCGCAATTTTTTCCGCAGTCAAGTTCGCAGATTGTAAACAATCCTCGGTACCCATTACGTAATTTATGTTTAGTCCTTTTCCTGTCGGATCAGTGTAACACGCTAAATATAATTTACACAAAAAAATACACGGTATTGAATATCATTGGGTACCAGACTGGACACACAAAATTTAATGGTTTTCTTTGGTACATCGAGGTCTTGAGATTAGTACTCTATGGGCTCACGTTTAAACTTTGTGGGAATAAATTAATCAATAGCATATAGCAAACACTAGACAAGGTGCTAGGTGCGAGATTTTCGTCCGAATTACTCAAAATTCCGTTCTTATCTACATGAGCAAGGAAACCATGCATTTCGTCGAAGTTTGGTCGGCTGAAAACATACGTGACGCTTTCGGAAGTATCGTGGAGGCAACGATACGTTTTTTTTTAAATTATTCAAACGGTGCATGAGCTTGCGTGACCATACAGTCTATGATCGACAGTAGAAATTGCGACCCACCGCTGTTCAACCTATGAACAATTCGGAGCGTTGATCAACCGGAACTTGAACCCAGAGCGCACTTCCAGTAATACACCGCCCCCGATGTTCTTGTTGCTGTTTGAAGGTGATCGGTCCTGTCCAGTGAAGAGAATTGTCAGATAAAAGAGACACTAAACAAGCAAAAAGAAGGCACGTTGATTACTCTTTATACCAGTTCTCGAAAATTTTTGTTGGAGACAAAACGGAAACTAAATTTGTTGCGTACTTGTCAACTCTTGAAAAATCAATAATTACTAACCCAAAATCGAAACTGTTTAATGATAGATCGTCGGCAGCGTTGCAGTGCTTACCGACTCGAAGTTACTGATTGAAAATCACAATACAAAGTCCAAAAATCTCTTAACTCGTGGTGCCCGGTCTTTATCCTATTCTGTTCAAGTTGGGACAAACTAATGTCGCATTGGCTCGATTGTCGCAACAAACCCAGGTTGCGACATTGTCATTATTGTTGCGCAATGGATGAATTTTGATTCAGCGGTCCTGTCGGTATACGCAAAAAGAGCCGTCGAACAGCGGATATCATCGTTTAGCCATGTCTCGGGGAGGACGTAGACATCGTAGCTCCCGTCTCTAATAGTCAGCTGATACTTGGCGATTGAGTTGTTGACTCTACGAACATTTTGGTAGTACATAACGACGTTAGGGGAAGCAACTACCACATTTGCTTCACGGGGCAAGGACCTACGAATGGAAGAATCTTCAGGATGAGAATTGCTACTACGGATGTTATAAATGTCTTGGTTGGCAGATTGAAAGACCCCATCTCCAGCACTAGACTCAAAGCTGGGAGGACTTGGACGGCAGGAACGAGTAGACAGCACTGTGTTTTCGTCGGAAGCAACTGGAATACAAACTGGAAACGTAATGGCAATCAGGCACGAAATGGTTTGTATTTGCCTGTGGAAGAAGGTTGGATGACCTCAACTGCAGACTCAACAGTTTTGATGTTCGCTGGCAGTAGAAGGCAGGACTGTGTCGAGTTGCAGCGGTTCCTCCATAGTGCTTTCTAACAGGCGTCGTGGTGTCCTTGGTCCATCATCACGCTGGATCCCTCCATGGCAGAGAAACCGTTTATTGAAGTTAGATAGATAGATAGATAGATAGATAGATAGATAGATAGATAGATAGATAGATAGATAGATGTCTTTATTAAAGAGATTTTCAGCCCGAGGCGCTTATTGAAGGGTTGGCAGCTCTCACATCGGTTCGAATAGGTGTCGTGTTCATTCGTTTATCTGGACGATCCAGTTAAAACGGTGAAATAGAGTGCACGGTAAAGGCTGGGTATGCTGCGCAATTCAGATCCCATTGTGATCCACTAGCCTCTGCCCAGCAACTCCTATCCCTACCTCCTCGCGGTACCGGCCGGAAACTATGAGCAACCTTAGGGAAGATCGGGTAATCAACCCCGGTGGGAACTTTGGTCGTAGGCTGACAGGGGAGGGGGGGGGGGGTTTCCTTCGGCAAACCTGAGTGTCTGTTCTCCAGGAGGAGCGGCTCACAACAGCGACTGATCTCCATGTTAAGGGCGGCTGATCAACGTCCGAGTACCAGGGAAGGACTCTAAGCTCAACTGTGCACTATGGTCCTCCGGAAAGTAGGGGGTTGGTGTCAGGCCCTACGAGCCAGCCGTAAAAAAAACATTGTAACGGAAATTCAGCAACAGAATAATACGAAACGAGACCAACGGCAACGACCGCAGCGAACAAAAAGGACTTGCGATTGGAAACTCGGTACGTGGAACTGCTGATCTCTCAACTTCAATGGGAGCACCCACATACTCGCCGATCTACTGAAGGACCGCGGGTTCGGCATCGTAGTGCTGCAGGAGGTGTGTTGGACAGGATCCATGGTGCGAACGTTTAGAGGTAATCATACCATCTACCAGAGCTGCGGCAACACACGCGAGTTGGGGACAGCTTTCATCGTGATGGGTGATATGCAAAGGCGCGTGATCGGTTGATGGCCGATCGATGAAAGAATGTGCAGGTTGAGGATCAAGGGCCGATTCTTCAACTTCAGCATAATAAACGTGCACAGCCCACACTCCGGAAGTACTGATGATGACTAGGGAGCATTTTACGCGCAGCTCGAACGCGAGTACGATCGCTGTCCAAACCAGGAGGAATTCAGACCGATGATTGGTAAGTTCAGCGCCCACCAGCAGACGAACGAAAACGGCCTACGACTCATTGATTTCACCACCTCCAAAAATATGGCCATACGTTGCACCTTTTTCCAACACAGCCTCCCTTGTCGTTACACCTGGAGATCACCACAGCAGACGGAATCTTAAATGGACCACGTTCTGATTGACGGACGGCACTTCTCCGACATTATCGACGTCAGGACCTATCGTGGCGCCAACATCGACTCCGACCACTATCTGGTGATGGTCAAACTGCTAACAAAACTCTCCGTCATCAACAATGTACGGTACCGGCGACCGCCACGGTACAACCTAGAGCAACTGAAACAACCGGATATCGCCTCAGCATACGCGCACAATCTTGAGGCCGCGTTGCCAGACGAGGGCGAGCTCGATGAGGCCCCTCTAGAGAACTGCTGGAGTACAGTGAAGCAGTCATCAACGACGCAGCCGAGAGCACCATCGGGTACGTGGAACGGAATCGACGGAACGAATAATGGCTCGACGAAGAGTGCAGAACGGTTTTGGAGGAGAAGAACGCAGCGAGGGCGGTAATGCTGCAGCAAGGGGCTCGACAGAACGTGGAAAGTTACAAACATAAGCGGAAACAGCAGACCCGCCTTTTTCGGGTGAAAAAGCGCCGCCTGGAAGAAGCGAAGTGTGAAGAAATGGAACTGCTGTGCCGTTCCCAGGAAACATGGAAGTTCTATCAGAAGCTCATCGCATCCCGCAACGGCTTCGTGCCGCGAGCCGAAATATGCAGGGATAAAGACGGACATGGACAAAGTTCGTGAGAAGTTACCAAGCCGGTTTCATCGACGGCCGGTCGACAACGGACCAGATCTTCACCGTACGGCAAATCCTCCAGAAATGCCGTGTATACCAGGTCCCAACGCATCACCTGTTTATCGACTTCAAAGCGGCATACGACAGTATCGACCGCGCAGAACTATGGATAATCATGGACGAAAACGGCTTTCCTGGGAATCTGACTAGACTGATTAAAGAAACGATGGACGGTGTGCAAAACTGCGTAAGGGTTTCGGATGAACTATCCAGTTCATTCGGATCTCGCCGGGGACTGCGACAAGGTGATGGACTCTCATACCTACTCTTCAACATCGCTCTGGAAGGTGTGATGCGACGAGCCGGGCTCAACAGCCGGGGAACGATTTTCACAAAACCCGGTCAATTTGTGTGCTTTGCGGACACCCGCCTGAAACGCGAAGCAGCAAAGGTCGGACTGGTGGTGAATGCCTCAAAAACAAAGTACATGCTGGTAGGCGGAACCGAACACGACCGTATCCGTCTGGGTAGTAGTGTTACGCTTACGATAGACGGCGATACTTTCGAGGTGGTGGAGGAATTCGTCTACCTCGGATCCTTACTGACGGCTGACAACAACGTGAGCGCTGTAATTCGGAGGCGCATCATTAGCGGAAGTCGGGCCTACTACGGGCTCCAGAAGAAACTGCGGTCAAAAAAGATTCACCCACGCACCAAATGCACCATGTACAAAACGCTAATAAGACCGGTGGTCCTCTACGGGCACGAGACATGGACCATGCTCGAGGAGGACCTGCAAGCATTCGGAGTTTTCGAGCGACGCGCGCTAAGGACGCTAAGGCGGAGAAGGATGAACCACGAGCTCGCTGCACTTTACGGCGAACCCAGCATCCAGAAGGTGACCAAAGCCGCAAGGATACGATGGGCAGGGCATGTTGCAAGAATGCCGGACAACAACCCTGCAAAGCTGGTATTTGCAACTGATCCGGTTGGCACAAGAAGGCGTGCAGCGCAGAGAGCACGATTGGCGGACCAGGTGGAGCGTGACCTGGCGAGCCTCAAGGTTTTTATATATTGTAAGGTTGAGCATGACGTTTAGTTTGTGGAGAAAAGCAGAGGAAGCGAAATTTCAAAGGAATTTGAGGTGGCGGGGGATTTGTTTTCAGAATTTCTCACGGTGAAAAAATAATGGCCGCTCAGCCAGTTTTGACATCTAAGACTACCTTAGAATATGTAAATACCTTGGCGAGCATTGGGCGCGACCGAGGATGGAGAGCGGCAGCCCCAAACCGAGTACTGTGGCGTACTATTGTTGATTATGTCTTGTCTTAATGATGTTCAACAAATAAATGTATGTATGAGTGCTTAATTTTTACATAGGACAATCTACCATGATTCGCTTTATGTTCTGGCTTGTCTGACCATACATTTGCCATGAGTAATGGACGCTTAAACATGTAGATTCTACAGAACAATGCAGTTGTTGCTCCTCATCTCTGGCGCTCCCATTAGCCGGAGAAAGTCTCGCACGCAAAGCTTCATTTGATATGATTTATGGGAACTGACTTGGGTACTGACTGACACACGCGGCCACCATCCATGATAGGGAGTACAGCACCATGTGCGAACCACCTGTTGGTTTGATGGCCTTGTGAAAATTCTGATTTTCTGCAACTCGACGAAAGACTGCTGACACAAAAACCCCTCTAGAGCGGAAAGGACCCCTAGCTGACAATTCCTTCGCAATCTGGATAAGTTTTTTTTTTCTTCGTTGCATGTCGGATTTCGATTCTCGGCGACGACGAAAATGGGAATCATTTTATGAATGAAAAACTGGGACTTGATGGCTGAGACTCCAGAAACAGATGATTTCCCTCTGGCAATGCGACGACAATGGGATGCTGATGCGTTTGAGATGCTTTATCCCATTGAGGAATTCGGTGGAACATAGTCATGCTCGCAAGTCGCGAGACAGACAATGATGATAAAAAACGATCATGCCACATGTTCACGGGGATTGGGAACTTTTTCGCTCGGAGAGGTCTCCGTCGGAACGCATGGGAAGGACACGGCGTAGATTGTTGCAGTGAAATGGTTCTTTTTACTGGCTGAGAATTGAGTGGAATCAGTTAAGGACAAACGTCTTGAAATCCCGCTTGAACAGTGCATCAGAACTTCAGACGCACAAATCTAAAGAATCAAACTTCAAAAAACTGTGCATTTTATTATTCTGTTCTTGCTCAGTTGTAATAAGCTCAAAATAAGAAGATCAGCTGCGCTGGTTTTGTTTACGATGAGATTTGTGCGCCATTTTGGGATTCTAACAAGTCTGTCCTTAAACGATTGCTAATAGTCCATTTTACGAGCCAATTTTATGAATGAATTTTGACAGGAGGTAGCGTCCAATAACCCGTGAAAATCAATATCATCATCAACATTGTTGTCATTTCGTAAAATGGCTCATTGTTGGTGGAAAAAAAAAGAGATGTCTGGTTTTAGTTTAGCGTGTACAGCTGTCAAAATCGATCAGGGTTGCCAAAATCTCCAATCAATAAATCATTCCCCAGAGGATCAAGATGGCTGTCGAATGCGAACAAAAGGCAGCTGACGACAACCTGTCCTAGTTGAAGAACCACTATCTTTTCATTAGACTGAGTAAATAAAACGCCTCAATCATGAAATAATATTGTCGTCGCGGTTAAAACCCGAAGTTTCCCCACACCCGACAGTCGAATTTTCTCAAAATTCATACGTGAAACCTAACGTCGGACGTAGTGCGCTGGACAGCGGACTCGGCCCTCTATCCAGCGCACTGTGCCCGACGTAGGGTGGGGCGGGGCAAGATGGGTCGCATAAGGATGGATCACCATAACTTTGTAAATACAAATCGTATTGGTTTGTATTCGTCCGCTACTCTTTAATACACTAGTTAGCTATGCTAAAAGTCGATAAAAAGTTCATTAAATACAAAATATGATGTTAAACGAGCAGTTTTAAAAAGTGATCGATTTTGCACCGTGTAAAAAGTGCGGGGCAAGATGGGTCACCTTTTAAGTAATTCACATTTTCTCAACGAAAAACGTCAAAATATAATATTTGTTCCGCATTCATATATGCTCCATATCCATACTGAATAAACAAGAGCTACTAGTAAACATTTTATAGATTTATTTGGAATATAAAAAACTTTACGATTTGAGTGGTCCTAAAGCGTCTTGAAAATCGATGTTTTCACTAATAAATTATCATAATTTTATGTTATAATTTTGAGTGTTCATTCCGCTTGATTGAAGTCATTTATGAGATAGTCTTGTAACAAAAAATAAATAACTTTTGAATGCTCCAAAAATACGTTCAAAATTGAAGGTGACCCATCTTGCCCCGCAGCCGTTTATATGGAGATTATATGGAATGTATCGCATAAGAAAAATGGCTAAAAACCATTTTATTTTTTATTTCCAATGAGAGTGAATAATTTTTCAATCAATGCCCCAAACTTTTGTATATTCATGCTGGTCATCTAACAAAATTATTAATCTAAACAAAACATGAGTAATGCGCCCAAAAATGGCACTGACCCATCTTGCCCCGTGACCCATCTTGCCCCGCCCCACCCTATGTACCTCCGACACATGGTTTCGGAGAAAAGTCGATTTTCGCGTGTAAAAAAATCCGATTTTCAACTGCACGAACAATAGAAACTTCAAAGATTTAGTTTGACAAGATCAGAAGCGTTGGCGAAAGAAATTTTTATATATGTGCCTTTTGATCTGGTTCAAATCGGCCATGTTTGGATTCTCTGACGTTTCTCCTTACACTGAAAAAGAAACATCATCTAAATCATTAAAAAACCACTTACATGTCCTTCTCTTCTCTCTCTCTTTCCCCCCAGGAATTCATCTGTGAATGCATGGACAAAATGGAGGCGCTCTTCCAGGAGCAGCGCCGCCGATTACCCCAATCAATGCACATAACCTCGGCGACGGCCACCATCGTGTCGCAACACCTCCAGCAGCAGCAACAACAACCCTGCGCCAACTTCAAGTGCAGTTCCACGACTCCGACGGACGTCATCGAGTTGTGAGAAACAGCTCCAATCTAATCCAATCCACTCGCTCCTCATCCTAATCGTTTCACGTTATAAAAGTCTAAAAAAGAGAGTGAGAGAAAGAGAGAAAACAAATCATCCTTCGCGCGGACGGAAGCAAGTTCGCGGATTCGCATCGAGGCGGCGCTCGGGAGCGCGCGGCGCAAGAAACGCGCATCGCACAAGCGCAAAAACTGGATTTTTTTAGGTGCTATATTTTTTTTACAATTAAATTTAAGAGCGAAACAAACGCAGAATTTAGAGCATCCGCAGGCGGCGGATCGCCCCCCGATTTCAGCAGAGAGATACGGAGCAAACACCAAGTGAGGTTAGGTGCGGATGACGCGCGCGCACACGTGCTCTTGGCGCTGTGGTCGACGCAAAAAGTGAATTTTTCGAGAGAGATCGCAACGCGGAGAAACACAAAAAAGAGAAAAAACCACACCGAGAGAAATTTGTCAACCCCCTTTTTTCGAGGAACGTATTACACAAAGTGCATGTGTATGAACGAAGTTCAGCGGTAAAGCATCGGTTAAAAGTGAGGTTAAGATTCCGGAGCGGAACGCACGCAGTTTAACACCTACACAAACACAGACGTGAGATTGAGAGCCATTCTATAGTAGTAGTAGTATGTAGTCGTCTAGTTAGGGAGTGAATGTGAATGCAGTAAGTGAAGCGCAATTATCGTACAGCATATCGGTAAGGTTGAAACTGTTACAATTTTTTTTTTCTGATTAGTATCTGTGTACATATATTATATTATTATATTGTTAGAAGTTAGAAAGCAACAGTCATTGAAGCTGCAAAAAAGCAACTTTGAACACAAACTTTGAATACAAATTGAAGAAATTTACACAAAAAGAGAAGAAGAGAAAATATCATCCGACATTACTGAAGATTTCCGAGCGAGTTTTTTGACCAGTGTGCAGTGTGGTAGGGAGTTTGAGTTCCGAAGTAAACAAAAAAAAAAGTCAAAAAAATCACAAAAAAAGCAACCGGACGGCGAAGCTTTTAGTCTAGTCTGTAAAAAGAGAGGTGTCGAGGGGGTCGCTGTTGCTGCTGCTCGACGTATGTCGTGGAAAGAGAAAGGAATTCGCCGCCCGGTTCGGTCCCTTCCGCCCGAACTGGTTGGGTCGACGCACCGGAAGGGCCCAGTAGAGGCCGTCGAAGTAGCCTCGAAGCTAAAAACCAGTTCCTCTAGTGGCGGTATCACCCTATCGTAGATGCTTATCAAAATGGCGGATATTTGCTTGCTGGACTGATGGAGAGCAATCTTGATGCTTGAGTGAAATTTGCTTAGCGTGCAGTCGTGATTTATGGTAAGTAGGGATGTCCATGTTTTTAACCAATCGATCTAAATTGTTTTAGTAATTTGGGAAAGGAGAATTGGCTTCTTTAGCGGTGTTCAGATAATAACATATTCTAAATCTGCATGCCAAACTGAGCCGAAATCCAAATTTTGATGTTTTTTTTATGCCCGGGAACCTATTTAAAAATCAGTTTGAAGTTATTTAAAAAATCAATTTGAAGTTTGTATGAGAGCGATTCGTTGAATTACCCCTCGTCAGATTTTGTACTGGGCGGAGCTGTCAAACAGTTGCCCAGCTGTCAGAAAGTGATATATAAAAATCCACAGGAGTTCCTTCTGGGATTGACCCAAATTAATCCAGAAATTTATTCGTTATTTACCGCAGATGTTTGTACGGAAATCCCAAGATTTTTTTATTCTTAAATTCCACCACAAATTCCTTCTGGGAATCCATAGAATTACTTCACTCTAGAGGGTCTTTCTGAGATTCCTCCAAGTACATTTCTATGATTTCGTTGGTTTATTTTGCAGCTTTTCACGAGAAGCTTTTGTTTGCATACTTGAAAGAGTTACTGAGCCCTGGGATTTCTTCAAGACTTTCTTCTGATTATCAACCAGATGACCCTTCTCAAACTAGTTTTAGAGTTTCCCGTGCAGCAGTTTTCCAATAATTGGGTTTTTAAATTTTGAAAAATGTATCGATTATTTAATTTTATATGAAAGAGCACCTTTTTCTGGGCTACTATGATTTTTTTCAGATTTTTAGAACTTTATTTTGATACCAAAAATCAATTTCAAAGAGGTTCTTTTATAATATCACCTTTTGACAGCTGGGCTTGACAGCTCCGCTCAGTACAAAATGCAACGAGAGGTGATTCGACAAGTCGTCCCCATATATACTTCAAATCGATTTTTAAATAGGTTCCCGGGCACCAAAATTCATGAAAATTTGGATTTCGGCTCAGTTTTGCGTGCAGACTCAGAATATGGGATCATCTCAATATCGTTAAAGAAGCCAATTGGCATTCCTTGAAAAACGTATTTTGGGTTTTGACCAAGAGATGCTCTTGAAATTCCTCCAGAAGTTCCTTCTGAGATTCTCCCTGATGATTTTTTTTTCAGAAATTTCTCCAGGAGTTTTTCCGGGAGTTTTTAAGTGTTCCTACGGAAATTCTTATTTCTGAAATTCCGTTGGAGATTCCTCTAGGAGAAGCCTGAGATTCTTCCAAGAGTTTGTCTGACGCTGTCAAAAGTTCCTTCTGATATTGTTCGAAAAATTCTTTGTGTCATCCTTCTGGGATTTGTACAGAAGATTGCAAAGCAGAAAACCTCTGACACTTTTAGGATTCGTCCAGGATTTTTTTCGGGAGTCTCCTCTGGGATTCTCCCAAGAGTTACTTCTGGGATTTCAGCAGGAGTTCCTTTTTGAATTTATCCACAAATTGGTTCTTGGATTGTTCAGAAGTTCCTTCTGGAAATTGCCACAAAAATCCTTCTGAAAACCCTCTAGGATTTCTTAGTAGAAAGTTCCGTTTGGGAATCTTCCATGAGTTTTTTTCTTCTAAGAATCCTGCAGGAATTCCTTGTGTATACACCCGATTCTTTTTTTACACGGGTCTGGTTGTTGCTACCACTCAGTCAACTTTCAACCGATACTTATGAAATTTTGTACACATGTGGACACGATTAGTACTATCAGTGTACAATATTTCATAAGAATCGGTTCAAAATTTACTGAGTTATAGCAAAATAATGACCTGTGCAAAAAATAATCGGGTGTATCCTCCAGCAGTCTTTTTTAGGATTTTTCAGAAGGTTTTTAGGAATTTTCCAGGAACCGCTGATGAAATCGAGCTCCTGAATTGATTCCCAGATAACATTTTTGGAGTAATCCCATAGAAAACTTGTGCAGGAAGTCCCAGTGAAATTTCTGGAGAATTTCCCAGATAAATCACCAGAAGGAATCGATGAAATTTGCGAAAGACATTCCTTAAACCACAT
The DNA here is from genome assembly GCF_035046485.1 of Aedes albopictus. NCBI lineage: Eukaryota > Metazoa > Arthropoda > Insecta > Diptera > Culicidae > Aedes > Aedes albopictus. The sequence goes on from NC_085136.1 coordinate 27,911,223, forward strand.
TTAAAGAGGATTATCGGGTAACTTTGTTTTGGTTTTGCGATAGTATCAGGGTAAAAACGGCAGGATTCCGGAGAAAGTCTTCTGGGATTCCTCTATATGTTTCTTCTGGATTTCTTCATGGGATTCCTGCAAGAGTTTTTCCGTGACTCTATCGAAAACTCTGAGAGCATTCCTTTTGACATTCTATCCTTCTGGGACTGCGCACCGGAAACTGCAAAGCCAAAAAACAATCGCATCTTCTAGGATTCGTTCCGATTATTTTCCAGGAGTTCCTAAAAGAGTTACATCTAGAATATCGGCAGGAGTTTCTTTAGGATTCCACCAGGCGTTCCATCTGTACTTCATCCATAATTAATCCAAGAGTTTAACGGCAAGAGCCAAAAAGAGATTAACTCTAGGGGCAAACCAAAGTGTCTTGAGGAATCGTCTTCAGAAATTCTCCTGGAGTTTTTACTGGCTTTCCTTCAAAAGCTTCTGGAAATCCTCCAGGTCTTTTTTCTCGGAATCGTCCAGAACTTCCTTCTGGAAGTAGTCCAGGAGTTCATTGTGGGTAGTTGCCTTTGGGAATCTTCCAGAAGTGTTTTTTTATAAATCTTTCAGGAGTCATTTTTGAGATTTTTCTAGGAGTTCCTTCTTGAATTCCTTATGGAAATCTTCCAGGATTTTTTTCTAGACATCATTTAGGAGTTTTTTCTAGGATTATTTCAAATGATTCTTTTGGGAATCCTCCAGGCGTTCATTTTGGTAATCCTTCAGTGGCTGTTGCAAAAATCTGTAGATGAATTGGATTGATTCCCAAGAGATGAACCAGCCTAGGGCTGAAAATCTCTATAATAAAGAAATAATAATAATAATAATTGATTCCCAAAAGAAACTCTCGGAGTAACCTTATGATATACTTTTATAGGAATCCGTGAAGGAACTTCTGAAGCAATTCCTGGAGAAATTTCCAAAAGGAATTAATCCAGAATTATGAAGCAATAAACTGAAGGCTTCCGTGGAAAAATCCCGAAAAAAAAAACGGGTATCACACATGGAATACCGTGCGGCTTGAGGAACCTCAGCAGAATTTCTTGAAGGAATCTTGAAAGATAGAGTTCTTAGAAGAATTCTTATATTACTCTAAGTATTAAATGAAAAATTTTGTACACAAAAACTTGAATGCGAACTTTTCCAGGGGTTCGATGAGAAATTTCATGAAGTTGTTCTCCAGATATACCATTGAGATGTAGCATTCACGTATGTAAATAATCAGATTTGTTTTGCGGGTTTCTTTTAGGAATCTTCCCAAAGTCGAGTCAAGTACAAGACACTGAAGGCGACCTTACAGTTGAGGTCGAAATACGTATCTGTCAAAAGATGCAAATTCTTAGTGGAATTCAAAGGAACAGTACTTAACGCGATTTTCTTTTTATTTATCTTCCCAAAGATTACTCCACTATTTTGAACGATAGTCCCCGCCGGAATTCCTGAGCAGGAACGAATAACTGACACATAACTGCAGCATACCAAAGTCAGGTATCATACCAAGACAAGGTATGGGTCGGTTACCCAGGTATTGAAAATAACTTACTTTGGTATTTTGTAGGTATTGATATAATACCTCAACGAGTTATTGGTTTGGTGTTGAGGACTGCTTGACGTATTACTCAATTATGGAAAAATCGCTATTTGTATAGAAAAATCGCCGATTATTATTTAGGTATTGCAATACGTGATGTCATTATTCACTAGTTATGCAAAGAATACACTCCAGTTATTATTTGAGGTATTTTACCTCTTATGCAGGGCTAATTAATAACTCATTCAGGTTGTAGGTATTGGGTTTTCCATACCTGAGATTGTTATTCCTCAGCTATTTTCTCCTGCTCGGATTCCCCAGTGCTTTCTCCTGTAATCGCTTCAATTTGGAAATACAGTGATGACCCGATTTGGTCTACTCTCGATTTTGTCAGCTTTTTGAACAAGAGAAATAAAAGTGTTTTTCACTCAGCATTGCCATTTTATAATCAATATCAATAAAATTGATGAATTTTGAAGTCGTATATTAATTAAAGTAAGGTAGTAAGCTAGGGCAAGACAAATCTAACGAGAGAATTTTTTTTATCTGTATTAACGAGATTTTTAGCCCTAGGCTAGTTCATCTCGGGACCCACACTTTACTTCCCTTCCGAAGGAAGAACTCACATTTTGCGAGCTTGTCGGGAGTGGGATTCGATCCCAGGTCCTCGGCGTGATAGTCAAGTGCTCTAACCATCACACCAGATCCGCTCCACGAGAGAAAATTGGTGTTCGAAGTGTTGTTCAGAATTCCTCACAGTTACTCAGATTTTCTCCTATTCATACCAAAGTGTGATCTAGCACCAATGTCAAACTGCCAAGTGTTGCGTGTGATGAATGAAAATTACAGTTTTGGGGATGTCTTTCAACAAATTTTGTCGATCATCGATAAAAAGAGTAACACCGAAATTCTCAGAGGTGCTCTCGTCTGTACAGTGTCTTGCCCCTAAGTAAGTCAGACAATCTGAAACATGTGACGCTGTGGGGTAGAAATGACTTCTTTAACTAAACCTCGTCCCAATATGCAAAATTTACTCCTTTTTTTCAGAGATGCCTCCAGGGATGTCTCTTAAAACAATTGAGGACCGGTCATAACCCACCAGGATTTTTAGGGGGAGAGAGAGGGGGGCTGGCCAATGTCTTCGTCCCATACAAATTTTTAAATGTTTGTATTAACGAAAGTCTTCGAGGATGGAGGGGGTCGGAAATGATCAAAATTTGATCTACGTGGTTTATGAATGACCTATTGCAGCGGTTGTTACATTAATTAATGCATGAATTTCACGACTGGGATTGCTTGAGGAGTTTTCCGGGTTTCTCGCAGTTTTTTTCCAGGGATTTCACCATAAATTTTTCTTGGAATTCCTTCCAGAATTCGTATTGAAAACCCTTCAGGAATTCGTGGTGAAACTTCTCCAGAAATTCTTGCTACGATTCCTCCAGAAATTTCTGCTGGTGCTCCTCCAGGAGTTTTTCCGTAATTCTTTATAACATTATTCTTCCTGTGGTATCTCCAAAAACATTTTTTGAGAGTTCTATAGACACTTCCGCTAGGTTTTCCCCAGAAATTCTTGCTGATATTATTGCAGAACTTTTCCCAGGAATATCTACAGAAGTGCCTGTATGTTGGATGTATGCTGGATGTATCCAAAAATATTTTTCTAGAATTTCTTACTAGGATTTCTCCTGGCATTCGTGCTAGAATTTCTCAAGTCATTTCTGCTGGGGTTCCTCCAGGAATTGCTCCAGATATTGTTACAAAAATAAAAGAAATTAATTATTACAACGTATTAACACTTCACGATACACATAGAACCTTACAAATGCACAAATTAGGAACATCACAAATTGACGCAGCACAACACATAACATAAATGTGCCCTGTCATCCAGATGGATAACTCCTTCCGATCACAGGATGACGAGGTTTCATGCATTGGTTTGGGTCCATCAGTCATCCTGGAATTGTATTTTATTTGGCAGTATGCCTTTTAGTTCACAGCATTTGTTGCTGTGTTCATAGCTTGGTTTTGTTTAGGAAAACTTATGCTAATCGGGCATCCCGTTTCGGGTTTCGATACTTGAGCTCAATAACTTGAAGTCCGTGGCAGGGAAAGGTTTTTGTCTCTAGTACTTGACCTCTGCCCGAAATGGCCTGAAAGTTGGCAATCAATATTGGATTGCATTTCATGGGCCTCTATTTTTCCTGAACCCTATAAATGTGTATTAAAACTCGGGGAATATTTACAAGTTAAAATAAAACATATAACACAAATAGCGCACGAATATAGAATTTATAACAGATTTAACAATTATTCTGTCTTATAATTGTAACAAATATTTCTGGCGTTCGATTTGAATAGGTCGTATGTTTGCTGTGATTCCTATGTAGATTCGACCTATTCAAATCGAACGCCTGATTTATACCCGTAACAATATTCCACCAGAACTTTTTTCAGAAACTCCTCCGTGAATTTCTCTAAGCATTTCATGGAATCCTAACAAATATCCGAAGTTTGCAATTGAGATTCCTTCAGAAATTTCACAAGGAATTCATCCGATAACTCCTTTAGAGGCTTGTACGAAAATTACTTCGGGATTCCTCCGGAATCCCTACAGGGTCGAAAATGTAATTTTCGAGAAATTTCCCTACAAAATTCTTTCAGGGATTCCTCCACAAACTTTACCTGTAACCAGATGGAGATTTCATAGTGAATTCTGCAAGTCTAGAACCTAGAAGCTGTTTAGCGACAAGCTTGCAACGAACATAGTGCCACCATCTTTCAAGTATGGACAGGTACCTTCTTGACGGTGGTATTTGTTTCCAAGACTCAAACCATTATTTCCGAGATTCTTAAGGATTCCTGAATTCCTTTCCAGAAGTTTTGCCTGAAGTTTTCGCTGTATTACTCCTAGAATCTTTCGTGGATTTTTTTCCGGAATTCCTTCTGCGTTTTGCCCACAGACATTTTCGTTTCTCTCAGGATATTCCTCAGATGTTGTCGCGGAGTTTCTCCTAGTTTTAGAAGTTTAAAAAAATCTGTAGGGACTGCTCCTGAGATTTCTTCTGAAGCTTCCCCTGCAATTTCTTCCAGGAATGTCCGTGAGCTGTCTTCTAGGATTGCTCCTTGAATTTTCATAGGCGTTTCGGACGGATATTTCCGTTGAAGGTTCTCGCGGGATTGCTTTTGAAGTTTTACCTCAGATTTCTCTCGAAGTCACTGCCTGGACTTCCTTTCGGAGAAAAATTCTTCCGGTAGGAAATTTCTGCATAAACTTTTGCTGATATTGCTCATGGAGTGCTTCCTTGTAGCTGTTTAACGGATTTTTTTGCAATGACACTCCCGAGAGTTTTTTTTTTAAATTTTCCTTTGGAATATTCCCAGAACAGAACTCTTCCCGGAATTTCCATAGGAAATTGTCCCAAGATTGTGAGTGCTCGTTTTGGAAATTCTATAATAGTTGGAAGTTCTATAATCATCGGAAAAAATCAAGACGAAATCTCGTGAGAACATCCGCAAAGGACTGTTGGAGAAATTTCGCAGTGGAACTTCGGAAAATAATTCGAGAAATTGGAGCATGGAAAAAAAGATCTGGGAGTACTTCAGAATGGAATGATGAACTTTGAAAACTTGTAAGAGAAATGCTGCAGAAACTCTGCAAGCATATCCAGCCATTCGGTCAACTCGTGATTAATTCTACTAGAGCAAAGCGTCATGTTCTTCCTTTCTGGCAGATAGCATGAAGGTCTTGGAATAGAAATTCATCATTGGTTGCCAAGATCTGACCTACTTAAGTACTCCATCACCAACTGGAACGTCTCAAGTTAATCTCTGAGCTGCCTCAGATGATATGGTGAGCATGAGCATCACTGCCAACAATTAAGGGCAGAGGCCTATTGAAGTACAGTATGCGATGACATGTTTGAAAGCACCCATAAGGGACGGTTCATCATGCGGTAAATAAACTGACAATAGACGTATTTTCTGTTGAGGTTTCCAACAGATACATCAATTGTGATAGCACATACATCTCTGGTGATTGCGTTGTTGACAAGCACACATGTTCGAGGCATGACACGTGAGTTTGCCATTTCATTTTTACTGAAAGTAGCAAATACCGGGCTCACAAGGTTTCCTAGATAGAAATTCCCCTAACTAAAGTAAGGTTCTTGGGCTAAGGCACTTGCGCTTTACCATTTTGCATAAGTCTGCAAACATTGTGATTTTTTTAATCGATTTTCTGATCAATAATTTTATTGGACATCCCTACTTTTGGTAAGCTAAACAAACGACACGCTGAAAACAAACTACTCAGGAAGTCAACAATTCCAATTTATTTGTTCAGAAAAAAAAATACCTAAACCTGCATAGAGTACCTAAAATTACTAATTTGAAACAAAATGCTATAACATCATTTTATAATGTCACTTTGGAAAGTTCTCACTCTCTACCTCTCAGTGCAGACACTGAGTGAAAAAAAATGATCGATTTCCTTAACATGAAAAAGTAAAACAACTAATAATAATGCAAACAAAGCCAGCGACTACACATCTGCGAAGGCCGAGTCAAATCCCTAAATGTCGCAATGGCTACTCGGTTAATGAAACTAGAGAAAAAAAGAATTAAAATTAAACATTCTTAAATGGGGAAAGCATTCTATTACGCTTTTTTGTTACAGTTTATGTTTTCGCCACCGCCTACTATTTCGGTTGCTATCGACCTCCACACTTCAACCACTACTAAGGGTCTGTGTCAATTGGCGAATTAAAATTATTTTTTACTTAAATTTGACAGTTCAACACTTAAACTTGACAGTTTTCCTAAGGAAATAATTATCGAACTGTCAAGTTTAAGTGAAAATTAATTTTAATTCGCCAATTGGCACAGACTCTAACTAGTGAGTTCCATCTTGTGGCATTGATTGGTAGTGGCGGTAGCGGCGGTGGCGCCATTATTGTCATCATATGCAAGGGACACTGAACCAAACGTGCACATTGAATTCCCCGCAATGTGTCAGCGGGATTGGGCAACTAGATACACAACGCACCCACACATACACGCGCATTACTAGCGAGACCCATTCACAGGTGAATGAGAAACAGTTAACACGTGCAAGACGAAGAAAAATAAGACAGCGAAGCACAAACGCAAAAACGCAAATCAAAGTTGAATCAAAACTGATAAAAAAATGCAATAAAGACTGGTACGGTTCCTGGACAAGAATCTTAATATACTTCAATCTAGCGTTTATACATTTATATATTATAGGTTGTAGAGCTTATTAGGGTATAGGAAACTTACATTGTAGCAAACAAACAAAAGAAAACAAACACACACAAACAAACCTAGGAGCTTTACACATGCGCGGAGAAAAGTAATACACTTAAAGTAAAATACACACGAAAGTCTGGGAGAAACTACCCAGCGCGATCCTTGCCGATTCCCTCGGAATCGGAACTTTAAACAGAGTGTTCATTTGAAAGAGAGTGCACCGCCCCCCACAATAGTAGTTTACGCAACAAGGTGCAGAATGATGATTTTTACAGCACGAGCCGTACGTTTATCCAACGAGGCTTGCCGAGTTGGATAATTACGATGAGTGCTGTAAAAATCGAGTTCTGCACCGAGTTGCGTACAACGTTTTTTGCAACTTCATAAATTACCACTTGAGGATAGTTTTGAACAAAATTTTTCATCAGACTGCACACTGATGTTCATAGTCATGATTAAGGAAGTCTTTTCATAGCAGGTTATACAGTGCAGTTGTCACAATTTTTCAAACCTGCGTCCAGAAAGCATCAATAAGTTGATCAAAACTGAAAACAGTGCTGTAATGGTTCATTACGCAACGCAAATCAATGCTGTAATGAACCATTACAGCACTGTTAATTTGGTGTGGGAAAGTAGGCCTTTTCCTGTCAGATTTGCGTGGGGTAAAATGGCCTATTACGATGAGAAGTTGCAAAAAACCCTTATACATCCCCCTCTTGTGAGAGGATGGCCCACACCTAGCAGTAGGGCTGTCCACACCTACCTACACTACTAAGTAGAATGGAGAGAAGAAAGACCAGATTTACACAAAGATAATAAAACAACCCGGTGAAGATCGACTGACAGGTGGAAAATAACCCATTTCCTCGGTAATTCTGCTCGAGCGTGTAACGCGCTCTGTTGAAACAGCTGTCAGTCGCATATCTTCATCGGGCAAAAACGGAGCAAAGTTCCTTTGCAAAGGCAATGACGACGACCACGACAATGACGACCGCCTACTATGATGGCGAAAGATTTCAACGGCGGCACTCGAGGGGAACCTCGTGCCTCCTTGGATGCCGCCGATAACCGACATTCGTTGATATACCTTGAGCGAACGAAGCAATCGCGAAGAAGTTGGATTTCCGCGGAACTTTAGGTCCAGACGGCGACGGACGCAGATATTTGTGCCTTTAAATATATGTATATGTTATAGAAGCAACATTTAAACGATGTATGTACGCACACAAACACACTAGTTATTATACTTATTAGGAGATGTTAAAACGCTGAAACAAAACACCGAAAAAAAATGATAGTCATATGTATGATGATGATGGTTAGGTTCTAAGGCACCCCTTCCTTCTTGTCGTGTAAGTATAGTCGGTAAGTGAAGTTCTCAGTATAGAGATGGCATTTTTTTCTTGTTTTTTTTAGATAGGAATATTCGTATTTTACTGATAGAGCAGGCGCACTTATACTCTGTAAAAATATTAAAAAGTCCCGTGCAAATGCAACAAAAATCCGTTCTTCCACATACGTTAGGACATAGTCAAGCAACTTTTAATATTTTTAATGAAAATATCCATATATTTTGACTTATATCTGAAAACATGAAAAATATAGTGGATTGGAAGGAAAAAGTTCGAACTGCCCAGTCTAATTTATTAAGCTTTAGACCATTTTTTAAATATCAATAGATTCAAGCATATCAATTCACGACAATCAAGCACTAGACAACGTACAACAATAGCCATGTAATGAATATCCGTTAACAAACCCCCTTACAAAACTTTGTAAATAAACCCGCCCGTGTCACCGTTATATGGAATTGTATTCCACTTAGTCTTTAGGCCCCACAAACCTGGAAAACAAACGTCTATCAATGCAACAACAGCTTTGTGCCAATTTACTCAAATTTACACACAATTTAAGAGTCCATCCAAAATCACACACACACCCCTACTCATCCCACCCCTGAAGACAGAAGGCAGTAACCCCACACAAACGCACACTCCTGAACCTAGTTAAACAAACCCTGTGAAAAACTGCGAAATAAATTAGGATTTTTTTAATGAAATGAAACAACGCGAATGTGAGCTAAAGAATCGCTCTTCTGGAATCGAGACAAACGATACAACAAACTAAGATTTCAAAAGGACAGTGCAAATAGTGATCCAGCGGTGAGCAGATCGCAGCAGAAGCAAACATTGAACATTGTCTCAGTGAATGTGATCGATTCGGAATTGTCGAAGAACGATCAACGAATTTGTAAAAAAAAAACGAATGAAATAAACAAAAAAAAAAACAATAAAAAAATGGGAAAGGAGACAAGAGCGCTGGAGTGCGCAATTTATGGAACAAAACTATTCTAACAATCAACGCAACAACAAAATACCAACCACGGTAATAGATGAATAGATTTTTACAACAAACAAAAGCAGGTGTTTTGATTCGGTGTTGTGGTGAAAGATATCACGCGCCCACTCTTCTTCGCCTCCAAACTTAGGCTACTTTGATTGAGATTTGATTTGATGATGTTGACCGGTGATTCCACGGATGACTCATCGTGCGTCTCCATCAACCCTTCTATGGTCTTGCTTGAAAGCTTAGGTCATCTTGAAAGCGAACTTGCACAGGATGAGCTTTTGGCGGTAGCTTGTATGCAACATTACGGTTGACTGGCGAAAGCTCCCGACTTGGTATGATGGAGGCGCTTGGTGTTTGATGGAAAATTATGCAAGTGGATACTGTACACTAAAACCTCTTTTTATGCATGTTATTTTTATGCACTTTTAATTTATGCACCTTTTTTATGCCCTGCATTAAAAGAGGGAAAGCTACTAATACCAAATATTGTGCATAAGAATATTTAATATTGACGGGAAATTGCAATGGCGGCCAGGGGGTGTTTGAAGAGGAGAGCAAAAGAAAGGTCAGGGGCCTTTTAGGGGGTTCCAAGAGGGTGCAGCAGGGTACCAAGAGATCATTTGGGGGGAGGGGGGTTCAGTTATCTGAGGGGATTTCGAAAGCATTGCAGAGAGTTTCAGAGAATTTTCGACGGGTTTTGTAGGCGTTACAGGTACGTTTCCGGGGGTTTCCGAAAGTATCGTGTGCGTTACATGCGGTCCAAGTGGGTCTTCGGAGGCATTTTAGGAAGTCTCAGAGCATTTTAGGCTGGTTTCAAAGGCGTTGCGGAGGCGTTTTGTGGGTTGCGGAGAATCTCAGGTGCGTTATATAGGGTCCGAGATGGTTTTAAGGGGATTCCGAAGGCATTTCTTAAAGCTTCGGACCATTTTCGGCGAAATTCAGAGGCGTGGAGGAGTTTTCGGGGGTTGCGCAGCCTCTCAGGTGCGTTACGTGGGGTAGTTTCAGAGCTTTTTCGGAGAGATTCGGAGGCGTTACAGAAGCGTCACAGAAGAGTTTTTGGGGGTTTCGGAGCATCTCAGGTGCGTTTTTTTTTGTCGAGTGAAGATCACTGCGTCCAGATTTTAGAACTATTATGATATACCCTTTTTGCTGTGAGGTACGCAAGTTATCTCAGTAACATGTTTGTCACTGAGATACCTTAGTATCGACTGAACTCAAGACCATTTATTAATGATGAATAGAGATCCTGAGTTACAGTATGTGACTCCCCCATTCTGGCGAGACTAGCTTTATAAAGCCAACCACGTCCTTGGGGGATAAGATCCATATGTCAGCAGGCCCTAAGAAGGGCTTGCTGAGAACTTTGAACAGTTATTAGACCGATGTGCATGTTGAGATCCCTTTTGTTGAGACCTAATGGTTGTTGGGTTTTCTTGGGGTTTATCATTACGAGCCTTTTGGATTGGCTCGTATGGGGAAGTGTATTCCAGTTTGATGTGATTTGACTGACCATATATTTGTTCAGCTCCATTTTACAGAGCAGTCTGAGATCAGGTGCGTTACATGGGGTTCGAGGGCGTTCAGGGGGATTTCGAAAGCATTTCAGGAAGTTTCAGAGCATTTTCGGAGAGATTCAGAGGCGTTACGGAGGAGTTTTCGGGAGTTTCGGAGCCTCTCAGGTGCGTTACATGGGGTTCGAGGGGATTTCAAGGGGATCTTGGAGTCATTTCAGGAAGTTTCAGAGGATTTTTAGAGACCCCATCACAATATCTCTGTTACTACCCTGACCTAAAATACCCCGAAACGCCCCTGAAACCTCTGTAATCCCATTGAAACGCCATTTGAATCATCATAATCAATTTTAAATGCCTCTGAAACCCTTTTGGATGCCTTTAATATGGTCCATAAAACCCCTGAAACGCACCTGAAAACCCCTTGACACGCCCTTGAAATGCTATCAAACGCCCCTAAAACCTCTAGGATCGCTCATAAAATGTTCCTGAAACCTCCTCTAAAACTCTCTTAAATGACTCTGAAATGTCTTGAAACGCCCCTCAAACCTTTTGCAACACCCTTTAAACGCTCATGATTTCTCTAGAATTGCCCTTAAAGCCCCTCTAAACGTCCCTGAAACCCCCTCAATACTATTGAAATGCCCCTGAATTCCCCGTAATCCTATTGAAACGCCAACAAATCTTAACAGAACGCCCTTGAAAGGCTCCTCAAATCCCCTGAAACAACCCCTTAAAACGCCCCTGGAGCACCTTAGAACCCCCCTCTTTTGGGCTCTCTGGGAACTTTCGGGAAACCCTTTTAACCCAGCTTCAAATGCCCAGGAGCAAGACCTGTTTTCGCGAACTAGATTCCTTCGTTAAAGCCCAATCTTAATTTATGCACAAATTTCCCTCTTTTTATGCCTTTTTTAATTTATGCAGTTCCAGCCATGTGCATAAAAAGAGGTTCCAGTGTATCTAAACAATTGGACATTTTCATCGCCTTTATTTACTCTACAATCAACATCTCTCCATCATATCACATAATCAACGAATTCACGCCATAATACTGTGTTTGTGGCTACCACTCTCCATCATCGTTCACGCCTAATGCTTTCCAAATCGCGTTTTACCTAGTCCACCCATTTGGTCAGCTGGCATTCTTACAACATGCCCTGCCCACCGCATCCTTCCGGCTTTGGCTATAATTTGGATGCTGAGTTCGCCATTGAGCGCAACAAGCTCGCAGTTCAGTTTTCACTTGACTACTCTAAGTATCTCCTCCGCCCTCCTCGAGCATGACCGTAGCGTAAAAGAAATATTTCGTAAGCTTTTGGACTTGCCATGATTAAATTCAAAATGTGCGGTTCGTGTGCGTGGGAAAGTGTGCTGATTAATGACTTGATGACGGCACGGTAGTACCGCATCAAAAGGACCTTCTGGGATTCACAGGGATTGCCTTCGGAATTTCTCCAAGAAAACCTTTGAAATTTCCTAAATTTTTTTCCCAGGACTCCTCCAGGAGTTCCTTTTGGGATTCCCTGGAAGTTGTTGATGAGATTCTTCCGGGGGTTTATTTGGGTTTAATCCAGAAGTTCCTTCTGCGATTCTTCCAGGGGTATCTTCTAAGATTTCTATAGTGGTTCCATCTGGTATACCTTCAAGAGGTCCTGCTCGGGATTCTTCCAGAGATTCTATCTTGGATTTCTTAAGAAATTCCTTCTGAGATTACTTCAGGAGTAAAATTTCAAGAGATTCTTCTGAAAGTTCCTCCAGGGGTTGGATCGTAAACTTCTCTCGGGATTAATAGAAACCTTGCTTCATGGATTTTTTTTCAGAAATTTTCCGGAGAACGTTCTGAGATTCTTTCAGGGGCTCTTTCAAAAATCGCTTTAGTATTTATATCATGGCGTTCCTCCAAGAATATCCCAAGAAATTCTTCTCATAATTACTGCACATCATTCTCCAGTTGAATTCTGTTACCGTACGGTAACTTGTTTTTGTTTGGTGTGGAGGCATAGGGTTACATCTTTGTAAAGCTAGAAAACGTTCCATTCAAACCAATCGGTCGATGGCTGCGGTGATGGGTCGCGTACACGAACCACCGATGGGTGTTGAATTTGGCTACTGTAGTGAAGGTGGCATCGATGGGGACCGGACGCAGAGAGAATCTCCCGTTCTCCAGATGGGGGGATCGCCATCACAGGGGGCCTGAGCGAAATCACTGCTGGGAGCGAGGGCAGTTGTCTCCCGGTGATCAGACTGAAAAGTGCGACGACCATCCATGATCAAACGATAACCACGTGTACCGTAAAATCTCGAAAGTGTGTCGGTCAAGTCCCATAGCGGCTGGGCCTTGTGGGTAAGTCTCCGCCTTCGTCCTCTGCAAGGACGAAGGTCAATCCTGTCGCCAGAAGGGCGGGCGCACCGTTCTAAAACCCGCATCGCCGCCGGAAAGCCCGGAACGCCACTGGAGGATCTGCTTCGCCGCCGAAAGGGTAGCAGCGCTACTTTGGAAGCCCTTTTCGTCACCGGAACGCCGGCGTTAACATCTGAAGAACCGCTCCACCGCCGGAGGTTCCGCTGCTGCATCCTAAGCTCCGTGGTGCCACACGTGAACCCGTTTCTTCGCCACGAGGCCAAACGCCTCTGAAAGCTGTGTCTCGACGCCGCACGCTTTGCGGCACGGTGAGCAGCTACGTCGCTGGTGAACCAGCTGTCTCGCCACATAGTAGTTCAGGGCCCATTACCGTGACCTCCGGGTCATCCGGTGCCGCCGGAACATCATCCAGCCCCCCCCCCCCCCCCCCAATCGTTGCCGACCGCTCACGGATACCCGTGGCCACCGACGTCTATTGTGCCACCACCGTCCAGAGCACCACCACCGGTGCAGCATCCTTCGCTGGCCGGAGAGCCGCCAGAACCGACCCGTAGTGTGCCCTTTCCGCCAAGCCGACCAATAAACGATTGTTCAGGTAAATACCCTCTTATTATAGGTACCACCCACACCGAAAGCTCCCCCATCCAAAACGCCCTGGGACCCGGGAGTCAAAAGAGGCCTTGTGAGCCCACCCCGGAAGCTGCCGTTGGCTGGACCAGCAGCTTGGGGCTTAGGCCGTCCCCTTCTGGGCCGGCGTGATCGACTACCGGGGTCAAAAGTAGTTTCAATTCTTTCATGGTTTTGAAGGCACATTGTTATGGGTGGTCAATGTGGTCATTAACCCGTAGGCTACGGGGCATACAACAAAATTTCAAACCGCTGGCAAAGAAGCGAACATCAATATTCTCAATGAAGTTTACTTCATTATTAGTAATAGTTGCGATTATGCAGGGAGGCTCAAAAATTGGAGCCACGATGACAATTTTATTCCAATGGACGTCTGGGTCAGGAGGGGTAAAAATTGCATAACGTTCCTTTTAGCAAGGCCCCATTGGATTTGGATTTCAAATGGCTTCATCTGAAAAGTGGTCAGTTCAGTAGTGTATTATTGTATATTACGTCAGACCAGGGGATTAAGAAGTATGTAAGTGGTGTAGAACTTTGTCAAGGCCTCTGTTCCGACAGAATCAAACCTCGAACGGATTTCAGACTATGCGCTGAATTTGACCCGCGGTTATATAGGGTATGTGTGCCATCACGCTCCCATATTTATCCTAGTCGAAAACAGGCGATTACGGCATCGATTGATTCTGTTCTTTTTGGTTTCATGGGTAATCACTTCTAACAAAAAAATACAAAAGTAAGAAACAAAACAAACTGCGCTTCAATCCTTTGTTTTTCATAGGATGAAAATGGGAGCCACATGCTTAAGGGAACGAATATTTTTTTTTCGTGAATTTTCTAATTAAAACACTGTATTGTACGAAAACGAACTGGTTCGATACAACCGTAATGATTTTTTATTGCGTTTTTTTAATACCCGATCGCGGTCGACGGCCTGCGCGTACGGTCCATTGCGAGATCACTAAACTCTATTACTTTACAGTGTCTCTTGTCTACCTACAGCAGCTGTACTCGGGGTGATAGGGGCAAGAGATAATTCTTGTGGAACGTATGCTGATTAGATTAGAGTGTTACAATTCATATTCCAACTCGTGTAAACAACCTCCAAAACATTTTCAGGTTTGAGTATAATTTCTATGGGCTTGTGAAAGATCTTAACCCTTCAGCGCGCGCGCTGTTGTAAAAAGTACAACACTACCAAAAAAACCTCGCTTTTCGTATACAGCGCGAGCGCGGTGCAGTTTCGGTTGCTTGAAGGCGCGCGTCCTGGAAGGTTACCCGAGCAAAGTCTGATAGCAAATTGAAAACTAATTTTGATGTTGTGATATTGCAAATTTTGATAACTCAGGTTGTTGTCGGTTTGGTCGTTTTAACGGTTAAAACATCAAAAATGAGAGCAGAAAAATGTTCCTGTGACAGCAAATTGAAAACCATTCCTGCTATCGATGATAGCAAATTGATAACTGTTTTTGTTATCAGCGCAAGAAAAATGAAAAATCGTTAAATGTAGAGTTTTTCGGTTGATATCAAATCCTAAATGCAATAATACAATTGCACTAATGATATATCCATAGAATTACTTCACATAGTTTACTAAAAGATTTAAAAACTATTGTAACACTAAATATTTACATTAATTCAAAATGACAGCAAACCGAAAGCAAAATTTGAAATCAAATTAAGTAAAGATAAAATGATATCAAAATGTGATATCAATTTGTTGCTGAATACAAATCATGTTTTCGATTTGCTGTAATTTTGTTGTTGGACTTTGCTCGGGTAAGGCACGCATGGAGTACATTTTTTGTCCTATGCTAGGTCTTAAGCATATTGAATTCGATGTATCCAGCTTTTTGCGCTATGGTGAGGGGTGATTAAATTTTGACAATTCTTGCCGACATCCCTTGCAGCATCGGAGCTTATCAGAGTAGCCGAAAATTTCAGTTCAACTAAAGCAAAATGTCAAACATTTTCACTTTGTGTTTTCAAGTTTTTATGTATGAATTAAATAAAAACTTTTTCTATATTTTTAGGTTTGTGATGGCCGCCACCATTTGTATTGCAACAAATAGACATGCTGAGGAAGGAAAACACTAGTTGATGGCGGAACACCAAATGATTTGGTTTTAATTGCTGTAACTGCATCAATCCACTACAAACCCAACCCGCTCCGTGATGAAAGTTTTCCCACACTTGTTATTCTCACTCTGTGCCAGCGCCAACCTATAGCCAAATCTTTGGCCGATTTCTGTTTAATTCATTAAGGGGATTCACTTAACAGAGTAAACTGATTTAACTGATTAAAAGTCGCGATTACCAAAGCAATCTTTGATTATTTCATTCGCAAAATCATGAAACATTTCAAATAAGCAGAAAATCATGGCTTACGCAGCAATTTAATCTGTTTAGTGAGTACCTTTTTTGTGTCGTTCACGTAATCTGTGCGAATTCGTTCTCAAAAAAAGATCCAAGCATTTTGTAGTAGACTCCTAGAACGGGTATTGTAGGCTCTAGCGTGTGCAGCTTTTTCTTTTTTTTCGCTCACTCTTGTAAATAAATACGAGAAAGATAAAAGAGGGGGCATTATCAAAGAGAATGAGCAAGAAGAAAGAAAAATCTGCTCACGCTAGTGTTTGTAGGTCCAATTGGCGGAAGATAGATTTTAGGTTGTGAATGTATATAGCTATATGTACCTATAAAAAAATAAAGGGTATCAAAAAGTTATACCTAATTCTCTATTTATCATAACCATTCGACGTTAGGGGCTGTTCGAACTCGCTTGGAAATTAACCATCAATGTTAACTTCTTTTCCCGATCAGCCTAGATAGCTGTGTAATGTCGGTAGCGGTTGTCTCAATTGGCTAAGAATAACACTACGGATCGCCTGATCCAGTGGTAAGAGTCCACTAAACAGGTGACCCCTAATTCATGGTGTTATGCGGCTTTATGCTTATCGTGCCAAGGAATGAATGGTTAGGGGGGTCTAATAAAAACCTAACTACTAACGGAGCCTGTGGAGTATTAGGGCGCCCTCCACAGTATTCTGCCCTTACTGCGCTAACCGGAAAAATGGTGCAGTTGACTTTGTGTACCTCCGAGATAATCTGTTATCCTTCTTAAGCCTCAACTGCGAGGCTCAATAAGGGTGGGATTATTAGTATGTTGTTTATTAGCTTTAATTACAGCCTATATGGCTCTTCGCATTATGCGTTCTTCACAGTGTCCTCTGTGTATGTTCGTCTCTGGCGTTCTTCAATCGTTACCGAATTGGTTTTTATCGCTGCTCTTTTTTCTGGTGTTGTGATTGTAATAGTTTGATCGTACCTAGTATGGGTAGTGGCTATGGTTATGATAGCTCAGATCAATCTTCAGCATAAAAGAACAGCTTTGGTCCAAGAACCTTACTTTCGTAGGGGGGATTTCTATGTAGATGTAATGCTTTAATTAACACCTATATGGTTCCGCATTTTGCGTTTGACCCGATGTTTGCTACTTTCAGTAAAATTGAAATGACAATCTCGCGTGTCATGCCTCGAGCCCCAAAATGTTTTGATAAAACTGCTTGTTTGCAGCCTTGCTATTCTCAAATCTTGGTGGGATTATACTGTCAAGTTTATTCCGTAAATGAATAATGCAGCTATGAAGATCAGACCTATCAATTTGACCTCTTTCTTCTGAAATGATTAGAACGCTTTGTCGAGCATCACACCCGTGATGTTTTTCTGGCAAGCATGCCTCTCCATGGGAACCAACATGCTTACCAAAATTGAAAGTCCACTGTGATTTGTTTACACAATGTTGTTTACGATATCGGAATAGCATTCATTCAAAAACAGTTTTGTTTGGGTGTTTTCTTGGATTTCCAGGATACTTTTGAACACGTACCTTTCGATTCCATATTGGAAGCCGCATGGATTGCCCTATTTATTTTTAAATTATTTCCAATTGGATTTATCAAATGCTCAAAAACCAACATCTCTACTCGGCATTACGTCAAGCAGCGATTAGGAAATTGAGTGTTTGTGGATGTCCCCCATGCGGGAGTCTTGCCATGACTTTTGAGGAATCTTGTAGCAGAAACGGAATTGAGTTAACTCAATGTGGTTTTTCTACTTATGATTTTGTGCATCACAAGCCTCAACAGGCGGCTTCATTTGTATATCTTAGCTAAGAATCCGACTGTGGAACTTTGAATCATTTGATATGTAGCTACCCAGTTTTTACGCAACTGCGTTTCCGAGTACTCGGTAAACACTTGATTAAATGAAACTGACCTAAGAAGCCTGAATTTTCAGGATGTTCTGTTGTTCTAAACCCGTTGTGGCAAGTAGCTATAGGTTTACTTTACGCTTTATGCATTTTTACAGTGCCCTTTTCAGGACGCTGTTTGAACCCGTTGTGGTACGCTTATGCGATTATGTCGACCCTATTCCCTTACCTTCCCTTTCCCTATCCCATCCCTTATTCCTCCCTTCGCTCTCCCTCAGGTAAATGATGAATAGGCTCGTATTCATAGCGATGGCACAAATTTCCCAAATGAAGGGAAACGTGCCTCTGGAGCCGACCTACTGATACCTGATACCTGATCATCGACCTTGAATCCTACTTCAGCTAGTTACCCAAGAAACAGAACTAGCTGAATAACAGTTTCTTAAGCTAAGGTTTGTTTAAGAGTTTGTTCAACTCTTGTACAGCATCACATTCTTGTAGACATCACATCCTTCCCATACTCTTCAACGGATTTGCAATCCGCCAAACGAATACTCTTGAGCTTCCGCAGCAGACCCATCCGACGAGTCATTCCGCTGTCCTGGAACGCGCTCTTGAGATAGTTCCATGCTTCACGCGCAATCTTGGCTTCTTGAACCAGGCTGTAGTTGACCGGTGCTATGCTTGAACAAATTGTAGCCAGAGCACGTAACGAAACTTCATCGTCCACCACTGCGTCGTCCGCGGCATCCACAGCATACCAAGTTCCTTCCCGTATTAGCACCATCTGCGTTCCAAACGCCCAAGAACTGTAGTTCTCGGAGTTTTTCGGGTAATAAAACGCTGCTTGAGAATCGCGGAGGTCCTCTGGGTCTATCAACTTGGAGCATCCATCCGGCAGTCCAGAACTACCTTCCCTGGGTTTGGCCATTTTGAAATACTTCGTTTGAAAATATCTTCAAACTTGTTGTCTTCTGTAACTAGCAACCGTCGTGTGGTCCAAAACCTGTTAGTAAAGACACGTCTGGTTGTAAACAGGTTTGAACAACGAATGATTTATTCTCTCTCTCTCTCTTCTTGGCGTAACGCCCTCATTGGGACAAAGCCTGCTTCTCAGCTTAGTGTTCTATGAGCACTTCCACAGTTATTAACTGAGAGCTTCCTCTGCCAATGACCATTTTGCATGCGTATATAGTGTGGCAGGCACGAAGATACTCTATGCCCAAGGAAGTCAAGGAAATTTCCTTTACGAAAAGATCCTGGACCGACCGGGAATCGAACCCGTCACCCTCAGTATGGTCATGCTGAATACCCGTGCGTTTACCGCCTCGGCTATATGGGCCCCACGAATTTATGCTGGCCTGCTTACTCTCACAGAAAATTTGACGTTTGAGCGGTGCCGACACCGCTCAAACGTCAAATTTCGTGTAAGAGTAAGCAGGCCAGCAGAAATTCGTGCAGTAATCCATGGCAAAATCTCATAAATAATCCGTCAAAAAACGCATATTCTAATTCCGAAACCAAGTTGTGAATAACAAGTGTTACAAGTGAACAAAACTGTTTGAAGCGCGATTCAGCACGGTACATTGCTTTTGTTTTGATTCTTGCCCTGGTCGCGTTAGCTGTGGAGTGTCATGCTGCAGGATACTTGAACTGCAAAAAAATGGATCAACATTTGGAAAGGACATACGTATACACATTGGTAACTAAGGGCCGATTTCTTCACCTCGGCTTAACTCGTAAGCCAGGCTTACCCATATAGTTAAACCTGGCTTAACGCCTAAGCCAGGGTGAAGAAATCGGCCCTAATACCACTATCAGAAAGAGTAAAAATCGATCTTTCGGATAATGTTATAGCTTGCGTGATTTTCCTAATTTATTATTCAACGTTTACTTGTCTGCCTTTTACCATCATTTATGAAAATTATAGGGTTTCGACCTACGAACTTCGGGATACCTTTGACTGTAACCTCGCAATGGTCTTGAGTTACCTACCAGGCATTCTGAAATAGGGACACTTACCTTTTCCCAAGATGCTGTATTCGACATACACACCATGCGTCTCCACCGCATGTGACGGGAAGCTCTAATTTCGAAGCAAAACTCGGATGCAACAAACGAGGGATGCAAACTTGCACACAATATTGCATACGCCTGCAAAAGCTTCTACGAGCCTAGAATCTAGCTTGATGGAGCCGCATGGTTGGTGAATTTCAGTTGCACAGTGGGGCAACTTGTTGACGAATGCCGATTGCGACCAACTGCTGATCTTTGAATAAAACATGTTTGTGTCATAATTCTGAAAACTTATGTGGAATTATGAGGTATTTGTTGCTTAAACATAATTACACCACAGACAAACAGATAACCCATTTGGAACAAATTGCGATTAAAATCATCGTTACGAAAACACCCCAGTCGCCCAATCTAAATCATGCGCAAACCGCTAGGTGGCACAGACAAACAGATGTAGCACTCTGATAATTCTCATCATACACCGATTTAACGATCTATTTAAAAACTTGATAGTTGGCCAACTGACCATATGTGGCGCTCGCATTGTTTTTGTTCGAGTTTGACGTTTGCTCATTACCACCACCTAGTTGATGGTTGGCCAAACTCTGTTGTTTAAGCATTGGGCGAACATGTTTCCGTGAGCATGATTTGAATCGAAAAATGTTCGAAGTGTTACGTCTGTTGGTGTGTGTAGGTGACATTAGTAAGCAAATGTCAAACAGGAGTGAAAAAGATGCAAGCAATCTGAAGCAATACAAATTAGAACGATGAGAAGTCTGTAGAGTGAAGCTTCTATTTCTCTGTGAACCACTTTGATATAAAACAGCAACCGGGATTTCTTTCTCACAAGCATCAACAATCGCCACCAATTATTTAACATTTAAAATACATTTATTAATTTTCTTGTTTTTTTGTTTTCTTTTACGTTCACAGGACTAAGTTTCAACTCGCGCTTTTTCCGTTCGCTTTTGAACCGCTCTGCTTCTCCTTCTGCTTCTTTCCCTTTTAGCCTTCTGTGCGGCAACCTCAACCCTTAAGTTGGTTTTCCTCCTTCCTTCATACATTTTCCGAAAATGTTCCTGTTTCTCTCTGTCTTTGTTTTCCCAACTTCCACGCGAAGTGGATGTTCTTCTTGCTTTTTTCTCTCTTTTTATTTTCGCTTTCAACTAGTTCGTGTTTGCTTTGTTTGCTTCTGTGTTTTTGGTTTTTTTAATTTTATTTATTCATCATTTAATTCCTCACAGCATTTTGGTTTCATGTCATTTGGGTGTTTGTTTTTCTTTCTTTTTTTTTTTGGCTGTTTATAATGTTTTAAACTTTTTTCTTTGATTTGTTTTTTCTTCGTCAGCCGAAGCATTAAAGTTTCTCTGTTTCTTCTCCGTGTGTTTGTGTTTTTTTCTGTCTGTTGATTAAAGTTTTTTTTTTTGTTTTGTTCACTGTCAATCTATCAAAAATTGGAACCGAAAAGTTTTGTGTTGTTTTTTTTTCATCAATGCTTTTCAGCGGAATGTTTTGTTTCAGTGTCTCGCACACTTGCCGCCCGTGGCGATTTCCTTTGGAATCGCGCTTTTTTTTCTTGTTTGAGAGGTGTACGATGGACTGAATTGACTGGCACGCGCCCAACCAGTTCGATTGAATGGGAACAAAAACGGAGAACTTTATGGGAAATTGTTTTTTTTTTTCTTTGTACGGAAGTTTCATTTATGTACGATTCCTTTGCAATGTGGAGGCGAATTGTAATTTTTAACTGGAATCATTTCTCGAAACTTCCGGGTTGGGCGCGTTGGTTTGCTTAATAACTACACTTTTTTTTAGTAAAAATTAGTTACACTTTTATTTTCCATCATTTACTCTTCGTGTTTTATGTCTCATTTTTGTGAGATTCCTCTGTGTATTCAATTAAAACGTGTTTTTAAAGTGTTTTCTCACATCTTTCTTTCGTTTCATTTTCATATAAAAAATAAAGTTTCTGTTTGTGTGAGTGTACTTGACGTGTTTTTTCTCTTTTGTTCATTCACATTCCTCTAACTCAATAGATAAACAATTTCGCTCTAACAACGTGTTTGTTTTGCACTGCGAGATTCCTCTTCATCGTGTTCGTCCCCCTGTTTTGTATTCCTTTGCACTGCGTTTAGTGTAAATAGCTCATCTTCCCGTTAAATTCCCCCTCGCCAGCTACTAGTCAACGCCGCGTTTTGTTGGTTTCTCATCCCCAAATTCGCGGCCAAGTCGCGTTTGTGTTTTGCTATATTCATTTACCTATAACTGGCATCTCCATCTTAAGTTTTTTTTTAGTTTCAGTGTATGAGTGAGTGTATAAAAGAAACAACCCGAAAACGTAAACGTGTCGATGATCAATCGAAATCAGGCGTGTGCTTTGTCCAAGTGCACTAAAACGCGCATTTGGAGTGTCCAGATTGGATAAATCCCGAACGAAAATGCGATTAGTTTCGGATTCTTGCTGTCACCGATTCACACATTTTTTCGCGGAACATTTTTTTTTCCGTGTATTTGCTTTGTTGTTGTTTGTTGAATCCAGTGTTGCCATGCCAACTGCGAAGCCTTCTTGTAAAACTGAAACAATCCAGTTTTCTCTGACATTCAAATCCGCCTGCTGCGTGTGTGGCTTTCGGGTGGAGAAGCTACGGGCCGTTTGTTTATGGTTGATTAAACTCGATCTAGAGCCCCTTAACCGAGTTCAATCGATGCACTCACCCTAGGTTGTCACAAAACCCGAAAGACCACCGATGACGTTTCACTTTTCGCACGTTTTGGCATGGCAACCGCCGCTTCCTGTGTCGGTGTTATGTGTTTTATATGAGCAAGTTTAGTTGTGGTTTCTGTGTGTTGCTGTAGCTGTTTCTGTCATCAGTATTTGATCATTATATTGTCAAATTTATACAGTGATATATGAGCAAATTTATTTTTCCACTAGGTAATTATATCAAAAACTTCATCAAACTAGATTCGAATGGTAAAGAAATGAGTCAGAAGAAAATTTGTCGTTTTATCGTTTAAACGTCAGTTGTTAGAAACGCGAAAACTGTGAAATCCGTCTAGCGCTTATCGCGAGAGAATAACGGATTTTTCTTCCAAATAACTGAATTGTAAACAAACCGAACAGTTCTAACTTCAAATGTGACACTTTTAATTCCTATCACGTAAAGGTTTGACTCATCAACAATTGATATCGATAGAGCATAATAACTCAGAGAATCAAATCAGTCTTTTATCCATTTATAGTGGAAAATTTTCATTTTGTTTTTAAAAAACGCTTTTGTGTTTAATACTCTGTATATTTTTCGTAGTGAGCAGATAGTATTTTATTTTACAGTGTTTCTCCTGTCACCCGGAAGGGTGGCGAACAGTAGGCTGTGACGGCTGAACGCTCAGCCTTCGGCTCCAAGACGACCGTCGTCGCCAACGGCGTTGGTTTTGGAGATCAACGTCTACTGCGACAGCTGCTCGACCGAGAGCCGGGAGAACGATCTGACGTTTGCGCCGTGTTGCCATCTTCCGGGCTAGATTTTTTTTGGCACAAAGTTTCACTTGTTTTCTCGCTTCCCATTCCACTTAACACTAGAGTTAGAGATGCGTCTGTGTATGTGTAGAATTCAGTTGTCTTACAATCGATTCAATGAGTTGTTCACTGCAACTGTAGGAAAGTGTTAATATTTACATTTATCTTCTCTTTTTGTTTACTGTATCCCATATATTAACTCTAATTACTGCGCGGTTTCTTGCTTGAGAATTTGATGTTACTGTTCGAAACAAACACACTATCCTGTTTTAATCTGCTGTCAAACTGAACTTGGTTAATAGAACAATGTAAACAAGGCTGCTTCGTTTCGGTTTCAATTCCCAACAAATAATGGCGTTTTGAAGTAAGTAAAAATATCCTCTCTCTCTTTCCGTCCCTTGTATCATTAGATGCCAATATTTACACAACACCGAGATTTGATCTGGCATCGCTTTATTACCTATAAAGTATCTCTATATGCAAAATTTCTTACTCATTATTCGTAATGTCAATACTTCAATAAAGTTTGTTTATTAAAATGACATTTCTCTCGACCTTGGGCCGTCGGCGACCACGACCTGCCTGACAGCGCAGCTGGAGCGTTGCCGCGTCAGGCCTCTCACAATCTCCTTAGTAAACAAAATAAAAATCACCACATCTCAAAAGCAAAGTAAACAAACTCGCTCTCAAACGTCACACACAGCCATGTTGTTTCAAAATGTTAAACCCCCAGGGGTGTGGAACTTAAACTGTCAAAAACAAACAAAACAAAACATGTTTCACTAATCAAACAACTACAAAACTTGTTATGCTTCTCTCTGTACATCATCTCAATTCAATCGCGGCTTCGCCCCTCTCCCCGTTCCCGTCCCTCATGGCTCGTCTCGCCCCCGTCTCATTTCAGTAGTTTGCACAGGATATGTATAAAAAACTAGAAATATATAAAACATTCATATATTCATATAATATACTTTACTTCTGTTGTGGTTTTTTTCTTCTTCTGTATGTTCAATAGCTGTCAACGACTGTTTTAAATTTCAATTACACAGATCGTAGCAATCGAGTGTTTTTTTTTTTACTTCTTAAATTCTGTGTGTCAGTGTGTGTGTGTGGATCGTTGTTGGTGGAAACATCTGCTATGGAATTAGTAGGCGCTGACAAATCAAGAAAAGGGGTCGGACACTTGTCAAACGGGTAGCACATCTCGGATTCATAAATTTCTATAGTTACTTAATTTTTCTTTTCTTTTATGAGCTTGCGTGTGTGTGAATGTGTCTGTGTGTGTGAATGTGTCTGTGTGTTGAGATTAGCTTTTTTTCCTGTTTTAAGATTTCTATTTCTGCTCATAAAAGTTACAACCAGTTTCATAACCACACTAGTTATACGATAATGTTGTTGTTACTATTTTAGTCAAATCAACTTCACACATTTCCCCGTGTTCAACCAGGAGGGGGGGAGCGAGAGTGTCTCGCCCCTTTTCGTCCAGTAGTGGACCCACCCAAGGTTTAGATTTTTTTTCGTTGGCTGTCCGGTTGCTTTACCCTATAGTTGAGTGAGAATGCTTAATAAGACTGTGTAAAACGTCATGGCATGCTGCTCCAATACAAAAATAATAATTCGGGAGACAAAAATGTTTGCTAAAAATAGTTCAACGCTTTTGATGTCTGTTCATTTAGTTGTGTCAGTTTTTTTTGTTATATATATGCGATCTCAACCTTAGGTTTCTCGTTTAGTTGCTAGTTATTAGTGTGTAATAATCTCTCTCTCACTTTATTTCATTCTAATGTTAGCTGCCTTGATTTTCTGGTTTTTAACGTACTCATTTTCTCAGTGAGTGTGTGTGTGTGAATATGTCTCATTGATTTGAATCAGTTGCTTCAGTTTTCATTTTTTCTTCTAAATCTTAGTTTTTGTTGTTGATGTGATCAGTTCCACGTGTTTCACACGATGTTTTTTTCTGCTCTTCTGTTTCTCACTGCTACTTAAATGTCAGCGTTGCTGCTTCTGTTTGCGTTCGGATTTGCTCTTACCCTGGAAGAATTGCCGATGCGGATGAAATTTGCGACGACGAAGCAGGCGAAATTAGTGTGGTGGTGGCGGTGCCGTGCGGGAGACCCAGGTACTTCTCCTCGTACACTCGTTCCTGTGGAATTCCGTAGAAAAAAATCTATCAGTGTCAAATTTGACGTGGTGCTTTTTTCTAAGAATGCAGTACAAATATTATTGTCCAAATGGAATTTGCTAGTTTTCTATTTGTTTAATGCTTATGCCATAATATTTTTCCTCAGAAAAAAATAACTGCTGTACTACGCATAATTTTTCCATGTTGTATGATAATCTTTATATACATGGGTATCTGAAGGCCGGCTCCAGAGGCACGTTATCCTCCATGTGGGACATTTATGCCATATAGACATGGAACACTTATGTGCAGAAATTTATCTTAGAGCTCATGTTAACGATATAAACGTTAATTTGCATTACTGTAATGACAGACTTGCAGGGTCAGAAGTCTGTTAAGAGTCGGTTCATATATTTAGTCAAGCTCTTATAGAGTGTAAAGTAAGGGTATGTGCTATATGGAATTATGGAAGCCAATACGAAACGATATGAAAAAATCCCAATAATTCAAAGAAAATACAAAAAGAAATGGAATTCATTTTTTTTTCGTGAGATCGATGCGAAATTGGAATTCACTTTTCTCGGAACTAAAAGAAATTTTCCAATATTTTTAGAGAAATTTTCAAGATAAACGCGTTTTATCCGGTCCAGCAAAATAACTGAATTCAAATTACTTGAGCAATTCAGTTTGAGGTATATGCCTAGCATTACAGAATGCTGAGAATTGTTTTTCTGTAAGGACGACTTTTCCTGCAATTTTTGTATAACATTTTTTTGTGAAATACATTTGAAATACTCTTGAAAAACATCAACATTTACCCTAATATGCCCATTGTTCAGCTTTGCTATTATAAGCTGTCCCATGTTCTGTTTTTCAGCCTAAGTGGTCCTATGTTCATTTTTTTTTCTCAGAAGATGTCCTATGTTCAGTTTATACGTATAAAATGTTCTTCTGAAAATGATGAAGAGTGAGAAGTGAACAATGTAAAATGTGGAATGAGATGATTGAGTAAACTGTGGGGACTAACCTGTGAAGAGTGCAGAGTGTACGGCAGTGTAAAGAGTTTGATGTAATAAGTGAAGAATGTGCTGTGATAAGAGAAGCGAGTGCAGTGAAGCGTGAAAGCGTGAAGTGAGGAGTATGAAGTAGGCTGTGATGAATAAACAGTGAGGAGCGTAAGTAAAGCAGTGACAAGTGAGCAGCAAAGAGTAAGGAGTGAACAGTATATATTTATAAGTGAGCAATGAGAGTGAGAAGTGTAAGTGTTATATAATTCGTGTCTTAAGTACTACCGAGAAGTTTGTGTCATTTTGTGTAAACTGTGAATGTTTATACATAGCAGGTAGTGTTTGTGTTAAGTGTTGGGTTTTCCCAGCCAAACTCCCGACAGCGTTAAGGTTAACTAGAATAAGTATTTACCACTCTACGAGAAGATCACCATCATCCACTCACCGCAGTTCCAAAACCTATCGCCAGATGGAGGGTTAACATACTTGGGAGACCATGAGGGATGGCGTAATGGGGCCATTAATAGATCAGAAAATGGGATGAGGGGGCAATGATCGAGGTACGAGGTTATGGACCTCCAAGTGCTTGATCACTCCATGTCCCAGACTGACTTGCAGAAAGTTTGTCAATTGAGAAAGTCGACAACTAGAGATATTGGAAGAATCAGTAGGTATAAGTCGAAAGAACAGCCTATGATTTAAAGAAGGACAAATCTTTGATAAAACATTGGTAGTTTCAACGCCAACTAATCCCTGAATGACAACCTGAAGAAGTCATATTTGGGGTCATCCATTAAGTACGTTGCGCTCATGGAGGAAAAGGGCGATCTCACGAAAGTGTGACAAGCAATGCATTTATTATAGGAAAACCCCGTTCAATTTCGTCGACGATAAAAGTCCAGAACTGCCATTTTTGTTTGTTCAAAATCTTTCAAACAATTTTAATATAACGATTTAAATTTTGATGCATATTTCGCACCGTTAAGCACTATTTACAATTGGAATAGAAAAGCTAGCATCTAAAATTGCTTTTAAACGCAAAAATCTTTCATTTTAAGTGAAATATATCAAAAATTCAATTCATGTTGCACCAAACCAATGGTTTAATCTATCAAATAAAAATATACAATGATTTCAAAAATGGTTATCAAATGCTAAACCTACAAACTAGCAACACGGCCAAGCCAAAAACAAAGCGATCTGATTGCAGCAAACAGATATCAATTTCGACCCATCAGCGACTGGTCTCCGTTCGACAGCAAATTGGTCTCAAATTGGATAAATACGTGACACATCCTATCCTAGTTTAGTACTAGCTGTCCCGGCAAACGTCGTACTGCCTGCCTACTATGTTTTTTTTTGTCATACAGCTTCCTAGAGAAGTCCCTTAAAACTTCATCTGTATGGGAGCCCCTTTTTCCAGAGATCTTCCCTGGCCCCAAATGTATCCACATAGAAAGTTTTACGCCAATCGGTTCAGTAGTTTTCGAATCCATGAGGGTCAGACCATAGACTAATTTCAAGGCCTCGATGTACCAAAGAAATTTTGTGTGTCCAATCCGGTACCCAATAATATTCATTACCGTGTACTTATTTCCGTGTAAATTTCTTTTTGTATAAATTATATTTAGCGTGTTACACCGATCTGACAGTAAAGGACTAAATAATATATACATTACGTAATTGGGTACCGAGGATTGTTCACAATCTTGAAATAGTTGGAATCCCAAAATAAATACATTCGACTCTCCACCGTGCTCTCCACATTCGTTTTTGTTCTAGATTTGCTCTCCATATGTCGATTTGCCCATATTAACAGGTTGCTAGATCTAGTTACGATGGTGCAAAACATTCTGGGTAGGTATGCGAAGTGACATCTGTTTGTTGAAGGTTTTTCCTAGTTGCGGAGGGTTATTCAATTTAGTGTGCATTACAAATTGGTTATTCACTTCGATCTCTCCTTATGTCGATGATCCCTTCAATATCGAGATGTAGAGAGTCAACTGTAGTTAATGGGAAGAAAGAGAACAACTTTACCGTTTAATTATTTACGAACTCCAGCTGTAAACTACTAAACAAATGTTTTAACTAATATCAATTTATCTCTCTCAGACCAAACTAAAATAGCACTAGATAAAAGCCTAGGATATGCCGAAAAACTTTGTCGAAAACTGCAAAGTGATCCGTCGCATCTTGAATGTAGGTCCGCCATGTTTCTTGAAGGCGTCAGAGTATTTATGAACAGTATAGGGCGATTGTACGGCAGAGCGGACATTTTATCTTCTTGATAAGCTTCGTCGGGTGGAGGCATCAAAGTCTGATAGACTGGATTCGTTGATCAATTAAGGACTGACGGTGCAGCAGCTATGTGTAGGAAATTGATAATGTTATTATACAATAATGAGCAGATGATTTGCTTCGGTGTTCCGAGACATGTGCTCGTTGTTAAGGACAACGAGAAGAAATGGCTGAGACGTGGTGATATAAAGACGCTGTTTCAGAACGCAATTGAGGAATTATTTAGATTTTCTGTTAATCATCTGGTCGTGGTTTATTGAATCCATGATTGAATCATACTTTGGATTCGAGCTAGACCCTACACTATGCGACCACGAACCAGAAAGACAACTTTGCCTGATCTAGTCTAGTTCAGGCGGCGGCATGGTAATTTCAGTCAGTGGCGGCGGCGACTTCGGCGTCACGTTCATCAGAAAATTTAAAAAGTATTCCTCTGTCATGATAAATTCTAAGGTTACCATAACTTAGAAATTATGAATATGACAATTTTGTCGCCTTGTTTTTCCAAGCCGAAATATTAAAAAAAAAACACGTGAAGTAAATTTCTCCAGGTTTTTTCTTCAGGAATTCCTCTGAGACTCTACCAGACATTTCCCCATGAATAATCTCGAAAGATTCTTCAAGAAGCTCCTTCCCAGAATATCATCGGATATTCCTCGTGGGATTACATCATAAACTTTTGATGATATGAAGGGGGAGGATTCTTCAGGAGTCTTTTTATGATTCTTCCATCGATTCTTTCAAAAATCCCTTTAGGATTTATTTCTTAGTGTTTCTCCAGTAATACATCAAGAAATTATTATTATGGAAATAACTGCAGAGCATTCTTCACTTTTCCAGGAATTCCTTCAGAGATTTCATCAAGAAATTAAATTTATTTAGAAATTTATTTTGATGATTTCATGCATTTTTCGAGATTTGTTTTATATTTCTCCTGCTAAATTCTCCTCCGAAAATTCCTCGTTGCACTAAGGATTACTTCAGAAATTGTTTAAGGGATTTTTCCACTAATACTTTCCAGTCATTTTGAAAGAAAATCTTTCAAAAAATCTCCAGAAAATCTGCAAGAGTTCTTTCAGCGTTTGGTTCAGAAATATCTCCAGGAATCCCTCTAAAAATTTAATAAGAGATTTATTCAAGAACTCCTCGAGTACCTTTGACTACAATGTCTGCACAAATCGAGGATTTCTTCAGGAAAATCAATTCTCTCCAAGAAATTCTTTCCGGGGAATTCTAGAATAATTTCTCCAGTATTATTTATATAATTTCATAAAGTATGTCTGTAAAAATCTGGAAAAAATAAACTAGAGGCATCTTTGAAGGAATCTCAGGAGAAATTTCTCATGGGACCGCAATAGAAATTTCAAAAGGACACCTTCTAGAGAATTCTTCATTTCCGGACGAAACGCTGATATTAAAAAAAAAAAACTTGATGAATTTCTTAAAAAAAATGATCATGGAAAAATTTCTGGAGAAATGTTTGCTTGTTTGCTAAGATTCATGAAGAAATCCTTAAACTACTGAAGAAGTCTCAGGAGATATTTCAGAGGAGATTCCTGAAGCATTTTTTGAAGGAATCTGTGGATAAATTTCTGATGGAATCTTCGGCGGATTTCTTTAAAGGAAGAATATCTAGAAGAATCCTAGGAAAATTCCCGAAGGAATAATTTCTGAAGGAATACCTGAAAAAAAAAACTTGCTAGAATCCTTAAATATTAAGAAAATTTCCCGAAGAAATCCCCTGTCAAAATTCATGGAGGATATTCTGAAACAATTCCTGGAGGGATTCCTGAACGTTTTTTTTAAGGAATCCCTGAAATAATATCTGAAGAAACAATTAAACTGCTATAAAGATTCCCAGATAAATCTTATGAGAAATTTCCAAAGGAATTTCTATATAAATTTCGGAATATCTTAACAAATCCGAGTAACAATTCTCTCCTATACTTGGTTTGATTCCTGGAATAAATAAATTCTGGGGAAATGCATGTAGAAATACCTGGAGGAAATTCTGAAGGAATATCTGTATGAGTTTCAGCAGGAATCACTGGTAAACAGTGAATGAACTTCTGAAGGAATTCCTTGAAACATTCCTGCGGAATATTCAATGGAATCCTTGAAGGTTCGCTATATAGAAAATTTAAGGCGGAACTTATAGCATATTTAAAAAATATTTCTAAAGCAATATTTGGAAGGATTTTCGAAGAAATACCTGGAGAAATTTCTTAAATATTCCTACAGTTTTGATACTGTAAGAAAAAAAATCGCTGTACGTACATTTGAAATCCTTGGATGATTTTCTTGTAGAAACCCCGGAGAAATTTCTGAACTAATCCGTGGAGAAATTTCTCGAGCATGTAAGGTTTTCTTGAAGAATTCTTGGAGAAATTTCTGAACGTTCCTCTAGAGGAGTTTCTGAAAATTCTAGTGATTTTTTTGAAAAAAATCGTGGAAAATTGTTGAAGGATTCTGTGGATTTTTTATTAAATGATATCTGAAAAAAAAAATGCCTACATTATATTGAGCATTTATTTAGGATCAGGAATCGAATTATCCGTCATCGGATTCACAGCCTCAACCATTAGTAGGCTAACAGTAGTTTAGGCGGGAATCTGCCGAGGAAACTGTAAATAAGTCACCGTGAATATCGACGGAAATCCTCCAGGAATGTCTTACGTAAATGGCCATAAAAAATCCCCCAAGAGATATACCTATATGAAGAGAATGTGTTTGTGAATCTCTTGAAAATACCGCCAAGAATTTTGTTGATAATCCGTTAAGATATACCGTAAATCGGGGTCAAATTGATCTTCGGGTCCAAATTGATCACACGTTTTTCAGTTAGGTTTAGCATATTTTAAATAATTTCCTTTCAACTATCGTGCAGTTGGGAACCGATAATAAATGATATTTGCTTGGAAACTATTTGAAGTATGTTTTATCTAACGGAAAATCGTCTGTTCAATTTCGACCCGGAGATCAATTTGACCCCGGTTTACGGTACAACAAAAAATGCTAAGTACTTTTCAAGACAAAAATTAGGCAAGGTTGTTTAGGTGGCGATCACTGAATTCCTCCGCGTCGGCTAGAGTCCTGATCCGGTAAGAAAAGACTAAATGTACACACAATTTGAATTCTCTAAAAATGTTCAAATAAAAGCATTTTTTTTCCTACTTTGAGCTGCGCAAATTAAGGTCTTTTGCGAGGTTTTTTGCTTACCAGCAGTGTAAATATGTTATACATATCTAGACCAACATGTGAGAGGGCGTAACAACAATTGCATATTTCACTACTCCTGTTCCTTCTAGTCGTATACCCAATTGTTTAAGTAATCTTTTATGAGTAACAGATAGAGCAGACTCCCTTCTATCTGATAACGGGAAAAGTTTGAAGAAATGAAGTGAAATGTGCCAAGAAGGGACAGGAGAAGCTGAGACACTCGTGGTTCCGCCCTTTCCACATGTAGGTGTAGATATAACAATCTTTACGCCTGGCATACACGCACTAATGCGTGAACTCCTATGCAAAAAATAATTAATTCAATTTTGCACGACGACGTTACGACACGCACAAAACATGCTTCGCTTCGGCTGCTCTCGGCTACCACGATCGAACTGGAGGAGAAATGAGGAGAAATATTGAAACACGAAATCAAACTTTTCTGATTTACCTCAATATTTGCATCAATATATTAATGTCGCCTTAAGCGGACCCCAGACGACAGAAGTATTGACAATATTTTTATTGTCAATAATTCTCGACAATATTTCCACCGAGTTTGACCCGGTTCATCCACACTGAGTCGGTCCACACTATAACGGGAAAACGCCTTTCTTCTCACGAAATGCAAATTAACACGGTTAGCAGGTCCAAGTAACAAAACTACTGATTATTATCACGCGTGATACGAAAGAATTACATCGAATAACAAAGGATTATCTAATTACGACCGGCTAGGCCGCGAGGAAGCCCACTGCTCTTGGCGAGTCCTCAACCACACTAAACTCTATCGTGCTGCTCGGTATTCTCCCAACTCCTTTCCTCATTAGAACCAGGGTTGAAGTTCGGTGGGTTACAGCTCCCCCCCTCAGCAAACACAGCGTCGATGGAAGTTTGCGGTTTCCAGGGATGTACGAAGGGTTTCAGCAAATTGATATGGAACATACCACGACACTTTACTGAATTTGGGTACTGCAACACGAACACATCTGGCTGCACGACTTCCTTGACTTCGTAAGGACCTTCATATATGTTGAGGAACTTTTTGATGATGGAGTCCGGTTCTGATGACGACGGATTCTTAAAAGAACCTTAAAAGAACCAGATCGCCAATTGAAAAAAAAAGCTGTCTGCTGTGCTGCATTTCTATTGCGGCGGTTCGCCTTTCGCCGTAACACAAGGTGAACACGTTTCAGATCCACGCTATCGTCGCCTAAATCAGGAAACCGGAACAGATCTTGAAGAACATCATTTGGTTTCCTTCCGTATTGTAGCTCGTACGGTGTAGTTTCAGTTGTTTCATGGTATGCACTGTTAATCCAGTTTGCAAATTTTCCCAGGTTTTTAGCCCACGATCGATGGTTTTCTTGGCAGTAGGACCGGCACAACCGTGAAAGTTCTCGCATACTACGTTCTACCGGATTTGCCTGAGGGTGTCGCACTGATGTAAAAAGCAGCTTTATATCACTCTCTTTCAGCATTCTTCCCCAGTATTTCGCTGTGAACTGTGTCCCTTGGTCACAAAGGACTGCTTGTGGCTTTCCCAACTGGTGCACCCGTTTCACTAACTTGTTCCAAAGCACCGGAGATGTAGGCTTCTTCACACTATCGAAAGTAATAAACTTAGTGAACACATCAATGATCACAAAAACGTACTTAACACCCGCAGGTCCTGGAGGCAACGGTCCAAACAGATCGACAGACCACAGTTCATTCGGCTCCTTAGGTATTATACTGCGTGTCGTCCCCAGAAGAGTGCGCAATGAAGGCTTTGACTTTTGACATGTGAAACATGCACAAATGTAAGCTTTTGTCTGTCTTCGCATTCCCTTCCAAAACACTGAACGCCGGAGTGCTTGGAACGTCTTTTGTAATCCAAAGTGTCCAGAGTTGTCATGGTAGAATCGCAAAATGGCTTCTATCATAGTTTTCGGGACTGCTATCCTCCAATACCCTTTTCCGCCAACGTTGATGAACAAGACCCCGTCTATTTTCTTATACTCGTGCCGCCCCTGATTTATAATAGTCTGCTCTGCTTCGCTCCATACCTTCCCCAGTAATTCGTCATGCGATTGTTCTTTTGCCAGTCCAAACATAAGTTTCCGAAAATCCTTGACTTCGCCTTGCAGCCTGGCGACGACGAGACGCCTCTCCAACCCACGAGAAGAATGTTCTAGCATTTCCGGAAACCGGGATAAAGCATCCGCCATTTGATTATCCTTGCCGCGGCAGTAAACAATGTCGAAATCGAATTGTTGAAGAAACAAAATCCAACGAGTCAGTCTTCCAGTAAGCAGCTGGCAACGTTTTAAAAACGTTAGAGCTTTGTGGTCGGTGTACAAAGTGAAACGCCCTCCCAGAAGATACTGTCGCCATTTATGGAGAGCCCATACCACCAGCAAGGCCCTCTAACTCGGTAGCAGTATAGTTGGCTTCCGCAGGTTGAAGAACACGGTTAGCATAGGAAATTACTCTTTTGTCGCCTTGGCCATCCCATTGGAACAAAATAGCTCCCAACCCGAACGATGAGCTATCGGTCTGCACGCAGAATTCTTTACTCTGCATGGGATATCGTAGCGTAGTGTGATAAACAAACAGACCCTTTACAGATGTAAATGCGTTGCGCTCTACTGGTCCCCACTTCCAACCAACATTTGTTCGCAGCAGAGCGTAAAGCGGTTGGGCGACCAGGGCATAATCTGGCGTAAATCGAGAGACGTAACTTACTAGGCCCGAAAAACTCTTGAGTTGCTTTAGGTCTTCCGGTTCCGGGTAGTTATCAATTGCAGATAATTTATCCGGATCGATCGAGACCCCATCCTTCCCCACAATGTGTCCGAGAAATTTCAAGCTCGATCGGCAGAACTTGCTTTTTTCCTTGCTGATTGTCAGTCCTGCTGCTCGAAGTTTCTGGAACAAAGTTCGAAGATGCTCAAGATGCTCCTGGAAGGTCCTTGAATGCACTAGCAAGTCGTCCAGGTACTTTTGTATAAATTCCAAAATTTCGGGTCCTAGTATCAGAT
Organism: Aedes albopictus; assembly: GCF_035046485.1. Classification (NCBI taxonomy): domain Eukaryota; kingdom Metazoa; phylum Arthropoda; class Insecta; order Diptera; family Culicidae; genus Aedes; species Aedes albopictus. The sequence goes on from NC_085136.1 coordinate 27,946,316, forward strand.
CCATCGCTCTCGAAAAACTGGCTACCGCGGTGTTCAACCCAAACGGCAGTACGTTGAAGACGTAGCTCTTCTGATCGAACAGAAATCCCACGTATTTTCGATGCTCTTTTTTAATCGGAATTTGCCAGTCAGAATGGTCAGATCTATCGAAGAGAAAATCTGAGCACCAATGATGCAAATGATCACCTCACTAGTGCTCATCACAACTCATCAACTGTATATTTATCGCGTGCGATTGAACTGTGCACTGATCAGCGATGACCAGCAGCAAAGAGGTGGCAAAACGAACATGATGTAAATCACAAACGATTTTGCACACATCTGACTGGGCCGTCACACGCTCGCCCGAACAGCCGAACCATACCGAATAGGTTGGTTTGCGAAGCTACGGCATGAACGCTCGACACGCACACAGAAGCAACATTCGCATGTACCGATACCATACTAATAAAGCTTCCAGCCAACGATGCTTCGCGACCCAGTACGGAGGGTTAGCCTAACATTAGCCTAATGTGAGACTAACTGGCCAGCATGTTAGGCTAACTTTTTGTCTCACTTTTGCCTAATGTTAGTCTAAAATTAGACAGATATGACACACTTTTGTTAGACATGTTGCAAATTCGAAACATGTTTGTTAGTCTAACATTAGACTAACGTTAGACATGTTTTAGTATGGGCTGTTAGACGAATGTTAGGCATATATTTTATGCTGCTTGTTTTCATTCCAGCTGTCATTCGAGCAAGAAGTGTGATTGTAGTAGTGAACTTTTATCGGCGTTCACTACTACAACCACACTTCTGCCTCGAATGAAAGCTGGACGAAACATATTTAATTGAAAAAATCGGAGCCTGTTTTAATTTTAATTTTTTATTTTATTTCAATTTAAATTTATTTCAATTTTAATTTTAGATTTAATTTTAATTTTAATTTTAGATGTAATTTTAATTTTAATTTCAATTTTAATTTTAATTTTAATTTTAATTTTATTTTTAATTTTGATTTTAATTTTAATTTTAATTTTAATTTTATTTTAAATTTTAATTTTATTTTAAATTTTAATTTTAATTTTAATTTTAATTTTAATTTTAATTTTAATTTTAATTTTAATTTTAATTTTAATTTTAATTTTAATTTTAATTTTAATTTTAATTTTAATTTTAATTTTAATTTTAATTTTAATTTTAATTTTAATTTTAATTTTAATTTTAATTTTAATTTTAATTTTAATTTTAATTTTAATTTTAATTTTAATTTTAATTTTAATTTTAATTTTAATTTTAATTTTAATTTTAATTTTAATTTTAATTTTAATTTTAATTTTAATTTTAATTTTAATTTTAATTTTAATTTTAATTTTAATTTTAATTTTAATTTTAATTTTAATTTTAATTTTAATTTTAATTTTAATTTTAATTTTAATTTTAATTTTAATTTTAATTTTAATTTTAATTTTAATTTTAATTTTAATTTTAATTTTAATTTTAATTTTAATTTTAATTTTAATTTTAATTTTAATTTTAATTTTAATTTTAATTTTAATTTTAATTTTAATTTTAATTTTAATTTTAATTTTAATTTTAATTTTAATTTTAATTTTAATTTTAATTTTAATTTTAATTTTAATTTTAATTTTAATTTTAATTTTAATTTTAATTTTAATTTTAATTTTAATTTTAATTTTAATTTTAATTTTAATTTTAATTTTAATTTTAATTTTAATTTTAATTTTAATTTTAATTTTAATTTTAATTTTAATTTTAATTTTAATTTTAATTTTAATTTTAATTTTAATTTTAATTTTAATTTTAATTTTAATTTTAATTTTAATTTTAATTTTAATTTTAATTTTAATTTTAATTTTAATTTTAATTTTAATTTTAATTTTAATTTTAATTTTAATTTTAATTTTAATTTTAATTTTAATTTTAATTTTAATTTTAATTTTAATTTTAATTTTAATTTTAATTTTAATTTTAATTTTAATGTTAATGTTAATTTTAATTTTAATTTTAATTTTAATTTTAATTTTAATTTTAATTTTAATTTTAATTTTAATTTTAATTTTAATTTTAATTTTAATTTTAATTTTAATTTTAATTTTAATTTTAATTTTAATTTTAATTTTAATTTTAATTTTAATTTTAATTTTAATTTTAATTTTAATTTTAATTTTAATTTTAATTTTAATTTTAATTTTAATTTTAATTTTAATTTTAATTTTAATTTTAATTTTAATTTTAATTTTAATTTTAATTTTAATTTTAATTTTAATTTTAATTTTAATTTTAATTTTAATTTTAATTTGAATTTGAATTTGAATTTGAATTTGAATTTGAATTTGAATTTGAATTTGAATTTGAATTTGAATTTGAATTTGAATTTGAATTTGAATTTGAATTTGAATTTGAATTTGAATTTGAATTTGAATTTGAATTTGAATTTGAATTTGAATTTGAATTTGAATTTGAATTTGAATTTGAATTTGAATTTGAATTTGAATTTGAATTTGAATTTGAATTTGAATTTGAATTTGATTTTGAATTTGAATTTGAATTTGAATTTGAATTTGAATTTGAATTTGAATTTGAATTTGAATTTGAATTTGAATTTGAATTTGAATTTGAATTTGAATTTGAATTTGAATTTGAATTTGAATTTGAATTTGAATTTGAATTTGAATTTGAATTTGAATTTGAATTTGAATTTGAATTTGAATTTGAATTTGAATTTGAATTTGAATTTGAATTTGAATTTGAATTTGAATTTGAATTTGAATTTGAATTTGAATTTGAATTTGAATTTGAATTTAAATTTAAATTTAAATTTAAATTTAAATTTTAATTTTAATTTTAATTTTAATTTTAATTTTAATTTTAATTTTAATTTCAATTTTAATTTTAATTTTAATTTTAATTTTAATTTTAATTTTAATTTTAATTTTAATTTTAATTTTAATTTTAATTTTAATTTTAATTTTAATTTTAATTTTAATTTTAATTTTAATTTTAATTTTAATTTTAATTTTAATTTTAATTTTAATTTTAATTTTAATTTTAATTTTAATTTTAATTTTAATTTTAATTTTAATTTTAATTTTAATTTTAATTTTAATTTTAATTTTAATTTTAATTTTAATTTTAATTTTAATTTTAATTTTAATTTTAATTTTAATTTTAATTTTAACTTTAATTTTAATTTTAATTTTAATTTTAATTTTAATTTTAATTTTAATTTTAATTTTAATTTTAATTTTAATTTTAATTTTAATTTTAATTTTAATTTTAATTTTAATTTTAATTTTAATTTTAATTTTAATTTTAATTTTAATTTTAATTTTAATTTTAATTTTAATTTTAATTTTAATTTTAATTTTAATTTTAATTTTAATTTTAATTTTAATTTTAATTTTAATTTTAATTTTAATTTTAATTTTAATTTTAATTTTAATTTTAATTTTAATTTTAATTTTAATTTTAATTTTAATTTTAATTTTAATTTTAATTTTAATTTTAATTTTAATTTTAATTTTAATTTTAATTTTAATTTTAATTTTAATTTTAATTTTAATTTTAATTTTAATTTTAATTTTAATTTTAATTTTAATTTTAATTTTAATTTTAATTTTAATTTTAATTTTAATTTTAATTTTAATTTTAATTTTAATTTTAATTTTAATTTTAATTTTAATTTTAATTTTAATTTTAATTTTAATTTTAATTTTAATTTTAATTTTAATTTTAATTTTAATTTTAATTTTAATTTTAATTTTAATTTTAATTTTAATTTTAATTTTAATTTTAATTTTAATTTTAATTTTAATTTTAATTTTAATTTTAATTTTAATTTTAATTTTAATTTTAATTTTAATTTTAATTTTAATTTTGATTTTAATTTTAATTTTAATTTTAATTTTAATTTTAATTTTAATTTTAATTTTAATTTTAATTTTAATTTTAATTTTAATTTTAATTTTAATTTTAATTTTAATTTTAATTTTAATTTTAATTTTAATTTTAATTTTAATTTTAATTTTAATTTTAATTTTAATTTTAATTTTAATTTTAATTTTAATTTTAATTTTAATTTTAATTTTAATTTTAATTTTAATTTTAATTTCAATTTTAATTTTAATTTTAATTTTAATTTTAATTTTAATGGATTTATTTTTCAGATTTTTCGATTATTTATCAAAAGATTTCTTCAGAAATTTCTCCATAGATTTCTTCATTCATGCCTCCTTAGTTCATTGTCTGTATTTTTTTTACAGTTTCCATCAAGAATTTTTGAATGGTTTAACACTTTTTTTTAGTTAAATTCTGCTGAAATTCATCTGAGAATTATGCAGATCTTTCTGTGAGCATAGCTCCATAGATTTAGTCGGTAATTCCTCCAGAAAATTCCACCATAGATTTTTCTGGGACAATTCCAGTGATTTATTTGAGAATTGCTGCACAGATCCCTTCAAGAATTTCCCAAAAAAAATCTTTGATAATTCTTCACAAATGTCTCCGAAAATTTATTTAAAGATTTCTAAGAGAATTACTACAGAGATTCCTTCTTTCAGTTTTCCAGATATTCTTTTGCCTAGGAATTGTTCCGTTAATTCCGCAAACGATTTTTTTTTAAATTCGTTTGAAGATTATTTTGAAAATTTGATTCCGTCTTAAATTTTCTCTCAAATTACTAAGTTCTTTTTTCTGCAGAGATAGCTTAGGAAACTATACTAGAGAACCCTACTCGGTCGGATCCAGCAAGTATTTCAAAAGATCTTTCAAAGATTCATTTTTTTAGCCACACAGATTCTTTCAAAAAAATTTCCGGAGATTTTTTGAGAATAGATTCACAGTTTTCTGCCGTTTTTTTTACACAAATTTCTTAGTCTACTTTTCAACAGATAAGTATGTACATTTCATCCAATATTCCATCGAAAATGTATTCCGAGGTTTATTCAGAATTTTCCAGCAATTCCTCCAGATTTTTCTGGAGAGTTTTCTTTGTTCAATGCCTCCAATTTCCAAGAATTTCTTCAAGAGTTTTCCAAGTTTTTTTTTTGTTTTTCCACAAATTTCTTTGGGAACGTATCTATAGATTTCTTCGTTGACATATCTAGATATTCTTCCAGAGATTCCTATGGAAACATTTTTAGTATTTTTTTTTATACTTCGTTCACAAATACCGTCGGGAGTTTTCCCACAAATTACTTCGTTTATTTCTTCAAGGATTATTTTTAGAATTTTTTGATTATTTTGATAATTTATCCATTGTTTTTTCATGATTTTCTGAAGAGATTATTTTAGTCATTCATTCAGGGATCAATTTGAGAATTGCTACACCGATTTTTTCAGATCAGAAGATTCTATCAACAACATTGTTTTGTGCAATCCTCCAAAAATTCATTCGGGATTTTTTCAATCCTGAAGAAATTCCACAGAATTGTTTCAGAGATTCCTTGATCAATTTATCCAGAGGTTCCTCAAGCCTTTCTCCAAAGGTTTCTTTATTCATTTCTCCATAGATTCTTCCTGGAATTCCTTAAGAGATTCCTAAGAAAATTCTTTCGAGATTCTTTCGGGAATATCTCCAGAGACAATTACAAAATTTCGTACACAAGTTTTCAGTTGAGACGGAATTGTTCACCTTATATTTATGCATAGAAAATTCCATGCCTGGATCGCTCAAGAAACCGATGTTCTTTGATCGAAGTACGCAGTTGCGAAGAATTCCAATTTCAAATGATAGTTACTTTAGCAAGTTTTTGCCAGAAATCGAGGATTTTTCTTGATTACTTCAGCGATTAATTTGATCATTTTCGCTTATATTCTTTGAAAAATTGCATTCTGGTATTTCTATGGAAATTTTTCCAATGATTATGTCGATATTACGCCTAAAAATTTCGTTCGGAATTTTTTCCACAAATTCCTATATTTCATTCTTTTTAAATTTTTTTAGAGATTAATTTCAAACACTTCATCGAAAATTAATCCTGGGTTTTATGGGTTTCCTTCACATTTGGTGGGAATTTCTCAAGAAATTTATTTAAGAATTGCTCCACAGTTTCCTTCGAGATATTAACAACACAATTGATTTGTTCAATCCTCCAGTAATTGGTTCAGTAATATTTATAGAAATGCAGGGATTCCTTAGAAAATTTATCCACAGATTCCCTTAAGAATTCCCCAAGAATATTCGGTGTTCAATCAAATTTCTCCAGAGATTCTGAAGAAAATTCCACCAGAGATTTTCCGGGAACTACTCTAAAGTCTCATTCAAGAATTACTCCATTGATGAAATCTTCAAACAGTAAAAAAATGTTAATTGCTCCACAAATGTCTTCGAAAATTTATTCGAAACTAGCTGTCCCGGCGAACTTTGTCTTGCATCGCACTCTAGATTATTATCATATCGGTTGTGTTGATTTTCTTCCCAGCTCATAAAAAAACAGTACTTTATCAATTTTCTTACTTTTTCAGTTAATTTTCGTAACTAAACTATTTCTGCTTATAAACACAGCCACCCTGAAAGCAAATCGAACGGTTCAAAAATCATGCTCATCGGTTCATCCGTTCGTGAGTTTTGCTGCCTCAAAGGAACTTCAAACTCATTTTTATATATAAAGATAGATACTTCCTTCAGAGATTCATTCGTTAAATTTTTCAGATATTCTTTTGAGAATATCTCCTGAATTAGTTTCGAAAATTCCTCAGGAAATTCTTTGAAAAATGCCGTCCGGATTTTTCTCACAATCAACTTCGGTCTTTCCGCCAGAGAGTATTTTAATAATTTCTTCAATTGGCATTAGCTGACGCTCACTCCGCTGAACTATTGTACGTTTTGGAGTCATAATCACCCCTATGCACGACTAGGGTTGATAAATTAATCAGATTTGCTCCAAGGAGTAAGTATTGGGAACTACGAAGCAAATTACCACAGTTGATCATGTGCGCGAAGGACCGATTTTTTTAACGTGGGGAAGCATAGGAAGTCAATTTTAAATGCTACTGAAAAATTTAACTCATTATTTAATTAAAAACTGATTGATGTACGGGTTAAGAAACTTCGATGTCTACCGAATCAGTGCATTATTAAAATAAAAACAATCAACATGCCATGCTCAAAAGTTTGCTAGTTGAATTTCTCATCTCGTGCATCAACCCGTTTTTAATTAAATGTTGTTTAGAATTTTTTAGAAGTATTTTAAAATCGACTTTCTATGCTTCCCCATGTTAACAAAAAAACGATGCTTCACGAATACGGTAAACTTTTGCCAGGTGGCAGCAGCGTACCTTCGAACTCTCGAATTGTCATCTTGCGACACAAAAGTCAGATTAGTTAAATAATTTAAAAAAAAAAAATCAAAATAGCTCCAAGAAGTTCCATGAGATCTGACATTGTACACTGATAAAATTATCCATATTGGTTATATGTGTTAGATTTTTGCAATTAGTTTTCACCAATACAAGACATATTCAACACACATACTGCTGGATTTTTTTACGTTTCAAAAATATGTGTGAGCGATATATAGTTTGTTATACATCCTTTCAAGCATTATAAATCATTTGAAATAATTTGTATTTGCTTCAGTTTTATGAATATTTTATATTTCTCAGCCCACATCAATACTTTCGAATGCAAAAAAGATTTAAAATCACTTATCACACATATATTTATTGGCCATCGAGACCAGAATTGAATTTAACTACAACAAATAAACTCAGAAACACATTAGCACCAATCCTTCGGTTTCGAGCTCGTCGGCAGACTGGCAGAATTTTTCTCCTCAAAATTATCATCGAGTTATTTGGGCAATTCTTGGAATTTCTTCGGGAGCACCTGAAAAAAATGTTAATAGAAACATGCAACATAAGTATTCCAATACAGCAAGGTCACATAAAGCCATCAATTACTTTTTCGATATAGTTTTCCATTAAGAGGTTTGGATGGATCCTCCGTGGCCCATAGTAGCTCCAGGGTTTCCTGGAGAAATTGCTTCGAAGCCAACGAGAATTCCAGTTCGTAACGGTCTGACGCTACCTAAGAATATATAATAATAAAATTATATTTCAATTAGAAGCTAGAAACGTTATTCGGAAGTAGATTTACTCACCTGTTCGTCTCAGAGAAGCTCACGTGTTTAGCTATGTTGCTGTTGGAATCAAAACAAATTTCAAAAACTACTTCAATAAATTAATCAAAATTGCTCCAATGAGTTCCCTTTGAACTGGGATATTACAACAATATTAACCCTAAAAGGGATACCTTCAAGGCCTCAGTTTCGTCACCTCGCTGAGTGTGTTCCATCAAAGACGAGATCTGAAAGGCGCCTGGGGTCCAATGGACACCAGGCATCCCTTTTAGGGTTAAACATGAATAAATTAATCAAAATTGCTTCAAGGAGTCTTCTAAGAACTGTGATCTTACAACAACAATTCATACACATAAATAAAATCTCAAAATAAATTAAATAAATTTATCAGAATCACACCAAGGAGTTTCCTAAGAACTGTGATCTTACGACAACAATTCTTAGCGTAAATAAAATCTCAAAATAATTTAAATAAATTTATCAGAATCACACCAAGGTGTTTCCTAAGAACTGTGATCTTACGACAACAATTCTTAACGTAAATAAAATCTCAAAATAATTCAAATAAATTTATCAAAATCATACTAAGGAGTTCCCTAAGAACTGTGATCTTACGACAACAATTCTTAACGTAAATAAAATCTCAAAATAATTCAAATAAATTTATCAAAATCATACTAAGGAGTTCCCTAAGAACTGTGATCTTACGACAACAATTCTTAACGTAAATAAAATCTCAAAATAATTCAAATAAATTTATCAAAATCACACCAAGGAGTTTCTTAAGAACTGTGATTTTACGACGAAAATATTCAACATGAATGAAGTTTAAAAAAATATTTCAATCAATTAATCACAATTGCTCATTACAACAATATTAAATATGAATAAATTAATCAAAATTACTTCAAGGAGTTTTCTATGAACTGTTATCTTACAACAACAATTCTTAACATAAATAAAATCTCAAAATAATTTAAATAAATTTATCAGAATCACACCATGGAGTTTCCTAAGAACTGTGATCTTACGACAACAATTCTTAACTTAAATAAATTTTAAAAATAATTTAAATAAATTAATGAAAATGGCTTCAATGAGTTGTATAAAAATTATGATCAAAAGATTACAATTTCCAATACATTTCAAATTTGACAAATATTGTTAAACAAAATGAACAAAATTTCTCCAAAGAGATCCATAAGAATTGCGATCTTGCGATATAAATTCTTAACGCAAGTCGAATTTGAAAAAAAAATATAATTAAGCAATCAATACGAAGTCAAGATTTCTCCAGGAAGTTCCATATAAATGGTGATCAAAAGGCTCTAACTCTTATCACAATTCAAATTCAATACATGTCAAAATTTCAAACAAGTTTTAAATATAGCAATCATAATCGCTCCAAGGAGATCCATAAGAATTATGATTTGGTGGAAACCGTTTCTTAAAACAAGTAAAATTTAAAAATAATCCTTTTAACGCATTCAGAATTGCATCCAGAGTTCCGTAAGAAGAGATGAAAAATTACTTAAATACCTCTTACTTGTTGGACTATACGTTGCTCCGATGAACCCACGCTAAGTGATGAATGCTTCTCCACCCACTGGAACCGCAATTGGTTTCTGTCCCCGTGGATGTTGAGTCGCAGTCGCTGACCTCTCCGTGGTTCTGTGCAGAATATTATTTTCGGCTGTCGGTCTTACAGCATCAGTGCTATTTTAATATATATTTGGTGTATTTCGTTATTCATGCGATTCCACCAAATGCCGTTTTGATTTCTCACAAAGACACTCTCTACAGCCACTTTCACTTAATAGGTAACATCATTATCACACCATTTCACTACTCATATTTTTTTTTTCAATTTTTCTTTCTTCTCCTTTTTTTATTTCTTTGAGCACTTCCACAGTTTTTAATGAAGGGCTTTTTTTGCCTCCCATTGCATGAATTTCTATATTGTGAAGCCAGCACAATGATACACTACCCCCAGGGAGTCGAGAAAATTTTCCCGACCGGACCATAGCCGTAACCATTAGGCGAATTGAAGACCCAACTACACAACTAATCACGGTTTCCATCTCCGGAAGAAGCGCAAACACTTATATCAATGGAATACCTGCAGCATAGAAACGCGTGTAAACCTCCGGATACAGAGGGTTCGCGAAACGGTTCTTCTTCATCGCTTCCATCTGCCAAACATTTTCCAGCCTCCAACTGCCGGAAGAACACGGAAAATGCGGTTTCGGTGGGTTAATGTTGTACCCGTAATGACTCCACCGACACGACGCGAGAAAACGACAATCAATTCCGGCGATGATTCTGGTCCCGGCGACAGTAAGACTAGAACAAACCGGACGCGCAACTCTTTTTATTTTCTCGACCGACGGACCCGATTTTTATTTACAACTGATGCTTTGTTGCTTTTTTGACTGCCTTTTCTGCAACTGTCAACGATGCGCGAAAAAATCGAACACTCAGCATAATTTCGGGGTTATGATTTATGCTTTCCGAAATTTTTCGATGAGCAACATACCTAACAAATGCCTAACAGTGTCGAACGCCTAACTTCCTCCGTGCTGGGGATAAGCTGTCGAAAAGCATCGAAAGCGATGAAAAGAGATGCTTGGCTAGAACGCAACGGCTCAACGGCGAAAAGGAAGAGTCAACTATGCTGATTAGTGTTGAGTCCGCTCGTGTGCTACTCGTATGGGAGCTTGATTGAATAAAGCGAGGATGGGTGAAAACGTATTCGTTGTCGAAAGCAAATCGCATCATTTCGCGAATGTTTTCATCAAATAGCAAGCTTGCTGAGCACTTTCAAGCTTTTGTAGCATTTTCTGAATCTCCGGCGGTTTCTCGTTGTCCCTTTCCAGCACGCGATTGAGCCGCCGGGCATCTAGACAGACTCGAACATCTCCTGACTTCTTCGCTGTTACCACCAGAGGGTTTATGAAGGCGGTCGGTTCTCTGGAAATGACTCCCCACTCTTCCATCTTCTTGATTTGTGACCGCACTCTATCCATATACCAGAATGGGATCGGGTATTGTTTCTGGACAAATCCGGTGTCGTCCTTCACACGTATCTCGTGTTCGTATTGGTGTGACCGTCCTGGTCTATCCGAAAAGATATCGTCGAATTCCATCAGTAATTCCTTTAACTGCAAATCGTCCGACTCGGTCAATTCTAGCTCGCCAAACACAGGTGATGAAGCTCCAAATTTATCTGTTCGGTCATCTGTTGCTAATTCTACTTCAACCGCATTCACCGCGATAGACTCGTTTGTGCCCGTACCGCTACCTTGGAATGGCAAGATCAAAGTTTTCCCGTCGATCTGGATTTTGAGTTCACGGGATTCAAACTCGAGCTGTGCTTTGAGATAGTGAAGCGTGTCCATCCCGCAAAGATCAACGGATTACAGAGCTCTTCAACCACGATCAGAGCTACGTCGAAGTATTCTACTTGTACTTGAACCGGTATGAAAACTTGGCTGGAAACTGTTTTCTTTTTTCTTCCAAAAGCACCGTGTATTGTCGTCCTTTGCACAGGGAGCTCCCCAAGGTAAGCACCTCGTGTCTTCAGTTCGCGGTACAAAGCTCCATCTATACAGCTAAGTTCGCTACCACTGTCGATCAAAGCTGGTTTGGTCAAGCCATCCACCTGAACTGCTATTAGCGGGGACCTCTCGACAGGGTTACCAGCGTGGTAGCTCTCGGTCTGCTCATACAACAGCTCCTCCGAATCGACAAATATGTTGGCTACGGTCATCCTCGCTTTCATCCAGGATTTCAGCAGTAGTCGCTCTCACGGCACGATTGTTCACGCCGCTTTGTGGATTTTCGTGGTTTCTCCCATTATCCGCTGAATTCCTCCAATTTCTGGGCCCTGCAGATTCTACGGTGTGTCTTCCTTCTACACGTGGTCTTCCAAAGGAATTGGCAGGATTTCTTTGGCAGCTATTGATAAGATAATCTTCCGTCTGTAGCAGTGTAAAGGCGCTTTTAATATCCACGCAAGTGGCTAACTTGGTAGCAACATCTTGCGAGAAATGTTGGCTAATGTGGAATACTAGCTCAACTTCTGGGGGTGCTGTGCTCAAATGGCGGGCTTTGGCCACAAGTCCGAGGAAGTATTCTGCCATTTGTGATGGGTCTCGTCGTCTGTAGTTGCCATGCATGAGCTCGTCTCGAACTAATCTTTGGGTCCTTTGACCCCAAAATTGCTGAAGAAAGTGGTTGTGGAAGTAGTCGTAGTTGATGAAAAGGTAACTAAAACCTCTAGCCCAAACCCGAGCATCCCCTCTCAAACAGGACATCACAAATTGGATCTTGTATCTTGGATCAACGCCAGAAGAAAGGACGTACTGCTCTACTTCCTGAAGAAATTCGATCGGATGCTGTACTTCGATATCGCCATTGAATGTAGGCTTTGTAATGTCATAGCCTCTCCTCGTTCCATTTTCGCTACCCGGATAAAAACTAACTATAGGGTGTATGGTGAAAACCATTCCTGCACCATACATTGTACCAGCTACAATAAAGTGTATTGTAATGAAATGGTTCGCTATACTATACATTTACATTGGATTTTTATGTACCAATATCACAGAGAACAGACATTTAAGCTCGAACAAAAATACGTCGAAATCGTGTGTAAAGGATTTAAGTGTACCTCAACGCCACCAACGGAGACTGCCCCACATATAAAGTCGATTTGACCACACGATGGCAGTGTTCATCGTTAAACTACACTAACCCACAAAGCGACACTAGCGCCAAACGGCCAAAAACGGCGAGCACTGGTAACAAAAATGACAACACAACAATGTAAGTAATGGGACGCTAGCGCCACGCAACGGGAGCATAACCACATACTTTAAAATGACCGTTACAAAGTTTTACACAAGGTAGAAAGCAAAGATAGACGTCTGTTCTCTGTGCCAATATATTATACTGTTTTTCTTACGTTTGAACCATTCACTTTTCCGAAACATAATTTTTCCGTGAATTTTTAATTATTTATTCAGTTTAAGATTTTTTCCGTGCTTTGTTTTGTTGATGTTTGTGACTTTTTTGATGCAAAGGAAAGGAAAGAGAAAAAAGTGAATAAGTTGAAACCACAGAGAACAGACGTCTATCTTCGCTTTCTGCCTTGTGTAAAACTTTGTAACGGTCATATCAGAGTATGTGGTTATGCTCCCGTTGCGCGGCGCTAGCGTCTCATCACATTGTTGTGTTGTCAAATTTGTTTTCAGTGCTCGCCGTTTTTGGCCGTTTGGCGCTCGTGTCGCTTTGTGGGCTAGTGTATTTTAACGATGAACACTGCCATCGTGGGGTCAAACCGACTTTATGTGTGGGGCAGTCCCCGTTGGTGGCGTTGAGGTACACTTAAATCCTTTACACACGATTTCGACGTATTCTTGTTCGAGCTTAAATGTCTGTTTTCTGTGTTGAAACATCAATTTAAAGTCAATAACATGTTTAAATCAGTGGTAAACCAGATGTCCTAAGAACTGCAGATCCAAGCAGGGGTCCAAGAGATATGGCGGGCTAGGTGTGTAGAGTGCGATGAGAGAAATACGAATGTAGGCCAACCCGGAAAGATGCAGCTCAGATCTCGGGTCAGATTACCGTAAATCAGTGGATGAGTTCAACACTATTCTTTCTGTATTTGCATTTAGGGGAGTTTCTCCTCTTCTCTCATGTGAACTTGCCTTCGACCTAGGGGCAAGACACTGTGCAAACGAGAGTAACTCTGAGAAATTCGGAGTGACTCTTTTCACCCATTTTCACCAATGATCGACGAAATTTGTTGAAAAACACCCCTAAACTGCGAGAAAAGCGAGATATCGGGCAATATTGTTTTGATTTTGCGATAAATCAGGCAACACTTAAGTATAAACGGGAGCAATCCGGAGAAATTCTGAGCAACTCTGTGAAGAAAAATGTACTCTCCAGCACAGTGTCTTGCCCCAAGCCTTCGACCACAATCGAATCAAATGCGATTGACAAACTTTATCTTTGACGTAGAGCCATCTTTAATATATGGACTGGACTGAACACAGAAATGACTTCTAATATAGGTTCGTCTGTGGGTTCGCTTTTTAATCTAACTTATATTTGAATCAAGCTTGACAGTTATCTCATGAGTTGTTATGTATTTCAAACTTTAGTCAAACTGGTGCCTCAATATTGCAATAACGGTTAAGCACGCTGTAATGATACTTATGTATCTTGTCACCCACTTCATGCAACTACATTAGTGGTCTAATAACACTTAGCGCGCTCGGCATAGTTCCATCATGCTGCTCAAAGTGTTGCCACAAATAATGCTTAGTTTGCAAAACCCGGTTATCTGGCTGGTGGGGCATGGGAGACCAAGCTTCAACTGTTAATGTAATCAGAGACTACTCAGACTTAGACGTGGGCGATCCTATATATGAAGGGTTATCCATAACGCTCTGGAGAATTCCCAAAGCGCATTCTAATAAGTCTAATAAGCCTAAGATTCCATTAACAGGAGGAAAATGTCAAGATAATATAACAATACATGGTTTATGTAATGTAAAGCAATACAACATAACAAAAGAGAACCATTCCAAAACCATTTGATTAAATGTATAATCAGTAGTGAAATTACAATTAAAAACAATTTATTTACGGTACGTTTTATTGTTTGAAACCATTCATGTACCATACAATGTACGGTATATTTAAACCCACGTATCAGTATTTTGAACAATTCATTAACAATAAAATGTATGGTTTTGCAAAAAAATATATATGGAGAAAAATATTTTTTTATATTGTTACGATACTTAACAACCCGTATAGCACAGACAAACAGACGTAACACTCTGATAATTCACATCGTACACCGATTTAACGGTCTTTTTCAAAATTTGATAGTTGGCCAACTGCCCAACCGTGGCGCTCGCATCGGTTTTGTTCGAGTTTGACGTTTGCTCACTACCGCCACCTAGTTGGTGGTCGGCCAAACATAGGCCTTTTAGCATTAGGCGAATATGTTTTCGTGACTATGATTTGAATCGAAAAATGTTCGAAGTGTTACGTCTGTTTGTCTGTGCGTATAGTATATTGTAAAAATCTTATTTACAGTTCACGGTATGGGTGTCTACATTACATCTTATTGTTTTTGTATTTTTATTTTCACAGTGGTGTCTATTGTAAAAATATGGTTCTAACTAGTACTGTTACAATACAACGTTCGGTTTTTCTACTGTATTTTTTATTCGGGTACCCGAACGGGCAACCCCGTACGAAAGGTCCACCTGCCTGGATCCTCCACGAGATGTAGGCTGCGTTTCGTAGTTGTTGCCTGGCCAAAAAGAAATATTAGCACCGGTTACGGAATACGTGGAGCTTGGCATACAGTTTCCCGGCCAACTCGGTGGATGTTGGACCCGATCGTCTTGTTGGAATGGATTGCTTTCCCTGGGCCGATGCCATCCTCCTGGTGTGGGTGGACGTGGTGTGGGTTGACGATAATTCCAGCTCAAAAGTTGAGACTGTTCCATTGCAGTAATCCTATTTCCGAATCCTTCAAGAGTTTTGGTTATTTCACCAAGGGCTTGCAAAATTTGGGGTTGATCGGGTAGTGCCGACTGGTCTCTTTGTGCGTCCTGTTGTTCGTCGACGAAGTGTACTCTTGGAGCTGATGAGCCCACCCCATCCGGAATGTTTAGGAATGGATTCACGCCCGTCCTGTCTTCCGGTATATTCAGCTCAAGAACGGACGAGCTCGCCAAACTTGCAGCACCCATCGATTCGCGAAATTCGTCAGCCTCTGCTGACTCATTGACGCCCAGATTTTGCGCAGCAGTGCCGGAATTTCCTAAAGTTGGTATAGAAGGCCTTGGGACAAGTCTCGATAGTGGACAGCTGTACTGGTTTGGCTCCATGGCTGTCGATGACCAAACATTGGGCGCAACTTGCAATCGTTGATCAAGTCCCCAGTCGGAAATATCTGCAATACTATCGCTGTTCCTTGGCCCAGACATTGCGAAAGTTTGCGACGTGATCCTTGGACAGGCTTTCGCAAGCCTTGTATGTTCTCATGCAATCTTCGGATCCGCAGGAAAATTTTGTTGCCCAGTGTCCCAAGAAACACACATGTTATATAAAAGTTACGACAGCGCAAGTTTCGGTTGTATAGAAGTTTATTTTACGTTATTTCAACACAATGTTAAAATTACGTAAAATAAACTTCTATACAACCAAAACTTGCGCTGTCGTAACTCTATTATAACATGTGTGTTGCTTGGGGTATCAAATGTGTGGTGCTCTATACTTGAGCAGACACAACAAGCTCGAACAATGCAGTATCACGTTGGGTTGAAACAAAAGAGTGTTTCTCGATCACCACACAGCGCGTGGATCAGTTATGCTGGTAATTTATACTGCCGGCTTTGGGATTGTATCCCGGTTGAGCCCCCACGTTATAACGGGAAAACGCCTTTCTTCTCACGAAATGCAAATTAACACGGTTAGCAGGTCCAAGTAACAAAACTACTGATTATTATTACGCGTGATACGAAAGAATTACATCGAATAACAAAGGATTATCTAATTACGACCGGCTAGGCCGCGAGGAAGCCCACTGCTCTTGGCGAGTCCTCAACCACACTAAACTCTATCGTGCTGCTCGGTATTCTCCCAACTCCTTTCCTCATTAGAACCAGGGTTGAAGTTCGGTGGGTTACAACACAAAAGTCGATTTTTTATGATGCCGATCGAAACCAATGCCGGTGACATGCACAAAACATTCTTAGCATCGGCTGCACTCGGCTACTGCAATCGAACTGAGAGTGGAAATGAGGGGAAATACTAAAACGCAAAATCAAACTTTCCTGATTTCCCTAAATTTTTTCATCAATATATTGATGTCGTCTGGGGGGCGCTAAAAAATCGAAAATTTCAGTCAGGTGAAAAAAATATTGATGAGAATTATCTATACATATAAAAATGCAGTGGCATACGTGGGACCACGCATAACTTGCGAACGGAAGGTCCGATTTTGGTCGTCTTAGTTTTGTTCTGTTAGTTTTCACCCAAGGAAGGTTTATGAGGCAAAAAACATGAAAAAATTTAGATTTTATGAAAATTGACCTTTCATACATTTTGACCGGGGACTTGGTCTTGGCTAGAAACTTGAAACGTCAAAAAACGTAGTAGGCAAGACAAAGTTTGCCGGGTTCAGCTAGTTGATAATAAAAGTATTGTCAATACGTCTGTCATCTGGGGCCCGCTTTTGATGCCGATCGAAACAAATGACGATGACTAGCACGAAACCTTGCTTCGCTTCGGTGGCTCTCGGACTAGCGTAATTGAGATGAGACGAGAAATGAGGGGAAATATTGAATTTTCTTTAATATTCCTTGAGCGGCCCCCAGGCGACATCAATATATTGTTGCTTTGAAGAAACACATCAATATATTGATGCCGAGTGAAGGCGACATCAATATATTAATGGAAATATTGAGGGAAATCAGAAAAGTTTGATTTCGTGTTTCAATATTTCCCCTCACTTCCACTCTCAGTTCGATTGCAGTAGCCGAGTGCAGCCGATGCGAGGTATGTTTTGTGCATGTCGCCGGCATTTGTTTCGATTGGCATCATAAAAAAAAAATCGACTTTTGTGTGAACGACTCAGTGTGGATGACCCGGGTCGGTCTCGGTGAA
This sequence comes from Aedes albopictus, assembly GCF_035046485.1. Classification (NCBI taxonomy): domain Eukaryota; kingdom Metazoa; phylum Arthropoda; class Insecta; order Diptera; family Culicidae; genus Aedes; species Aedes albopictus. Next base: position 27,964,105 of record NC_085136.1, read on the forward strand.
AACGTTGTCAAGAATTATCGTCAAAAAAAAATATTTACAATATTTCTGTCGTCTGGGGTCCGCATGCAAATTCTTGAGTAAATCCTTAAGCATTCTTCCAGCATTGCTTTCAAGTGGACCCCACACAAGCATCAATACTTCATCAATATCGGTTCTTTTTGTCGAAATTTTCATCAAATCTTCAGCTTAATCGAAAGATTTTTCTAAAACATATAGGAAAACCCATGAGTTTGACAAAAATTCTGACAAAAAGTACCGATATTGATGAAGTATTGATGCTCGTGTGGGGTCCGCTTAAGAAATTATTTTGGCAAATCTATAATGAATTCAACTAGCGATTCTTTTAAGAATTAGTCATAAAATTTCTTCAGGAATCGTGGCGATAATTTCTTGAAGACTACTCTCGGCAGTGCGTTTCTTCTTTCGTTTCTTTTCCCATAACTTCATCTGACAAATTATTTCAAATTAAAAGTTTCCAAGGACACTACCGGCTAACTTGCCGAATGATTTTTTAGGGGAATTGCCGAAAGAAGTTTCAAATAAACTGCGTTGAATTTTGTGAGAATTCCTGAAAACTTATTTGTTAATTTTTGAAGAAATTACCAGAGAATAGACATACGTAATGCCTGAAGTTCATAGGCACAATATGTGTTGAAAAATGGACAAATTGAGTGGAAAAATTGCGAAAAAATCCACGTAGTTCTGGTGGGGTTTGAACCCACGTCTCCCCAAGTTCGTTAGACAGGGCGCGTTAACCAACTTCGCCTCAGAACAAATAACAACTCTGTGAAGTAGAAAGCGAACCTGAATCCAACGCCCACCTCACCCCACGTTCTTTCCTCGCAATTCACCATCTCTTCCGGTTCTTAGATGTCCACTTGGATTGGAAACAGTCTCGACTCTAAAAACAAATATACTATATTAACAATATAGGTCACTTCGTGTTTTCACATACAACGGCATGGAGACGCCGTTTACGAATGATTACAGCACCACCTGTTGTCAGAAAAAGTCAATAATTCTATTTTGATCAATTTTTGTTTACCGTGCAAGGAGACATTTCTGAGAAAAATATGATAGGGGTGTCAAAGTTTTTTGTTCCAAAATAATCGATTAATAAATAATCGATTTACAATATTGAGCATTGCAAGGATTTCGCGATGATCCTGCAAATGTTCAATCTATGAGAGAACAATGTTCACACATCCTACAACAAAGGAAACAGAGCGTAAACAAACCGATTAGTTGAAACACCACCATCATAATAGTGGTAATCACGTTCAAATGTATGCGTGACATTTTTGTAGATGTAGTTGTGAAACTGTGAGAAAACACTGCACTCTTACCCCGGAACGTTCGGGGTTTTATAATTATTTATCCGTTTTTTTTCAATTTGATTGGGTAATATTTTCTTATGCAATAGCCTTTGAATTGGCGTACATTTTTGTGTAAGGAAAAATTCGCGCTAGTGTTCGTGCGTTGAAATGTTTCTTATCTTTATACGCCATCATAGAGCAATGAAGTAATCTTTCTCTGTGGTTGTGAAATACGATGTTTGGTATGCAGAAAATTCATGCACACATTTGCGTGCATCCTCCCTAGGCAAAGACAACTTGTTGTTTACATTTTATCGACAGAAAAAAAAATCTGTTTATTTATTTAATTGAACAGCTTTTGCTGCATTCTGCAGCAGTGGAATCCAACTTTGAAGTGCCATAGGCACAGAGCATTTGTGGGGTGTGAATTAAAGGTTGGTTCAACAAGTGAATCTGGCGAAGTGAAAATTGAACAGTGATGAAGAACAATTCGGCTAGCTGCTGCTTTGGTGCGGTTGCCTTCGTCGTACGCAAAACGAGAAAAAAAATTTAACTCGTAAGTGGGGCGAAATTGAGACGTGAAATTTCGCGTAAGTATTCGATTTCCAGTGCTATAGGGGCTGATAATTGATAGTCTACATCTTTTTGCTTCCATCTGATGAGCCATTGGCAAAGGTAATTTGGAATATCTGTAATTTTTGGCTTTTTCTCGTCTGATATAACGGGAATTCGTGCATATGACGAATTGTAGATTTCTATCCTATGCAAGAAAACTTGGTTTGTATGAGATATGTAGGTATTGGCAATGTTAGAATAATGTTTCTACTCGGAGTCAGCGGATTGTTAATTTCAGTATGTTACAATTATCTTGCTCAGAACCAAATATACTATATTAACAATATAGGTCACATCGTGTTTTCACATACAACGGCATGGAGACGCCGTTTACGAATGATTACAGCACCACCTGTTGTCAGAAAAAGTCAATAATTCTATTTTGATAAATTTTTGTTTACCGTGCAAGGAGACATTTCTGAGAAAAATATGATAGGGGTGTCAAAGTTTTTTGTTCGAAAATAATCGATTAATAAATAATCGATTTACAATATTGAGCATTGCAAGGATTTTGCGATGATCCTGCAAATGTTCAATCTATGAGAGAACAATGTTCACACATCCTACAACAAAGGAAACAGAGCGTAAACCAACCGATTAGTTGAAACACCACCCCAAAATGCGCACCCACTGCTAAATTACTGTAGCGGCGACTGCAACCAATGAATGTATGCTGAAACCGGTGCGAACATTTTGTGGTGGGACAATTTTGTTTGCCTGTGCGTCGTATTAGGCGCAAGATCGTCAATATACACAAACAAAATAATATTGCGCATTTAGTTCACCACTGGACTGCGCACTCAGTCTTTATAAGTACGAAAACGTTAATAAAAGTGCGCGATTGCATCAAATCCAGTTGATGTCTGCAGCGCACAATTTCTTTGATTTATGCTGAATAAGTACTCTGAACACACCGAGTTGATTTGTTGCAATCGCGCACTTTAACCCTTTATAAGGCCGAGAGAACCAGGCATGGAATCCACTCGTTCTACATTGGAATATAAAGTACATGTGGTGTAATGAACAAAAAAGTTTTTATTTTCAAAAAATTCGATGGTCGATTTTGTATGAAAAAAATTGGTCTAAATTTCAACTTTTTGTCAACAAAGTTTATAATGTTGTTATTTTGTGATGCGTTAATCAATCATGCTGATTTTTTGACAGGTTATTGCCCTAGTATTCATGAGTTACTTGTGTGGATTTGAACTCGATTGGTCAATTATTTTGTACGTTATGGCAATTTTAGTACATGTCCATTTATTATAGTACATTTTTTCAAAAGGCTGAGTTTCTAAAAGTAATGAAGCAATCAAGTTGAAATTTTGTCCACAAATAAAAGGAACATAGGCCTTTTATTCCCCATCATTCGATTTTCAATTCGCTCACCATAACAGAATTTCGAGCTTATAAACCTTCATGCACTCAAAAATGGATGTTTTTGGAGAGACATTTTGTTCTAAAAAAGCCCATTCATATTTGTTATGGCTCAAAAAAATCATGAGTGGTCACAAAGGCCCAGTGTGTCCATCATTTAAAACAGAAGTTGTAAAAATTTTCTAAACGAACAGAAAAAAATATGTGTATAAGGTGGCAATATAGTTGCCACTGCCTTATAAAGGGTTAATTTACGTTTTCGCACTCATGAAAACTCGTGCGATAGTCCAGTGGTGAACCAAATGCGCTATATTTCATTAGATGACATCTACGAATACATCTGTAGAAGAATTTGAATGCTCCCTCATTGTAACGTCACCGAAATCGTTTTACTTCGAAATTTAAAATTTTCACCCTCAAAATCAACTTACATTTTGCCCTGGTGGTTGCTATTTTCCTTTGACAATGGCTTTGAATATCATCTTTCTTAATGTCCACGCTGACATACATACATAGGATTGGATAGCTTACAAAAATCCGGAAGATCACCAACCAAATGCACGTCAAATTTCTTGTGGCAGAGTGCAAGACATTGAATCCAAGGGTGCACAAGCTAACGGACAGATGCACGAACTTAATAATATCAACGTTTGAGCGTTCCGTGCTTACAAAAAATGAGCTCCGGGACCGGACCTGAGAATAGAACCCGTTAAATTTAATTTCGATTAGTTTCGTTGTTCTTCCGAAGTGAACTGTGAGTTTATTCGAATACTGGATGTGTGAACATTGTGCTGTCAAAGATTGAACATTTACACGATCGTCGCGAAATCCTTGCCAAGCTCATTATTTTTAAATATACAGTAATGGACTTCTGGGTGAACTTCAGTTAGTAAAAATATTCTAGCAAATTCGCCTGCTGCAGAGTGATAATCCTCCATAAATTTAGTCAGGCATTTCTTCAGATATTCCTTCTGAATTCCTTCTGATTTTCCAACGGAAAATCCTTTTCAGTTTTCTCTTTTTCTTTGCTAACCGAAAAAATACGTTGTTGTTTATCCGTTGCTAACCGTCGTTAATCGCGTCTAACTACACCTGCGGCTATTATTATTATTATTATTTATTAAAGACACTTTACCACGAGAAAAGGATTTGTCATTCCCCTTGGTTTCCTTCTAGTTTTTTTTTTATGAGATTCATTCAGGAGCTCTTTTTGAAATTCCTCCATTTTTTTCTTAAATTTCTCCAGAGGTTCCTTCGAGGAACCCCCAGGAGTTCCTACTGAAATTACTCCAGCAATTTCTTCTGAAGTTCCTTCAAGAATTAATTCTTGGAATCCTCTAGAATTTTCTTCTAGGATTCGTCAAGAAGTTCTTTATAGGATTTCCTTATAGGAGTTTCTTGGAGTTTTTCTTGGATTTCTGCAGAAGCTCAGCTCCTTCAACGATTCCCTCAGGATTTCCGGAGTTCCTTCTGGAATTCCTCCAAAATTTTCCAAGAACGACCAGGAGTAGGAGTTGTTTCAAGGATTTATCCAAGAGTTCCTTTAGAAATTCCCCCTTCTGGGAATTATAACCGGGATTTCTACCAGTATTCCTCTAAAGGTTCCTTCTGGAATTCACTCCGTCCTTTAAGGGTTTCCACCGAGTCTTCTGGGATTTTTCAAGGAATTTCTTTTGAAATTTCGGAGAAATTCCGAAGTTACTTTGTAAATCTCCAACGCGATTTTATATGAACAATTTAATTAATATTTTTCGAGGGATCTTTCCAGGATTCCTCCAGAAGTTCCCTCTTTGAAGTATCAGAAATCCTCCAGGAATTATTTTTGTGATTCCTTCCGAGATTTCAATAAATTTGGAATGTTTTCAGAAGTACTTTTTTTCGGGATTCCCAGAAGGAATAAGTGAATACTAGATTTGTATTAATGAGTTGGTTTTTTTGTATGGTGAGATGCTAAACTTTCCGTTTCTGCATTGAAACGGTGCAAACTCATGGGTATTATGATTCTTAGCCCAGTTTGATGCTGCTTGAGCAAAACTTTGGGGAAATATGTTGTTGAAGTTGCATTATATGAGAATACAACAACACAGTTACCCAAAGTTTTGCTCAAACAGCATCAAATCACACAAGCAGTCATAAAACCCTTGCTTTTTGTTACCATTATAGCAGTTACCATTTTATTGCAGTAACGGAGAACTTACTTTGTCATTATACAAATCATTATACTACAAATCTAGTACTTCACTGATTGCGTTTTATTCATGGAGATATGTAATCCCAGAAAAAAAATGTTGGAGGATGGAGGAGGAGCGCTGGAACGCTTTCCCTGAGTAATCCCGAAAGGAGTTCCTAAAATAATTCCAGAATAATTTCTAGGAGGAATCCCCCAAGAGCTTCAGGAGGAATCTTGGAGAAAAAAAAATCCAAGGTGCAATTCTTAAAGGGATCAAGGAAATTCTTGGGTAATTTCCGGAGAAAATACCGTTCATAACTCGCTAACGGAAAGTTCGATTTGAGTCGTCTGTGTTTTAGTCTGTTATGAACGTTTATCAGTTTAAATTTACTTCTCATCTGCAACTTCGCATGTCACACGAGTCGCGACTTCAATTTGGTGCAGCGACGACAGGGCCGGATCTAAGGGGGGGCCGGGGGGCCCGGGCCCCGGGCCCCCACATTTTTGGGGCCCCCACAAAAACCTTTTTTGCTTGCTAACATTAGCTTTATTTTTCATATTGCTCAAGTACTGTTCGAAAACAAGGAAAAACATTTTTGGTCATCTCTCAGAAGGGCCTCCACATCCGCTCGGGCCCCGGGCCCCCACAATCCTTAATCCGGGCCTGAGCGACGATAATATACGCCAGAAATTGTTCAAGAAGAGAGAACAAAATTTCGACACTGATTCTTCATTAGGGCCTAACTGACATTTTCGATTTCTCTTCATCGATCCTCTCTTTTTGTTTTTACAGAAAGTATATTAAGTTTTCCGAAGATTTTTTGGTTGAAATGCGAAGACGGCGACTACATCTTGCTCTAGAAACAAAAAGAATAACGATTTTGTTTGTTTTGATCAAGTTATTATCGAAAGAGAAAGTCGAGGAAGAGAAATCGATCAAGTCAGTTAGGCCCTTAAGAAAAATCATTGTCGATTTGTTCTAATTTGAGTAGTTGAAAAAAAAAAATCGATTAATGTTTAATCGATTATTTCAGAAGAAATGGACATCCCCACCATGCAATGACAGTTCGACAGAATAAACGTCATTCGGATAGCGCATGCATTTAGTGTGTAGTAGTACCTCTTCTGACGCTTGGTGGCGCCACATTCACTTAAAAGGTGTCGCCAAAAAATCGTAAGAGTGACCTATATTGTTAATATAGTATATTTGCTAAAAATAACATGCTTTCACTGTTGTTCGTAGGCACGCTCAGGGAGTGTTGGAAGTGGACATCTAAGGACCGAAGAAGATGGTGAATTGCGAGGAAAGAACGTGGGGTGAGGTGGGCGTTGGATTCAGATTTGCTTTCTACTTCACAGAGTTGTTATTTGTTCTGTGGCGAAGTTGGTTGACGTGCCCTGTCTAACGAACTTGGGGAGACGTGGGTTCAAACCCCACCAGAACTACGTGGATTTTTTCGCATTTTTTCCACTCAATTTGTCCATTTTTCAACACATATTGTGCCTACGAACTTTAGGCATTACGTATGTCTAACATACCATTTAGGTTGGTTATCCGAAAAACAACAACATTCGTGTTGTACCAGAGAATGCCTAACAAATTGCCAGAGGAAACCATGAACGGAATCTCCGAAGGGTTTCCCTGAAAATCTCTTGAGGATTTCCCTGAGAAATTCCTTCGAGGATTTTGGCAATTATAGGAATTCATCCAGAAACTCGCTTAGTATTTAGTTTATTCAGAATTATCTTCAGAAATTTTACAGGCAATTCTTCTAAAAATATTTGTCAAATATGTATCGTAAAAAAAAAAATAAATAATGTTGGTCGATTAAGATTTAGTCATATTATCGTTTGTCAAAGCGAAAAAACCTTCAATCTCATTTGAAATTATGAATTTTTAAAGTATGATAGTCCTCTCAACTCACCTGCGCTCGATCGTACTTCAGCCGTTTCCAGATGGTGTTACGTGCCGATACCGGCTCGCCCGGATGGTGATGTTGATGCTGGCAGAGCCCATCGACGACGCCGTTGTAGTTCGGATTGGTAAACGTCAGCACGTCACTTCCGCTGCGGGACGTTTTCCTAGCCTGTTTCCGTTTGGAATTCACAATCAGCACTGGTCGGTCGGGTCGGTCACAAGCCAAGGCGAGGGCGCACAAGAGGGCGATTCATTGAATGATTTGTTTTGGTTTCGAGGGACACATTAAGAGCAACAGGCAGAAGAACGGAGAAGGACACACAGAGAAAACCAGAATGCGGAACGAAACACATGGAACAACAGATGAAACGGGTGATTTGTTAGTGATGATCTTTGGTGGGTGAGAATTTCTTATATATGTGGAACACAACTAATTGGTTGGAATGTTACCTAGGATGGCGATCACTACTATAATGAGCAAACCGGCCACGATGGCCGTGGCGATGATGACCAGCTGGGCGTGCATTCGGTTCTTGTTGAGCATGGTGGACCCGTTCGATACGGGTGGTTTGGGTTCCGAGGTCGATGTGATCTCGTCGTTGGGCTTGATCGGTACGTTGAAGGCCGGATCTAGACGGCAGTGTCGCTCGTCCGGAACATCTGGACAACCGCAGACGTAGCGCGTCTCAGCAAAGAGGCACAGGTGACTGCAGCCTCCGTTGTCCTGGCCACAGGGGTTCCAGTCGTGCGGTTGACGACTTCCGGACACCGAGCGAATCTCCAGGGCACCTCGTAGCCCGAAACGAACTTCCTCAACTGGAGCGGCAACTCGCTTCGGAGCTCTCAGGACCGACTTGTTGTGCCAGTCGGTCCAGTACATGTAGTCACCGGTCAGCGTGAATCCGAACGAATGTGCAGCCTGGGAGATCACCCGAGTGCGGCGCTTCCCGTCGAAGTCACACATCTCGATCCGATCCTGCTGAGCGTCGGCCCAGTACAGTTTCTTCATCGCGAAGTCGATGGCCAAACCCGTGGGGAAACCGAGCTCCGAATCGATGATGCTGCGCCGCTCCGACCCGTCCATGTAGGCTCGTTCGATCCTCGGTGCCTGGCCCCAGTCGGTCCAGAACATGAAGCCTCGTTTTGGGTACAGGATGATCGACCTGGGGTCGTCTAAACCTCCGGTCAGTACGGCTTTGCGGCACGTGCCGTCCAATCGAGATACTTCGATCTTCTTCAAGGCCGCATCCGTCCAGTACAGGTTATCGGCCAACCAGTCTACGGCGATGCCATTCGGCGTGCTTAGACCACTGCTCACGATGACCTTGGTGTTGGAGAAGTCGTTGATGCTAACCCGACGGATGGCATCCACGTTGACGTCCGCGTAGAAGATGTACATCCGATCGAAGTGGTAGTCAAGTGCAACTACGCCGTGAACTCCTTCGATTGGGAGGACTACGTCGAACATGTCCTGGGTGTCCAAGGAAATGCGACCAATTCCGGATCGGAGGGCGATCAGTAGGTATTCCTGTGAAATAAAAGAAGTATTAAGAATCGATTACACAGCTCTCCCGAAAATCCAACTTACATCAGGGATCGTTCTGCACTCCTTGTTGCTACCGTCCTTCATAAGCAGTCCAGTTGGACACTTGCAGCTATATCCTCCAGGAGTTCTCAAACACAAATGCGAGCAACCACCATTGTTCTTTCCGCAGAAGTCTTCCTGAACATCGGTTGGTCCTAGAACAACCTTGACGTCCATGAGCTCTTCCAAATCCTTGGCCACTTTGCGAACTTTGCTAGTGTTCAACTTGGAAACGGAATGCAAAGCTTTGGTTATCCAATCCGTCCAGTAGACCGTACTGGTGGTCACCGTCAAGGCATACGGATGCGACAGGTTGTTCAGCAACACCTTCCTCGAGTTACCATTGAAGTCGCATGACTCGATCCGTTTGGACTTCGAGTCCGTCCAGTAGATGCGGTTCTCCACGCTGTCCACCGCAATACCACTTACGAAGCCCAAATCCGTTGTCACGATCCTCTTCCGGTGTTCACCGTCCATATCCGCCCTTTCGATCACCGGCTCCTTGCGCCAATCGCACCAGAACAAGTACCCGCTATCGTACTCCAGTGCGATTCCCCGAGGGTGCTCAAGATCGTGCCACACCAGAACCGTTCGAATACTGCCGTCCAGTTCGCTGACCTCGATCGAGCAACGGTTCGAGTCGGCCCAGTAGATCTTCCGACCGATCGAATCGATCACCAGCGAATCGACGCTGTCCATGCTCTCGCTGAGTACCTGTTTGACGTGCATCCCGTTCGGAGAGGATCGCATGATCACATCTTCGACCGTATCGGCCCAGTAGACTTCGTTGGTGACGGTGTCCACGTCCAGGGCGACAGCGTTAGTTATCGGCGGCAGCGGTAGAACGACGTCGATCTGGTAATCGCTGTCCAGCGATACCTGGCGAATGTCACTGCGGTGTGCGAAGATCAAGTATTTGGAAGGTCCGTCCTTGCAGGTTTTGGCGTCGTCCTGTTTGTAGATGGTATAAAAAAGGTTAGTGTCTAGAATTCTTCATAGATGGTTCAAAACTTACGTTCAGTTGGATTCCGATGGGACATGCGCATGTGTATCTGGTTGGACTCAGCAGACAAATGTACGAACATCCTCCATTGCGAGGTTTACACGGGTTTCGGACGTCCTTCCGGTTTCGGTGGAACACCCGGATGTCCATCAGATCCGTATTGTTCGCCAGAACCACAGTCTTGTTCTGTCCGGTAAGCTTATTCGCCACCTGAATGCTATGTGTATCCCAGTCCGTCCAGTAGACCTTCTGTCCGTAGACATCCAGTCCAAATGGGTGCTTCAGACCTTCGGTGATCAACCGGTTGCGTCCTGTTCCGTCGAAGTTGACGAACTCAAGCAGCTTCGTACCGCCGTCAACAAAGTACAGTCGATGATTGTCAGTATCCAGCGCCAACCCATTCGGCCATTGTAGGTTCTCCGAGACCAAGGTAACGCGTCCACTTCCGTCCATTCCGGCTCGCTCGATCAACGGATTTGAGCCCCAGTCCGACCAGAACATGTAGCCGTCACTAGGATGAACCACGATATCCCGAGGTTTGTCCAGCCGTTCCCAGATCAGCAAGGTCCGCTGCTTTCCATCGGTGCTGGCCACCTCGATCCGGTTGGTTCCCGCATCGGTCCAGTAGATCTTATCGGTGATCCAATCGAGGGCCAATCCAGCTGGCGAGATCAGGTTCGACTTGATGATCGCTTCCTGCTGGCTTCCGTTGATGAACGCCCGGCTGATGATGCTCTTGCCTACGTCCGTCCAGTAGATCACGTTCGTCTGACTGCACCAATCGATCGCCACGTTGGACTTGATACCATCCAATGGAACCACCATGTCCACGCCCTTGCTGGGATCATCCGAGTCGAGTTGACGCACTCGGATGTCCTTCTTGCGAGCGATCAGAAGCAGCTTATCTGGGACGTTCGAACAGGTGCGTTGATCGCCCTTCAGCGAGAGACCGATCGGACAGGCGCATCTCCGGTGGTTGCTGTTGGGCAGACAAAGGTGCGAACAGCCACCACGACGGCCCATGGAGTCCAGAGGGCACCGGTTCTGGTAGTCCGGTTGACGAGATGGATGGAAACTCTGAATGTCCATTGGGAAGTGTAGGCCTTCGTGAACAATACGATAACCCCGACCGTTCACCTTGTTAGCAGCCGATACAGTTCTGGTGTGCCAATCCGTCCAGTACATGGAGTCTTCAAACAGCGTCATGGCGAATGGGTGTGGAAGGTTGTTACTCAGGATCTTCTTACGACCTTTGCCGTCGAAGTCGGCACTTTCGATGACGTGCTTAGCGTCAGCCCAGTAGATACGATTCGTTGTGTAATCGATCGCTAGGCCATTCGGCCAGAAGATCGACTCGGAGACTATAGTTCGCCTTACCGAACCATCCATGTAGGCTCTCTCGATCTTGGGAACCGTGCCCCAATCCGTCCAGAAAATGGTAGCCTGTCCAGGATGAACAGCGATCGCGCGGGGTTTGTCCAGATCGTTGGCAGCGATCACCGCCCGAAGTTTTCCATCGAACGTAGCCACTTCAACCCTCCGAGTTCCCGAATCGGTCCAGAACAGCAGATCGTGGATCCAGTCGACGGCTAGGCCCCCAGGGGACTCCAGCCCCCACTTGATAACGTCCTTTACACCAGTTCCGTTCAGGTAAGACCGCTTGATCACGTCGATCGACACGTCCGTCCAGAACAGTAGATCCTTTTTATAGTGGTAGTCCAGCGCGATCGCATTCGGTAGGCCTTTGACGATCGACGTGTACTGGTTATTGCTGAGCGAGACTTGCCGGATGTCAGCACGATTCGCCATCAGTAGCTTGACGGCTCCACCAACGGCCTTGCAAGTCCTGTTATCAGGTCTTAGAACGTAGCCTGGCTTGCAATCGCAGCGGTAGCTTCCCATCGTATTGATACACTCCTGTGAGCATACCGGGTTGCTCGTGATCTTACACTCGTCGATATCGGTACAGTTGAAGCCATTGCCATGCAGTAGGAATCCCATTCGACACTTGCACTCCTCACGTCCACTGTAGGCCGTTATACACTGCTGCTCGCAGGAGCTGTGAGCTCCACAGCGGTGAACGATCGGACACCGCAGCTCATCCTCGCCATTGACACAGTCCTTGTGACCATCGCAGACGTTCTTCTGGTTGATGCAGAGTCTGTCGGAGTTGGAGACTTCTGTCAGTACTAGTTTGTTTCATGGATTAAAACGGTATACTTACGGATCACTGGAGCTGTTCCGGCTACTGGATGAACAAGCGAATTGGTTGATCTCGCACTTGATCTCGCAGTCCTGTTCGTCTTCGCCTCGTTTGCAGTCCGCGGTTCCATCGCATACCCAGGAGCGCTGTTGAACAACATCACACGTGAGAAGACCCAACCGTGACTTCAACATCCAGATTCCTACTTACCAAAATGCATCGCCCATCCTTGCAGGTAAATTCGTCCGGCGAGCAGGTCCGACCGGCCAGCTTGTCCACCGGGCAGCCCTTCTCGTCCTCCCCGTTGTTACAGTCCTGCTTGTCGTCGCAGCGCCACTGCACCGGAATACAATCGCCATCGTCGCACTTGAACTCGTTGGCCGTGCACATGACCTGCTTCTTGGGGCAGCCTTCCTCGTCGCTCCAGTCGCCGCAGTCGTTGTCCCCGTCGCAGCGGAACCGATTTAGGACGCAACGACCACCGGGACCACCCAGTCCACCCAGAGTTCCCTTGCACTTGAACTCACCGTCCGGGCAGATCTGCATCGGTCGATCGCAGGCGTTTTCGTCCGACTCGTCGATACAGTCCGGTTCGCCGTCGCACTCGAACGAAGCGGAAATGCAGGATCCGTCCCGGCAGCGGAACTCGTCCTGGGTGCATCTGGAAGAGTAGGGAGAGAAGGGTGGAATTTGTGAGAAGAGCAGTGTGATATAAGGGGAAATAGGTTGAGGTTATGAGATTTACAGTTTGTCAGCATTCAGCATTCACAGCCTCGTGCAATCATGTTTTTTTTTTCAGTTGAAATCTTGAAGACTGTTGGAGGGTCCCCAAGAATGTCCTTGAGTATATGTATAGGTCATCGGATCTATAAAGGCAACTAGTGATTCTTTGCAGAGTTGAAAACAATGTTCATACTGACAAAGCTTCCAGAAAACCCGCTAGAAACCTCACTGTAACTTACCCTCAAAATCTCCTGAAATCCATCCAGCAGGTCTTCCACAAGCATTTCTCTAGAAAGACTGCCAAGGTTTCCGTCTGGCAATTCTTTAGAGAAATCCAATGGAATTCCTTCTAGGATTTCTTACAAGATTCCTTCAGTGCACGTGCCTCGTGGGATATTTTCCGTAGTTCATCCTACGAAATTGTCTCGAGATCAGTACAGGAATTCCTCTTTGGATTTCCCTAAAGTTATTCCTAGGATTTCTACTAGAGTTTCTTCGAGAATTTGTTCAGGAGTTTTCCATGAAATTTTGCAAGAGTTCCTTCCGGCATTCGAAAGTTTCTCCTACAACTTCATTAAGAAATTTCCGTGAGATTCTTCTATAATTTTTCCTGGGATTTTTTTAAAGGTTCTCAGTTGTCCCGAGCAGAAAAGAATATCAAGTGAATAACATATTTAGGTATTAATCTTAAATACAATCATACCACGATATGCCCTTCATTTGGTGGGCATAAGAGGCAAAATAACAAAAACGAATACCATAATTTTGTATCAATAACACCTAGAAAATAACAAGTATTGTTATTTCAATAATAAATGAATACCTAAAATTTTAAGTGCTTTATTTGTTATCCAAAAGGTATTGAATAACAAAGTAATAACATTTTTTGTTATTAAATCGCGCATTTGCTCGATAACAACATGATATAATACCAAAATATGTTCTTCAGTTATTTCATTGCTAAATCAACAAATACCTCACCAATACCAAACTCTGCTCACATACTTCCAATTGTTATTGCGTTGTTCTCATAACATTTTGTAGTATAATATAATAATAACAAGTTTAGATATTAGAGCACAGGTTGGTGTCAGCATGCTATTTGAAAGGTATTCCCTTCTGCTCGGGGTCTCTAAGACTTTTTTTTTAGGATTTATCCTGAACTTTCTCCCAAGATTTTTGTGCGGGGTTTCTTATGGAATTTCTTTTTCAGATTTCTGCAGGTACTCTTACTAATACTTCTCCTGCAGTTTTTTTTACGTTTTACCAGCGCTCCAGGATTTACCCGTAGTTATTTCTAAGATTTCTTGCAGTTTCCTTCTTAAAAAAAAACCCGGAGTTAATTCCAGAGTTCTTCTCTGAGTCCCCAGTGGAAATTGTCCCAGAATTCTAGATGTCCCTTTTGGGATTTCTCTAATAGTTGTTCCTGGAGTTGCATCATTTTTCCATCAGCTTTTCTTGGAATACCCCTAGTACATAGTGTCTTCTATGACTAACTGGAGTTCTTTCATTAGGTAATCATCCAGTTTGTCAATTCCTATCAGCAAACTTGGAATGTCCTGGATCTCTATTTCTCTAAGAATAAACCTTCAGATGTATTGTTCATATTACATCCTTGCCGGAATCGCCATAAAGATTGTTTTATATACTCATATACTGCATATTTATACTTATCCCAGAGCATAATCCTATATTTTTATATTTCTGAAAAAATCCCTTGAGAAATTCCTGGAAGAATTTCTGGAGAAATTCTTGGAGAAATCCTCGAACGAATTCCTAAAGATATCCCTGGGGGAATCCCTAGAGAAATTAGTGGAGAAATCCCTGAAGAAATTCCTAAAAAAAATCTCTGGGGAAATTTCTGGAGGAAACCCCAAAAAATCCTGAAAGTATTCCTGGAGAATTTCTTGGAGGAATGTCTGAAGAAATCCCCTGGATTTCCGGTAATTTCTCGAAGATTTCCTGGAGGAATCCCTGGGAATATCCCTGGGAAAATCCCTGGAGAAATCCCTGAAGCAATTCCTGAAGGAATCTCTGGAGAAATTCCTGGATAAATGTCTGGAGGAATGCATGGAGGAGTTTCTGGAGGTATTCATGTGGGAAATGCTGAAGGAATTTCTTAAAAAAAAAATCTATAGAAACCCTTGAAGGAGCTTCTGAAGGGTTCCCTGGGAGAATCCTTGGAGAAATTCGTGGAGGAGTCCCTGTAAAATTCGCAGAAGAAGTTTCCGGAGGCATTCTTAGCGGAATTGCTATCCCCGGAAGAATACTTGCAGCAATTTCGTAGGGAAATCCTGGAGGATTCCCTGGAAAAATTCCAGAAGGTATTTCTAGATAAAATCCTTGAAGAATTTCTGGAGGAATCACTGAAGGATTTTCCGGAGAAATTCCTGGATGAATTGCTGACACAATTTTTGAAGGAATTCCTAGATCAATTGCTGGTGAAATTTCTGGAGGAATCCCTGAGAAAATTCTTGGGGTAATTTCTCGATGAGACCCTGGAGAAATTCCTGGATGAAATCCTGAAGCAATCTCAGGAAAAAAAAACTCCTGGAAGAACTTCTGGAGAATTCCTAGTGAAGTCCCTGAAGCAATTCCTGGAGGAATATCTGGAGGAATCCCTGAAGCAGTTCTTGTAGGAATCTCTGGAGAAATGCCTTGAGGAAGTTTTTAAGGAATGCATGGAGGAAACCCTGAATTCAGAAGGCCGGCTCCAGAGGCATGTTGTCCTCCATTTGGGACATTTGTGTCTGCAGGAATTATTGGAAAGATCCCTGGATGATATCTGAGATGAAAGCCTGAAAAAAATCCTGGAAGAATCTCCAGAGAAACTCCTGGAGAAATCTCTAGAGGAATTCCTGGAAGAATTTCTGGCGGAATTTCTGTAGGAATCTCGGGAGGAATTTTGAGAGAGATCCCTGCATGAGTTCGCTGTGGAATTTCTAGAAAAATTTCTGGAGAAATTCCTGAAGAAATTTATGGGGGAATCTCCTAAAGAATTCGTAGGGGAATACCAGGAATAATTCCTGAACAAATCGCAGATGGAATTCTTGGAGAAATTCTGATGGAATCCTTAGATGAGTTTGTGGAGGAACCCCTACAGCAGTTCCTGAAGAAATCCCTAGAAGAATTTCTGAAGAAACTCCAGAAGGAATCCCGGAAGCAACTTCAAGAGTAATTCTTAGGGGAATCCCTAAACAGTTCCCGGAGGAAGTAATGAAATATACCACAATAGATCACAGTTATGGTCGCAGTGGTTCAAATCCCGACAAAAAAAGTAATGAAATAATTCCTGGAGGAGTTTCATAAAGAAAAGGACGAGTTAATGAAGGAATCCTAAGAAGAGTTCCTGGGGGGATCTTTGGAGGAATTTTTGAAATATTATGTCGGAAAGATTCACAGAAGGAATTCCCGAGTGAAGCCGTGGAGAATTTTTTGGAGGAATCCTTGGAGGATATCCTAGCTTAGTCTGTAGAAATCTCTAGAAGAATTCCTGGTGGAATTTCTAGAGGAATCTCTAGAGACACTTCTGCAAGAATCCCCGGAGGATTTTTTTAGAGGAATTCCTGCTGCAATTCCCAGACTAATCCCTGGAATAATTCTTGAAGTTATCCTCGAAGAAATTCGTGGAAGAATCCCTTAAGGAATTCCTGGAGGAATCCCTGGAGGAATGCCTGGGAAAATTCCTGAGGAAATCGCAGATGGAATTCTTGGAGAAATCCTGAAGGAATCCCAAGAAGAGTTCGTGGAGGAAATCCTTGAGGAATTCCTCCAGCAGTTTCTGAAAGAATCCCTGCAGGAGTTCCTAAAGGAACCCCAGGAGGAATCCTAGAAGCAATTCCAAGAGGAATCCTGGAAGCAATTCCAAGAGACATTCCTTAAACAGTTCCTGGAGGAAGTGCTAGATTAATTCCTGGAGGGGTACCTGAAAGAATTCCAGGAGAAATTCCTGAAGGAATTTTTAAAAGAGTTCCTGAGGGAGTTCTCGGAGGAATTCCTAAAATAATCCCTGCAGTTGTTTATGAAAGAAACACAGAAGAAATTCCCGGGTGAATCTCTGGAGGGGTTGCTGAAGAAATCCCATGAGGAATCCCAGAAGCAATCCCATGAGGAATTCCATTGGAAAGCTTTTTTTAACAAATTCCTGGAAGCACTTCTTTAAGAATACCAAGAAAAAAATATATGAAGGAATCCATATCAGCAATAAATTCTGGATGAATTATTGTTGGAATCTGTGGATGGACCCCCAAAGAATGTTTTGTACAATATTTTAATGTTTAGATAATATCTGGTAAAATCTTCTGAAATTGTTTCTGGGAGACATTCCTGCTGAAATACTTCGAATTATTCCAGACTGATTTATTGGAGCAAACCCTAGTGGAAGTCTTGAAGTAATACATGGAGAAACCCGTGAAGAAATCTCTATAGAAACACTTGCAGAAATACCTAAAAGGATCTTAATTGACAATCCTTTGGGAATCCCTGGAGAATTCCTGGAGGAATCCTCGAAAAAGCACTAGAACAATCACTGGAGGAGCCTCTAAAGATATCCCAGCAGAAATTCCCGGAGGAATGTCTGGTGAAACCCCTGAGGGAATTCTTGAAAAAATCTCTTCAATCATGGAATCACTGAAGGAAGCTATGGAAAAAAATCTTGAGGAGTTCGTCGATGCATCTTTGCAGAAGTATCTGTAAAAATTTCTGAAGAAATCGTGAGAGGAATTCTTAAAGTATTTCTTGGAACAAACTCTGAATAAATCACTATCGGAACCCTGCAAGATGTCCATGGAAGAATAGATGAAGGAGAACTTCTTGCAGATGTCCCTTGAGGAATTTTTTGAAAGAATTCCTGGAGAAGTTCCTGAAGAAATACGTGAAGAAATTTCTGAAGGTGTCCTTGGAAAGAATTCGTAAAGAAATTTTCAGCTATTTCGCTTTATTTTGCATGACGTTTGTTTGACTTCACTACTAGCGAAATTTCGTGAATTATGTGCATATTACGGAATATCTGAAAAAAATGGCATGTTGTTTTTGTATTTAATGAATAAATATCACAAAATTTATCCATTCAACCAAGCTGGTAAACATAGTGACAGATATGTTGATTGTGATATTCTGCGGCAGAGAAGGGAAACATTTTATAAAAACTTTAAGATTTCATTGTTAACTAAAGGCGCTTAAGCCTAGGTATTAGCACAAGGACACGGAGTAAATACCTGTGCTCCATTCCGGGAAAGGACCAAGAAGTGACATGTACCTTCTTAGCATCGTTACCCTCACCGATTTCCAGTTGTTTTTTCAATTTTTTTTTTTTCTGAGCGGTACAAGATGTCTCCACTCTTTGTCTTTGGCTCTTTGGCTTCACATTAGGGCTGGCCACTTTAATGCGTGTAATGCATCTCCGAAGTACTGCTATCTTTAATAATGACAAGGAAAACGATGGATGTAGTCGATTCTATCATTTTCCAGTACTCTTTCAATGAATGTCTGTGTACGTGTAGACTAGACTAGACAGTTTTCCGGTAGCTTTTCCCGGAATACCTGACATAACCCACAAAATTCCTTGTTGGAAATTCCCAGATAAGAATTAAAAGGAACTCAGGTGCGTAACCTGGCAACCCTGGTATTGTATGGTGGTAGCTTTTTTGTGAGTTTTTAATAGTTTATTTTCTCAGTGAAAAATACCGTTTTAAATTGTGTTTCCGGCGCAATAGTGAAGTTTGTACACCCGGTAAAGTTTTGGACGTCGATGAGGAGCAAAATTGGGAGCATTCTGCATTATCATAAAAAGTTCGGTGACAATTTGCTAAGGAATCCTTGCCGTATTCGGTGCTCGATTGATTTCGAGCAGTTTAGTACACCAAACATCCACAATTGCTTCTCTTGTCTCTCTGTCACATGTATAGCCTTTGTTGAGTCGTATCTATTGTGTTAACACGATGTTCGTAGTCTTTGTTCGTTATAGTATGTAAACAAATTTCGTCAAGATGTCCGAGAATGGTGATACTGAGGATACGATAGTCTGTTCTATCTGCAAAAAACAAGAATTGGATGCAGCCAAAGTCATAGAGTGCTCGGTATGTTTCAACAGCATGCATTTTCGATGTAAACGTATCTTCGGCACTGGGATCGCAAGGACGCGGCAGCAGTCAACATTTGTCTGTTCACCCAGTTGTGCCGAGATCTACGGTCGTACGAATGAATCTCCTGGGTTCGATAAGCTGATAGCTGAGTTGAATGAGTCAGTGAGGGCTTCAATCAAGCAAGAAATGGAAATCGTGAATGCAAAGATCGACGCATCTCATCAGTCAATGATGAAGGAGTTACATTCAATCACAAACCGTTTCGCAGAGCTGAAAGCTGAAAATGACAATTTGAAACGGACTGTCGCTTCGTTGACCGAAAAATATGATTCACTTGTAGACTCAATGGTTACTCTTGAAGTTGAAGTTGACAGAGCATCTCGCGTAGCTTCAGAAAAGAATGCTGTTATCTTGGGCTTGCCAATGAATGAGAATGAGGACACCATGGAGGTTTTTCGAGAAGTGTGCAGTTCTCTGTCATGTGATTTACCTGAAAACTCCGTGATATCTGCTAAGCGAATGGTTTCTAAGGATGGAAAAGGGGGAAATCCTCCTATTAAAATCGTGTTCTCTGACACTGTCTCAAAGGAGCGATTCTTCTCGAGTAAAAAACAGCATGGCAGGCTGCTAACTTCGGCTGTGAATGGTGTGCGAGTAAACGGGAAACCTGGTAGCGTTATAGTACGAGATGAGCTATCTCTCCTTGGACTGTCTATGCTGAGAGAAGTACGTGGGATGCAAGATTCGCTCGAAATAAAATATGTATGGCCTGGCCGAGGAGGTGTTATCCTCGTTAAACGGAGCGACAATGCGAAAGTGCAAACAATACGGAATCGCCGAGATATTGAGCGCCTAGGACAACAGTTCAGTAAGCGAAGTTTATCAGAGTCTTCTCCAGGAAATCTAAACCGATCAGCAGTAAATGAACCCCTGTCAAAGCGTACCTGCACATGATAAATTCTTATTATCACCAACTCTCATTGTATTTATTTTTAAATCTATATATATATATAAATTTGTATTGTAATTTCTAGCATGTTTTCAAATTCTTATTTCGAATCTTTTTTATCTTTTTGTGAGTCGAAACAGAAAAATTCAAATGAAAATTCTTTCAAAGTATTGCAAATAAATATCAGAGGATTAAATGATCTCAAGAAGTTTGATTATTTGTTAGAATGTATTGATTCCTGCAAAGTGAGAATTGACGTTATAGTTATCTGCGAAACATGGTTGAAAGATGATAGAGTAGGTATGTATGAAATTGATGGTTATCGTTCCGTGTTTGTCTGTAGATCCGAATCTAGTGGAGGTGGTTTAGCAGTATTCGCAAGAATTGAGCATCAAACGCATTTCAAATCAGTTCAAAATATTCCAGAATTCCATCATGTCCATCTTGAAGTAACCAATATGTCTCGGTTGTTACACCTGCATGCTTTTTATAGACCCCCATCTCAGAGTCATGGTCCTTTTCTCAAGAAATTAGAAGATATTATAGCAAGTTGTCCTGCAAGTAGTGACTGTTTGGTAGTCGGTGATATCAATATACCAGTAAACAGATCTGATGTAGCGATGGTAAAAGAATACCAATCCCTGATAACTTCGTATAACTTTGTCATTACGAACGAGTACGCGACCCGGCCTGCATCTGGATCAATACTCGATCATTCACTTTGCTCCAATAGCTTACTACAACGTGTACACAACGACACTATTTTTCAGAATGTTAGTGACCATAACTTCATTATAACTACGATTAGCTGTTCATTCAAATCAATTCGTACAAAACTGGAGAAGACAATAATAAATCACCGTAAGGTCCATGATGAGTTTTCTCAGTTTTTGTTGAATATACCGCCAGAACTAACACCTTCTGAAAAGCTTTTAAAAATTACCAATGAATATAAATCAATAAAACTACGGAATTCAAAGAAAGTTACTATCGACGCAAAGCTGAAATCTCCATTGTGTCCGTGGATGAACGTTGATATTTGGAAGTTATGCAAAATAAAAGATAATTTGTTAACACGATCTAGACAGTCCCCCAGTAACGATAGGATAAAAGCGTTGTTAAAACATGTATCTAACAAGCTGGTGAAAGCCAAACGTTCTGCTAAAAACCAATATTTCGAGAATTTGTTAAACACACCTAATCATAAACTGCTGTGGAGTCGACTGAATGAATTACTTGGTCGGAGTGTTAAGCAGCACAACATCACAGAACTCGAACGCAACGAACAAAAACTCGTGGGTGATGCCACGATAAGTGCGGCATTTAATGAATATTTTTGCTCCATTGGATCCGACCTAGCCTCCAGAATTAAATCTGATAGGGACATCTTGAAGTTCAACTCTATAAAAGTAAATAGTGCATCTATGTTTTTAAGACCAGCGTCTACATCCGAGGTGATACTTCTTATAAACCTACTTAAATCAAATAAAGCGCGAGGCCCAGATGACTTTCCAGCAGACTTGGTGAAATATCATCACCAATACTTTGCCCAGTTACTACGAGATGTTTTCAACGAATCTATCGAAACAGGCGTTTATCCAGAATTCCTGAAAGTGGCCAGAGTAGTTCCAATATTCAAAAAGGGAGATAGGAAGAATGCTGAAAACTATCGTCCGATTGCTGTGCTGTCCATTTTTAACAAAATAATAGAGCAGCTCCTGGCTACCCGTATAAATGACTTTTTCGATCATCACAACATCTTGTATAACATGCAGTACGGGTTTAGATCCGGTTCCAGTACCTCTAATGCACTTTGTGAGCTTGTGGAATCTTTATATTCATCATTTGAAAAACGTAACATGGTTGGAGCCGTCTTCATTGACCTGAAAAAGGCCTTCGATACACTGGATCATGAAGTGCTGCTTTCCAAGCTTGCAGCCTATGGCGTTCGTGGTCAGGCAAATAATCTTCTTCGCAGCTATTTGTCAGAGAGAAAACAGTTTGTCATAGTAAATGGAGTCGCTAGCAGTACAATGAGCATTCCAATCGGAGTACCGCAGGGTAGTAACCTGGGACCGCTTTTGTTCCTAGTATATATGAACGATTTGCCTAATATAAATCTGAAAGGCGTGGTAAGACTATTCGCAGATGATACATCCATTTTCTACGAAGGTAAAACCCAGGCTGAAATAATATCTGCTGCGGAAGAAGACTTGCGTATCCTCAAAAGCTATTTTACGACGAACATGCTCTCATTAAATATTTCTAAAACAAAGTTTATGTTATTTAGATCGACTCACAAATTGATTTTGAACCCTGTTGGGCTGACTGTAGACGGAGAAATTGTGCCATATGTTGATAGTTTCAAATATCTCGGCTTAATAATGGATTCTAGATTAACTTGGCAAAATCACATTGATCAATTATCAATCACACTCTCTAAAATGTGTGGTTTGATACGGAAACTGACCGAATTTGTACCCTTCAATGCTTTGAAAAACCTATATTATGCATTCTTTCACTCCCATCTCCAGCATCTCACTATCATCTGGGGATGTGCTACTAATGAACGTGTAAAACAGATTCAAATTTTACAAAATAGGTGCCTTAAGATGATACAAAAGCTACCTCATTTGCACTCGTCTGCTCTTCTTTTCACAGATAGTAGATTGTCTCCTCT
The DNA here is from genome assembly GCF_035046485.1 of Aedes albopictus. Lineage (NCBI taxonomy): Eukaryota > Metazoa > Arthropoda > Insecta > Diptera > Culicidae > Aedes > Aedes albopictus. The sequence continues at coordinate 27,986,724 of NC_085136.1, forward strand.
TCCGGTTCGCGCTTTGTACCACCATCAATTGTTGATCTATACGCACGCTGTAATGCACCGGCAGGATCTACTTACGAATATGAATTTTCCAAGAACAACGCACAACCATCATACACGGCGAGCCGATCACCTACCTATTCCTAAAGTCAGAACCAATTACGGAAAAAGAAAACTTGGTTATCTTGGACCTATCTTACTCAACAGATTACCTTCGACGCTTAGAAATTGTGTACCACCACCAAAATTCAAAAAAGAATTGAAAACTCATATAAAAACCAATGTAACATTATATCTAAATTAAATAGCCACCTACAATCAATTTATTATAGGTATTGCCATCTAAGCCCCCTTAAAAGAGCTTATAGCTCACTGGGGGTAATGTCAATGTATGTATGTTGAATATTTGCGTAAATAAATGTACAAAAAAAAAAAAAAAAAGGTGCAGTCTTCAAAAAAAAAAAAACTCAGGAAGACCTATTGGAGAAATCTCGAGAGGAACTCCGAGAGAAATTCTTAGAAAAACTGGGATATCTAAAAAACGACGAAGTATTAGGGAAATTCCAGGAGGAAGTTTGATGACACTTGTGAAAAATCCCAGAAAGAACTGCGGTATGTGGTATTTCACAAGGAACTCCAAGAGAAATTCCGGAAACCTTTCTGAAAAAACTTCTGCAGAAAACTCGCCTAATAACCGGAAGTAATTATTGAAAAGTCATGCCGGAAAACCACTAAAAAAATCCTGAAGGAACTCCGGATAGATCCGGAAGAAAGTCAGCGAGAAACTCGGGAAGCATATCAGGAAAACCTCTGAAAAGTCCCGGGTGCAGATCTCCTGCAGAGATCCCGTGAACTGTTGCAAAAATCCTCGGAGGAAGTTTGGTAGAAATTCCAGGAACAAATTCTTTTGCTGAAACTATTCAGTAAAATGCTGGCAAAACCCACGGAAGTTGGTTTGCTGAAATTCCAGCAATTCGCAAATATTTGCTGATCTATCAGTAATCTGTTGATAATCGCGAAGACATTTGGCATTGCTGGAGGTTTCAGTATTTTTTTAATGGATTGATCAGCTCGATAAAACGCAGCAAAATTTTGTTGATTTCCAGCAAAAAAAATGATGTGTAGCGATTTAGTTGCTTAAAACCCACGATCATGGATCATTGTAGTTATTTAACTAGCATCTCCAAGCATTTGGCAAGCACTGCGTTTCGGAAATCGAAAAATCATTCATAAAATTCGTATTGCAAAAATTGCTTTCGATTGTTCACTGCTTCAATTATGAAATCCCACCCTTCTTCTCACAGCTCGATTTTAAATGAAATACTTCAGCGTGAGTTATGCAGAGAGATACAGAGTGGGAATTAAGAGAGAAGTTGAGCTTTTCTCTCTCGAAAGCTCATACACCCTTAAACGAAGGAACACATTCACAGTAAAACCGCTCAGCACTAAAATGTGTAAGCCCTACTCATAAGTGCATAATTTCCAGACCACACAAAAATGCGTTACAGTTACACATTCTCAAAAAACAGCTCGTACGCTCGTCTAGATGCGAAATGTCGATTTTTTTTTGTTTTCCAAGGTCACTAGTAAACCTAGCTAGATTGCTGTACAAAATTTTTTGCGAATTAAACGAATTTGCGGACACAGGAGCTGATTTTGTGAATGTGCAAGGGTTACACATTTTTGGTGTAGTCTGGAAATTATGCACTTTTGTGCTGAGCGGCGTTAGCGTGTTGTAAGACTAAGTTCACGCAGCAATCGAAAATTCGAAGGATTTATCGCTTATATTTGAGTCATACTAGAACAGCACATTTTTGGTGTCCGGATCTACGCAGACTCATAAAATGGATCAGAAGATTTATTTCGATTTATTAGACAATCTATTGGATTTTGAAGAATATCTGAAGTTCGCCAATATGTGCATATACAGATTACCAATATCAATCAGTGCAGCTACTGATTTTTGATGATGATGATGATGATTGTGTACCCACCATCAGCGCAAGGATTACCTATGGCTGCAGAGTCATACCGAAACGGAATGATTTACCTGATGGTTTGTTGTAGCAGAGTAGGCTATTTCAGACATACTAGCCGACTGGTATAGCCGGAAAAGGGCAATAAAATCATTGTCATAGGCTTAAATCACTGGAGACCTTCGAAAAACAACATGATAATTGTTATCTCGTGACAAATTGGGGTGGACACGAACATTTACTACTGATTTTTCACTGAGAGACAGACTGAGATGTAAGGGGAAGCAGTGGCTCGTAGCATAATGTGAGCTCAAATGAGTATAGGATATGTTTAGCGTGTAGTTGCCAAAACGCATTTTGCGAGCTTTTCACTCTCTCACTTGATGTGAAAATAGGGTGGCGTAGGGATGAGCTTTCCATATTTTGCAAAGGCTCTCTGTATCATAGGGAAAATTTTCATTTTCTGCTAGTAGCAATTTTTAACGAATTTTCTCATTAACTGTTGACTGCTTCTTGAATTTGGTCAAAGCACTAGCCACTTCAAACAAGTATACACCAAGTATCCAAGAGGGTGTCAAAAGTACACCACCTACGCTGAAATGCCACAAAGAGCATACAATTTTTATCGTTCCTCTCTGTGAAACATGTACCTATTAATTCACTCAACGGACGGTGGGTGCAATTTTGTGAGAGCTACGGTATGTGATATTGGGTTTCGTCCTTCTCGAAAAGGAACGTCAGGACAGGGGATAGGGTAGCGAACCACTTGGGCAGCGGCGGGTATTTTGGGCACTCTTCGCCATAACTCAGTCAATTCCAAACCAATTGACTTGAAATTTTGTACACGGCTTGGTGCTAATTGTGTCGATTGGTTCAGAACTGGCTGAGTTATAGAAGAAAAGTGCCCAAAATTGGATCCCTGCCCAGATGGTTCCACTTTTCTATCTCTTTCCAAACATACTTGAGAAGTAAGCATTTTCGAATGCTGTTTCGAAGGCAGTGCTTTCATTTGCTGTAGTGGGTAATATAATCACAAGAAAGCCATACCTTGTTTCTTCATTACAATTAAATCTCTATTAATCGAAATCAACAGAAATTCTATTGACAGCCGTTAGAATGAAACAACTTAGTAATACAGAAGTTATATTTGGCTTCAATCACCTTCAAGTCGAGTCTAGGAATATTGACACAAGGCGTTTCTATAGGTGTTTCTATAGATATACGATATGGAACTAGAAATGGCTCCTGTTCCTCAGACGGTAATTACAAGCTTGTTAAAAATAGAACAGTTTCAAAGCCTTTCGGTTTATTGACATTTGCGCACAGACTGTCTGTGGTAGCCGTGTAGTCTTTTTAGTAAAATACAATAGAAAATGTTCTAAGGGTCTGTGTCAATTGCCGAATTAAAATTAATTTTCACTTAAACTTGACAGTTCCATAATTATTTCCCTAGGAAAACTGTCAAGTTTAAGTGTTGAACTGTCAAATTTAAGTAAAAAAATTAATTTTAATTTTAATTCGCCAATTGACACAGACCCTAAGAATAATCATAAAACTAATAGGGGTACTCACTAAACAGATTAAATTGCTGCGTAAGCCATAATTTTCTGCTTATTTGAAATGTTTCATGATTTTGCGAATGAAATAATCAAATATTGCCTTGGTGATAATAGCCCTGTTTGTCTGTCCGGTGACGGGGAAATTCTCACAACAAATAAAATATTGAATACTAGCTGTACCCGGCAAACTTTGTCTTGCTTACTGCGTTTTTTGACGTTTCAATTCCCTAGCCAAGCCCAAGTCCCCGTTCAAAATGTATGAAAACCCGATTTTAAAAAACTCTCAATTTTCCCATGTTTTTTTTTGCCTCATAAACCTTCCTTGGGTAAAAACTAACAGAACAAAACTGAGATGACCCAAATCGGACGTTCCATTCGCAAGTTATGCGCGGTCCCACGTATGCCACTGCATTTTATATATATATATATATATATATATATATAGATAGATTTGACACTTTTTTTAAACTTTTAAACTATCAGATGGATGCAGAAAACAAAACCAGTTACAACCTTAGACAACCAGACACAGCACTTGATGAAAAAAAAAAATCGACAACAGACGTCGAGTCAAGTACAAGACACTGAAGACGACCTTACAGTTGAGGTCGAAATACGTATCTGTCAAAGGATGGAAATTCTTAATGGAATTCAAAGGAACAGTACTTAACGCGATTTTCTTTTATTTAACAGACGTTGATTTTTTTTTTAATATTTGACACTTCAGTTAATTTTTACTATCAGATGCAGCATTTGATAAAAAAAAACACAGACAACAGACGTTGAAAATTTTGCTTTTTTTTAATGCAGAAAAGAATCTGTCACTCTTAGACAACCGAATGCAGCAGTTGCTGGAAATAACACAGATAACCCTGTTTGTCTGTCCGGTGACTTCACCGAGGTTTTTCAGATAGAAATATAAGCTGCATTAAATTCACCAAATAAAAAACTCTATAAAACGTATAAAACGTAGAAAAATAGAATGCTTTTTTTATTTAAAACCTGCAAGCGTGAATAACACGTGAACCGTTTATATTGAAAAATAAACACTTGCCACGGGCGCTACTGCGTCCACAAATAAACTAGTTGTTTATACAGAGTGTTAGGTTCATAAGTGCAAACTATTTGAAGGGTGATAGAGGACTATAAATTGTGAAAAAAAAAAATGTTCTACGCATATCGTCAAATCTCAACCGTTACGTAGTTATTGAACCTTCCATGTTTTTGAGTATTATTGCCTTAATTGGCTATAACTTGAAAATGGTCAAACTTATCGCAGTTTTTTTACCCTTATTCGAAAGATTATTGAATTTTCTATCAAAAGGCATCTTTGAATCGATTGGTTTAGTTAAATAACTAAGTTTTTCAGAGCAAAAAGCTAAAAATAGTGTGTTTTAATTTGTTTATGCCAATTATCTTTGAAAAATGCGTAATAAATTGAAATTCTTTCTAAGGCAAAGTTGTGGCCCCTGTTTTACTCTACAATTCGTTCTTTGACGCCAAGCTTCTAGCTCTTATTGTTTTCTTGCAATTTTGATTTAAATGTGCGGCACAGTGCGCAAAAAAGTGCTTACTCTGACAGTTGCAAATTTATGATCTGAAATGCGATGTTTAAATCGAAATTGCAAAAAAAACCAAGGGAACGGCATCCTATTTTTTCTCTATGGAGTTTGACAGGTTGGATTGTGCCTCCTTAGGTGGAGCATAAATTTATACTCCAGTTAAAATGTTCACCAACACAATCGTGGAAGTGGAATGTTTACCTTTTCACGAGGGATATCATCTCAACAAAAGACTCATCGATTTCTGAGTAATACCAACTCAGTCGCTGAGTAGAAAAATATCGCTGTGCAAGTTCAAAGCAAGATTACAAGACTGTGCAAGTACGAATTACAATACATTTCTTTAATTTTATGACATATAATGCGGAATATTATTAGCCTTCACACTAACGATAGCAGCCTGAGATTAGTCAACTTTGCTGCTGCCAGGGGGATGGCCATTAATAGCGCCTATTTTACCAAATCGACCATGTACTGGTAGATAGCCGACATTTCTCGGACGTCATTGATGTTAGAACTTTTGGGGGTTTCAATATCTTGTAGTTAGTAAGATTTTAGCTCGGTTACCAATTGCATATTTCGGAATCTACGAACCAGCGATCGATGCGTTTCAACTTCCAGAGCTTTTCAGCAGACAGTACGGTAGCTGACTTTCACCAGATGCTGGACGGCCAGATGAGTGAAATCAACGAGAGCGTGTGAGTCTATCCACGGAGCGATAAGTACGGTATCGCGGGAGGTGATAAGCACTGCTTAAAGACGACCTAGGAACGGGTGATACGAGTGCTGCAGAGGGTAACGGACTATAAAAATGTTGTCAGAAGTCGGGGATCGATATAGAGAAGCAAAAGTAACCGAAAAATAAATCCACCGCAAAAAGAAAAGAGAGTATGAGGAAAATAAGATTACTCAGGCGCAAGATTGTATGAAACAGAATGATATGCGGAGGTTTTACAAAACAGTCAATGGCGAGCGTGCGGAGAAAACCCGTGATTGAAACATGCTGCCAGACAACACAATGGTGGCTGCCGGGGAGGATAGAGCATTTCGAGGAATTACTGAACAGTGGGAATGGAAGAGCGACAGACAGAGTTCAAACCAACGACGATGGATAGATTTTATACAGTAAATGACAGCCGTTATAGGGCTATCCGTGCGACGCTTAACGGATCGAAATCGAGTGTACGGATTGCGGATGATATTGGCCCAGGACTGAGTGGAGACGATTGCTTCATTCGGCGTAGACTCACTGCTACGAGTATTATTATGTTAGTCGATGCTGCAATAGTAGTTGTTCAAGTGATATGATACATCACTGAGCTTTCATAGGAATCAGTGAGTTTTTTCTTTTCCATGATTGTATGCCTGGCTGGCGTTTCTGAACTGATAAAAAATTGGTAATTATGCAGCAACGCAGCTTAAAAGTGTCATCGTAATCAGTGAGCACCGGATAATAGTTTTCCATATCCGCTTTGGGGGCTGAGAATTATCACTTTGAAATTTCGAGTCACATCCGATATGGCTAGTTGATGATGTAAACTGGGGCAGAACCTCAAGTGCTTTGGATATTCATCTTAGAGATTTGGATTTGGAAATTATACACTGTGATGCATAATTGATAGGATAAACGCCGATTTTCATACAATATGCCCGAGTTTAAGATGCTGTAAATATGGTTTGCTCTGATGAATTCATTTATTGACACGGATCTACGAATAAGCTGAATTTTATGTATACGAAGTACAAGATGCCGCTGTACGATCAATTTTGAACATTTTGAACGCCTTGTCAAGTTCAGACCTGAGGACGAAAACATCAATCGACCGTAGTATTTTCCCAAGTACCCTAAAGGGTAAGTTGACCCTTGGTTACTCTGTCAGCTGTAACTTCACCGGATACCGCTTCCAAAACGGATGCACCATCAATTAGTTATCTATTTTTATTCATTTGGAGAAACTTTGATAGTGATTCTCCCGCTTCCCAGCAGGCAACATTGCTGCATATGGCGCCAAAGATAGCACGCTGAAATCATGGCTACTATGTAGCACTGAAAAATGCAGTGATGCCCATCGAATAGTTTAACCATCATGAGTAAAGATTTTGATTCTGGATAAAAATCGGTAGCAAATTAATGAGGCATGCGATTTAAATGAGGTCTTCGGTAAACTTGTTACTGATAGAGTAGCCTAGAAGTACCAAGGGTCAGTTTACCCTCTAGAACACATGGCGAAAAGCTGTGGGGAGAAGGCATAGAATCTGGGTATGAGTCGATTAAGTGGTGTGGGGCAGCAACGATTTGTGAACCACGCCAATGTACATTAGAGTGGGTCAACGTTGTATGAGGCAATTGAAATTTGATCGCATCAACCTGTGCCAAATTTGGGAGCGATTGGTTGGGTCCCCGTATTCCGCAATGCGATTGAAATTTGTATGCGATGTTGTATGGAAAACGTACTTTTTTACATTTTTCTCATAAATTGAAAATAAAATAGTCTAACGATTAAGTAAAAAAACTAAGGTCCTTGTCATTAATCTCGGTAGTTTAGTGAAAAAAAGCCCTTGTCTATCGTATAAAGGTCGTGAGTTCAAATCTCCCCTGAGCTGTGGATTTTTTTTCGTAATTTCACTGATGATTTATCCATTTGTACATACAGGGGTGGCCAAAATGTTAGGGATAGGCAACTTTTTTTTCTCTCACAAAAAAGTTTAACATGCTGTAACTGCTCATAGAGTGCATCAAAAATTCTCAAATATTGACTGTTTGTCACCCCACTATATGTGCATCATTGGTACAAATTTGAGATTGATTGATTAATCTTTCGCGAAGCTAGAATCGTTTTCGTAAATCACTATTTTTCAGACAGCTTATTTTTGAACCGTCATATCTCAGAAACCAGTGAACCGAATTGAATTAAATTTTGAACATTTATCAACAATATATTAGTGCTTCAAAATATATTCCAACATCGGTACTTTTTAAATATTTAAAAATGTTATCATGAATTGACACTTTTTGGATCTTTCTCGAAAAAAAAAATGTAATTATTTTACATCAATGTCATTAAATTTAAGCTTTGATATCTAAACATTTTCTACTTCTGTTCTCAAGATAATCTCTAATTAGATATATTAGAGCCTATTTGGATTGAAGGAAGAACACATTTAGTAATTTTTGTGTGGTATTGTAAATTTGACTTATTTGCCTCTATATGGGTGAAAATGTCAAACCGGCATAACTTTATTCGTCGTTAGAACATATAACGTTTTATAATGTCGCATCAAGTATCAATACATTGTTGATAAACAGCATATTGAACTGTTTTGAGAGAGAAAAAAAAGTTGCCTATCCCAAACGTTACGGACACCCCCTATATGTACTATGAGTTGATTGAAAAATCATTAATATAGAAATAAATACCAAAAACAGTTTTTTATATATACTTACTGCCTAGTACAATTCCTTTCGTCCGACTGATCATTACAGTCATCGTCCCCATCACAGACCCACTCCATCGGCACGCACAATTCGTTCTGGCACATGAACTTCCCCGGGCTGCAATCGTGCCGACTATCCTTGCAGTGCGTCTCGTCCGTAAAGTCCCCACAATCATCATCTCCATCGCACAGCCAGGCTTTTGCAATGCAGGTATGAGTCGTTGCACAGATAACGTGCGTTCCACTCGCCTCGCAACTATCCTTCAACTGTTTGAACAGTTCCTGCTGCATCGCATCGCAATCCTGCTCGTCCTCCGACAGGATACAATCCGCCTGTCCATTGCAGTGGAGATCCATGTGAATGCAGGCGCAGCTCTTCTCGCACTTGAACTCCCTCGGTTCGCACTTGATGTCGCAGTTGTCCACCCCGGGCGAATTGTCCCCGTTTCCTGCGCCACCTTCCCCAAGCAGATCGCCATCGGGGACGAAGATCCTATCGCCGGGGAACTCCAGCCCTCCGTTGTGGCCGAGGTGTCGAAGGTCTATGTCGGTGCGCTCGCCTCCGGCCACCCGGTGGATTCCATGGTAGATGGTTCCGTAACCGGGCGGAACGTAGATAGGAACTCCCTTGCGATGGCTCCGAACGTCCGGAACTTCTTGGCCGATGGAGAACGGCGGCGGGTAGTGCTGCCGGGGAGCTAGTACCAGTTTGCCCGCCGGCAGCTGCGGTCGTGAGTTTTGTTTTTGCTTGATGTTCGGTTTAGGTTTTTGACGGCTTTCGGTGGACTTCACCTTGCCGGCCGTGTACTGTTTGTGCATGCCAACGAACTGGTTGGCGCCTGGGTAGGAGATCGGCTGCGAGTACCGTCGGTCCAGTGGGTGTGGGGTTGTGTCCTCGTCGCAGACCACTGTGGGTGGAGGGGGAGAGAAGAAAAAGAATGCATGAGATTCTGGTAATATGGAGTTGCTTTTGTGTCTGAAAAGAGGCTTGTACAAAACTGAAACAGAGTTAACCTTTCGCAAATCAGGATTTGTTTTGTTAGTTAAGTGTGGCGACCAATAAGTATTCAATTATTTAATCCGGTTTTTCCGCGAATGGAAACTTCTAGAACTTACCTCTAGGAGTTGCTTAGAGATTCCTACTGAAGTTTCTAAAATTGTTGCAAGAACCCTTTTTATGATTTCAGAAGGTTTGAAGTTATATGTACCTCCAATGATTCCTCCAGGAATCCTTTTGGATTTTTCCAGGAACTCTTCTTTTGAAAGTCCTCAAGATATTCCTAGTGGTGTTTCTCTAGTTTACCAGATGGTAGAGAAGTTCCTGTAGTGATTTTTTCAGAAATTTCATCGAATATTACTCGAGAGATTTTTTCAGGACATTCTCCAGAGGTTCCTCCGAGTATTCATCCCCAATGTTTTCCAGCGAATCCTTCAGAAATTAGTTTTTTACAACAATGCTTTATGAAATTTTCGTTGGAGCTTTTCGAGCGGGTCCTTTCTGGAATTCCTTCGAAGATTTTCTCAGAATCTCTTCTAGAATGTTTCCAAAAGATTTTTCTAGGTTTTTTTTAGGGGGTTTCTCAAAAGTTCCACAATTATTTCTCCAGGAATTGCACCATAAACTTCTCTTGGGATTCATTGAGATATCTCGTCCGGGAACCTTTCAGGAATCCATTCAGAGATTCTTTCAGAGATCACTTCTGGAACTATTTCTTGGCGTTTCTTCAAGAATATCTCTAGAAATCCTTTGTGAAACTACTGTAGAGCATTCTTCAGATTTGCAGGCATTCCTTAACCCTTTGAAGCCGGAATTTTTCCATGCGTTATTATGGAACTTTTCTACCTTTTTCTGTTGTTTCGTTGCTTAATAGCATAAAAAGGGTAGAATATCATGCACAATATTTTTTTCTGGATATCCTAGGTTATCCAAACTGTCCTTGAGTTTAGATCCTTAAGTCTACGGGTGTAACGGTAACTTCTTTCATTATACAAAGCTACTATTTGTAATCTATCATGTCCAATAAATCTTCTAAATGTTTGATGGACATCATTAGATCAGCTGGGGCCATCAAAACTATTAAAATGTTTAATATCTAGCATCTCCAGAAATTGCAGTTTCTGTTTTGGCTATATAGAGTCATGTTGCATAATCTATTTGGAGCTCACAGAATACAACCAGAGACTATGACATAGCTGAATTATCAAAAAATAATAATAATAATAATGTGTAACATTACTATCTGAAATGAAGTCGCCTCATGTCACAGTGATTGTTTTTATCAACTAGGCTTCATAAAAGTAAGGAAGCCCATAATATCCCAAAAATATATAACATCGCTTATTGTTCCTCCAACGGCTTTGGTAAGTACAGTGGATTATGTAACACTATTCAATGTAGTCTCAAAAGCTATTAGCTCCAGTGTAGACCTGAAGCTTTGGTCTCCGGAGTAGTGTTATTGATTTGGAATATCTCAAAACAATCTTGAAATGACTCATAATATGCCAGAGTGACTATAGATAACAGTTTAAAGTTTATTATGAAAATAACTGCTGTTACTATCAAAAGCTGAACCTCAGGATATTTTGGACGACTCTCATTGTCCCAAAGGCTCAAAATAATATATAGTAGACATCAGGTTGGCCCAGTCATCTCGATTGATTATGAAACGTTACTCAGTATGTCAAATATAAGCTGATGTTACGAGTGTAGACCTGAAGTTCTAAACTCCAAGATGGTTTGGCTGACCTGGAATATTGTCATAGTGTCTCTAAATGACATTTGTGATTTCAAGAGCTTCACGGATCTCAGCAGATTGTGCTATGCTATTGTTTATGGTGACAACACATACAGTTTTTCTTGTAGATTTGAAGGACTTCATTCAAGAACAGTTTGGACGAACCTGAATGTCTCAAAGGTTTACAATAAACAAGTAGACTTCCGATTGGTCCAGTAACCACGGATGAATATGCAACGTTACTCAGTATAGTAGATACGGCTGTTGTTACGAGTGTAGACCTAAAGTTCTGAACTCCAATGTAGTTTGGCTGACCTGGAATATCCCTGTAGTGACATTTGAGATTTAAAGAGCTTCGTAAATCCCAGCAGATTATGCAATATTATTATTTATGACGAAACCACATAAAGTTATTCTTGTAGATTTGAAGGACTTCATTATAGAACAGTTTGGACGATCCTGAATGTCCCAAAGGTTTGTAATAAACTAGTAGACTCCCGATTGCTCCAGTAACTTCGGTTGATTATGTAACGTTACTCAGTATAACAGACATGGCTACTGTTACGAGTGTAGATCTGAAATTCTGAACTCCAAGGTAGTTTGGCTGACCTATAATATCCCTATAGTGTCCATAAATGATATTGTAGATGCCAGGAGCTTCACGGATCCCAGCAGGGTATGTAGTGCTATTATTTGTGGCGAAAATACATAATATAATTCTTGTATATTTGAAGGACTTCACTATAGGACAGTTTGGAACAGCTAGAACATCCCAGAATATAAAACACCTTTTGATATTCTTGGCAAAGGTTAGTTCAGCTTTTAGATCAACTGGTATGTCAATTATTTCGTTTTTCCCAATTTCAAAGTGTTCAGGATGTTCTAGGTTGCCAATGAAGTGCCAAATACAAATATTTTTCTCAAATAGAGGACTCAATTTGCAACAACTTTGCCGAAGACAGTATTCTGTTTTATCGAATGGGTGAATTTATACTCCTCGTAAACGTAAACGTAAACGTGAAATGCATGGATTTTCTGAAAGAATACTCGGAGAAAGTCGAGAAAGTTTTTTTTAAGTAAATACTGGAAGAAAGTCTAGAGAAACACTTAAACTACTTCGAAGTAAATAGAAAAAAAATCTCATGACAAATTTCAAAAGAAATTGCTGTAGTAGTTTTTAGGATGGATTTCAAGAAAAAATCCTAGAGTCCTCAACTGATCGGCCTTAGCAATGTGGATTGGGTACACGGAAATCTACTACGGGCTACATTTTCATGAAGATGGGATAACCTGTTTCCTGAAGCGTACAACGTGAGGCGAAGTTTATGGAACTATTGGTTCTCTGCTGGCAACTGCTACTGGAACTAATCGATGGAAAGCAAGTGGTACCGGTATTGTGTGCCAACCAGTCCGCAATCTGTATCTATATCTTCTGGAATTCCTTCCAAGAATTCAACAAGAAATTTTCTCCATACATATGTCCCAGGAATCTTCCAGGAGTTTCTTGTGAGATTCTACCGGGGGTTATTTACTTGTCCCAGGAGTATTTTTTTTTGGAATTCCTAAAGAGGTTCCGTCTGGTATTCCTTCAAGAGTTCTTGCCAGGATTCCTACAGGAAGTACTTCCGGAATTTTTCCAGATATTCGTTCCTGGAGTTCTTAAAATTCTTAAAAAATTCCTCCGAAATTTCTTTATAGAAATTTCGAGAATCCTCCAGGATTACTCCTTCTAGGATCACCCCAGTAAATAAACCTGAGATGCTTCCAGGATTTTCTTCCGTGGTTTCTCCCAAGTATATTCAAGAATCTATATATGAGTTATATCTGAGATTTTTCTTGAAGTTCCTGCAGAAGTTCCCTCTGGAGTCCATCTAGGAGTTTTTCCTGAGATTCTCGAAGCGTTCCATCTGAGATTCATTCAGAAACTTTTTTCCTGGATTTCTTCTGAGATTCCTCCTCTTCTCTTATGAGAATCCTTAAGGAATCGCAAATTGTTCCAATAGCTACTTTGGAAATGTCTCCAGAAGTGTTTTTTTGACTTCCAGAAGGTATTCAAAATTAAATGAGAAATTTCTCAAAATACTCCTGGAGGATTTCCATAAGAAACATCTTAAAGAATTCCAGAATGATCTTCCGGAAGAATTCCAGAAGCATCTGTAGGAACTCAACATGGAACTCTTGGAGGAATCAGAAAAAAAGATCCAAGATGAATCCAGGAAAGATTTCCTGAAGCAATCTCGGAGGCAGTTTCTAGAAGAATTTCAGAAGAAGTTTCAAGAGGAATTACGAAAAGAGTTCCCAAAACATCCCAGGAATATGTTCCCGAGAGGAATCCACGAAGGAGTTCCTGAGGAAATTCCAGAAGCCTTTCCTGACAGAAACACAGGAGGAGGTTCCGGAGGAATCCCAAAAGGAGTTCCCGAAAGAGTCCTGGAAGTAGTTTCTGGAGAAGTCCCGGAAGAGGTTCTTGGAGGAATCACGGGTGGAATTACCGTAGGAAGGAATCCCTGAATGAAGTTTTGAATTCATTTCATAAGTAGTTCCTGAAAGAATACCGGAAAAGTTTTTAGAGGGGTTACTGAAAGAAGTGCTTGTAGGATTCTTAGAATGGGCTCAGGAAGAATTTCCGAAGAAATCCCAGAAGGAACTCCGAGTGGAATTTCGCATGAGATTTCTGTGAGATTCGTTCAGGATCTTTTCCGGTAATCTCCCAAGGATTTTTTCCTGGGATTTCTCTAGGAATACCTTCCACGGTTTTGTCAAAAATTTCTAACAGGATTTCTTTAGAAGTTTCTACTGGGATTCCACAGGGAGCTCCTTATAAGTTTTTAGAACGTTTTTTTTTATCCCAGGAGCAGTTACGGCATGTACTGAGTACACTCACCATAAAAGCATGCTTGTGGTGCACAGCGTAAGCATGGTGTTGCTGAGGGTGATCAAAGACGCGACTGCTCGAAGTTTAAGGACTCCTTCAGTAGTTCTCTCTGTAATTATCACAAGAGATTCTTCTGAGGTCCCAAAAAATGTTCCATCTGGTATTCCTCCAGTAGTTCTTTCCGAGACTCTTCCAGTATCTCCGTTCGGCATTCCTCCAGGAATCCTTGCTGGTGCTCCAGGATTTCTTCATGATGTCCTATTGAGATTTTAAGATTCTTGTAGGAATTGATTCCATAGTTTCCCCAGAAGTCCGTTACAAGGATCCTGCAGAAATTGCTTCTATATTTCCTTCACGAATTCCTTCTGAGATTTTCTTGGGAATACTACTTGGTATTCCTGCAAGAATTTTTTCCGTGTTTCACTTCAGAAATTTATTCCAGGATTCCTTCAGGAGTTCTTTCACAGGTTCTTCATGGGGTTCATTCTGGTATTCCTCCAGGAGTTTAGGTCAGGTTAGATGTCTTTATGAGAGAGATTTTCAGCCTGAGGCTGATTCATCTCTTCTCCAGGCGTTTTCTACTGAGATCTCTGCAGGAGTTTCTTCACGTTTGCCTCCAGAACTTTCTTCTGAATATTATATTCTGAAGTTCTGAACTCCAAGGTAGTTTGGCTGACCTGTAATATCCCTATAGTGTCCATAAATGACATTGTGGATGCCAAGAGCTTCACGGATCCCAGCAGGGTATGTAGTGCTATTATTTGTGGCGAAAATACATAATATAGTTCTTGTATATTTGAAGGACTTTACTATAGGACAGTTTGTAACACCTAGAACATCCCAGAATATAAAACACCTTTTGATATTCTTGGCAAAGGTTAAATGAATACATATAAACGTAACCCACATCCAAGTTCAGCTTTTAGATCAACTGGTATGTCAATTATTTCGTTTTTCCCAACTTCATGGTGTTCAGGATGTTCTAGGTTGCCAATGAAGCCCCAAATACAAATACTTTTCTCTAATAGAGAACCCAATTTGAAACAACTTTGCCGAAGACAGTATTCTGTTTTATCGAATGGGTGAATTTATACAGCCGTTTCTTTGTTGGGTCATTTATGACCCCTCCTGCTCTAAAGGGTTAGGAAAATGTTTCAGTGATTTTTGTTCGCTTATACGTTCAGAAAATTTTGCAATAAATTCTTTTAAAACTCCTCCATAAGTATTTCCAACAATTCTTTTTCAGGTTCGCTTCAGAACATCCTCCAAGAATCTCTTCAGAAATATAGGGGGGGGGGGGATTTATTGCAAAACATCTCTAATACCTTTTTCTGCAATTTCAGTTCGGATTCCTAAAGATATAATTTCAAGGATTCCCCAGAAATGTTTCTGGATTTACTTCTGGGATATTTTTTCCAAAAACTTCTCCAAGAATTTTTACTTGAATTCCTCCAAAAGTTTTTCATAAAATTCTTCTAGGAATTTCTCCAGAGCTGTCTCAAGGGATTCCTCCAAGTATTTCCCTGACGTCCTTTAGAAACTTCTGCAAGGATTACTTTTTTCATAGATTTGTCCTAGAAACTTCTCCAGAGCCTTCTCAAGGTATTCGCTAGATATTCCTGCAGAAACTCCTCCAAAGATTACACAAGAAATGTCTTCAGAGAATTTTGGTCAGAAATCTTGAAGAAATTTCAGGAATTTTGAGAAAGATATCAAAAAAATTCTTGAAATCTCCAGAGGTATCTCCAGGAATAATTTTAGAAATTCCGGCAGGAATTTCTAGAAAAAATTTCTCCAGTATTTGGAATTTCATGAATTGGTTCTGTAAAATCAAAAAAACTCCTGGAGGAACCTCTGAAAAAACCCCAGGATATATTTCTAAACGGACTGCTGGAGCAGTATTACAAAGAACCTCATAGAAATTTCTTCAGTTACCCCTGTTGAAATTTCCCAATGAATTCCTGGTGGAGCACTTGGAAACATTTCCGGAAGAATTGCCGAACAATTTTTGGAATAACTCTAGATGAATAACTGAAAAAAAATCTAATGGAAGCATTTCTGATGAAATCGCGTACTGACATTCATGAAAAAAATCTTAAACTACTGACGGAGTCTCTGGAATTATTACTGGAGGAACTCCTGAACAAGTTTTAGAAAGTATCCGTGGAGGAACTTTTGAAGAATCCCTGAAGTTTTTTTTCATAAATCTGCTGTGTAATTTCTCAAGAAATCTCTGGAGATATTCTTTAAACTTTTACATCCTTCAAAAGAAGAATAATAAAGATGTTGACAAGTCCAAGGCTTGTGCAGTTTCCCCTGTATGGCCTAATACTACCTTAGGTATCAAAATGACTCCAGGGATTTTTCCAGAGATTTCTTCAGATTACTTCAGAAGTTCCTAAAAATCTTAAAATTTCTCTATAGAAATTTCGAGAATCCTCCAGGATTACTCCACAGACAAACAGACGTAACACCTTGAACGATTTTTATGAAAATCCATCGCCCAGTTCACACTACCATCACCTGGTGGAAAAGTTGCACGAATCACTGTGTTGTGCCATATCGTCAACAGAAGGCGCTAGTGTTAAACGTCAAACGCATAGAAAAACGATGCGCGCGCCTCTGGTTGTGAAAGCCACGACTATGGAAATTTAAAATGATCGTTAAAAGCGTGGTCGATGAAAATTTCGCAAGTGTTACGTCTGTTTGTCTGTGATTACTCCTTCTAGGATCACCCCAGTAAATAAACCTGAGATGCCTCCAGGATGTTCTTCCGTAGTTTCTTCCCAAGTATATTCAAGAATCCATATATGAGTTATATCTGAGATTCTTCTTGAAGTTGCTGCAGAAGTTCCCTCTGGGGTCCATCTAGGAGTTTTTCCTGAGATTCTCGAACCGTTCCATTTGAGATTCCTTCAGAAACTTTTTCCAGGATTTCTTCTGAGATTCCTCCTCTTCTCTTATGAGAATCCTTAAGGAATCGCAAATTGTTCAAATAGCTACTTTGGAAATGTCTCCAGAAGTTTTTTTTTTTTACTTGCAGAAGGTATTCAAAATTGCATGAGAAATTTCTTAAAATACTCCGGGAGGATTTCCATAAGAAATATCTTAAAGAATTCCAGAATGATCTTCCGGAAGCATTCCAGAAGGATCTGTAGGAACTCAACATGGAACTCTTGGAGGAATCAGAAAAAAAGATCCAAGATGAATCCAGGAAAGATTTCCTGAAGCAATCTCGGAGGTAGTTTCAAGAAGAATTTCAGAAGAAGTTTCAAGAGGAATTACGAAAAGAGTTCCCAAAAAATCCCAGGAATATGTTCCCGAAAGGAATCCACGAAGGAGTTCCTGAGGAAATTCCAGAAGCCTTTCCAGACAGAAACACGGGAGAAGGTTCCGGAGGAATCCCAAAAGGAGTTCCCGAAAGAGTCCTGGAAGTAGTTTCTGGAGAAGTCCCGGAAGAGGTTCTTGGAGGAATTACGGGTGGAATTACCGTAGGAAGGAATCCCTGAAGGAATTCTTGAACAAATACCATAAATAGTTCCCGAAAGAATCCTGGAAGAGCTCCAGGAAGAATCCCGGAGAAGTTTTTGGAGGAATACTGATAGAAGCTCTTGTCGGATTCTTAGAAGGTCCTCAGAAAGATTTGCTGAAGATACCCCTGAAGGAACTCTAGGAGGAATTTCACATGAAATTTCTGTGAGATTCCCCTAGGATTTTTTATAGGATATTTCTAGGAGTACCTTCCACGGTTTTGTCAAAATTTTCTCACAAGATTTCTTTAGAAGTTTCTGCTGGGATTCCTCAGGGAGCCCCTTAAAAGTTTTTAGAAGGTTTTGAACTTGGGAGCAGTCACTTCGTGTACTGAGTACACTCACCATAAAAGCATGCTTGTGGTGCACAGCGTAAGCATGGTGTTGCTGAGGGTGGTCAAGACGCGACTGCTCGAGGTTTAAGGACTCCTTCAGTAGTTCTCTCTGTAATTATCACAAGAGATTCTTCTGAGGTCCCAAAAAATGTTCCATCTGGTATTCCTCCAGTAGTTCTTTCCGAGACTCTTCCAGTATCTCCGTTCGGCATTCCTCCAGGAATGCTTGCTGGTGCTCCAGGATTTCTTCATGATGTCCTTTTGAGATTTCAAGATTCTTGTAGGAATTGATTCTATAGTTTCCCCAGTAGTTCTCCAGAAGTTCGTTACAAGGTTCCTGCAGAAATTGCTTCTATATTTTCTTCTCGAATTCCTTTTGAGATTCCCTCAGGAATACTACCTGGTATTCCTGCAGGAATTTTTCCGTGTTTTTACTTCATAAATTTATTCAAGGATTCCTTCAGGAGTTCTTTCACATGTTCTTCATGGGGTTCATTCTGGTATTCCTCCAGGATTTTAGGTCAGGTTAGACGTCTTTATGAGAGAGATTTTCAGCCTGAGGCTGATTCATCTCTTCTCCAGGCGTTTTCTACTGAGATCTCTGCAGGAGTTTCTTTACGTGTTCCTCCAGAACTTTCTTCTGAATATTACCAGGAGTTTGTCCTGCAATCCCTTATGGGATTCTTTCGGGGATACCCTCGAGAATTCTCGCGGTATTCATTCATCGAGGAGTTCCGTATGAGATTCTTGATGGTGTTTCCTCCAGGAATTTCTTCCGGAATTCCCCATAACTTATCCTCCAGGAGCTCCATCCAGTATCTATTGTTAAATTCCTTCCGGAATTCAATCAGGTATTCATTCCGAGATTTCTCCAGAGATTTTATCCGAGATTCTTCCAGGCATTCTTTCCGGGTCAAGATTCTTCTGACAGTTACGTCTGGGATTCCTCCAGAAACACCTTCTGGAATTGCTCCGGGAACTTCTTCTAGGATTCTTCCGATAAGTCCTTCCGGGATTTCTCCTTCAACTACATCCAAAATTGGCCTGGTACACGCTAAAACTGCTCAGCACTAAAATGTGTAAGACCTACTCATAAGTGCATAATTTTCAGACCACACAAAAATGTGTGACAGTTACACATTCTCAAAAAACAGCTCGTACACTCGTCTAGATGCGAAATGTTGATTTTTTTTTGTTTTCCAAGGTCACTAATAAACCTAGCTAGATTGGCGTACACAAATTTTTGCGAATTTAACGATTATGCGGACACAGGAGCTGATTTTGTAAATGTGCAAGGGTTACACATTTTTGGTGTAGTCTGGAAATTATGCACTTTAGTGCTGAGCGGCGTTAGCGTGTAGTCCTCCCGGGATCCCTCCCGAAGTTCTTTCTTGAACTCCTGAAGATCCAACTGGAATTCATCAAGAAATCCATTCTGAAATTCTCTCAGATATTCCAGACGGCAGTCCTCCAGGAGTTTGCCACCGAATTTCTCTAGAAGTTTGTATGAAACTCTTCATTGAATTACTCCAGTGATTACTTTATTCATGAGTTCCTTATTATACTCCTCCAGGACTTCTTTGAAGAAACTCTCCAGCCAGGCTTCGACAATTTCGCAAGGAATTCCTCCAGCAGTTATGTAAGGAGTTCTAGGAGTTCCAGAAAATAATAACTTCTGGAGTAATCTCAGATGGAACCTGTTTAGGAATCTTGAGGTGAAACTGCTGGATAAATCGTAAAGGGAACTTCTGAAGGAGTCCTGAACAAATCATTCGAAGCATTAGGAAGCATCTAATAAGTAGCTAGATAAGGAATCTCAAAAGAAACTGATGACGAATTTGTAGCGGTCTCGTAGAAGGAATTTCCGGAAGGAACTCCTAGAGGAATCCCATCAGCAAGTCATAAATCAACACACCTATGCTATTAGACTTAGTTCAACAATATTTCTACTTTCTTTCTATGAAATTTTTTGACTGCTCATTTAGTACAAAATCCGTCGAGCGGTGATTCAACAAATCGCTTAGATAGCTTGTTATATTAGCTACCGAGATGATGAGTAACTATGTATTATTTCTAACTTCAGTGGACACCATACCACATACTTTTCCACTCACTCAACGTTTTCTAAGGAAGATATACTGTAAATTAGCACTGATTTTGCACCTTTCCATCTGAAGATATAAATCCATTTTATGTAATCATTTTTCAAGCAAACCCAATTCCAGGGAAGTAACAAATTGCAATAACTTCGTTGGAAATCGCAATCATCTAATTTCACACCAAATGACCGCACCTCAGCTGAACTCTCAGATCTAGATGGACGTGAGCCGACTGGATCATCATCACCCTCTTCCACAGTCTCATCAGACGATGGGAAGCACAACCCTGGGCTGGGACACCGTCACCGACACTGCAACGAGTGACGGAATAATGCACTGATTGGATGCTATTTACGGAACATCATTGGCCGTCGTTGTCTCACTATAAAACAACCGGCCTCACCACGATCATCAACCACGGCCGGCACCGACCATCATCATCATCTGAAGTGGACCGTCACGTGCTTCCGCGTGAACTTGGCCTACTAGTCACATTGGCTACTGCTGGTTTGGCTTGGCCTACTGCCTAGTTACATGTTCTGGATGGAGAACTTTGATTGCTTTGGTCCTCATATAAGGCAATTAAAATTGGATTTTGATTGAAAATATGTAAATTGAAACAAAAATAACTGTTTGATATTTTTCTTTGCCATGGTTGATGCATCATCGAGCATGTATGGGGAGATAAGTTATATCAATGCAACTGCATCTCCCATATTTGTGTCATAAAATATGCAAACGAATCTGCAGTGTGTGGTTCGTTCGCCAGCCAGCCAGCCAGTGCAGTCAGAGGGGGGTCTAAATTTAGAGTTGACAAATACACTCGATCAATTTAGCCCGATAAAAGGGGATTGCCTCAGCAACCGATGATGACGTTGTCACTCAGTTAGGCATTGACGATGATGTGTGTGTATTTTTTTCTCCTAGTTGCAGATGTTTCGGATCGTGACGTGGTCCTGAGAACCTTTCTCAATGTGTCACCAATATCTCATAAACGTTTTCATCAACCAGGTTTGACTGTTACTCATTGGCGTAACTAGGATTTTTTCCTGGAGGGGGCCCAGGGGGGGCCTGACTTGAGATTAATTTTAAGCGGGATGGGCGCCCGATATGTGAATATGCAAATCAGTTTTGAGTAATCAAAATGACTGTTTCAGATTTGTTCATAGTTTTGTAAACTATATGAGTACGAACAATTGGCCGGCGTTAAATCAGACCGGACCATCTGTTTTGCAACAATTTCGGGAAAATGCCCTGCAAGAACTTGTGTTGTCAAATGTAGTGCTTTTTTGTCCGAAATACTATAGTTCCTTTATGTAGCGAAACATCTGCTTCAAAATAATGACGAAAAGTTCAGAGTTTTCGAATTCCTTCGCATTTTTACCTATCCAAAAAACCACGTAGTCCACTCTGACCGAACGCCGACCAATTCCTCCAAGATTTTTTTCCATAGCTTAATTCAGTGATTCCATCTTGGCTTCTTCCAGAAATTCAATCAAGAATTCATCTAGGGATTCCACTAGACATTTTTTCGGGGATTTGTCCTGGGATATCTTTAAAGGTTCCTCCAGTAATTGTTCCAGTAATTTTTCGAAGTTTCCTTCAGGAATTTCTCCAGAGATCCTTTAAGGTATTTCTGCAGGTATTCAGAGATTTCTACAGGGATATCTCCATATAAGCCTTCCAAAATTCCACTAGAGATTGCTCCAATAATTACATCTGGAATGATTCGAAGTATTTCTGCAGGAATGTATTCCAGAAATTCTTTTAGAAAATTTTACTTAGAGATTCTTAAAAACACTCCAAGAATTGCTTGAAAAATTTGTACAAAAAACCTTTAGGGATCCTAGTTTTTTTTATGTGTATTAACGAGATTTTTAGCCCTAGGCTAGTTCATCTCGGGACCCACGCTTTACTTCCCTTCCGAAGGAAGAACTCACATTTTGCGAGTTTGTCGGGAGTGGGATTCGATCCCAGGTCCTCGGCATGATAGTCAAGTGTTCCAACCATCCCACCAGGTCCGCTCCACTAGGGATCCTAGTATTCCTTCAAAAATTACTGCAGACATTGATTTCTTCATTGTTTTTTTTTTATCCAGGAATATTCCTACAAAAATTCTTCCAGGTATTCGCTAAGAAAGCTCTCTTGAGATTCCATAAAGAGTTCCTAATGGGGCTTGCTTCCGGGATTCCTCACCGGGTTTCTTCAGAAATTACTTCAAGAGTTCCTCCAGGGATTCACCGGAAATTTCTTCTGTTATTCTTACAAAAACGAATTCCGAGATTATTTTAAACATTTCTAGAAGAACTCTTATTGGGATTCCTTCAGAAACTCACGCAGGAATTAATCCAGGATTCCAGGATTTCCTCAGGAATTTCAGCGGTTTCTTCAGTATTTCCCCTGAGAATTCTTCAGAAAATCCTCCTGGAATTCCCTCAGAAATCGAACTTTGTATTTCATCAGGAATGAATCTTGAGATTCCTCCAGGAACTCCTTCGGAAATTCCTCCCGGATTTTTTTCAAGAATTATTCCAGGTATTCCTCCTGGCATGCCTCTAGGATTTCATTCAGGCATTTCTCCAGAGACTTCTGGAAAAGTTCTACCAGGAATTTCTCCAGGTATTACCCCAGGTATTTCCTCAGGAATTACTCCAGGAATTTATCCAAGTTTGGATCCAGGAATTCTTCCATGAATTCCTCCGAAAATTCTTCCAGGAATTTCTTCTCTAGGGTTTCCTCTGCACATTCCTCCAAGATTTATTTCATGGATCCCTCCTGGAATTCCACCGATGATTCCTGCAGTAATTCCTTCAGAAAATCCTCCTGGAACTCCACCAGAAATTCTTTTCTGAATTCCTCTAAAAATTTCTCCAGGAATTCCTTCAGAAATTTCACAATGGATTCAGAGACGAACCAGCCAAGGGCTGAAAGTCTCTTTAATAAAGACAAATCAATCAACCATGGATTCCTTCCAGAATTCCTCTAGAAATTCTTTCAGGAATTCATTCAGGGATTCTCAAGATATTCATTTAGGGATTCCTCCTGCAGTTCTTCCATGAATAGTTCTACGGATTTTCCCCAAGATTTCCTATAGAGATTTGTCCAGGAATTCCTCCTGAGGTTCTCCCAGAAATTGTTTCAGGGATTCCTCCAGGTTTTTGTTTTGCAAGAATTCCCCCAGGAATTCTTCAAAGTAATTCTCTAGAAATTCCTCTAAGGATGCCTCCAGGGATTCCTCAAGAGGTTACTTAAGTATTACCCCAAGAATCCCATCAGAAAGTCCTCCAGGAATTGATCCAGGAACTCCCATAGGAATTCCTTCAGAAATTACTACCGCAATTCCTTCAGGAATTCTTCCAAAAATTCCTCTGGGAATTCCTCTAGAAATTTCTCTTGGATTTTCTTCAGAAATTTCTCTTAGAATTTCATCAGAAATTTCTTTTGGAATTTCTTCAGAAACTCCTCCATTAACTGCTTCCAGAATTTCTCTCGAGATTCCTCCAGGAATTCATTCAAGAATTCTTCCAGGGATAGTTCCAAGGAATTTCCACAAAAATTCCTTTACAGATTAATCCAGGAATTCGTCCTGGGATTCCGCAAGGAGTTTATCCAGAACTTCCTGCAGGAATTTGTCCAGAACTTTCCAGGCATTCCTCCTGAGGTTTCTCCAGAAATAGCTTCAGGGATTCCTCCAGGGATTTTTCAAAGAATTTTCCCAGGGAGTCTTCCCAGAATTTCTCTAGAAATTTCTCTAAGAATTCCTCTAGGAATTTTTCAAGAGGTTTTTTTTAGAAATTTCTCCTGGGAGTTTCTCCATTAACTCATCCCAGGATTTCTCCAGCAATTCATCTAGAGATTGCTTCGGGAGTTCTTCTAAAAACTCCAAACTCCACAAGATTGCTCCCAGAATTCTTCTGAAAACTCCACCAAGAACTCATCTAGAAATGTATCCATGTATTACTCCAGGCATTGGTCCAGGAATTTCTCCAGGGATTTTTTAAGGAAATTCCCCAGGGTATCCTCCAGGGATTTCCTAAGGAATTTCTCGAGAGATTCCTCCAGGAATTTATCCAGGGGTTACTCCAGGCATTCCTCCAGAAGCTCCTCCAGAGATTTCTATAGGGATTCCTCCAGGCATTAATCCAGGATTCCTTCAGAAATTACTACCGCAATTTCTCCAAGAATTTATCTAGAAAATCCTCCAGCGATTCATTTGGAAATTACCCCAAGAATTCCTCCCGGAGTTTATCCAAGAAATATTCCAATAATTCTTCCTGGGATTCCTGAATGATTTCCTCCTGAGATATCTCTAGGAATTCCTTCAAATATTTTTTCAGGAATTCTCCAGGAAATCCTCAAGGGATTCTTTTTAAAATTTCCCCACAAATTCTTTCTGGAATTTATTCAACAATTATTCCAGGTATTCCTCCTGGCATTCTTCCAGGATTTCATCCAGGCATTTCTCCAGGGACTCCTTCAGCAGTTCTACCACGAATTTCACCAAAAATTACCCCAGGTATTTCTTCAGGAATACTTTCGGTAATTTAATCAGGAATGGATCCAGGAATTCCTCCAGGAATTCTTCGGAAATTCGTACAGCAATTCCTTCAGGAATTGTTCCAGGAATTCCTCCAGAAATCCTTCCAGGGTTTCCCCCAAGAAATAATCCAGGAATTTCTTCTCCGAGGTTTCCTCTACACATTCCTCCAGGAATTATTTCATGGATTCCTCCAGAAATTCCTCCGATAATTTCTCAAGTAATTCTTCCAAAAATTCCTTCTGAAATTGCTCCTGTAAGTCCTCCAGAAATTCATCTGGAAATTTCTCCTGGAACTCCATTAGAAATTCCTCTCAGAATTCCTCTAGGAATTCTCTAGGAATTTCTTTAGGAATTTCTCTATGAATATATTCAGAAATTTCTCCATAGATTCCTTCCAGAATTCCTCTAGAGATTCTTCCAGGAATTCATTGAAGGATTCCTCAAAGAATTGATTAAGGGATTCCTCCTGGAATTCATCCATGAATAGTTTCATGGAATTTCCCCAAGATTTCCTATAAAGATTTGTCCAGAAATTCCTCCTGAAATTCCACCTGGAACTTGTCCGGAAGTTCCTCCAGGAATTCCTCCAAAGGTTCCTCCAGAAATTTGTTTCAGGGATTTCTCCAGGGTTCTTCCCAAGAATATCACCGGGGATTCGTTCAAGAATTTTTGTAGAAATTTCTCTAAGAAATTTTGCGGAAATTCCTTATGAGGTTTCTTCAGAAATACTCCAGGAATTCCGCAGAAATTACTACCGCAGTGTCTCCAGGGGCTCCTCAAGAAATTCCACCAAGATTTACCGTAGGTATTTTTTCAGAAATTCCTACCGGAATTTCTTCAGAAATTGATCCAGGAATCCCTCCAGGAATTTCTTCCCCCTACAGCATTCCTCCAGGAATTTCTGCAGGAAATCCTTTAGAGATTGCTTCCGATATTCTTTCGAGAGATTCTCCAGGAAATTCTATAGGAATTTTTACAAGGGATTCCTCCGGAAATTCTTTCAGGTTTCCTCTAGGAATAAATCCATGAATTTCAACTCCAGGGATTCCTCTAGAAATCCGTCCAGGAGTTATTTCACGGGTTCTTCTAGAAATTCCACCAGGAATTCCTCCAAGAATATTCCAGTAATTCCTGCAGGGATTCCTCTAAGAATTCTTCCGTGAGATTCCTCCAAGAATTCCTCCTGGAATTCCTCCAGAAATTCCTCTGGGAATTCTTCTAGAAATTTATCTTGGAATTTCATCAGAAATTTCTCTAATGCTCCAGGCATTACTCCAGGAACTTCTCCAGGGATGCCTCCTTCAGAAATTTATCCATTAACTTTGGAGCCAAGGGCTGAAAGTCTTTTTAAAAAAGACAAATCAATCAATCAATCCATTACCTTTTCCAGGGAATCCGCCAGGAATTTGTCCAAAAAATTTTCTAGGATTTCATCCAGAAATCCATCTTGGAATTGCTGAGAAAATTTTCTTATGATTTCACAAAAAAAAATGTGCCTATGATGCTTCGTTCTATGATTTTTCAAAGTAGGTGGTGTCTGTGGAGAATGTTCGATTTTCACTGGAGTTTTCCACAAAATTGGGCGACCCTGATTTTTTTTCAATTTAGTTTTTCAAATATATAGGTATGATCCCTACCTAATTTCATTACCCTTCAGAAACTTCATACCAATTTGTACGATAATAAAAAATCCCCTAATGCTCCAGGCATTAGTCCAGGAACTTTTCCAGAGATTCCGCATGGAATTTTTCCAGAAGGTTTTCCCGGATATCCTCCAGAAATACATCTAGGGACTCCTCCTGTGATTTCTTGAAGAATTCCTCTAAGGATTCCTCCAGGAATGCATCAAGAAATTCCTCCAAGGATTCATCTAAAAAAATTTCTGGTAATTTCTGCAGGGATTTCTGATGCGGATTCTTCAGATTTTTTTCCTGAAATTCCAAGCATAATTGCTTTTCGGATTTCTCTAGGAATTCCTCCAGGTAAACTTTCACAAATTACTACAGGGATACCTGCAGGTATTGCTCCGAGAATTCTTGTAATGATTTCTTCCGAAATTTCTCTCGGGATTTTTTTTAAATTTATTCAGCGGTTAGTTAAAAAATTACAGTATTCCGTTCATAATATTTTTCAGGGATTCACCCCAGGGTTTTTTTAGGACTACTTGTAGATTTTTTGAATAATTTGAAGGATTTGTAGAGGAATTCCTCCAGCGATTTGTATTGAAATTCTTTTAGATAATTTTAGAGGGACATAGAAGCCAAGAAATTCTCTAAGAAGTCATCCAGGAATTCTTTCACAATTATCTCATGAATACCAAGTCTTTTACAAGTCCAATCATGAATACCTTCAAACTTACGATTACATCTTGCAGCACCAGCTTTTAAATATATTTAAACTTCCTCAATGACCATTTGAATTATTGCGTTGTATGATAGACGCAAAAATACCCCTGGCCCACGAAATAAAAGAAATTAATAGTGACCTACTAGAAATCACCTCCAGCATGGTTTTAATGAATACACTCGCGTTTACGCTTCAGCTACGTACATCCATTCTCACTAGGAATTCACAAACTTTTGCTGGAATTCCATTGCAAATTCAATAGGAGTTTTTTCCCACATGATACTTGATTTCTATAAAGAATCACTTAACCATATTTTGCAGTAATGCTGCTAGAAAATTCAAAGATTCTTAAAGATACCCATCCAGTAATTCCTGGAAATTATCATTAAGATTTAATTTCTCAGCGATTTAAAAAAGAAGATGTACAAAGTTTTGCTTTTTATATAATTCTGATTAAATAATATTTCCAAACAAAACTAACTAATTACATAGACCATTTTGGACAATGATCTTGTAAAGAGTGACAAGTTGAGTATTGTCTCCAATAACTGTCAATTTAAACACATATTATGCCAAATAAATTTCTATTACTGCGTACGTGCAGTTGAAACCCGGAATTTTCGACTAGCGAAGTTGGATTTTTCTCCAAATCCGTGCGTCGAACCTAACTTTGGAAGTTAGGTCCGATGCACGGATTTGGAGAAAAATCCAACTTCGCTAGTCGAAAACTCCGATTTGCAACTAAATTGAGAATATAGATCTAATGTTTGTCACCACGACAGTGGTTTTCAGATTTTTTTTTTTCTAATTTCCATATATAAAGTCAAGAAAAATTTCTGGGGGGGGCCTGCCCCCCCTGGCCCCCCCTCTAGTTACGCCAATGCTGTTACTGGAGTTTTGAATACGCAACGGGTGGCAACTAAATATCAGAATCAGCAATCTCTCGCATTAGCCTGCCCTGCCCGTTCCCGAGCTTATTCGTGACATACAAACACCATTCCATTTGTATTAATATAGATTAGAAGGGAATTCACTAAACAGCATAAACCGACGATTAAATGTTCTCCTGGTCACCAAGGCAATCTTTGATTATCTATCCGACATTTCATGAAACATTTCAAATATCAACAAATCAAAGCTTACGCAGCAATTCAAGCTGTTTAGTAAATACCCTAATGATTAACGACCCAATTTGTTTTAATGACGGGCTCGACTCCCACAGTGCAGTTCGTTAAACGAAAAATTATTGATTGGGTATTGCTTGTACTTGTCGGATGTCTACACTGAAATAAATTTTGTTGTGGAAACTACCGATTCCATAGTAAAATTACTAACCGTACCTATGATTCTCAACCGACAACAATTTCCAGTTAATTCTACTAAAAGACTGTCAACTTAACTAGCAGTGCAGTTGACATTACTAAAATTAATCTTAATTTAACAAACGAGCATTGTATTTTTAACCATACTGTGTTGTAAAATGCGTGTCCAGGAAAAATTAACAATGTTTTGTTGTTGAGACGACTACGCTTCTTGTTGAATTGACTACAATGCATTGTAATTTCAAGCATATTTCAGTTACCTTAACAGATTTTGTTGTCGGTTGAAAATCATAGGTACGGTTAGTAATTTTACTATGGAATCGGTAGTTTCCACAACAAAATTTATTTCAGTGTAGTGTAAGTTACATTCACTATGTTTAGGATATCTAGCCGAAGACGGTTTGTTGTGTCTTCTTTATAATTGGTGCGTTACCCCTGAGGGCAATGTAATGGATGATCGAAAACACAGTGCATCAACGCCAACTGGATGGCAGCGTTGTTATCGTCGTCGGTTGCCGAGGCGACCTATATTATCGGGCTTGATTGATTGAGTGTATTTGTCAACTCTAAATTTATTTGGAATACCCTCGGAGACTGATGCAACCAAATCGGCACACTGCCGATTCGTTTGCATATTAAGTAAGTGTGTCCATCGTTATGGTAATAATGTAAATTCATTAAAAAAAAATAACCGTACCACCTAAGAGTGCATCAATTCAGTATCCCAACTAACAATCACTCATTTTACAAGCACCTTTAAGACGAACTGATTTAGCATGATGCTGAATAACATTTGGATAATTTTCACGCACAACCTTTGTTCGGGTTTTGTTCACATAATTTTGGAGAAACTATAAAGCATAGTGTTGTGTACCAACTAAACTATTTGTTGTTAAATCGTTTTACAATTATATAGTAAAGCTGTTATTCAGCTTTAGCAAAACTGATCACAAATAAATAAAATGCAAAATTTTTCAATTTCCACGAGAGTTTATGATTGGAACTTAATGCTGTGAACAAATATTGTGAACTACACATAAATTTACCTAAATCCAGATTCGAACTCGAGACCCGTCGATTGCCAGCCGCATGCCTTCCTATCTGCGCCATCCTAGAGATGATGATTTGTAGCGCTCAAATCAAAATATAAACTTCCCGTGCTTAAATAATGATCAGACTTCGACTCCTATTCAGCAGTGGTGAATTAGCACAGAACATTATGGTTAACGACTGAACAACAGATTAATCTAGCTGTTGTTCAGTAAAAAACACGTGTTTTTCATCACGTGCTCTGAGTCGAAGTATAATGAAACGAAAGCGCTTATTTGACTTGTGAAAAACACATTATACAGAACATGTGCTAATTTTTACTTGAACTTAACAAGAAGCAGAAAAAGGTCTTGTTAAACTATATTGTAAAGGAATAACTGCGAGTCGAATAAAAATCTTATTAAACGTTTGAAAATTGTTTTTAATTATCATTGTTAAAACCAATACGAAAATTTGAACATTGCTTACTTTTTCAATTGAAAATAGCATTTGTACAATAATGTGTACAGCATAATTTTAGTTCAGCTATAATCGCTGTTATAAAGCAACAATTCAGCATGCTTGCTTGTTTGCGGCTGGCGATTGTTAGTTGGGATGTTACGCAAATTTTGCGAATTTGAATCGTATCCTATTTAATTTACTTTACCCATCACAGATAACTGTTGACATTTGTTTGTCAGTCTACTATCGAGGATATTTCTTGAATACGTTTTTAGATTAGGGGAAAGCTTCAAACCTAAGCATTCAATCAATTTGAAATACAGATCCTTAATTAGCTGAAACTATACTGCCCCTATTCGCATAACAGTCCCATGTTTGCTGGGTTTCCTATTCACATGGGACTGTTGTGCGAATTAGGGCAGTGTAGGCGCGTGCCTATGCAATATTTGTAGCTCTATTAGGAGGAAAAGCTATGACGTAGAATTTGGTTAGACCCTTTTTGCTTTTCTCGTACATTAAGTGTACTGGAAAGGCTATATGTTCACTCAAAAAACGATTTTTCGAAAAAAGGCTCGGAGGATCAAGTCGCATGTACCAATTAACTCAGTTCGATGAATTGAGATGATGTCTGTATGTGTGTATGTATGAATGTCTGTGCGCGAAATAAGTTCACTCACTTTCAAGGCACTTCCCATTGGCCGATTTCAGATTATAGCTTGAATCGAACCGGAATTTTACCGCATTGTTTGCTATTAAAAATGGTCCGGATCGGTCAAGGCGTTCCGGAGTTATGGGTATTCCAGTGATCCGGACCAGCACCGGTAGAACTGGCCGTATATAAAACTGAGCCTAGCCCCATCATGCGATACATCAAACTGCGGCGATTTTTGTAAACTTTAGCATGGTTGACGAATTTTTTCGCGAAAATCAACACTGTAGACCAGAAGTTCCATGATGTCGACCCAAAATACAAGATGGCAGCCAAATGCTCAAGATGTCGGCTCCAAATTCAAGATGGCGGAAGTTTAACAAAGTTTTAGGCTCTTAAATCATGCAATATGGCTATATTTGATACGGAGAAGATATCCTGAGTCCAAAATTGGCGACCGGAACATCCAAGATGGCGGTCTCAAATCCAATATGGCGGCTTTAAATTCAAGATGGTGGCTGTTTAATGGAGTTTGAAGCTCTAAAACCATGCAATATGGGTTTATATGGTATGGGGAAGCTGGACGGAAAATGGTGACCAGAATATCCAAGATGGTGGTTCCAAAATCCAAGATGGTGGTTCCAAATTCAATATGGCGGCTGTATAATGTAGTTTGAAGCCTTAAAACCATACAATATGGGTGCATTTGGCATGGGGAAGATGTCCGGAGTAAAAAAATGGCGACCAGAATATCCAAGATAGCGATCTAAAATCCAAAATTCCGGCTTCAAATTCAAGATAGCGGCTGTTTAATGGAATTTTAGACCCTAAAACAATACAATGTGGATATATTTAGTATGAGGAAGATTTCCAGAGTCCAAAATGGCTATCAAGATATCCAAGATTGCTACCTTAAATTCAAGATGGTGGTTCTAAATTCACGATGGTGGCTCCAAATTCAAGATGGCGACTATTTAACCTTCCAGGACGCGTACCATCAAGCAGGTGAAACTGCACCGCGCTCGCGCTGTATACGACGAGCGAGGTTTTTTGGTAGTGTTGTACTTTTTACAACGGCGCGCGCGCTGAAGGGTTAATGAAGTCTTAGGCTCTAAAACCACTCAATATGGGTATATTTTTTGTAGGGAAGATGTCTGGACTCCAAAAATGGCGACCAGAACATCCAAGATGACGATATTAAATTTAAGATGGTGGCTCCAAGTTCAAGATGGCGGCTGTTTAATGGAGTTTTCGGTTCTAAAATTATGCAACATGGGTATATTTGGTATGAGGAAGATGTCCAGAGTCCAAAATGGCGATCAGGATATCCAAGATGGCGTCCTTAAATCCAAGATGGCGGCGTTTTTGTTAAGAGTTTGTGGCTCAAACATTAAAAGCCAGATAAACGATGTGATTTTCGGTGTTGGGGTACGTAGACATCTTCGGAGCAATAAACCAATTACCGAAAGCAGTTTCCTGATAGCAGCTTCAATGCTGAAATTCATTTATTTAATCTATATATACATATTTACAACTTATAATAAACTAACTTACATTTTGGTATTCGAATTGCTGCTTTTCCGAAGCACTACTTATTCACGTAACAATATACAATTTACTTCTGCTCTTCTTACTATTCAGTATTGCCAGTTTCACATAGAATGCTAAGTCACCACAACATTCGGGTATCATGAAATGGCTTTCTGTTAATTGTATGAAAGTGCGATATACATCAACATATCACTTGAGTTTTATTGTAATGGGTTGTCGAAAGCACGAGAAAGGCGCCATCACCGCTAGGTGGATTAATTAGGAGTTTTCCTCAAACAGTCTATGTGGTTTAAGAACGGCCCCAAATCGTTGTTTCATTAAAGCCTACCTTTAAGGACAAGGTATTTGGAGTACACTGCTTACATTTTCTCGAGCACAAATCTAGAGAACCGTCAAACGTATCTAACTAAAAATGTAACTTGATGTTTGCTTCCGCACAGTAAACATTGAGTTACATTTTCAGCCAGATCCGTTTGACGGTTCTCTAGATTTGAGCTCGAGATAATTCGGGCTGTGTACTCCAAATACATTGTCCTTAATACTGTAGTGGTTTAAATTTTTTGCTGGACACCCCCTCCAGTTGGAGCGGCCAACAAGTTTTGTGAAGCGAGATGTGAGCAGTGCAGAGTGATGAGTGAGAAGTGCGCAGTGAGGAATGAGCAAAGAGGAATGAGCAATGAGGAGTGTGAAGCAGTGATGAGTGAGTAGTGAGGAATAAGCAGGGAGAAAAGAGAACTGAATGAGCAGTAAGAGGTAAAGTGGGAGGAGTGCGAAGTAAGGAATGAAAAGTGAGCAGTGAAGAGCGAGAAGTGAGGAATGACTGAGAAGTAAACAGAAGTGAATATTGGAAAGTGAAGAGTGCGGCGTGTAAATCAGATAGAAGAGAGATGTCAGAAGTGAGTAGTGAGAAATATTTATTTTATCAAGTAATTAAAAGATGTTTTCGGCAAAGCAGCTCGACATAATGGAGCCTATAGCTTCGCTGAACAACTGTATTGTTATTTTTTGACAAGATTCCAAAAGGTGTCTTGATAAGATATACCAAAAATCCTTCATACACTCCCGATCAAAAATTTAGGTAATCCTTGGGGTCACCCCTCAAAAACATGTTGTTGTTTAGGTCATATCTTCACCAAATTGTGCCCGATTTCAAAAGTGTATGTAAACTTAACCTAAATTTGCAACATTTTCCAAAAATAATAATTCAAACTGAAAACAGTGTCGCTAGAAACGGGGTCGACTGAATTTTAAAATGAGAACGTTAATATAACCTACTTTGTATTAGCTTTTGACTGCCATTTATCAAACTTTATTTTATAGAAAATTAGTTATTGAAAAGTTTGGAGGCACTTTCGTAAAACATGTATGTATTCATCATCTCTCATTCAATTTAACATCTTTTTGGCTCACTGTTATAGATGACATTAGACTTAGGGCCGATTTCTTCACCTCGGCTTAACTGGTAAGCCAGGCTTACCCATACAGTTAAACCTGACTTAACGCTTAAGCCAGGGTGAAGAAATCGCCCCTTAGAGTATTTAATAGTGTCTCACCCCTAGCTTCCAACATTTTGCTATGTGTTTCGATCATTCTCTTAACTGAACATTCAGAATTGCTGTACTACTCCTGGTTGATAAAAATGTGTATTTGGACCTTGCGAAAGGTCTTCGAAATGACGTCACGTTCCAAAACAACTACTAAAAACGAGGTGACAACGTCATCATTGGTTGCTGAGGCAACCCCCGTTTATCGGGCTTAATTTATTGAGTGTATTTGTCAACTCTCAATTTTAAATCCACCCCTGTCATTGGTAGACTGGCTCGCGAACGAACCACACACAGCAGATTCGTTTGCATATTTCAATGCACAAATATGGGGGATGCAGTTGCATAGATATAACTTACCTCCACATACACGCTCGATGATGCATGAAACATGGGAAAGAAAAATAACAAAGAGATATTTTTAGTTTAATTTACATATCGATCAAAATCCAATTTTAATTGCCTTATATGGGGACCGAAGCAATTTATGTTCTCCATCTAGAACATGCAAGGGTGCAGTAGGCCTAGCCAAGCCAAGCCAAGCCAAACCTGCAGTAGGCCATGTGGTGACTAGTAGGCCAAGTTCACGCGAAAGCACGTGACGGCCCACTTCAAGTGATGTCGCGGTGGTAGTTTATGATCGTGAAGCCAGTTGATACATAAATAGTGACAGTAGTGAGACAACGATTGCTATGGATGTTCCGTAAATAGCATCCAATCAGTGCATTATTCCGTTACCCGTTGCAATTAGACAGTGTTCCAGTCCAAGGCATTATTGCTTCCCATCGTCTGATGGGACTATGGGAGAGAGTGATGATCCAGCCGCCCGGCTCCAGTCCAGCTGGTTGGGAGTTCAGCTGAAGTGCGGTCTTTTGGTGCCGGTGTGAAATTAGATGATTGCGATTCCCAACGAATTCATTCCAGTTGGTTACTTCCCTGGGATGGGTTTCGCTTCAGCAATGATTACGTAAAATGAATTTATGTCTACAGATGATAGGTGCTCATCCAGTGTAACCCTACACTGGATCTTTCCTAGAAGACGCTGTTTAAATTA
The DNA here is from genome assembly GCF_035046485.1 of Aedes albopictus. Lineage (NCBI taxonomy): Eukaryota > Metazoa > Arthropoda > Insecta > Diptera > Culicidae > Aedes > Aedes albopictus. The sequence continues at coordinate 28,021,324 of NC_085136.1, forward strand.
GTAATTTTGCTCATTTTCCCAGGAACTGATTTCACATTCCATTCGAAGTTAATAAATAGATCTGTTCCGTGGAAGTGAGTAAGTATATTAGTTAGTGTATTATATAGTAAGCCAATCCGTTAGTGAATGAGCAAGTGATTTTGTAAATGAGTGAGTTAGTGAGTTTTCAGTGAGTGAACATTTGAGTAAATGAATGAGTAAGTGAGCAAGTGAGCGAATTAGAGGGTGAGAGGATAAATCAGGCTTGTAAACATTCGACACTTTTCTCTACCTTCGTTTCGTTGCCACGGTCGGGTGTCAGCTTGCTTTGTTTCATTCGAGCGCGACCGCTACCTCTTACACATAACACGAGCGGCAGAACTAAGATCAATAAACAAAAAAGTGGATCAAATCATCGTCGTCTGACACGGTGACATTTGTCTAATTCCAGCTTTTCGCAAGATTTCCGCCAATTTTGATTAAGATTGGTATAATATTAGTTTATTCGTGTGTGATAAATCGATTACGACACATACATTTATACAAAACAGCTCTCTTTGTCGGAAAGACAGGAATAACAAAAACCGAACCATCTCCCGAAGACGCAATCGTGGTCAAGCGCATTCATTCGACATTTTTGTTCCGGACAGTAGGTTGATCGCGCTGCCCAAGCCACGACGTCAAGATCATCATAGGAGATTTGAACGCTCAGGTAGGCCAGGAGGAGGAATTCAGACCGACGATTGGTAAGTTTAGCGCCCACCAGCAAACGAACGAAAACGGCCTACGACTCATTGATTTCGCCGCCTCCAAAAATATGGCCATACGTAGCACCTTTTTCCAACACAGCCTCCCTTATCGTTACACCTGGAGATCACCACAGCAGACGGAATCTCAAATCGACCACGTTCTGATTGACGGACGGCACTTCTCCGACATTATCGACGTCAGGACCTATCGTGGCGCCAACATCGACTCCGACCACTATCTGGTGATGGTCAAACTGCGCCCAAAACTCTCCGTCATCAACAATGTACGGTACCGGCGACCGCCACGGTACAACCTAGAGCGACTGAAGCAACCGGATGTCGCCTCAGCATACGCGCAGAATCTCGAAGCCGCGTTGCCAGACGAGGGCGAGCTCGATGAGGCCCCTCTAGAGGACTGCTGGAGTACAGTGAAAGCAGCCATCAACGACGCAGCCGAGAGCACCATCGGGTACGTGGAACGGAATCGACGAAACGAATGGTTCGACGAAGAGTGCAGAACGGTTTTGGAGGAGAAGAACGCAGCGAGGGCGGTAATGCTGCAGCAAGGGACTCGACAGAACGTGGAACGTTACAAACAGAAGCGGAAACAGCAGACCCGCCTCTTTCGGGAGAAAAAGCGCCGCCTGGAAGAAGCGGAGTGTGAAGAAATGGAACTGCTGTGCCGTTCCCAAGAAACACGGAAGTTCTATCAGAAACTCAACGCATCCCGCAACGGCTTCGTGCCGCGAGCCGAAATATGCAGGGATAAAGACGGAGGCCTCTTGACGGACGGACGTGAGGTGATCGAAAGGTGGAAGCAGCACTTCGATCAGCACCTGAACGGCGTGGAGAACGTAGGCACGGGAGCCCACAGCAACGGAAGGAACGACGACGCCAGTGCAGCGGAGGACGGAAATGAACCAACTCCCACGCTGAGGGAAGTTAAGGATGCCATCCACCAGCTCAAAACCAACAAAGCAGCTGGTAAGGATGGTATCGCAGCTGAACTCATCAAGATGGGCCCAGAAAAGTTGGCCACCTGTCTGCATCGGCTGATAGTCAGGATCTGGGAAACCGAACAGCTACCGGAGGAGTGGAAGGAAGGGGTAATCTGCCCCATTCACAAGAAAGGCGACCATTTGGAATGTGAGAACTTCAGGGCGATCACTATTTTGAATGCTGCCTACAAAGTGCTATCCCAGATCATCTTCCGTCGTTTGTCACCTAAAACAAATGAGTTCGTGGGAAGTTATCAAGCCGGCTTCATCGACGGCCGGTCGACAACGGACCAGATCTTTACCGTACGGCAAATCCTCCAGAAATGCCGTGAATACCAGGTCCCAACGCACCACCTGTTCATCGACTTCAAAGCGGCATACGATAGTATCGACCGCGCAGAGCTATGGAGAATCATGGACGAAAACGGCTTTCCTGGGAAGCTGACTAGACTGATTAAAGCAACGATGGACGGTGTGCAAAACTGCGTAAGGGTTTCGGGTGAACTATCCAGTTCATTCGTATCTCGCCGGGGACTGCGACAAGGTGACGGACTCTCATGTCTACTCTTCAACATCGCGCTGGAAGGTGTGATGCGACGAGCCGGGCTCAACAGCCGGGGAACGATTTTCACAAAATCCGGTCAATTTGTGTGCTTTGCGGACGACATGGACATTATCGCTAGAACATTTGGAACGGTGGCAGAACTGTACACCCGCCTGAAACGCGAAGCAGCAAAGGTCGGACTGGTGGTGAATGCCTCAAAAACAAAGTACATGCTGGTAGGCGGAACCGAACACGACCGGATCCGTCTGGGTAGTAATGTTACGATAGACGGGGATACTTTCGAGGTGGTGGAGGAATTCGTCTACCTCGGATCCTTACTGACGGCTGACAACAACGTGAGCCGTGAAATTCGGAGGCGCATCATCAGCGGAAGTCGGGCCTACTACGGGCTCCAGAAGAAACTGCGGTCGAAAAAGATTCACCCACGCACCAAATGCACCATGTACAAAACGTTAATAAGACCGGTAATCCTCTACGGGCACGAGACATGGACCATGCTCGAGGAGGACCTACAAGCACTCGGAGTTTTCGAGCGACGCGTGCTAAGAACGATCTTCGGCGGTGTGCAGGAGAACGGTGTGTGGCGGAGAAGGATGAACCACGAGCTCGCTGCACTTTACGGCGAACCCAGCATCCAGAAGGTGGCCAAAGCCGGAAGGATACGGTGGGCAGGGCATGTTGCAAGAATGCCGGACAACAACCCTGCAAAGCTGGTGTTTGCAACGGATCCGGTTGGCACAAGAAGGCGTGGAGCGCAGAGAGCACGATGGGCGGACCAGGTGGAGCGTGACTTGGCGAGCATTGGGCGTGACCGAGGATGGAGAGCGGCAGCCACAAACCGAGTATTGTGGCGTACTATTGTTGATTATGTCTTGTCTTAATGATGTGGAACAAATAAATGTAAGTAGGTTGATCGCTTGTGTTGCGAATGTTGGAGACAAAGCAGGCCGAATATCGACAAAAAGGTGCCAAAGACTGTGATCGCTAACAAGACTGGGATAAATTGAATGAGCTAGTGAATTAGTGATTAAATGAGGTAATGAGTGAAACAGTGAGCGATGCAGAATGTGAATATGTTAGTGAGCCTTACTGGAAAAACGCATAATTAGAAGGCACGAAACGTTGCTAATTGACAGATTGAGAGATAAAATTTGTGAAAAAAATCGCGTTCTGGTGGGTTTCGAAACCACGACTCCATGTTCGCTAGACCGGCGCTTTAACCCTCTAATACCCAATCCCGCCTTTAGACGGGGTATAGTTTGAGCATTTTTGTAAATTTTGTTTCGTGGGAAATTATTTTTTTAATATTTTTGGCTGATATTTAGGGCTGTTCTGTATATCTCAAAATGATTTTTGGTGTATTTTAAAGCGTATTTACATTTTTTTAAAATCATTGAAAAATTGATGTTTTAGTTACCTTTTAAAAGTCATTGTTTATTTTGTATTGAATCGCTACAATAACAATTTTTAAAATTTTCCCAAATCATTCTATCCTTGTTTAATAGTTTAAGGCAATCGAATACACTCTAAAATAATTTTCCTTAAAAAATACATGGAAAATAAAATTTTCTGTGAAAAAAATTTAAAATAATAATATTTCAACAATAATCATAAAATCTCAAAATGTTTTCATCTCAAAAAATCCGTTCCCCAAATTGGCTTTCAGGAAAAATATAAAAGTGTGGGGATGTTCAAAAATAAAAATTAGAAAAATCACAAACTGAAATTCACGAAATCGAGAATTAAAAAGAATCATCTTCCAAAACAAGTTTGAATCGATTTTAGATGACGAAAAATGATATTTAGATCAAAAACAAAAATTTCGGTATTAGAGGGTTAACCAACTAAGCCACAGAACAGGGCATTATTCTGCGGAATAGAAAGCCAAACTGACTCCGAAGTCACACCCATCTCTCTTTGGGATTAGATGCTAATCCACAACACACTCGCGTTTTTTTTAAAGATATGCACTCCGCATACCTTGTTATTGGAAGGCACGAAATTTTAGTTTGTTTAGACTGTTAGTAAGTTTATGAGTTAGAGCCTGTTAGCTATGAGTGAGAAGGGGTGGGTTATAGAGGATTTTGCATTGAGTTAGTTGAAGATTCAATGGATCAATGAGCGATGTTGACAATATGTAAGTTAATGAGTAAGTGAGCGAGCGAGTGCGTTAGTGAATTAGTGCGTGAATGAGTGAGTACGTGAGTTAGTGAGTGAGATGGTCAGTTCATTATTGAATGAATGAGTGAGTTGATAAATGCGTGAGTTAGTGAGCTCATGAGTGAATGATATTATGAGTAGGTAATAAGTGATAAGTGAATGGGTGAGTGGGCACTGAATCAAAATTCAATCTTCGCGCAACAACAATGACATGAGTAATCGCCGCGCCTTCTTTGCTGCTTGTTTTGTGCCTCCTCTGTCTGAAAATTCATTTCACTGTGAGTAGGTGAATAAGTGAGTAGCCTGTTAATGAGTAGGGTGCATGTACCAATTATGGCACTACCTAAGGAAAACTATTTGTACAAAAATAACGAGAAGACCACCAAATGTCATTAATATGTTAAAATATAGCTTAGTTTCCATACTTTACAGGAAAAATATAGAAACGGAACCAGAACTACTTTTGGCATTTTTTACAGTGTGTGCCAATGATAGGAAACCTATACCAGTTATGGTTATAGTTTTCAACTTCGGTTCCTTTTCGCACTATTTGCATGCATTCATTATGAGATTAGCCATAACTGGTACACTATGGCGAAAAAAGATACAAGGAAACCGAAATTTTAAGGAAATTATTTTTTTCTATCATAATTTGATGGTGATCTTTTATTCACAAAATTTTTCTCGTTGATTTACATCGTTAAAAGATGCAAATCAACTATGGTGAATAATTAGTACTATAGCCATAATTGGAACACTCACCCTAGATGTGTGAACTAATAGGTGAGTTGGTGAGTGAGTTATTTGTTGATGTGGTGAGGTAATGAATTGGTAGGTGAGTGAGTTGGGTAATGAGTGAACGTTTGAGCGAGTGGTGATATAATGAGTGGTTCAATGGAATTGTCAGAGAGGAAATTTGTGCGTAAATGTGTGTGTAAATTATACCAGCTGCACACCCACTTTTGCACATATCAAGTTAGTCGCTTATTAACGTTCGCACTTACTCATAACCCACTCACTGTCAAAAGTCACATTAGGCCACATCAAGCCATTTGATTCATGATTCACTCACTCGGTTGCTTACTCGTTAAATCATGCACTCAGAGCCTCTCTTTCTGATTGCCGTAGTGCAATTTTCAGAAATGTCGAGTTTATTATACAATCTCTCTTGAGATAAGTGAGTGAATGGATAAGTCAGAATCGATTCACTCTCTCATCAACTCACAGCGTTTTTCTCACGAAAGTTTGTAGTTAAGGTTTCGCCTTTCCTGAGGGTTCCACAGTGGAGAATGGGCACCGGGACCTTTGGATTAAGCCTAAGGACGAAACGAACTGTCTGAGGCAGGGATGGAAAATGTTGTGGAATTTCATGAAAAAAAAAATATTATGACATTCAGCACATTTACCAAATAACGAAATGACCTTTCGATAACATTTCCCAACCCTGGTCGGGGGCACTTTTTTTAAATAAGATGTGTAAAACGCCTTTTGCATGCGGGAAAACTTCCTGTTTATGGGAGGCAACAGTTTGTTCTAAATTTGGTCTTAACTGAAAGTTATAAAAAAGCCGTTGACTTAACGACTCACAAATTCATTGAATTACACAAGAAAATATGAAATAAGAATAACTCGTATAGTTACGTATAGTACAATTCGACGACGATTTTTCTTTGGGGCCTGACTGACTTGATCGATTTCTCTTCGTTGATTATCTCTGATGCTAATAACTTGTGTTGCGTTTGTAAATTGTAACATTTAACATTTTATCAGTTTATTGTGTATGTTATACCCAAGTAACACACTTGTCACCGAAGAGTCACGGCGGCGCAGGTTTTTGTTGCGCAGAAGTCACTGTGACTTACTTCTAACAAATAAACACTTACTTGCTAGAAGTAAGTCACAGTGACTTTTGCGCAACAAAAACCTGCGCCGCCGTGACTCTTCGGTGACAAGTGTGTTACTTGGGTATTATGGTTTGTACATCTGTTCCTGAAATTTAATGCGCATTTGTAGCGCTCCAGTCATTTCGGGCAATGATCCGGTACAAAACACGCAAGCCGTCCTCTAACACGGACATCAAACGGCAGACGATCTTGTGCTATTGCCCGAATCTAGATGCCCCCTCTAAGGATTCGAAACTTCCAGACCAAATTCAAGCTATGTAAGCAACCAACGCTGAGAATAAAAAGGCAATTCGGCAGAAGAAATACACCAAGGACCAAGGACAATAATGAAACCTAGTTACTCTGGGATTGGGCTAAGTTATCTATTTAGATAACTGGGCACAATTAATGTTATGTTTAGCTTTTGGGTGTTTTGTGCATTTGTAATGTTCAATTTTACTTTCCGTATCTCATTTGTTCCCAAAGATGGGATAGTAAAATGAGCATTTGTAGGGTTGTATTAACAATTGTCCATATTGTGCCCAATGTGGAACACGATGCATTTGTAGTGTTTCGCAAAGGTTTATCCGTCACATTGGCGCCCAACGTGGAGCGTTGTGTATTTATAAGGTTCGAATGTACTATCTGTTACACTTGTCAAAAAAAAACTAAATCAATATTATTCCTTTTCCTATAGTAAGATGTAGCCGTAGCCGTCCCCTTCGGGTTTTTACCCAAAACTCTTTAGGAAACTGAAATCACTTTCTGTAATAATACAAAGAGACAATCGACGAACAGAGTTCGATAATGTCAGCTGGGCCCTGATGAGGAATCATTATCGAATTCACTAACATCATCAAATCGCTTACACTCTGAAGGGCTTTCACATTCTAGGGCTTATACCAGCCATTCCGTTCAGCATCAACTACGTCATAATATTGGACCAGCTTTGTCATGCTTCGCGACATTTGAGCCACTTCGTTAAAACTTTAGTTAACTTGTAGTGGTTATGCTTGGGTTATGTGCTCAACGCTCATTGCAGCCACATTTAACGTAGAATTGACATGTACTTCTTGCCTTTCTCGTACACTAAGTGTACTGGAAAGGCTATATGTTCACTTCAAACATGACTTTTTGATAGAAGGCCCGGAGGGTCGAGTCACATATACCAGTCGACTCAGTTCGACGAATTGAGGTGATGTCTGTGTGTGTGTATGTGTGCGTATGTGTGTATGTGAGTGGCCAAAAAAACGCACATCAGTTTTTGGCAGTAAACTTCAACCGATTTTAATGACCAACGGTTCATTCGACGCGGAATCCGGTTGCCATCATTGTTTCCTATGGAAAATGGCTCGGATCGGTCCAGCCGATTTAGGTGTTCATAACCCATTGTGAACATAACCCATTCATGCGACACATCAAACAGCGGCTTTTTCGATAGTCAGTTGAATGGTAAACAGGAAAACAGTTTTTAGATCATATCTAAACCGGTAGTGTTCCGGAACCGGTTCCAGGTGTCCCGCCGGAAGTGGCCAATTAAAAAAGCTAAACAAACCCATACATGCGACACATCAAATAGCTGCTTTTCCGATAACCAGATGAACGGTAAGCAGGAAATTATTTTTTTTATTTATTTCTCATATAATAATGTAGCGTAAGGAACTTCCTTTTTAAATACTACAAACGTTGAATTCACGTAATAAAAATACAAATTTAATCCGAAACTGAAGCTATACCGACTATTAGTTTACAAACAAACTTAACTTATTGCTGATGCTGACTGTTGAACAAAGTGACACACTCCTGTCTAAATCCGCTTACACTAGTCTCATTTTTAACATGGGTTGGAAGATTAGTCCCAACCATATCTGAACCGGTTGTTTCTCGGAACCGCCTCTGGGTGTCCCACCGGAATTGGCCAATTAAAAAGTGAACCGAACCCATGCATGCGACACATCAAATACTGGCTTTTTTCGATAACCAGTTGAATGGTAAGCAGGAAAAAGTTTTAAACCATATCTTAACCGGTCGTGTTCCGGAACCGGTTCCAGGTGTCCCGCTAGAAATAGCCAATTAAAAAAGTGAACCAAACCTAGACATGCGACACTTCAAATACCGGCTTTTTCGATAATCAGTTGAATGGTAAGCAGGAAAACAGTTTTAGATCATATCTAAACTGGTTGTGTTCCGGAACCGGTTCCAGGTGTCCCGCTAGAAATAGCCAATTAAAAAAGTGAACCAAACCTAGACATGCGACACATCAAATACCGGCTTTTTCGATAATCAGTTGAATGGTAAGCAGGAAAACAGTTTTAGATCATATCTAAACTGGTTGTGTTCCGGAACCGGTTCCAAGTGTCCCGCCAAAAGCAGCCAATTAAAAAATTGAACCAAACCCAGACATACAACACATCAAATAGCTGCTTTTTCGATCACCAGATGAACGATTACAATTTTAACTGTATTATTTTAACATAACCAAAATAACCATTTACCTCATTTAACTCGGAGCGTTTGGTACGGTATGTCCACGCATCCTTCCTCCCCTGTAGATTCGAGAAGTGTTAGATTGTCCATTCATCCTGCCAAATCCATCTCAACAGCATGGATGGGCTCAATGCGTGACACCTCAACTCACATTCTTTCGATTGCACGATCCGCGTAAGGTCACACACGCAACCAGAGACATCACGGAGACGATGATAAAACCCAAGCCTTGCCACATTATAAATACGTCGTACGCCCACGCGAAACACCATTAGATTTTGTATCTTTTTCAGTCCCTTCTTCTTTTTTACTACCCAAGGTGGAAGGGGGCGATCTGGTTTCCAGAGGTTATTACAACTAAAAAAAATCTTTTCCGAATTTGTATGGTTTGTAATTTTTGAATTTTTATGCGTTTTCCTAAACTTTATGGTGAAACACGCAAAATTTCCGAAGCTATTCGCAAGTTTTCTACTTCAATTCGAAGTGCCTAATCATCAGCGCCCCAAAAGTTGAATGAAAGTGAAGAGTCCGGTAGTGCGCAGTCGTCGCTCTCGTTTACCAGTTCGGCTGCGAACTGGAGCAGAAAGGAATGTCCGTCCATCTTTTGGCGTGAAGCACGAGAGATGAGGCTCTGAGGTCGCCAGAGAGCATCCATCCTGCTGCTCCTTGATAGGATGCTGTGAGATGGGAGCTTTCATCACACAGCATCCTTACTGCTGTATACGGTAATATTCGTTAGCAGCAATGTGGGGGACTGTAGGGTGTGTAGAAACTAAGTGAGTATTTGTGGAGAACTTGGTTGCTACATAAGCTAAAGAAAAACAAAGCGAGATTTTCATGTTGTCAGTTTTGTCATAATTGACTGAACATTTAGGACGACCCTACCCATCTAAAATTATTGCTGAATAACAGATGAATAAGCCACTCTTCAGCTTGAATCTGAAAATATTGGCTGAATAAGCTATTATTCAGCTACCTTTGTTACTTGGGCAGTTTGTATGAAAAAAAACCTCATATCAAAAAGCTCGATGAACACCCTTCTCGTTTCGTTCTACATACATGATACCACGATGCTTTGGTCAAAGTTTTGGCCAGATTGGTTAACATATGAGCGATGCTAAACCTGTTTGCGAGTTTATATGGGAAAACATCTTTTTTGTATTTTTTTTTTCTCGTGAGGGGTTCTAATATTTCCTAAATCACATAACCAATAATATACAACCACAGAGAATCTCTGTGATAGAACTTTGAGGAGATTCCACATAAAATTTAGAGTTGACAAGTACACTCAATCAAACAAGCCCGACAAATTGGGTTGCCCTGGGCAACCGACGACGATGACAGGACGTTGCCGTCCAGTTTATTAGCGTTGATGCAACTGTGTTTTCGATCATCCATTGCATTGCCTTCAGGGGTTACGCACCAATTATAAAGAAGACACAACAATCCGTCTTCGGCTAGATTTCCTAAACAGAGTGAATGTTACTTACACTAAGTAGACAACCGACAAGCACAAGCAATACCCAGTGGCCAATTTTTCGTTTTTTTTACGAACTGCAGTGTGGGAGTCAAGCCCATCGTTAAAGAAAATTGGCTCGTTAACATTACGGTATTTACTAAACAGCTTCAATTGCTGCGTTAGCTTTGATTTGTTGATATTTGATGTGTTCCATTACATGTCGAATAGAATAATCAAAAATTGCCTTGGTGATCAGGATAATATTTGATCGGCGGTTAATGCTGTTTAGTGAATCCCCCTACTATATATAGATGAAGGAATGGAAGGGTGTTTGCCTGTACCTTACTGTCTTCTTTGCCCCCTATTCCAACCCTCTATTCTACGCTCCAGCATAACCTTCAACCCTATCGTCTGCCCTACCCTCTAAACTATCCTTTACTAGACCGGCCCACATTTGTATGGCGAGAAGCAAAAGTTGCCAAAATCCACGGGGCACTCTCTAGAATTGTGCCTTTGAATGAGTAGAATAATCTGTGAAAATTTCATCTCAATCGGTTTAAAACTGAGCTGGCGCAAATGAGTTGAAGGTTTGTATGGGATCTTCAGTCCAAATATATGGGAAATTGAATGTCCTCCAGTCTCTCATTCAGTACGCTGGTTTGAAGAGTTTGATATAGCTCTTAATTGAAAAAAAAAAACAAAGTTGATACTCTAAGGAACAACTTTGTAGAAGACCATATAATGATAAAACTTAAGTTAGTTGCGGTTTCAACTAACGAAAGCAGGATGAGGACATCTGCCCTCGTTTACTCTCGGTTGTTACATGCAGCACGTGTTTGCCGTTCGAAACTTGTGCGTTACATCATAGGCAACTATGTAATTCTTCAATGTCTCGATACCCGCCCACATGCGTGAGCAATTGAAATGAAGGGCAACATAGCCGCCTATGATGTAGCGCGCAAGTTTCGAACAGCAAACACGTGCTGCATGTAACAATCGAGAGTAAACGAGGGCAGATGTCCTCATCCTGCTTTCGTTAGCTGAAACCGCAACTAAATTAAGTTTTATCATTATACCTTCTTCTACAAATTTGTTCCTTAGGGTATCAACTACTATTTTTTCAATTATGAGCCATATCAAACTCTTTAGACCAGCGTGCTGTATGAGAGACTGTAGGTCACCCAATTCCCCATATATTTGGACTGAAGATCCCATACAAACCTTCAACTCATTTGCGCCAGCTCAGCTTTAAACCAATTGAGCTGAAATTTTCACAGGATGATCTTCTCATCCAAAGGCACGATTCTAGAGGGTGCCCCGTGGAATTTTTCGACATTTTTGTATTTGGGCCAGTCTAATCCTTCACCATAACCACTGCCCTATCCTTTACCGTACCCTCTAGTCTCTAATCAGTGCCGGATTTTGGGGGGGGGGGGGGGGGGGGGGGGGCAGTTCCCCGGGCCTCCACAAAATTTCACTTCACGAAAAAAATGTGAAGTGAAAAAAAAAAGTAGTTCAAGAAAATTCTCTTGGTTTGATTTTTGTCATAAAAACTTCAAATTACATACTGTCTATTGACTATGTACAAGGGATATACAAAATGATCGGGACAGGCTAAATTTTCAATTTTCGAAAAATGATCAACTAGCTGTAACTTTGCGAAAAGTGCTTCAAAAATCACATTTTTTTCCTACAATTTAATCTATCCCTGGATCGTGATATGTTGTGATTCTTTTGTGAAAGATTGCAACTATTTCTCGAGCTATTTTTGAAACTCCAAATTTTGCTTCAAAAACATTTTTTTTTGTGAAATTGCCTAGAAAGTTACCGGAAATCCTAAAGAAAGCTGAACTCTAGAGGAACTCCAAAACTCTATAAATAGCAGAATCAAAAAGTTCCTGCTTATTTGGTTGTTTTTCTTCTGTCTAAATCTTCTGAACACATTTTGATGATTTTATTATAAAGTTCTTTGAAGAATCAAACGATTTTTTCGAAATTTAGAAGTATTTTTGGAACCAATGAGTTTAAATCGTAAAACACCAAAACTGCAAAAAAAAAAAAACTGTAGAGAGTAAGTCTAGCAAGGTTATACATGATCTGGAATATTTTGAAGAGTTACAGTCCGATTTTTTTGAGAGATTTACTTACCGAAATAAGAATCAATTCATGACGAACTCCTGATAAAATTCATAGATTCCTTGAAAAAAAAAACAACAGATGAAATTTGTGGAGAAAATAACTAAATTATTAGGAGTCTCTGTTGGAAATTAAGTCAGAAATTCCATCATGAATTTATTAAAAGAATTCCCTCTCAAATTTCTTCAGTATTTTCTACTAGAATTTTCTCCTTGAATTCAGAGTTTTATGGGAATTGTTTTGGGAGGACGCCAGTACCTCCGCGACAGTCGTATTAGAAGGAATTTTTGATAGTTAAGTGTTCATGTTTTATGGTGATCGACCAGCAATTTTTCTAGAGATTGATGCAGGATTCCGCTAAAAATTCTCTTTGGATTTCGCAAAAGCAACACTACTGATTGTCCTATATTTTTCTAGAAATTGTTTGAAAGTTTCAACAAGAAAATCATTTTGCAGTTCTAAATCTGATCTAAATACACTCTTGAGAAGCTTTTTTTACTAGAGTTTTAAATCAGTTATGATTATGAACAAACTTGATGCATATCATCACAACAAAATTAAAAAAAAATGTAAGAATGATTCAATTTTTTTTAGACTTTTTCCACGTTATGTGGGCAAAAATATATCCTTTATACTAAGGGCCCCCACAAAACTTTGGCCCCGGGCCCCCATATTTATAAATCCGGCCCTGATTGTACTAAACGTACCGTCTACCCTTCTCTATACCCTAACATTTTTCCTACCCTCAAACCTACTCTCTTCCCTACCGTCTACCCTATCCTCTACCATAACCTTCTACTAACCCTACCTTCTACAAAATTGTCACAATAGATCAAAAAATTGGTGGCAGTGATGGAAGTACCCGACACGGAATAAAAAAACCTTCTATTCCACTCCCTCTACTTACTCTATCCTTCACCCAAACCCTCTGCTCGACCTTCTGCTCCATCGTTTCTCAACCATCTACCATGACCCTCTACCCTTTTTCTCATAAAGCCCGATCGGAAGATACCCATATTCTGCCAATAATCGCATAGTTGACGTAACCACCATTGACAATGTCAGCATTCACAAGCTCATATCTATCACATGTGCATAATTGTGACCAGTTTTATTCAGTAGAGCACAATATCTAATCACTAACTAGATGTCAACGTGAAAAAAAATCTTAGAATTTCCGTTGTTTATTGTTAAAAATTTCAAAGTGTGTTGAAAACTACAGTGGCGCTTACGTCAACTATGCGAATATGGGCAGTATTGCATGGTATTGTAGCTCAAACTACCATTTCGTCCATCTTGGATATGGTCCGCCATCTTGGATTTCAAAATAGGGTCAAATGTCGATTTTTGACTTCTACTCATGTAGCCCGATTGATAGATACGCGTATTGTATGGTATCATATCTCGAATTACCATTCCATGACCTATATTTTCGATATGGTCCGCCATCTTGGATTTCAAAATGGCGTTAAATATTGATTTTTAACTTCTATTCATCAAGCCCGATCGATAGATACCCATATTGCATGGTATTATAGATCAAACTACCATTCCATGGGCGCCATCTTGGATATGGTCCGCCATATTGAATTTCAAAATAGCGTCGGATATTCATTTTTGAGTTCTACTCATCGATAGATAGCCATATTGCATGGTATCATAGCTCAAACTTTCATTCTGTGGTCGCCATCTTGGATATTGTCCGCCATCTTTTATTTCGAAATATTGTCAAATATCGATTTTTGACTTCTACTCATGAAACCCGATCGATAGATACCCATCTTGGACTTCAGAATAGGGTCAAATATCGATTTTTGATTTCTACTCATGAAGCCCGATCGATAGATACCCGTATTGTATGGTATCATAGCTCAAATTGCCATTCCGTATCCAATATTTTTTATATGGTCCGCCATCTTGGATTTCAAAATTTCGTTAAATATTGATTTTTTTACTTAGATAGATAGATACTCATACTACATGGTATTATAGATCAAACTACCATTCCATGGCCGCCATCTTGGATATGGTCCGCCATCATGGATTTCAAAATGGCGTCGGATAATCATTTTTGAGTTCTACTTGTGAAGCGCGATCGATAGATACCTATATTGCATAATATCCGATGCAGCATTGCCGTTAAAAAGCATCTATTCTGGAGTTTTGACCGCCATCTTAGAACCTAAGCCGCCATCTTGAATATCTATACCCCTGCTACCACCTCCACATCCTAAGGAATGTGTATACCAAATTTTATTGAAATTTCTTGGCGCATTTCAGAGTTATGCCTATGTTCTGGCATACATATATACATACAGGGGGTGGCCAAATGTTTGGGATAGGCCTAGGGATAGGCAACTTTTTTTACTCTCACAAAATAGTTCAACATGCTGTAACTTTTCATAGAGTGCATCAAAAATTCTCAAATTTTGACTGTTTGTCAACCTATTATATGTGCATCATTGGTACAAATTTGGGCTCGATTGGATAGTCTTTCGCCAAGCTAGAACTGTTCTCGTAAAACACTATTTTTTAGACAACCAATTTTTGAACTGTTATATCTCCAAAACCAGTGAACCGAATTGAATGAAATTTTGTACGTTTATCAACAATATATAAGTGCTTCACAAGTTATTAAAACATAGGTACTTTTTATACATTTAAAAAAGTTATCATGCATTGACACTTTTTGGATTTTTCTCGATAAAATGTATTTTTTTTACATCATTGTCATTAAATTTTAGTTTTGATATCCAAAGAAATTTTACTTCTGTTCTCAAGATATCTAATTGATTTATTAGAGCCTATTTGGATGGAAGGATGAACACATAGAGCAATTTTTGTGTGGTATTGTTAAATTTGGCTTACTTTTCTCTATATGAGTGAAAATGTCAAACCGGTATAACTTTATTCGTAGCGAGAAAATATTATATTTTATGATGTCGCATGAAGTGTCAATATATTGTTGATAAACGATCAAAATTTCATTCGATTCGGTTCACTGGTTTCGGAGATATGAGAGTTCAAAAATTGGTTGTCTAAAAAATAGTGTTTTACGCGAAAGAATAACTAATCGGGCTCATATTTGTACTAGTGATGCACATATAATAACTTAAAAAACAGACAAAATTTGAGAATTTTTGATGCCTGTTGAATTTTTTGTGAGAGTAAAAAAAAGTTGCCTATCCCAAACGTTTTGGCCACCCCCTGTACGTACATACATATAAACATACACGCTGTGACTTAGATACCCAACGAGGAATAAAAAAACATACAAACATATAAACATACAAGCATAAAGGGCGAACACGATGAAATTGCCACACAGAAAATATTGTATAACTTTTGATTGCGTTCGTCAAAATAGCTAATTTTTTTACCATAAATAGTATATTATGTGTAGCTAATACCATAAAATTTTCATTAAAATCGGTTGAGTATTGGCGCATATATTGTCGATATCATAAAATGAGATTTTAGAAAATTTGGGCACCCATTTCAAAAAATTACTTAGGCCATAACTTTTTTGTTACCTCATCAAAACGTTTGAAAATTTCACTCGATATTCTTAACATAGTATCAATTAAGTGGTAAATATATGATCGAAATCGGTTCAGTACTTTTCTAGTAAATATCCAAAGCTCAAATCGCTTCAAGGTAAATTTTAGGTACTTTTTGACCATTTTTAGTTCCGCGTGCACTATTTTGACTGAAGAACTGGTAACACTGTCCCGATTTTTATAAAACTTTGACAGTGTAAAATTGTTGTGTTAAACTATTTACAGTGAAAATTTCAGCCATTTTTGTTGAGTACTTTCAAAGTAAGAGCAGTTTGAATTTGACTATACCAAAAACCACATCTGCTTATTGTGACATAGTGCGACATATATGGCTATAACTTTTTAACGGTATGATCAAATTGAATGAAATTTTGACAAACTACTTCTACATACATACTTTACGTACATAAAATTTTTCATTGAAATCGGTTCAGTATTTTTGGCGCCAGCGTTGAAACGGCAAAAAAGTGATATTTTCCAAAATGTTTGTTTGTACAATAGGCCGTCCCTTATTTTGCAAAAATTAGAAATGTTATGAGTTCGTTAATGGAAAATGATCATTTTAGCTAAAAAATGATCGTGTCAAAATTTGAAGTCCGTATCTCAAGGCTAAGTGGTCCCTCAAGGGGCCTAAAGTTGTCAAAAATTGTATGGGACCAAAAAGACATCAAAATTTTTTCGACGAAACAAATACGCTATTCCACTAAAACCGGTGTTTTAAGGACCCTAAAGGGCCAAAAATGTGCTTAGATTTGCGATATCTCTACTCGTTTCCAAGATATTGACAAAAAACCACCGAAAAATCAGCATTTTTGACCATTTTTTTTAGATTCCGAAGGAAACCTACCCGTATTTTTGTTCAATAACTGAAAAACGAGTAGAGATATCGCAATTCTAGGCACATTTTTGGCCCTTTAGGGTCCTAAAATCACCGGTTTTAGTAGATTAGCGTATTTTTTGTCGAAAAAAAATTTCATGTTTTTTTGGTCCCATACAATTTTTGACAACTTTAGGCCCCTTGAGGGACCACTTAGCCTTGAGATACGGACTTCAAATTTTGACACGATAATTTTTTAGCTAAAACGATCATTTTCCACTAACGAACTTATAACATTTCCAATTTTTGCGAAATAAGGGACGGCCTATTGTACAAGATTCTGAAGTGGCAATTTCATTGTTTCAACGATATCTCCGCCAATACTCAACCGATTTTAATGAAAATTTTATGGTATTAGCTACACATAATATACTATTCATGGTAAAAAAATTAGCTATTTTGGCAAACGCAATCAAAAGTTATACAATATTTTCTGTGTGGCAATTTCATCGTGTTCGCCCTTTATAAACATACAATCATACATATGTGTATCGATTTTTGTATTTATTGATTAACAACTCTGCCGAAGAAATGAACTGTAAATTATTACAACTGTCAAAATTTCAGGGATATAATCTTTTTTTCGCATTGGAAATAAAGTTCACAGATCATGACAATATGCATTCTTTGCAGCATCGTTTACGCCACTTAGTGGACCAGTCACAAACTATATTTCCACTATGAGCAAGGTATGGGTGTGGAGAACATCTTCTCTGTAGAAAGTATTCTAAAATTTTGCATAATTCTGGAGATATTCGCATCTAAAGGACTGTCCTATTTATAGGACGCTGGGCGGATATGGGATAAAGTTATTTATAGTCATCTCAATTCGTTGAAATGAGATGATTGGTAAATTTGACTTGATCCCTCGAGCTTAAATAGTTTTGGAATGAACAAATAGCCTTTCCAGTACACAAAGTGTACGAGATAGGCAAAAACCCTGAATAACATTTTACAAAGTCCAATAGTTCAAAAAATTTTGATGGTATTTTTGTTTAAATTCTCGATGTTTACCGCACTCTCATAGTTATCTTATTCGGCATGCCTCGTTGGATAAATGTATGGCCTGTGCTATAAAAATCTTTATTTTGCAACTTGTTTCATAAGTAACTAGTGTACAACCCGTTGCAAATCTATTTTGGAGAGTTATTGCACAGATAACAGATGTTTATGCTAGTACAAATTTTTCGCAGAATCCTGTGTAAATGTTCAAAACGAAATACGTTGGCTCACTACCGCCATCTACTTAACTTATTGTGACATTACATCTAACTTGAATGCAATAATAGTTCAAAGTTCCAGTTTCATTCAAGATCGAATACAATCTTGAATGTAAAATTGCGTAGTGCATGCAATCTTGAAAGCGATCACTGACTATCGATCACTGCGCCATCTCTAAATGATTGCCACATGAGTTTCAGCTGCTCGTTACATACAAAATGGCTGTTGAGCATTTTTACACACATTGCCAATATAAGCATAAACGTCTGTTATCTGTGGCTATTGGTAGCTAATCCAATAGTTATAGGGACTTGGAGGACCAGAGAATACGGGATTCGATTTTCGGATCGGTTAACACATCGGGTGTGATCTGATTGATGGTCAACTAATAACTAAAATTTATTTACAACAGTTCAGGTCAATAGGCTCCTAAAGTCCTATCGGGATTCTTGTTTTAAACCACAAAATATGGTTTCAAGAGTACATATTAACTAATTTTTACGTTTTTATTAACCGTCCCTAGCTTATAACACATACTTTGAGTGATTTTTTTTCACCGTGTATGTCAGATAGGAACATTTTTGAAATCCCAGTGCGAAAAATGTCGAGCTCAGTCACACAAGGTTAACCTCAAATGTCAAAGTAGAACTATTTACCATTTTACTTATTTCGAATTTTCTCATTGTTCCTTTGTTTTTCAAGTTCGAGTAAAGTACAATTCCGATTAGAATACCATGCTTGATCGTATTATTCAATATAAGCGAGATTTCGTCTTTAATTTTAGGACCCTATTCAACAAGTGTTGTGATAAGGCAAATTTGATCGTTAGTGTGGGAACACGAAGTTGTGGTTAAAGTAGTGGTAGATCGCCAGCACGATGGTCAAGTCCACCACACTATATTTTGTCAGCACTCTTCGTTTTTATCAGACTTGAAAGGCCTCGTTGGATACATAAATCTATGACTCGTGCTCTTCAGCATAATTAACTATTAGTGTATTCGTTCAGAAAAGTCGATGGTAACAAGACAAAAACATCATATTTTTGCATCTCACGCTCTCAACGTTACTATGTACGTACATCCATATTGATGGTTCAGTTGAGCTCCAGCTTTTAATAATCTCTATCCCTAACATTACTGTTTGGCTGAGAAGAAACCATCTCTTCCACTATAGTCAAGAGAGTTTAGAGCGAGAACGCCCTTCTATTAGATTCTCCGAAGCAGTGTTGCCAGAGCATAAACTTGTGCAATGAGATTCCATTATTTGGCAACCACGCAAATTTATTCACCTGAAACAGAGAAAAAATACAGTGCAAATTCATCTCAAACTTACCAACTCCGACGACCACCAGGAGGGCCGAGAAGGTGGCCACCACGCCGATAAACTGCCCCGATAAGCTGCCATTCCTTGTAATTAGTAATCCTGCCGCCCAACTGCTGCTGCCCCTGCACCTGCTTCTTCCGCTTCTTCTGCTGCTGCTGCTGCGTTCACTAAGATCACTCCCAACGGTGCTGCTCATGATCACTCACTCACTGCTGGTCGTGGGCGGCGGCGACTCGGGTTGCTCCAGATGTGCGGACCCGAAATTGCGTTGCTGATGCTACTGCTAGTGAAGTAGTAGTATGTACCTTGTCGTTGGTGTCGCTGTCGGTGTCGTCGTCTTCGTCTACGTCTTCTTCGTCCGCCCCGCGCGAATGTGGGCAGATTCGTGATTAATCCGGGGGTGGTAGACACTCGATGAATCGAAATGGCACACAATCCTTCCCCGGAATTTTCCCGTTTTTCACACCACCACCGACTGCTGACGTGTTACACTTGGATCAATTATTTCCCCAAAAAAAAATATGAATGTTTTTTACAATCGATTCGAAGCACCAGGAGATTTTCCGGAAAAAAACACACTTTGTGAAGCACTTTTTCTCCCGAAACGACGGCGAAGCACCATTCGGGACGCGATTAAGTAGTACACCCACTTTTTCACACAACCAGATTTCACTTTACGAATGGTCGTCCTCAATGGTTCGTATCAATTTCCAGCAGCAGTTCCGGAAGGAATCTTCTCTTATAGCCGCGCTTCATAGTTCCCGCTGTAAATTACCGGATCCGGGTGACTGGAAGAGGCAAATTTTTGCACTTAGAATTGTAAGTGAATCACTATGGGGTTTACCCCGGAAGGTCGACATTTTTCTTCTCGGGGTTCGTTGGGTTGACATCGGGCATACGGATGCTGCGGGAGCTAGGAGAGAAAGGATCCATTTTCATGAGGAAAATTCGATGAATGAAAAGCTTTCCGATGGGCAGGCACACACATATACATGCAGTGAAGTGCGGTCAGATGCTTGCAATGAGAGATTGGGAGAGCAGGATGCTCTTTCTGAGATGGATTGACGGTGAGAGAATATATTTGCTGGGTGGATGCTGTGTAGCTTTTATGGCGATTCAACTAATGCAATGACATTGTTGAAACTGCTGGAAAATCATGTTTCTGGAGATTGGCAGATTGTTCAGGACAAACTTATAGAAGGCGTATTTAGTCTCATAATTCTGTAAAAACAGGTTTTTAATTCTAAAACTGTCAAAAATGGAACTCAACGTGTACATCTTTAGCAATAGTTCTGAATCCTGCAAACATTTTACGGAATCGATGATGTTTTGCCAACAACCTATTAACCCTTAAAAGATGTGGACAACTTTTTTGCATAGTTTTACCTCTAGCTTTTGACCCATTGGGTGGATTTTCAAAACCAAAATGTTTTTATCAAGGGGATTAGTTGTGCTATCATATGCATATATGGAGATTATGTTATGCTAGAACATTTTGGAGATATAGCTGCAAATGTAGTGTACACCACTTGTTCTTCACTCGATTCCGTGTTTTATTTCTATGTACATGTGATATATTTCAATGGAAATTGCACATAAATCTTTGTTTGGGTTGAGGCTGTTAGATAGAAATGTCTTATGTCCTTTTACAGCTGTAACATAGATCTCCAGGTTATCCAAAACGTCCTGAAGTTTTGAACTTTGTCTACTGAATACAAATAGTTGTGTTTGCTTTTTAAATCACTTGAACTTGATGAATTACATTCAAATATACATTTTGAACATGAAATGATGGTAGTCATGACATGGTGATGTTCTAGGCAACTTAAAATAGATTTGGAGTTCTAATTGTAAGGCCTTTACCTGTAATAATATATCAAACTAATGTATGAATGTGAGAACTGATTTCATTAGATCCATACATGTAAATCAGAGTATAAAAGACTAATTGCACATCAATGGCGATAGCTTAGGCCATCCAAATCATTCTGAAGTTAAGGCCTTTATATCTACACTCGTAATAATGCATCGGGTGCATTTCAAACTTGGTATAGTGCGTTATGGTAGTCATATAAGATCAGTTGAATCATATGATACTCGTATACACATCATAGAGGCATCCTGGATCATCCGAACTATTCTGAAGTTGAGAAATATGGTTTGAATTTGAAATGGTATATCAACAGAAGTGCACAAACATCAGAGTTTGCCCATTTGATTCATACACATAGTGCAAGTTGTGGGAGAGAAGTTTCCAGAGCAACAGAGATATCTGAGGTCAACTTTCAGTATTATGTGGTAAAGGCCTTCAGATCTACACTCGTAACAAAGCATCCTGCACGTTCAAAACTCGGTGTAGTGTGTTTTAGTAGACATAGATGATAAGTTCGACCATATATCATATAACTTAAAGCTTTTCTAGATCATCCAAACTATTCTTTCATCTGTAATGGCCTATCAAGTGCACTAATATCAGCAATTATCTCATTTGATCCAAACATATAATACAAGTCGTGGGAGACAAATTTCCAGTACATCATTTTTTATATTATATGGTTATGGCCTCCAAATTTACACTCGTCACAAAGCATCGGCTACACGTCGAACTCACTACAATGCGTTTTGGATATCATAGAAGATCAGTTGATTCACGTGATATTTAAATATACATCTTAAAACCTTCCGGATCAACCAAACTATTCCGAAAATGAGACATATGGTTTACATGAACTCCTGGAGAAATATTTAAAGGATTCCCGAGGAATACTCGGAGAGCTCCCGGAAAAATTCCCGTGGAATTTCTGGAGGAATTCTCGAGGAACATCTGCAGGATTTTTTTAAAGGTTCTGGAAGTAATTCCCGAGGTATTTTAGAACAGCTCCAGAAGGAACTTCCAAGAAACTGCCGGGAAACTTGTGAAAGATTTCACGGGAAGTCCTAGAGGCATTTCTTAGGAACTCGTAGAGGTATTCTCGGAGAACATCACGATGAATTTCTGAGGGACTTCTGAAAGAATTTTTGGATAATTTCCACTTCAAAATACTATAAAAATCATGTTTATGTCAGTGGATGCACAAATAACACAACGAGATACTCAAAATATTACGAGATAGAGTAATGCGGGGCAAAAGTTCGCACGGGGCAAAAGTTCGCAGTGGGTGTTTTTCTGAGCACGAGATAAGAACCCAAACAAATTTGTATGGGTTCGACACATAATAAGGCCAGTTACTCGCCAACAAAAATTGGAACGATTTCGTTATGGTGTGGCAGAGTTATGCGGATAAATGTGTTTCTAGGTGTTTTGATAGAATTTTTGGACTTTTTGGAATAAGAATTTTTAGTAACAGGAAGAAGAAGAATCTCATAACCTCTTGATGTCGGAGAATCGTTATTCCATAGTAGTTCGAAAGGTGCACTCGAATAAACAATAAACTGCTATTGGTTCTTGCAGAAAGGGACATTGTTAAAACCTTGATGATGGGGCAAAAGTTCGCAGTAGCTGTGGGGCAAAAGTTCGCACTAGATTTCTGAATGTAGTACATCAATATAATTACAGAATCTTTGAAGCAATGATGGTTCCGTATAGAAATTACTATATATGTATAATATGTGTAGTATGCACCCTGAAATCGTTCCACCAGAGGGTTTGAACTTAATTTTGTAAGAGAATCGACCGTAAGGCAAACATTATGTTCACTCATGTAAATCAAGAAATGCAAAATGGATAAAAAAACATTTTAAAACATTTTCTTCGTCATCCTCGTCTTATCTTTTCGTATGTTTCTGAAGGTCATGTTATGTTCATCTATTTTACCGAGTCTTTCATAGCTTAGTTTGTAAATTCACAGTTATAATTCATCCCCATACTGACGGAAATAAGATTCGATTACGGTCCCGTTCAATAGTTTTGCAGCATATTTGATTTTTTTTTTTCCTGTATTTTGGGCAACACGTATCTCTATGATAACCCCACAATGTATTTTGATAACTTCAGTAATGCTGGAAAGGACAGCTTCTAGTTAATAGTTGTGGAAGTCTTCATAAAATACATTGTATACCAAAGCTGAACACCAAGTCGTATTCCAGTTGGGCCGTAATGCTAAGAACAGAAAGAAACAGATTTCATGGCTAGAGTGGAAGGACGAACATGAATTGCCATGAAATAAACGAACATTACACCAATAAACTACGCTTTTCAAGGTGCGAACTTTTGCCCCGCATAATGCGAACTTTTGCCCCCACTATGGGGCAAAAGTTCGCATTGGAGTACTTGTATTAAAAATTATATTACTAAAACTACAAAATAAACGCGAAAAAATCTAGTACTACGTTTTGAAGGCAACATGATAGGGACCCGTTTAACGAAGAAAAACAATATTATTTTCTTTTCGTTTAATAGCTATTTTGTAAAGTCTGTTAGGTGCGAACTTTTGCCCCGCATTACTCTACATTAGAAATAATCGTGAAAGAATTATATCGATAAAA
The DNA here is from genome assembly GCF_035046485.1 of Aedes albopictus. NCBI lineage: Eukaryota > Metazoa > Arthropoda > Insecta > Diptera > Culicidae > Aedes > Aedes albopictus. The sequence goes on from NC_085136.1 coordinate 28,045,206, forward strand.
TAAAAAGATACACGAGTAGAGCTTGAAGGTCTTAATTCCAGAATAGTTTGTGGAAAGTGAATGTGGCTAAGTTAGAATTGTACTCTGAGGCTCTAGGTAAGAGTACCGTTATATTCCGCGAGCATTCGCTACAATAAAAATATCCTGAGATTTACAGATATTGCGACCCATACTTAAAAATAAATTGGATCCATTTGTATGCCAGTGGACTCCTAAATAGCAACACACAGAGTTACTCGTAGTATTGTTGGGTGCTCCAGACACAATCGTGAAGGTATTAGGCCGATAGAATGAAGAGAATCAAGAGTAGAGCCTGTAGACATGAAGGTCCTAATTCGAGAAGAGTTTGGAAAGCCTGGAATATCTCATGAATGTACCAAAAGCATTATAGTTATACACTGAGGGTCCATCAGCAGTATATACTACATTCCACGAATATTTTTCACATTTAAAGCATGATACAGTATGTAGATATTGTAACCCAAACTTCAAAGGCCTTAACCATATGCCATTACAAGTGATCTCAGATATCCCTGACGCACTAGAAATTTGTCTCCTGTTGCAAGCAGTACATGTATAAATCAAATGAGCAAATTCTGATAATCGAAAATTATGTTGGACTTAGTAGCATAATTTTCCCAGAATTCTTTATAACACCAACGAACCTAATCTCAAAATGACTGACAATTCTCAGGTCATTTTGACAGATGTAACATGAGCATTAAAGGGACGGCAACAAGATCGATATAGTAGAATATGTTGTACGTCTTTTTCCTGCATGTAACATAAGGCTGAATTTCAAAAGGCTGAATGCACAAAAGGCTGAATACGAAAGGCTGAAATCAAGAACGTGTGACATAAGGCTGAAATTACCAGAGGCTGAAAATTGAAAAGGCAGAAAATACGAAAACGCATAGATAAGTTAGAGCACTTCATCCTTTTCTTGGAGTAACGCTCGAAATAAGATAGAGCTTGCTTCTCACCTTTGGCATATCGACACGAAGATACTCAATGCCAAAGGGAGTCAAGAAAATTTTCATAATGAAAAGTTCTTGGTCCGAACGCGAATCGTACGCGTCTGAGTGTTAGGGGCTGTCCATTTATTACGTAAGGGGATTTTGGTGATTTTTCGACACCCCCTCCCCCCCTTGTAAGATTTTTTGTATGAGAACTTAAATATTTTTGCATGGCACGTTAGATTTCTCAAACCCCCCTCTCCCTATAAACCCTTACGTAATTAATGAACAGCCCATTACGTGGGCTCTAGTTTCGGAACTGAACTTAAAGTGAAAAGGCTAATGGTGCATACCAACGAACACAATAAGGATCTGATAGGATTTATCCTTCTTTAAACATGAGCTATTCTTTCGAGTCATGTTTTTTTGGAGATTGTTGTCATTACGACTGCTAAAACAATAACATTAGAGATTTTCCCTTCTTTGAAATATATGCTATTCGTTTGAAAAATACTGCCTTAGTAATATATGCATTCAATAATCCATAGCATTATGGCCAGTCGTAAAACTTTCCGATTCGGAACATAGTAACTGAAGTATGTTTCTTTAAAATAGCTTAGTTTGGCCAACCATGAACTAGGGACGGTAGGACCATAGACTAACTTGAAGACCTGAAAGTACCGAAGAAAACCATTGAGTTTTGTGTGTCCAATAGCCTACAATAATATTCATTACCTTGTATTTCTTCCGCGTAATTTGCAATCGTGAAGCTCAAGCAAAACCTATGCGAGTGCTACGGCTGGGCAATCGACTAACAAGCAAATATTCAAATAGATCGTAAAATCAATGAATGTATGTAATTAATCCTTTGGGCTGGTGCGTTTAAAAACTAGTCGAATCACTATTTCAGCCTATTGCTATTTCAGCCTTTCGTAATTCAGCCTTTTGTACGTACCCAGCCAACCACATATCGTAAATCATTGTATGAAAAAAAAAACGTATATTTTCATATACTGAATCAGAATTGTATAATAATATGTATATTTGTTGACAATGATTGCGTACAATCGCATTTCATGCCAAATTAAATTTCAATTGAGATTTTGTTTCATATAGTCGTCTCCGATCATAAAAGGTGCGAGATACTATCGGTAGGATCGCACAGAATCGGATAGAATCGTGAAAAAAAACATACATTCTTAGTGTCAAGCAGCAAGTTCGCTAGCATCGTATATATGATTTCTTTGAATCGTGGAAATCATCGCTTCACATCGTATATTAATCTGCTAAATCGAGCTTGCTACCTAAAGGTATGTTAAAAATCGGTGGAATCGTATACAACTCTAACAATGTTGTATATTGATCGTTTGCGTCATACTTGCGTCGCAAACAAAGTGAATGAAATCGTAGAAATCGTAAATTCATTTTTACTGTCGCATATGATTGTTACTGCACTTTTAATAGTCGAATCTTAATCTCGGAAATCGTAAATAGTTTTGTTTACATATTTGTATGATGGAGAAACCTCGGTAAAATTACACTGAGAGCCTGAGAGCCTCTGAAGCCTCCTAAATCCCTGTGAAACCTTCTGAAATTCCCTGAAAGGCCTTGAAACGCCTTGAAACACCTTGAAACGCCTCTGAAACCCCTATGGAATCTACGTGAAATTCACCTGAGAGCCTCTGAAGCCCCTTATAACTCTCCTGTAACCTCCTGGGACGTCCTGAAACGCATTAAAACGCCCTGAAATGCCTTAAAACCCCTTTAAAACCTCTGTGAAATTGACCTTAGACCCTCTGAAACCCCCTTAAATCCCTGTGTTACCTCCTGAAACGCCCTGAAACGCATTGAACCACTTTGAAACCCTCAGGAAACCTCCGTGAAATTCACCTGCGAGCGTTTTAAGCCACCTCAAATGCATCGGAAACCTTCTGAAATGTCCTGAAACGCATTGAAACGCCTCTGAAACACCCATGAAATCTCTGTGAAATTCACCTGCGAGCCTCTGAAGCCCCCTTAAACCACCCTTTAACCTCCGGGATCGCCCTGAAACGCATGAAAACGCTCTGAAACACCTTGAAACGCTTTGAAACGCCCCTAAAACCCCTATTAAACCTCCGTCAAATTCTCCATCTCCTGCGACCATCTGAAGCAGGGATTCCATATATACAGATTTATCTGTATTATACAGATTTTTGAGCATCCGTACAGATTTCATTTTATATGAATTACAGATTTCTGAGCTAGATGTGCTATTCTTTTTGTATGGGAAACAGATTTTTTACTCAAATTTTGTATGGGATACAGATTTTTGAAAATTGCGATACAGATTTTACAAAAAAAACCTCCTGAAACCTCCTGAAAGGCCATGAAACGCCCTGAAACGCCTTGAAACATTTCTGAAAAAACAAATGAAATCCCTGTGGAACGCACATGAAAGCCTCTACATAAGCCCCTTAAAATACCTCTGAAACTTCCTAAAACGCCCTGAAACGCCTTGAAACGCTTTGGAACGCTTTGGAATGCCCGTGAAGCTCACCTGAGAGCATATGAAGCCTCCTACAAGTCCTCTGAAACCTCCTGAAACGTCCTGAAACGCCTGGAAACGCCTCTGACCCCCCCCCCCCCCCCCTCTAAAAACTGCCTTGAGTTCCCTCTGACCATCCCCCTTTCCATCTGAAAGCCTTTGCCCCCCTCCTCTTTGCATCTGCAAGCCACTTAAATAATGTTGATCGTTCAAGAACACAACACATGAATAGCGAACACCCAAACAAAATTGGTTTTAATCGGTTGAGAACTGTTTCCGTCACCGCATCGTCATTTGTGGGAAAACACGATTCTGAGATAATCGCGTTTAAAGTTTCAAATTTACACTACGCGCCCGTAAGGAAGCGAGGCGCGAAACGCTATATCTTTGCTTGTACTGCTCTGATACTTATGAACCCATACTTTAAGATAAAAGAAGCAAAAAATCGATTTTGTGCTCGACCTTAACATATAAAACCCCTTAATGAACCCATGATCCAATTGTTGAACTCTGGCATAACCTAAGCTGATACTATCACTACCAGACCTGTTTTCAATTTCAAACATGCAGGGGCGCATCAGAGGTGTTCCAGTAGGTGTCAGAAGCTCCTTCGTGCATTCCAGGGTAATTCCAGGGGTGTTCAAGGAGGGCCCACGGCGCTTTGGGGGGTTTCATGAGAATTCTATGAGGTTTCAGGAGTTTCAAAGGCTCCCAGGGGCGTTTCAAAGGTATTTAAGGTGGTTTCAGGGGTTTTCACATAAAGTGCGTTTTCCAGGGAGTTTCATGGTGTTTCATAGGGTTTTTATAGGTGTTTCAGGGTGTTCCTGAGTGTTTTAGAGAGTCTCAGGGGGATTTCAGAAGTGTCCAAGGAGTTACAGATGGTTTAAGGGACGTTCCTTGAGATTTCACGAGGATTTAGAGGAGTTCCATTATTGGGTTTCAGGGATGTTTAAGGGTGTTCCAGCTGGTTTCAAGAGCGTTTGTTGGAGTTTTCAAGGGGGTTTAAGAGGCGTCACAGGAAGTTTTGGTGGTCCCAGGGCGTTCTAGGGGGTTTCAGGGACTTTCAAGGGGTTTTAAAGGTGTTTCAGATATTTTCCAGGAAACTTCAGGAGTGCTCCAGAGGATTTCAGAATCGTTTCAGGTGTTTCAAGGAGGTTCAGAGATTTTCCAGGGAGTTTCTGAGAGTCCCAGGGTGATCCATGGAGTTTACGGGGTTCCAATGCCCTTCCAAAATGTTTCAACGCATTTAAAAAGTGTTCCTGAGTTTTTCAAGGGGTTTCAGGGACGTTTCAGGTATTTCAGGGATTTTTAGGGGTATTCCATGGTGTTCCAGGGTCATTACAGGGTGTTCTATGGGGTTTCAGGAGCGTTCCAGGAGTTTTTAAGGGGATTCAGTGGCGTTCCAGGGAGTTTCATGGGGATTTCAGGGCGTTCTATGATGTTGCAGAGACGTTCCAGGGTGTTCCAGCTTCAGGGACATTCTAGGGGTTTCAGGAGCGTGTTTTAGGGGGGGGGTTGTTCAGGGAGTGCTACGGGCGTTCCAAACACCAGGGAGTTTAGGGATGTTCCATGAGATTTCAGGAACGATTCAGGGTGTTTAAGCGGGCTTCAAGGGTTTCAGGAGCGTTCCAGGGTTTTTTCTGTGGGGTTCAACGGTGTTCTTGAAACCCTGAAACGCATTGAAACCCCTTAGGAAATCCGCGAAACTTTCTTGGAATCTCTTTAAATTCATCTGAAAAACCCCTCCGGAATCGTTGTAAATTCCCCAAAAAATCCTTCAAACGCCTCTGTACTATCCCTGAAACTTAGTAGCCCTGAAGAATCCCCGGCACCCCGAGAGCTGTCCCCCCCTTCTGAAAATGAAAGTCTAACAAATATGTAAAATTTCAACTATTGGATTTAACAGTTCAACAATTAGCGAGAGTCGTCCAGCATTATGATGAGCTAGCTTAACCCTACAAGGATGTTACGCTAAGCTCACAAAGATGGCGTTGTGAACGTTCAGTGAGACTGTCGGGGTCATATTGAACCGAACATCCTACTAGGGTTAAAAAAGCACTAAACTTTTAAGTTTAAAATATCCGACACAAAGGTTCTATTTTCTCTTAGAAAATGGATTTTAGTGAAAATCAAATTCAATGGGAAGTATAAGCAATGATGGGATCTAGACTGAAATGTCAGATAAATTCGCCTAATTGCGTATTGCGATGACTATACTACTTCACATGGTACTTTTCTGATTATGCCAGTTTCAGTGCCAAAAAGCTACAAGAAAGAGAACATAGCATCATAAGACAGTGAGGGGTAGTGAAAACTGTGCGGAAAATCACGTTGTTTTCAACTCCAAACACGTGCGCTGTGGTTATTCAAGTGCAATTCATAAAATACTACTGAGGTGAGTTAGAACGTCATGATAATTAATCATCTTGTTTCATACTTCAGTAATGCTCGGTGTTAATTTTTATTTGTGGATCGATAATCCAAAGGTGGTTAGTTTAACACTGAGGTGATAAGAATTGCTTTTTTTTCGAATATTTGTAGTCGCATAAGGTGCTATATTACATCGCAATAGTGCACACCGTCTGATATTGCAGGTCAGCCAAACTAGCCTGGATTTCTAGATGCCAAGTCTCTACTTGTAAAAGCATAGCCATTTTCGCTAGGTAATGCGAATGCCAATCAACTCGCCTAATCACGTACTCTTCTTACAACTTTATCTTAATATGTCAGTGTAATTCGCATTGGTGTACAAATGAAATCGTATAAATGAAAAACTAAACTTGTTAAAGTATACATACAATCTCACATAAACGAGAATCGACTATGTTGACATAATGCGATTTAAAATGTGAAAACAATGAAAGAGCTACGCTTTGGCTGCAGTAGTGAATGATGTGTCATTTTTGTTTTAGTGACCCCGTTAATAAACATTCAGAATATGACTTTTTGTTACCGCAAGATGCACACAATATTCAAAAAAGTTTTGAATGTGTTAGACCTCTTGAAAGTTGGAATTGTTCTCATATAAACGAAATGTTTCTTCTTTAATTAAAACATTTAATTCATAGAATATTTCCTCAAATTTAACTGCAGACCAACTGCAAGCTGAATTCAGTGAATCCTTATTAATACTCTCATCACCTTCAATTCTCGCTGCTGCTGCATCAGCTGCAAAGATGGCCGCCGCCTCACCAACCGACCATACCTTCGCCCAATACCTACATATGTATAGAAATACATATCATAAATCCAATTCAAGAAAAATTTCCTCAATGAAACTGGGCTCCATCAGAGGAGGACCACACCAACATGAAAGCGCAAAAGCGACTCTCTCTCTCCCGCAATAAGGGCAGCGCCTGCATGTATGTAGTTGTAACCGCGTTGCGTTCGTTTTCGTTGTTGGAGACACTGTGGAACCTCCTTTATTCGGTTGGAGCGCGCTGCCAGTTGACGGAGGTCATGGCGGCGTGGCGCTAGGCAGGCACTAAGCAAATAGTGGCACGGGGAGTCTGGTGCAAAATGCACATTTTACTTATTTTGATTAAACTACGCAATGCTTGTTTCAAATGGTTTACTCAAGTTATAACACTTGATAACGAACAATTACAAGTTATCGTGTACAGATCTTTTTGATTTCCCAAAAGTGTTATTCTTTCAAACATGCAAAACTAATGTGGACTACGGTGCATGTATTCGTGGTTGACGTCAGTTGACAACCCCAGACGTAATGCTCCAGCAGAAGGATGAAAATTGGAATATACAATGCTCAAAAATACGATCTAAGATCGTAGTAGGCTGTGTGCAACTGTCACGGACTAGTTGGCCATAGAAACAAGTTTGTTTTCTATAAACACGACACCGCTTCAACGCCAAAATAATGAACTTCTGCATCTGTCCATTGAACATATGTTCTATAAGCAGTACATTTTACCTCACTCTCCTACTTCCCCATACTTATACTGCTAGGACACAGAAATCGAAGGACGACAACGACTGCAAACAGAAAGCCCAACCAGATGGATTCAAAAGCATTCGTCGCCATCGTTCTCCAGCTTTTTGGAATAGTTCAATCAAACCCACGAAAAACGAGAAAGAGACAACTTCGGAGAGCAAAACCATCAATCTCTCTTCGAGAGAGTGATAGAGAGACCCCACCAATTGCAACAACAAAGATTTTAATGGGTGTGTTTTTCGCGAACAATTCTCAAGATCGGAAAAATTTTCCTTCCGAGATCCCGTTGCAAGAGGTCAAACCCGACGAAAACAAAAAAAAAATGTCAACCCATCCAAGAAACCCGAAAAATCGCAGCAATCGCACTTCTACTCCATAATCACTACCACCACCACCCAACGCCTACTTGGTGCCTATATCCTTGGGGCGCCGTTGGGGCGTTTTTTCACGTGGGCGTGATGTGGGCTCCTCTTCACTTGGCAGCAGATTTTCATCCATTTTTACTGCCGCGGTCCATCCCGCAGGGGCCGTGGAAAAACTCCATCCGGCCGGACCATTCCGTCACTTGCGGCACTCGCGGACACCTCGCGGCCACGCGCCGACACTGGCCAACGTTTTCCCGAACGCGAAACGACACACTTTTCCACCGGATTTGCACTTTGAAAATTTTCCAAGATGGTGGCAATCTCTCTCAGTACTGCTCGTTGCTGCTCCTGTGTAGAAGAAAGTCCTGTGCTGAATGCTGTTTGGGAATTTGCGCTGTTTCGTGATTTTGCTTGTGCTTCTCTATGTGGCTGACTCGAGACTGAAGAGCCGTCGTCGTCCGTCGTCGCATTCAGAGATGAGATGATAGCAATTTCGCAACTGCCAGCATCCGATGGAGCTTTTGCGTGTGATTGATAAGGGAGTGTGCAGCTTCCATACCGTTGTCACTGACTGTGGAGAGATGCTGGGCGTGGAGAGATTGTGCGAAATGGGTTTGAATTGGATGAGTGTGATTACGGTGGGGAAGCACGGTGTTTTACACTCGAATGGAAAACCAAATGTTTGGTTTACAATTTATTGGGAGCGCTAATAAGATTACTGCTTTTAGAATTTGGTTACTCAACAATATATTGTGTATTATAGATTAATTTTAGGGTAAATATAATCAAAGACGAGAATTGTCGGACAAAACAAGAAACAAAGGAGGCGTAGCAATTATAATTTATCCCAACCAGAGTTTCACGTTGCTCATGTGTACATAAATGTGACAGCGAGCCTCCCACCAAATTGTCAGATCTTCAAAATCGCAGTGTGCTGCGCTGCTAGGAGGTTTACAAAAATCTGGTGGGTGCGAGCTAGGCGCAACGCTCCCGGGGAGCTTGTCTCATGCGCTGCGTGAGCAAAGGTGAAAAACAATTTCTTGGTAACGAAGAACCTCAACATCTTTTTTCCGTATATAACTCAAGTGTATGGTTAGTAGGCCGTCCCTTATTTTGCAAAAATTGGAAATGTTATAAGTTCGTTAGTGGAAAATGATCGTTTTAGCTAGAAAATGATCGTGTCAAAATTTGAAGTCCGTATCTCAAGGCTAAGTGGTCCCTCAAGGGGCCTAAAGTTGTCAAAAATTGTATGGGACCAAAAAAACATCAAATTTGTTTCGACAAAAAAACACGCAAATCTACTAAAACCGGTGATTTTAGGACCCTAAAGGGCCAAAAATGTGCTTAGAATTGCGATATCTCTACTCGATTTGAGTTATTGAACAAAATAGGGTAGCAGTGCTTGAAATTGAGTGAATATGAATGGTACGATCAGTCATCAGCGCCAACCATCCCTACGAACGAACACGCACAGGGAGCAAAGAGAAACCGAACCAACCACGACCACTATTCCTCATCGGTCGGTTGGCTGGTGAAGCATATCGACTGGTAACGATTATTTCTCACTTGCTGCGGTGAGGCTGAAGATGCGTAAATGATTCAGTGGATTTATGTTTTGCTCAAAACTTGTAAAAACAATCAATTTGTCCATAAGAGAATGATGGACGTGACTATTACAGTCGAACCTCCATGAGTCGATGTTCCTTGACTCGATATCGACTCATGGAGGTAAATTTATCCATACTGAAAAATTATTTCTGGGTTACTATGATGGTCCCCTCAAAAAGCCTCCCAAAGGATTTATGTTCCACTACTCGATATTTCCATGAGTCGATGGTCCCTTCAATATCGACTCATGGAGGTTTTACTGTATAATCGATTTAATTCGAGTTTATGTCATTTGCACTGTAATAACGAGATAAAAATCAAATATATTCATTGCCGTATACACCGGCGAAGAGAGAGATTCAGAGAGCCGCACGGCGCTGAATCGTCGACCCTCACTCTCACTCATATTTTTTATTGCTCCCGCTCTAACTTGCTTCTGAAGCATGTTAGCCAATGAAGGCATATTGCTACCGCTTTGGGTTGAAAAGCGCCGGTCAAAGAAGAAAAAATTTTGATTCGTCTGAGGTAAAACGCTTCAATTTTCAAGCGCTGGTAGGTTTCCTTCGGAATCTAAAAAAATGGTCAAAAATGCTGATCTTTCGGTTGTTTTTTTGTCAATATCTTGGAAACGAGTAGAGATATCGCAAATCTAAGCACATTTTTGGCCCTTTAGGGTCCTAAAATCACCGGTTTTAGTGTAATAGCGTATTTGTTTTGTCGAAAAAAAATTTGATGTTTTTTTGGTCCCATACAATTTTTGACAACTTTAGGCCCCTTGAGGGACCACTTAGCCTTGAGATACGGACTTCAAATTTTGACACGATCATTTTTTAGCTAAAACGATCATTTTCCACTAACGAACTTATAACATTTCTAATTTTTGCAAAATAAGGGACGGCCTACTGGTTAGTCTATGCGATACGACTATAGACTCTCAATTGGTTATGGTTTCAATTCTCGTTTGTTTAGGAAGTTTTTGTCATGAAATTTTCTAATTTAATCAGCTCATGACGATACATCTTGAGAAAAATGAGGCGCACAAGTTTCAGTCTCAAATCCCAGCTGGTAACAGATAATTCTTTATTACACCAACGAACCTAACCTCAAAATGATAGACAACTCTCAGGTCATTTTGACAGATGTAACATGAGCATGAAAAGGATAGCAAAAAATCGATAAAGTTGATTATATCCGTCTTTTTCGTGCATGTGTGTGGTCTGCAAGTGGTCTGTCAAAATGATCTGAGAATCGTCAAACATTTTCATGGCTAGCTTTGTTGGTGTAATGAAGTATGAGTCATTTTACGAAACGACAACATTGTTGTTGATGATATTGATATTCACACCACTTCCTGTCATATGTTCACTCATAAAATCGGCTCGTAAAATGGAATAAGGCATCGCTTAGACTGACTGTACATTATGGTATCAAAGCGCTTCGACCGCTCTATCATCAGCCGATTTTGTTTTTCACTGCATGCAAACAGCGAACACCGGAGGACCAGAGAAGTTGTTATAGAGATGCGCGAAGAGGATTTAGGTTATGTTTATTTACATCACGCCCATCAACAATCAATTTTTGCGGTGAACAAAATTATATTTTCGCGTGCGTGTTAGTTTGATCTGCCCATAAGATGTCAAGCATACAGGTGACGTCATGCTTTGCACTAACACACTTTCATTAAGCTTTCATGTTGCGGTTTGTGTCCCATGTTTTTCTATTTCCTTGAATTTGCTCGATTGGGACCGCGATTGACGGTTCAATTGGAACCTTTGGTTTCAGTCTTCGCGCATCTCTATAACAACTTCTCTGCGGAGGACGTCCGTCCGTCACAAAACTGAAAATTCTTCATTCAAGTGTCATGCACGCTAAGATTGTTGCAGACAGTTGTACGCTAAAATTATGTGTTAATAATAATTGTTTTCATTTACCCACTACAGATACCACATTTATGTCAATGGTTGCTCCTACGTTATTGTTGTATGACGTAGTATATGATCGCCACACGAACATGTAGTTTGTGTGCGACTCTTTGAATTGTCATTGAATTATGTGCACATCTTCATTCATCATCTCCTTTTGATTCATTCGTTATCCGAGTGTGTACGAGTACGGAAGCATCAAAAAACGTTACTTTATAAAATCTACACCGAAATATTTTATTTGATGACCGAATAAAACAGTTATAAAGTAATAATTGTTGATCTGAGCTGGTATGATTTGCACTGGAGATCCAACTGAATGAGGGGCTGGAACAATCCATTTATTATTAAAGTGCAATTTAAGCAGTTTATGCATTTTGGATCATTTTGGCAAGGACTTGGCCGTCAGTTGGGAAGGGAAAGGGTCAAAGATCTCACGGGAGCCACATATAGTCGGTGATGCAATCCATAAATTGGGAATACATTTAGGTGGTAAATTATGTGCTGATTACCCTGAAGGAGAAGCGGTACAATTGGGTTTGTAAATTATGAAAAAAGTATTCATTTTTTGATTTTATACGAAAGAACACCTTTTTCTGAGCCACCATGTTTTTTTTAGATTTTTATAACTTTATTTTGATACCTAAAATCAATTTCAAAGAGATTTTTCGAAATCACCTTTTGACAGCTAGGTAACTGTTTGACAGCTCCGCCCAGTACAAAATGCAACGAGGGGTGATTCGACAAATCGCTCCCATACAAGGTTCTCGGGTAGGTTCTCGGGCACCAAAATTGATGAAAATTTGGATTTCGGCTCAGTTGGGCATGCAGATTCAAAATATGGAATTATCCCAGCACCGCTAAAGAAGCCAATTAGCTTGGTTTCATAACTTGTAGGCGATATAAGATAAATTGACACTGTGAAGCTGTAAAACTTGGAAGGAAGACTTTTCCAATCCGTTTCTGTTCTAGCGATGGCTATGAACTTAGCATAACATAAGCTGTATATATGTAGAAAGAAAAAGAGGGAAAATAGATAGAAAGATACAGTAGGAGGAAAGGGACGGGATAGGGATTGAACCCAGGACCTTCTGCATATGAATCAAAAGCGGTAGCCACTAGACCACCAAGCCCGTCCGGCATGATCTCGAACATTTTTATTCATGACAAAAAAATGGTTGCGCAACTTTCAACTCGTGAATAATCGATGATCACTGTCGGTTTTGTCCATTTTTCACAACCTTCTCCAATATTCCACTGAACCTCTCTTACTGAACACAACTGTTAATAAATCATAGTAGGCAGACTGTCGAGCCGGGCTCAACAGCCAGGGTACGATTTTTTTTTTTTGCAATTTCTCATCGTGATAGGCTGTTTTATCTCACGCAACTCAGACAGAAAAAGGCCTATTTTCCCACATCAAATTAACAGTGCTGTAATGGTTCATTACAGCACTGATTTGCGTTGCGTAAAGAACCATTACAGCACTGTTTTTAGTTTTGATTAACTTCTTGATGCTTTCTGGACGCCGTTTCGAAATTGTTTGACAACTGCACAGTATAACCTGCTATGATCAGATTTTCTTAAACATGGCTATGCGCTATGTGCATTGCGCATCAGTGTGCAGTTTGTTGAAAAATTTTTGTGGAAAACTATCCTCAAGCGGTATTTTTTGAACCTGCAAAAAACGTTGTACGCAACTCGGAGCAGAACTCGATTTTTACAGCACTCGTCGTAATTATCCACTTCGGCAAGCCTTGTTGGATAAATGTACGACTCGTGCTGTAAAAATCGTCATTCTGCATCTTGTTGCGTAAACTACTATTACGAAATCGGGACAATTTGTCTCATTGTCTGTTTTGCGTATGGAATAAACATTATTGCAAGAACAATTAGAAAGGTGGCAGAGCTGTACACTAGACCTGTTCACTTTGAAACTTTTTTTCTCCGATTCTCCAAGACACATCAAATTATCAATCCACATGTAAAACCAAGTCTTCAGTCCAAAATTGAGCCAAATTGATGAAGATTTAAAGGTGTATCAAATCGATTTTTTGCTTTTTAGCCGTTTCAACAGAAATTTACTCAGAAATTCACAAAAATGCTCCGAAAAGATGCCGGAGATACCGTTAAGATATAGTTAGAACAATACTCTACAACTTTGCCGAAGACACTACGGTGTTTAAATTGCGTATTTCGAAGTTATTCAACAATTTTAGTTAAAAAATCACGAAAAAACACGATATTTTTACGATTTTACATATAAAAGTCATGTAATTTTACATTGTTTTACGTGACTAAATTAATTAGCGAATACTCCTTTGTGTAACGAACATTTCGTTCATACATGGTTTTTGTGTAGGAATTCGTTTTCATTGACTAATTATCAAAAGTATGTCACGTTGATACTAAAAATCGCACAGAGTTACCAGCACGAATTAAAACAAAGTTACCCATGATTAAGACGTCATGCCATCGTATTCTAATGTCTTTTGATTTAAGTATCAGAAATGGTGCAGATGTTAAGGCTCGAGCTTGAGGATCAGAAGGTCCCAGGTCAGACGCGCCAACTTGGTCAAATTATTGGGGGGGCAAAGCCTGGTTTTTCTGATTTTTTGTATGGGAAAATCAAAAAATCTTCAAATATTGGGGGGGCAAAACCATGCTTGCCCCCCCTAAGTTGGCGCCTATGTCCCAGGTTCAAGCTCAAATACATGATAAACTTTTTTTCTTTCTTTGTAGCTGTTAGGATGATGAATCTGCCATGACTTACACGCAATCTCCCAAAGAATAATGATCGGGACCTGCAAATTAAGCCCATTCGAGGACTAGCTAGATATTTAGTTTATACTTGTCAACAATAAATCGTGTCGACGATATCAGCTGGGCGAAATATTGAGCATCTGCTTGATAATGATCAATTTAGCTAAAACAATTCAATACGATGATGGAACTGCTTCTGGATGCAACATTTTACAGACAACTGTGGGTGGAGCTTACTTGTTATCTATCTACCCACAAATCAGCACAACTACACGATGAAGGGAAACTTCATTCTTACTATGCACTCTACGGTTCCGAAACAATGCTATGATGCCAAATTGCAATGAGATGTAGTGCGTAGTTTCATCAACTTATAGCTGGATCGAGACGCAAAAAATCCTATTCCAGGACTCGAACCTTGAATCTTCGAATTGGCGATCTCATGCTCAACCATCTGCACCAGTTTGAAGTGATGCAGATGAGACAGAGAAGTGTAATGACGTATTAATCATGGGTAACTTTGTTTTATTTTGTGCTGGCAACTCTGTACAATTTTTAGTATCAACGTGACAAACTTTTATTAATTAGTCAATGAAAACGAATTCCTACACTAAAATGATGTATGGACGAAATGTTCGTAACACATAGGAGCAATAGCTCATAAAATTAGTCACCTAAAACAATGTAAAATTACATGACTTTTTCATGAAAAATCGTAAAAATATTGTATTTTTTGGTGATTTTTTAACGAAAATTGTTGAATAACTTTGAAATACGCAATTTAAACACCATAGTGTTCTCGGCAAAGTTGTAGAGTATTGTTCTATCTATATTTTAATGGTACTTTCGGTACCTTTTTGGTGCAATTTTCTGGATATTGAAGTGCATTTTCGTGAAAATGCTCGAAAAAACACAAAATCGATTTGATACACCTCTAAACCTTTATCAATTTGGCTCAATTTTGGACTGAAGTCTTGTTTTTGCATGTGGATTGATAATTTGATGTGGCACGGGTAGGTCAAAAAAAGTGAACAGGTCTACTGTACACCCAAGTTTTCCAAGTGAAAGCTCCAGTCTTTTGAGTAACTTTGGCGCAGACAGCATCCACCTAGGTTTTCCAGAACGTTTAGACTAAACTAAAAGCTTCCAAAAGCACTAGTGCCACATAGTGAGTAATTCTCTAACTAAACTGTTCTACAAGTGAAAGCCTTAAATCTTAACCGTAGTGTGGCCAGCAAAAAAACACCCGTAGAAGGCCGGCAGGGTACCCGGGTACCCACGAAATGAAAATGATCATATCTCAGCGATTTTTCCACCGATTTTAAAAGTTTTTGCCTCATTCAACTCAGAAACTCATTATTTACCGAGATCGTATTTGGTTGGACCGGACCGATCACCATAGTTACCGGAAAATCCGGATTTTCGGATCCATGTTTTTATACACAGGCTTGATAATCCTCCTCGAAATCAAAAGAGTTTTGCAACACGCTCTGGAGCGGTGTTTTGCTTTTGCCTCGTCGCGAGGGAGCGAACGAGCCCCAAACAGAGAGGCTATAAAAACTGAGCGAGGAAGAGGGGAACGAAAAAAGAGCCGATGATTATTTCGGGTTTTTGAGTGCGATTTTCGACTCGAGAGTCTTTCTTTGTATGGGAGTGGAACTCGCGAGAGCTTTTTGAGTGTGAGTGGACGTGAGAAACACAACAAGAAATTATGAGTGTTGGACGAACTCCAACATGCTCCCAAAAATATGGATTTTCCGAAAACCACGGTGATTAGATCGGTCTAACCAAATACTTTCCCGATATATGATGAGTTTCTGAGTTGAATGAGCTAAAAATTTCCAAAATCGATGAAAAATTGACGGAGATATGATCATTTCAATTTCGTGGGTACCCGGGTACCCTGCCGGCCTTCCACGTAATAAAAAAAATGCAGGAGCCCCTCCCCCTGCCCCTCCTCACTTTAAAATTCGGTCAACCCCATTAATAGATGTTTATTCACGAGTTCTAAGATCTAACAGAGTTTCGACATCCTAGTCTCAATAACCATTAAAATATCGAGATTTGAAATTGAAAAAGGTACCCGGGTACCCTGCCGGCCACATAAGTGTTAAGAGCAACTTTGCCGAAGACAGTTAAAAATCAATTTCATGTTCAATAGTGCGATTTACAGTC
Organism: Aedes albopictus; assembly: GCF_035046485.1. Lineage (NCBI taxonomy): Eukaryota > Metazoa > Arthropoda > Insecta > Diptera > Culicidae > Aedes > Aedes albopictus. The sequence continues at coordinate 28,061,474 of NC_085136.1, forward strand.
ATTAGTCAATCCTTCCAGGAAAGCTTCAACGCCTCCAACAATTTCTGCTTATCCCGTTTCTGCTTACAAGCATTCACAGCCTTGCTTTTCTTGTCTTTCTCTTTCTTCTTCTTCCGTTCTTCATTTTTTCCTGTTTTTGTTTTTGAAGTGCAGCTTTATCGTTTTTCAGTTTCCCGATTTCCTTTCGTTTCTTCTTCTTGATTTCCGCTTTTTCAAGTTTAAGCTGCTCATTTAGTATTTTCGCAAGTTTTCTCTCCTCGACTTTGGCTTTCTTTCTCGCTACTTCATTTTTCTTGTCCTTCTCAATGCGACGAATTTAGTCGAGCCGTTCCAATGCCGTCAAAACTGGATAGTACTTCCTTTCGTAATTTCTGTGAATACTGCTTCTGTGTGGAGTTGGTGGCATCTGAAGTAGTTCGGAAATACTCATTTTACAGCCTGCAAAGTTGTCATCAGTTCTTTCTTTCAGTATCCTGGGAGATGTTTCCCCGGGTAGAGGTAAAATACTGACGATCAAAACATGATATTGGTTTGATTTATATAAGAGATAAAAGATCTGAAAATAATATCTGAAAAATGTTTCTGGAACATCTGAACAATATCAAAATTTGATATTTCAAGATCATACGAATAGCTCGCTGCTATTGGTTAGATCTTACAAAATCTAAATATGATTTGATGATGATGTTCCAGGAGTAAATTTTTGATTTTATTTTTAGATCTTTTATCTCTTATGTCAATCAAACCCATATCACTTTTTGATCTCCATATCAAAATATGTTATTATTGAGCTCTTTTCCTCTACTCGGGTCGTCTTCCCATTCCGCCTCAGACAATGTTCCGTCATCCATGTCGTGAAATTCGCCTGGAGGAGTCCCCTTTCCATCTCATGAAACGTTACTTCATCGAGAAAAGCTGAATCCTCTTCAAGGTTTTATATCATGGAACATACTTCCCGTGGTTCGTAATTCGCTTCCATGCTGAACGTGTCAAATGGCACGAGTAACAAGTCATACAGATCCTTGATAACTTTGCCTTCTTCCGAGATGATAGACCCATCGCTGAACCCAATGATGCGCTGCCTGCCAATGCAATTAATTGCGGCTTGGATCGTTGAGTTGGTATGATGACTGAATCCTCCAAAATCACGTCTTGGGCATCAAGCTGTACATTCATTTCGGAAGGTATCTCAACAGTGGCAGGTGACACAGCGTTAGTTTTAGCCACCTCGATACCGTTGACGTCAGATACGGCAGGGACCGTTGTACTCCGGACTACTGATTTAGCAATGCACTTTTTATAGTCAACACCATCCGGTCCGAAAGGAAAAAGACCGCACACTTTAAATCCGCTAATGATATTCCAGTCTTCACTGCTTCTTGCAACACCGTGGGAAAGTGATCCAGGGTGAGAGTTTCTCCTCTGTGATCATCCTGCCAGTCAGTTACTGGAAGAATGACGCAGCTTTGAGGGGTTTGAATATGGCAACGTCTGCAGGCTGGATGATGCGAGTGGTGTTCGGGTACAACGCAATAAGTACGATACCCAAATCCAAGCATAATTCGGCCACCTCTGCAGCTGTGTGGGAGGAATGACCGTCAACGAAATACAGCACCGGAAGCTTAACCTTTCTCTTTTGAAGATGTTTGAGGAAAACGTTTCGGATGTACAGCATGAAATTGGTGGTGTCCATCCATCGTTTAGAGCTTTTGCCAATTCCCCAATCTCCAGGAAACATGCATAGAAGCTCTGTAGACTAACGCTGCATTGGAAGAACAACTCCCGGTTCTGCAGCAGATTCATCCGCTCCGAATGTAAACATTTCGGTGATGTTTTTATGACTGTCAGAATGTTCGACTTCGAAAACATTTTGGCTTCCGCGACAAGCAAGCACAGTCTTTGTCTTCGGATGTAAGAAGAATGATGTCTCATCGCCATTATAGACTCGGGTTGGGTCCAACACAGCTGCCATAAGGTCATTCTCCTACATGTAGGTCGTGATTGTCGCAAACCATCCACGAATGTCAGACTCCTTCACTTTCGCGCTGGCAGACGATACGAATTCCGGCGTACGGAAGGTTATCTCGCGATGTCTGCGAAGAAAACCCTTTAGCCATTTTCGTCCTGTAATAAAAAAGAACAAATATGAGAGAACTAATCAAGTGTATGGAAATTAGAAACTTACCAGGTTTGTTGTTTGTGAAAGGATTTGGACGAGGACAAGCTTCGAAGAAGGTTTTCACCTTGTGCAGCAGCAATTCTTTTACCACCGGGTAACCTTTCCTCTGCCTACTGATGACGTATTGCACAAGTTTGTGTTCTTCGGCGTTAGTAAGAACCGTTTGCGGTCCTTTTCTTACTTTTGTGGTCTATTTGCCGCTAAGCCGGTAGCGAACGGTAGACTGAGGAATGCCATACACGCAAAAAAATCCGTTCCGATATACGTGCACTCCTAATCACGGCAACGGGAACAAACGGGAACTATGCATAGCAACGATAACAACAATAAGAAATATACACCGTGAACTAGATTTCACGTTTTCTAGAACGCCCATATTGACAGCTGGAACTAGTTCCAGTTCACGGTGTATATTTGCTTGTTCTCATATTTGCGTTTGTTTGTTCACGTTTATCAGAACGGTTTTCTGAGCGTGTAGGCTTTGCACGCAGCGTACAAAGTTTTTTGCTTGGAGGTCACCAGCTCCATTAGACTGGCCCAAATACAAAAATGTCGTAAAATTCCACGGGGTACCCTCTAGAATCGTGCCTTTGAATGAAAAGAACAATCTGTGAAAGATTCAGCTCAATCGGTTTAAAACTGAGCTGGCGCAAATGGGTTGAAGGTTTGTATGGGATTTTCAGTCCAAATATATGGGAAATTGGATGACCTCAAGTCTCTCACTCAGTACGCCAGTTCAGCGAGTTCGATTTAGCTCAGAATTGAAAAAATGGTAGTTGATACCCTAAGGAACAACTTTGTAGAAGACCATATCATGATAAAACTTAATATAGTTGCAGTTTTAGCTAACGAAAGCAGGATGAGGACATCTTCCCCTGTTTACTCTCGGTTGTTACATGCAGGACGTGTTTGCTGTTCGAAACTTGCGCTCAACATCATAGGCAGCTACAAGGTAAGTAAAAGGAAGGTAATCCAATATGTCAGATTCCAACATTCGTCATATTGGAAAACCTAACGACAGCTGGCAAGTTTGTATTTATTTTTTTCACTAGTGAGATGACAAACAAAAACTTTCAGCCCTAGCAACGTAGCAACCCCACAGAAACTATTCACGCTTAACTTTCTCAGCACTTAAATCGGGCAAATTCCATGACACTCATCGAGTGTGTCCTACTTACACCGATTGCAAATTAGCTCGTACACCCACTTATGCAATTATTTTGCAATATTTTCGGCAAAGCAATCTCTTTTGGTTAAGAAATCACCATTGTATTCATAGTTAACAAAAATGCGAGGGCACGAGCAAATTTTAAACCTGGGGGAATATTACTCATTTTATGATGGTTATCCGTGTTGAGAATGTTGTTGCCAATGCGGCGCACCAACGCTTCTGTAGCGTTCTGCAGCATAAACAAACTGGCCGGCTGTCACCTACATCCCCCCGCAGTGTGCCGCACTCCCCGCATCCACTTACTGCTTATACGCTAACACCTTCCTTATAAACATCTTGGGCAGCTATGTGCTACATGTAACAACCGAGAGTAAACGGGGGAAGATGTCCTCATCCTGCTTTCGTTAGCTGAAACCGCAACTAAATTAAGTTTTATCATTATATGGTCTTCTACAAAGATGTTCCTTAGGGTATCAACTACCATTCTTTCAATTCTGAGCTAAATCGAACTCGCTGAACCGGCGTACTGAGTGAATGACTGTAGGTCATCCAATTTCCCATATATTTGGACTGAAAATCCCATACAAACCTTCAACTCATTTGCGCCAGCTCAGTTTTAAACCGATTGAGCTGAATCTTTCACAGATTGTTCTTCTCATCCAAAGGCTCGATTCTAGAGGGTGCCCCGTAAATTTTTCCAACTTTTCTTTCTCGCCATATAAATGCGGGCCGGTCTAAGCTCCGCTTCGTCGTATTTTGATGCGGCCTTCGTCGACGAATCCATTCTGTAATGAATTTAATAGTCTGGATGTAATTTTCCCAGCTGTAATTTATTATATTTACCTGTTGTTACACCAGAAAACTGCAAAAAATGTCCACTGTTTATTATTGCCGGTTGACTGTCACATGTAAATAATGGAATACCACCACTATGGGAACATGCATATTTCTTGTGCCCATAAAGGAACAACAAGAAAATATCACAAAATAAATGTAATTGCTGAAATCCACTGTATTTCAAGAATTTCATCAAGTTTTGACATATCCAGCTTTTTACGCTGGCGTTCCATAAAATTTGAATCACCCCTCTGTGACAATTCTTGCCGACACTATAATTTTGTTATGGTTGGATCGAAGCAAGCTCGTCAGTGTTGAAAATTTGGTTGTTGATGATGAAACGTCAAGCGTTTCAATTCTGGTTTTCAGGAAATTAAAATTTAGTAGCAATAACTTTGATATTTTCTATTTAATCCTTAGAAAATTTCTTTTTAGGTTGCTACTACCGAACATGCAAACACCGTGTGATATCAACTAATTGAACCAATGGACCAATAAAAAAAATTCAGCTAAAATCTTACTGTAATACGTGTCAACTATTAGAAAAAAGTAGAAAGATGTGAGTTTTGTCAATGGAGTGCAAATGTTTTTTTTTACTTCACCAGGCCTAAAAGTGGACAAGCTGTGGAATCCAGACAGCGATGTTAGTAGTTGGATTATGTTGATGAATGCATGGCAAGCATTACTGGCTCTCATTGAACTGTACCTAACCCTGAGTATGTCTAGATTTGGGCCTAGTATGAATGTCATCTGATCAGGACCATTCACGGCCCCGCTGACTACACTACCCATAACATTGAAACTAAACCGACATTTACGATTCCATTAGCTGACAAAACGACAAAATTATGTGTAGAGGAGATTACAACTCAGGCAACTCTTTTCAACGATAAGTCTATTTTTTACATTACACATCTTCATGTAGAACATACTACAATGACTTCAATTAGCCCCTGTCCCCCTGAGGTCAAGAAACTGTCATAGCCGTCATTTCCACAGTATTCTATCTTTACACACAGCTTAATATGTAATTAAATATAGAAAAAGCAAAGTAAAAAACTACAACGTTTTAATGGTCTTTTAAATAAATTCAGGATAGAGATGTCGAGTGTGATTGATATACAAACAACATACGGCGGATTTTAGGGCATAATTCATCTTTCATTTTTCCCTTGGGAGACTAAAACTTTTGCTTTGTTGAGTGGACGAATGAATCACATTATAAAGGTAATTTGATTTTGAGCTGGGTTGTTAAGAAAAGGCCAAATTGCGGTCCACTTTCGGTCCGGGTGTAAAAAGCTTCCGAATAAACAAATTATGCGCACTGTACAGAAAGTATGAATACTTTCAAAGCTGAACGACCTTTTTTTTAAATAATCACAGCTGCCAATAAAAGCGTCGATCTTTCCATTCGAGTGCCTAAAATTAGAAGAAAGTTGTTACAAATGGGAATTTTGTGAAAATTATAATTCAAAACGGTTAGCCGTAAACCTAGCTGTAAACTGCTGTAAACAATTGTGAAAATTTTTGACAGTTGAATCAACAACCTACATTTTGGCCTACTCAGATCTTACTATAAAATCTGTCGGCAAGAAATGTCAAAATCGATTCACCCCTTGTTGCTTTATGGCTAGCGTAAAAAGCTGGATATGAATCAATGACATTAGAAGTAACTGCCTAAATGGCGTGATTTACGCTTAAGTAAATGAGGTCGTTACTTAGAAAAACTTAAGAAATTCACCGCAAATTATCTACAACTTTTGAATATCACATTTCTAACATGTTAAGGGACAAAACACGTAAATTTATCACTCAATCGTTGCGTACTGAAGTAATGAACAATATTTATTTGATGAAATGGTGTTATTATAGGTAATTTTCGGAATATCATGTGTTATATTGCATTGCAACCACTATTGGTACTAGCACCACTAAGGGAGCGTTTACCCTATGTCATATGAAATTGTATCAATTTGAATACACATGTAAAATTGAACAAACATATGACATTTTTGTTAATTTATTGGTCCAGAAATAATGAACAAACGTTTAAGAAACATTTTTGTAGCATTAATTCAATCAAACCTTTAAATTTAAATGGTTCCTTATGTTTTGATTGTATTATAGTGGAATAATTGCCGTCGAAAGCATTTTATTATGACCTAAGCAGCTAGTTGCATGACGAGTGTCTACGACATGTATTAGACGATTGTACAAAAAAGCATCACATATCATTGTTTAATAAACGTTGAAGAAGAGTTCCTGACATATTTGTAAACAATTACAACGTGCAAACCGTTGAACAACAGCTCCATAACCGAGGAACGATCATTGAATAAATATAAATTTCACAATGCCTATAGAATGGTAGTAGTTAAACAGATTCTCCATTTCTGGTCTAACAAGAGTTTAACAACGGTTTGATTTAAACTAAACCAAATATAATACACCTTATGGTTTAGTAACTCTGCTTTGAGAAACATTTATTAAATGAATAATTATTTCTTGGGTATCCCTCTAAGTGATCCCAAACGTGAGATTCTCGAAATTCTCGAAATAAATTGTTTCCTATGTGAAGGCTCTTAGTCTTCTAAGCTACATTGTCGAAAACAGTATCCTTCTCAGTGGTTCAGAACGTGAGAAATACCACAACTACTGGCAAAATGGAATGTTATCCCACATGTCCGACATGGTGCCCTGTGTAGCAGATTCCCGGTGGCCAATGTTTCCGGAATCACTGTTTCAACATATCAACACATTCTTGACGAAATTGTTTTTCAAATAAGACATTGGTCATTTGAATTGGTGAAAAATCATCATTCTATAAGAGTTTTAATTTCTGGGTCATAATGACCCTAATGCATTATTCGGTTTCACATTAAGAATTTTTATTTAATGCTTCGTTTCTGCAAAATATTAAATAAAATAAAATATTAAATTAAAGTCAAGTAGTTTATTACGGTAAGTTAATTAACAAGAGAGATATAAATGCTTGAAAACGCGTTTTGGGTCATAATGACCCTAATGCACGACGAAGGTTGAGGGTGAATATAAATATTAATTATTAATATACAATAAGTTTAATAATGATTCAAAAAATACAAAGGACAAACTCATCAGATTGATAAAAAAGGCTTGAACATTCGAAGAATACACAATACACATACAGGGGATGACCAAAATGTTTGGGATAGGCAACTTTTTTTTCTCACAAAAAAGTTCAACATGCTATAACTTTTCATAGAGTGCATCAAAAAATCTCAACCTGTTATATGTGCACCATTGGTACAAATTTCGGATCGATTGAATAATTTTCCGCGAAGTTAGAACCGTTTGGGTAAAACACTATTTTTTAAAAAACTCATTTTTGAGCTGTCATATCTCGGAAACCAGTGAACCGAATAAAATGAAATTTTATTTTGGCAAATTGGTAGAATATTAAATCAGTCAAATAATTGCCATTTCCACTTTAAATCAACCTTAAGTGTTCATGCAAAGTAATGACTGCTCTAAATACACCGTATATCTGCATGCAATAAGGCTTCAGCACCGTGGTTACTTGGGCAGTTACTTACTTTTAGCAAGAAAGTATCAGTGACTTCTGCACAACAAAAATTTGAGCCGCCGTGACTCTTCTGTGACAAGTGTGTTACTTGGGTAATGAAATGCCAGGAGGATTACAGTTGGATATGTAATGTTACAGTTTATTGTGAGAATAACTACTGTTACTGTCAAGAGATAAAGTTCAGGACAGTTTGGACGATCCTAAATGTCCCAAAGGTTTATAATAATATCTAGTAGACAGGTTGGTTCATGCTACGTTACTCATTATAACAAATATGGCTACTGTTACGAGTGTTGACCTGAAGCTCTGAACTCCAAGGTCGGAGGCCATATGCGTGCATGCCTCCATTTAGGCGCATGTAAAATGTACGCATATCGCCTCCACTTTAACATCTTATTCAACATCTTATACGATCACTGGTTGACTGGGGACTTGGAATATCCCTACATAAGCTGTTAGTACACAGGGTCAAATATTTGTCCAAAAAGAAACCAATGCCCAAACATCTTGTTTGACTCGATCGAATTTTCAATAGTGTCAAACTGATGTTGTTTCTTGAGTTCTTTCCTTGTCAAATATTTGACCCTTGAAATATCATGTAAAATTACGTTACGTTCGTGTAAATTTCCGCTAATAGTCGCGTAACCGGTTGGTGTCCATGATAGTTTACGCGACGGTTGGCGGAAATTTACACGATGGTAATGTAATTTTACATTATATCTCATTTAAAATTGCACTAACTCTAGCATTCCCTTTATGTGCATGATTTTTTGCTGAATTTTAATTCCACATTTTTTTCTGTGAGTGTACGGTTTGGGTCAGAAAAGGCCCTAATGCCAAAGAAAGGGTTAAGAGAATTGCCTCCTTCGCGTCCGCTACCAAAGCACAAAGATTTGGGTCTAATCACTGTCTCTAAGACGACAATATTAACGTAATCCTCCAATGGCTGAGAGCTGTCCTGGTAACGTCCTTGCGACAGCCAAGGAATGGGAAAGGAAGATTAGTTGAACACCTATGAAAGGTATGCAGAGACTTCTACGGCCTATGTGTCACGGGAATTTGGGTATTCTTAGTGGGAGGGTTAAGTCCAAAGGATACGCTTGGTCAACGTTTAGGAACCATAACGTAACCAAATTATACGATTCCTGTGCTCTCCAGACGAAATTGTTGACTTCCATTTGCGTGTCCCTGGCATCTAGCAGTAATATTACGAGAAACTACAGGCGAATCACACGAAAATGAAGACGAATTCCGATGGGAATAAGACAAATATGTATGAATAAGACAATCTCTCATAACAATCGCGAATTATCCGGAGATCAATTTACAAGCAATTTTCTAGGCAAAAATAGCAACACCAGCTGCTTATCAATTCAGCCGGCTGTAATAAAAAAAAACAACGGGGAACAAAGAAAACGCGTGACAGTTTCAAAAACGCAGCCGTTCGCGCGCACAGCCTGCTACACTCTTCGCGAGACAGACATTTTCTGTCTGGTACTATTGCCGAAGGCGGGGAAACCACCCGGAGACCCGTCGGCATATAGACCAATATGCTTGATTGACACGGCGGGGAAGGTGCTCGAAAAGATCATCCTCAATAGAATGTTGAAGTTCACTGAGGGCGTAAATGGTCTCTCGAGCAACCAGTACGGCTTCCGGAAGGGGAGGTCCACCGTAGACGCTATCTTGTCGGTTACAAAAACCGCCGAGAAAGCACTCGAGCCTAAGAGGAGGGGAATTCGCTTCTGCGGGGTAGTGACTCTGGATGTAAGGAATGCATTTAATAGCGCCAGTTGGGCTGCTATTGCCGATGCGCTCTTGCGTCTGGGGATACCGGAGTACCTGTACAAGATTCTCGGAAGTTACTTTCAGAATCGTGTACTAGTCTACGACACGGAGGTGGGTCGGAAGTGCTTTCACATAACCTCAGGAGTCCCGCAAGGTTCCATCCTGGGTCCGGTGTTATGGAATGTCATGTACGACGAGGTGTTGAGGTTAGAGTACCCAGTGGGAGTGGTGATTGTCGGATTTGCCGACGATATTACGCTCGAAGTCTACGGTGAAACGATCGAGGAGGTGAAGTTGACTACCGACCACTCGATCAAGGTTGTGGAGGCGTGGATGCGGTCCAGAAAACTGGAGCTGGCTCACCACAAGACAGAGGTGACGGTTGTTAACAACATGCAGTCGGCGCAGCAGACGGAGATCAGTGTAGGAGAGTGCACTATCCTATCGAAGCGCTCTGTCAAGCACTTGGGCGTGATGATCGACGATAAGCTTACCTTCGGTAGCCACGTCGATTATGCCTGTAAAAGAGCCTCCACAGCTATTGCGGCACTGTCCCGGATGATGTCCAATAGCTCAGCGGTGTACGCCAGTAAGCGCAAGCTTCTGGCTAGTGTTGCTACGTCCATACTTAGGTATGGCGGCCCGGCGTGGGGTACCGCGCTAAGTACTGAATGCTACCGACGGAAGCTGGAAAGTACTTACAGGCTTATGTGTCTGAGGGTTGCAAGCGCGTACCGTACCGTGTCACACGACGCTCTCTGTGTCATTACTGGTATGGTGCCCATCAGCATTCTTATCAGTGAGGATATGGAGTGCTTCGAAATGCGCGGCACAAGAGGCATACGCAAGACTGTCAGGATGGCCTCTATGGTCAAATGGCAGCGCGCGTGGGACAGTTCCACCAAAGGAAGGTGGACCCATAGGTTGATACCGAGGGTAGATAGTTGGATTAATAGGCGCCATGGGGAAGTTTCATTCCACCTGACACAGGTCCTTACAGGTCATGGTTGCTTCCGACAGTATCTACACCGTTTCGGGCATGCGGATTCTCCCGAATGCCCAGTGTGCAATGGTTTAGAGGAAACGGCGGAACACGTTTTGTTCGTGTGCCCGCGTTTTCGCACAATGCGTGACCGCATGCTTGCCACATGCGGGGAGGACACAACTCCGGACAACTTGGTCCAGAGAATGTGTAGGGATGAGATTAGCTGGAATGCCGTTTCAACGGCTATCACCCATATCGTCTGGGAGCTACAGAGGAGGTGGCGCGTGGACTCGGAGAATGGCTAGTCCAGATGCAGTACAAGAGGTGGTCCAGGGGTTCGAAGTCGGCTTCGTAGGTCATACCGGTGCCCTGCGGTCGAGATCGACCCTTACAGCGATTAAGTGGCCGCGGAGAGGAAGTCCCGGTAGCGGTGCTGTCGTGGCGTCGGTCTACTGGGTTGGATCTGAGCCCGCGGTTGGAAAGGGGTCCCCGGCAAGGGTCGGGGTAGGTGAGATCCTGCTGTCTGCAACCTACGGGTGCGTCTGATAGGGCCTGAAGGGTAGTGATACCCTTCCTTTGCGGGCAGGTCAGATCGGGTTGCACGTGGGCATCAGTTCTTGATGTCCGCTCAGCAGTAGGGCGCGGGCGGGGTTGACCCTGCCCGCCTTCCGAGGACAAAGGGAGTGGCGAGGACCACTCGGGAAACTGGCTAAGCGCCAGCATGCTATCGTGATGGACTCTCCAGAGCGAGTCATCGATGTTCGTTGCTGCTAGGCTACGGCAGCTAACCTTGAGGGTGCGATATGCACTAGCCCCTCTCTGAAGCAATACCTTCTTGGTGGTTCCGGAGAGACGTAGGGTTTGGCGACCATAGGAATGTGTTTTAGTGGGTCGAGGAGAGAGTAGTCCTGGCTTCTACCGGCATTGTAGAAGACGGCCTCATCCCCACACTACCCTAACCTTCCTGTTAGGGTGTCTGATGAGCAGATTTATCCCCATATGGTTTAGAAGGAAAAAAAAAAAAAAAAGACATTTTCTGAAAAAATAAGCAATGGTTTGCTTTCCAAATTGTAAGCTTGTGTCTACATTAAGAGGCATGTTAGGCAGAAGCACATCACCGATGTTGTGATGATTGCCAATGCATACTAAACAGTTCGAATAAAGAAAAACATTACACTGATGAGGTTGCAGCTTTTTGCATCGATTGGGTATATAAACAGTAGCAAAACTACAGTTGAAGTTCATCTGATGTTACGCATGGATTTCGGAAACGACTTAAATCAAAAATCACAACGCTCGTAAAATTCAATCCTGTTTTACTTTTTTTTTTCTTCTGTTTATTGTTGTTCACAAGTTTACGATTAAAACTAGAACTCTCCTACGATGATGCCTTATGTTTTTACTCTGTTTTTTTTCGCATCTTCTTAGTTCAAATAGTTGACGTCAGTGTATCATTTCATGAACGAATGTGTGTCTTGTGGAATGCGCTGGTTTCAATTAAGCTTTTGCTAGTTTTGTCGTTTTTTTGTTGGTTTAATGATTTATCTTTTTCTGTCCAATTGGTTTGGCAGAATTTCCAAGTATCCTTCAATAACTATCCATTCTTTGAACACTTGGTTTCATTTAAGTAATTGTTGCATACATCGAAAATCGTTCTTCTTGTGGTGGCCGTTCGCCTATACACTTTGGAAATTTAAGTTCAATGCTCATACAAAACAACGAAACTTTTGCTGGAAATCAAATGGATCTCGTCTAGTTTATTAAAACAGGGTGGTCTTCCGTTTTTTTTTGCAATCTAAATAACACAAGTAGCCAATAAAAGTTTATGACATCGAATGAGCAATTATCATTTTAAATGCCTCATTAATATAATGGGGGTTAACGATGCATCGCGAAGGAAGTTGGTTATTACTTGTCTTTGGATTTGGAGATCAGTATAGAACTAGTTTGTGGAATGGGTTGTGCAACATTTATAGACGATGCTGTGTTTATGTTGTGTGCTCAATTGTGCTATGCAATTTAAAATCTCCCAAATATTCAACAATGATAATGAACAACTTAATAATGATTAACAGTGTGTAAGCGGTAGAGATTCACTGATATGTGGGCTCATTTGCGGTAGACCTAGTTGTTTAACAAAGTGAGAAAAGTACTTTTGAAATCTACTAGACAATGTTAATGAAAATAGCAATTTTGAGCTCGTCAGATTTGAAGTCATAGCCGTAACTTGTTTTTCGGTTCGGTTGGCTAAAGAGCAAAGAGTCAAGACAGATGCCTACTAGCCTGGTACACGGTTTATATGGGAAAATACAAAAAATGGAAAAACTCTTACTCCTGTATACTTTTTGAGTTCCACTTTGGTCCCATATCAACTGTGCAAAATTTGAGATCGATCGGAAAAACTATATTTTAGCGCCCGCCATTCTTAGTTTTTCATACGATTTACTATGGGGAAATTTTAATTCTGCAAAGAAAAATCGCTAGGAGTCACCCCTAGCTCCCTAAAAATAAGTCGATGAATGATTTCTATAGAAAACTTCACGAGGAATCAGACCTCCGAAGACCGCAAACCGATGCGACGTTTGTGGAAAAAGTTATTAAGCCTCCCCCGATCGATAAAATGACGAGATTTTATTATTTATTGTTATTCCTTACATGTTAAACAGCGTTGGCATGCCATTCGGTTTTCAGTCAATAACTTTTTCCACATGCCATAGATCGCTTTGCGGTCTTCGGAGAATGGGTTCCTCGTAAAATTTCCAACAGAAATCATTCATCGATTTATTTTTAGGGATTAAGGGGCAACCTGTGGCGATTTTTTTTTGAAAAAGTGATTTTTCCCATAGTAAATCGTATGAAAACTTAAAATGGCTGGCGCTAAAATATAGTTTCTCCGATCGAGCTGAAATTTTGTACAGTTGATATGGGACCAAAATGGAACTCAAAAAGTGCACAGGAGTAAAATGTCTTTCGGTGTCCCACGCTAATGCCTACATTTCAGTGAATCACAATTTGTCTCAAGGGATGCCTGGGATTATCTACAGTCAAACAATGCTTAAAGCTTCCTTTCACTATCAATCCGTTAACTCGCTCGTGTTCCATTTTTCATCACATTTTTCGGAGATCTCTTACAAGTCATGCCTTCCACCTCATCAACATTCCATAAAAAAAATCAAACAACTATAACATCTCCCGCGCACAACGATTTCTATTGTTTTGCATGGTTGCTTCTACGCTACTGTACTGGCTTCACAGTTTTGTGCTGAACGACTTGTGTGATTTGCTCTTAATTGTTAAAATTGTCAATTACTTTTTGTTGTTGGTTGCTTGTGGTGCTAACTCGCCCCCCGTTAGAATCTAAAATGTGTTCAGAGAGCTGAAGTCTCGTGATTATTACGTTCATACATTTGTTTTCTGTTACACAGTAGGATGTGTTCGACTCATTCACGCATTTGTTTAATGTTTTGTTCGTTTTTTTTCATTATTTTATCTCTTCTACAAATTATTACTGTTATTTTTTTCTTTTTTTTTTCTTTTGACAATCTAGGTGATTCTAAAACGCAACTACCATTCATTATGATGACGGATATATGTTTGTTTATTTGTTTTTGTTCTTTGTTTTCTTTGTCTGTGAGTTTGCTTAAATCTAGTGTTACAATTCGATTTCCTACTTGGCGTCGCGTCGTAATCGGATTTTATCGTAGGAATTTATTTTGGTATGTTAATCTTGTCGTTCGTCTAGGTGGCAGAATACTTTTGACCAAATCGAGAAAAAGTACCGCTTAGTACAAATCAATATCACAGGCAAACAGTTGTAACACTGGCAAATATGGAAGTGTGCAAAAATTACGTTACGATTCCAGGAGTAAGACAGATCTAGGATAGTGTGGCCATTGGGGCTCGAGCGGAATCAAGACTACTGCATTTTCGGAATCTTAGTTTGTCTTCTGTGCGGGGTGTGAACAATGGGTAATGTCCAGTGCTGAAAATGAAATTTTGACATATCTAGATTCAATGACTGATGGCACTTATAGTGTCATTCCCTTTGCCTGTCCTTCCCCTGGCAAGCATCAGTGACAGCAAGCATTATGACGAGGTTGTCAGTGTAATACTGTCTCATTGAGGAGTGGAGGTTTGGCGGAGTAAGTCGCCTAGAGGTTCCATATAATACTAGGTAATATTACAGAAGTCTGCTAAAAAGCCAGGGAACAGATTGTTCTAGTGAGTTATGCAATATTCACGTGTAATTCCCAAAGTCATTCTATCACGAAGCCTCGCTATGACGGACTACAACTTCCACGAATGTGTGCAAAAGCACTTGCTCTAGTGTGTAGCATAGGTCAAACAACGACAAAAGTTAAGATCTTAGTACATACAGAGGGTCAAATATTTGTCCAAAAAGGAACCAATGCTAACTAAGGCCAAACACGAGAAAATCTGGAGCAAATGAAGGTGCTACGACCGCATTCAGTTACCACGTGTCTTATTAACGCAATCTTAGCGCAAGTAAATTGTCAGAAGATTCAGTATACCACCCCTGATACCTAAGCATTGATTGTTTCTCTCAGGGGTGGATTCGCGTTTGTGCCTAGCGTAACACCCGACAAGAGCATAACACTCCTCCTTGACAAAAGGGATCTAAAACGAAAAATATTTTCCATATTTTGTTGCATAACACGAACAAGCATACTATTCTGATCTCAATAGTATTTTTTCCGAACTCAATACAATGACAGAATAGTTAATAAACTCGAAAATAAAATAATGTTTAACAGTTGTTGTTGACATTATACAGCCTTGACGTAATGAAAAGGTAACGGCGTGTCGTAAAAGACATCTCATTGACTCACTTTTGACAACAAATGCTAAACAAGGAGTGTTGTAAAAATGTGATGTAATTTTTAAGAAGATATTTTATGGGTTTAACCTAATAAGAATTACTAAATACATGAGTAAATATGACGTATGTTTTGGTTAGCTAGATCGATTGATGTAGAAATTGAGATAGGCCTTTAGGAGCCTATTCAACTTTATCTCTCCTTATCCTTGATCGGTAGGGCTCCCAATCTTCCCAATCCATCGTGGTTCCGCACTTCTTGACCTCGGTTGATCCAAGTAGCTTAGTCGAGATATCCGCTAACATATTCTCCAAAGCACAACAACAGCTACACCAAAGTCCAAATTAAGTCGTCCAACTCCCATACATTGGTGTGAAATTTCGGGATTCATGAAGTACTAGATCAAAAAACTATCATACCTTTGTATATTGTTACTTTGTACTCTAATGGATGTTGCTATGAGTAACAAACCACTGTTTATAAAAACATAAACAAGAAAAATTTAGACTGCGCTGGGTTACGAAGAGATGATTATTTTGGTCATGCCGAGTTTCCTGATGGGATCCTTCCATTCTGCTTGCGATTGCGGGTAAGTTTCTTAATTTCCTCCTGAAGCTAGAAGTTTTCACCAGAAATGTTGTCCTTACTTTTTACAAGGTTCTTACGGTCGAACAGATTTTTGGTACATCTGTGTGAATGGAATTCCTAAGCCGGAACTTGGGTTCGTGGTCAGCAGAATACGACAAGACAATAACGGCAGCGACTGGCAAGGTTGGCGTCATCAGCCGCCGAGGAAAGGCCGAAGTTTCCGACCCACGGTGTGATCACGGCTTCGTCCCGAAAATAAAGATCCGGGATAACCGGGCGCTTGAAACTGGCAACCGGAAGATGACTTGTCGGGGCACGTGGAGCCAGTCCGGGGTTGAACAGATACCAAAGAGTGGAGCGGACCTGGTGTGATGGTTAGAACACTTGACCATCACGCCGAGGACCTGGGATCGAATCCCACTCCCGACAAACTCGCAAAATGCGAGTTCTTCCTTCGGAAGGGAAGTAAAGCGTGGGTCCCGAGATGAACTAGCCTAGGGCTAAAAATCTCGTTAATACAGATAAAAAAAAAAAAAAAAAAAAACCAAAGACCTGCAAATGCGGGTGTTTTTGACCCCAGCGGATGAGGTGTACTTCGACTCGGAAAACCGGCTCTTGTGGGTCGGACGCTTGACTACTCGGTCGCTCGAATTGTACAGGGCCAGAACGATCCCTGTGGATAGTGACACCGTTGAAGGTTTACATTTTCTAAATAAATATTTCCATATTTTCTCACACTCCCATATTGGATTTTAATGACTCATGTTACCCTCCGGAAACGATTTATTCTAATAGATAGAAAGCTACTGTTTTTTCCACTAACAAATTGCCATAAGAAAGACACATTTGAAGCATCAGCGATATTAGCAGATACCTAACTTCAATCACCAATTTTGTCGTTGCCTTTGAAAATGAGACACACTACTGCATTCTTCAAAGTACATCGTTGGATAAATGAAAATTACTGAGTCTATTTCTAACCAAATAAATGAAGAAAATGAATATTTTGCTCGAGTGCGTTGACTTTTCACACGAGAATTTCATGATGAAGCTAGGCTCGTTATTATAATGTCATAAACTCCTAGATCACAAAGTAAGTTGAAAACAAGGTAGTCAGCCAAACGTCAAACTTGGGTACCGGGGACCAAATGTAGTACTAGAAGTGGTACCCGGTTCGAGCACGAGTGCTACGACTTTATTTGGACTTTGGCTACACAGCGCAACATTTTTTGTCTCAAGAGCAAACTTATGTGTCTCCGAAGGATTTTGGGCCGCTGAATCCGAATCTGGGCTCAGATTTGCTCTAACACGTCACAATTTTGAGCTATACCTCAATTTATAGGGCAAAATATGCGATTTTGGGCTTTTTTGACTGCAAGCCGTTAAGCTTGGAAATATTTTTTTAAGCAATCAAAAGGATAATTGGTCAATTAAATCTAAATTAACGACTCATGCAAAATATTTCGTTTTACCTAATCAAATTTGATAGATTTAAGCATTTTATGTTAGTATGAAAACTTGCATGCAACTTGTGGAGGATGACTTGTATGGGAAATATAGTAGCTAACATAAATCGCTTAAAACTATCAAATTCGATGTGGTAAAACGAAATATTTTGCATGAGTCGTTAATTCAAAAAAGCCCAAAATCGCATATTTTGCCCTATAAATTGAAGTATAGCTCAAAATTGTGACGTGTTAGAGCAAATCTGAGCCCGGATTCGGATTCAGCGGCCCAAAATCCTTCAGAGACACATGAGTTTGCTCTTGAGACAGACAAAAAGGTAATTTTTGTTACGCTGTGCTATTATTGGTCAGGTACAGAAGGCGATCGATTAACTTTTAGTGCTTCTAAAACTTCTGGCTTCAAGCTTTGTAACATAGTAAGCATTGGATTTTTATCCTCTCAATAAATCATTTCTTGTTATGGGTAGTACGCAGATCGCAAGAAATTTCTTGGCCTATCTCGATGCGTGGAAAATTCAGGCAAGGAATCGCTCAAGAAATAATAAAGCGTCGCTTTATTCCGGATCCTAGTACGGAGCTGAAACGAAACGTCAAATCAAATGGGGTTTGCTGTGTTAAATTTCTTGACCATTCCGGTCACGGAAAAATAATGCACTGAACGAAAATTGCTTGAGCGATTCCGTTCGAAGTGCATACCTCGCATTAGTCACTACACATGGGCAGACGTTCTTCATTCTATCAAGTCAGGAGCAGGATATGACGAAGTCATACCTTGATTTTTCAAGGGCACTAATCTGAAGAACCGAATGTCGGTTTGCGATGAAAAGTTGATCGATTGGTCTCCAACAGGGGGTCACATCTTTACCATAAATACAGTTTGGTCGCAAATGCCCGAAGAGCCAAAAAAGCTTGGCACAGCCTTCGGACTGCCTTCCAGGATTGCGGAAAATATCGGGAGATTAGCCTGCTGTGGAAGCTGATGCGGTTGAAACTCAAAAAATGTTCTCACATGATGGAGTTGACTAGAAGCCAGAAGCTGCAGGCACATACTGCAGGGCTTGTGAAGACGAAGCAAGCTGGTGCAACCGTTTGTGTCAACACTAGACACTCGCCGTTGGCTTTCCTAGCTATCGCATCGCTTATGCCGTTTTCGTTTCTTCTTAGAGCGAGCCTAGTTTTGTTCTAGATCCGCTCTAACTGCTGTCAAAATGTTGAAGACAAAACAATCGAGGTCGTGAAAATCACTATCATAGTTAGTCGGCGATACCCTCCATTATTTAAGTTATATTCACTCTTATTCCAGTTGTCATTGAAGCTAGTTCATTTCGTTCATTTTATGGCTGAAATGTCCGTGGATAAGTCTTACTTATTTGAAAGTTAGACAAAGAATGAATTGAAAGTTTATTGAATGTCATAATCAAGTTACATTAGATTGCTTAGATTTATCGATTGCTCGGTTGCTATGATGTAACATATTCCCCCTCTAAAACAACCAATATCCTTGAAGCTTGGATGGTAGCCTAAGCAATCGTCTAGGGCGTTCCGGTGTTTCTGGGTTTGCACGAGGTTCTTCATCTTCCGGTTCTGGTTTGGGTTTATTTTGTAGTTCATCTTGTTCGGGTATGGGTTCTACCAACTCGGGTACCGGTAAGGGAGAAACTTCATCGATTGGAACCATTGGAACATCTACACCAGCAGGTATTTGAACTTTATTTCTTGATTCTGTAGTCGGCATTTGTCGAAGACCAAATTCATCGAGGAAAACCGTGAGTGGTGAATCTTGATGTAACGGTTGCTCTTCAACTTCAACTCGATTTCGTAGTTGATTGATGTGCGACCGGATCAGACGACTATTTCGATTCAGCAAAACGTTGTAATTAACTTTTCCGATACGCTCGATGATCCTACCAGGTATCCAGCTCCATGAATTGCCTTGGTGAACTTGGGCATACACCGTATCGCCTTGTTTGAAGCATCTTGGAGAATCCGGACGGTTGGTAGCACCTCCCTTCCGTTCGACTTTCTTGGACTGCTGCTGACGTTCTGGAGGTTTCAAAAGAGCTGTTCGTATTGAACTTCCTAACAATCTTTCAGCGGGTGACTGTCCGTCAAGATCCGGTGTTGGAGTGGAACGGTATACGGTTAGAAACGTCTGAAGTGAATCTTCTAGGGACTCTCCTCCTGAGCAAATCTTCTTCACGCTTCTTTTGACGGTGTCCACAAAACGTTCAGCCAATCCGTTTGATTGCGGGTGGTATGGTGCCGTGCGGATGTGATGGATTTCAAAAGATTCGCAGAATTTCTGGAATTCAAAACTGGTGAATTGTGTACCATTGTCACTTACTACGGTCTCCGGAATTCCAAATGTAGCGAACATCTGTTTGAGGTGCTTGATAGCAGCTTTTGCAGTCGTCGACTTGGTGAGAACTATTTCGGGCCATCTGGAAAAGGGATCAACGACCAAGTAGTTGCCATCAACCGGTCCAGCGTAGTCGATGTGTATACGTGTCCATGGTTTCTCTGGTGTGGGCCATGGTCGAACATAGTCCTCGATTTCACCATCTAGTCCTGGCCAGTAAACGTAGTTTCGTGCGATTGTCTTCATACGAACCATTCCGGGATGATCATGGTGAAATTTATGCAGCAAGCGTCGCCGAAAGGCCTCTGGAACGATTACCCTTTCCTTGAACATCACGCATTCGCTGATAATGGATTGATGAATTGATCGCCGGCTTGCCGAGTTGTTTCTAGACAGTTTCCGAAACAATTGAGATGTCGCTGGCCGAATCGAGTTGAAGAGAGACTGGTACTCCATTAATCGCCACGGTAACGAACTTCCGCTTGCTTTCCCGGTGTTCAATGTGGTTGACAACGAACACGCCTTTGGCTTCAACACTGGATTTCCCCTTCTTTCGCTTCTTGCTGATGGTTGATTGTGATTGTGTGGTCTTAGCCGGATTTGCTTATTTCTAGGAGCAGGAACAGTATCCTTTCTTATGGCCGACACGGTTGCAGTCTGTGCAGAGGTGGTTGTTGAAAGCGCATTCCTTCACAAAGTGCATTTGGCCGCACTGCCAATTCTTACTTTCTGGCTTCGAGAACCTGTTCTGAGACACTGCACCCTTCCTGTCCCTGATGGTGTGAACCGCTGACTTCGAACTGGATTGCTGTTCGATGATGCTTGTGTCTTCCTTCAGGTTGATGAGGCGTTGATACTCGTCAATTAACGACTGGAGAGTGGCTGGTGCTTCAGGTTTCTCGTGTTCCAAGATCGAAAGAAGTCTTGTTCGAACATCGGCGTATTTTGAGGCTTTGAGTCCACTGACGAACATGAGGCATTTGAAATGGTTCAGGGTAAGGCTTTGAAATTGAAAATCTTCACAAGTTCGGTTGGCATGTCCACCATAGCTGATAATATCTTCAGATTCGCTCTTCACCAACTAGAGACATTGGCAACGCTTCCGGAACGTGGAGACTTTATTTCCAAAGATTTTCTTCGGAATCTTCACGGTGTCTTCAAACGTCACATCTTTTGGAAGCTTTGGGAGAATTTAATTGATATAACGGCTGTGTGAAGGAGTATCCAGCTTCCGGAGGAGCAGGCGAACTTTTGCGGCGTCTTCCAGTTGGCGGGCGTCATTCTTGAAGAGGTCTTGATAGCGGTCAAACCAACGTCCAAACGTCACTCTGTTTTCTTCATCGAAGGCAAACTCGGTAATGTTTGAGGACAGGGATTCTAAAATCTGCTCTTGAGATTGAACCTGCGGTAGTGCTTGCTGCTGCTGTTGTGCCATCTGCTGTAGGAGCTGGGTCATTTGAAGAATGACTTGCTGGGTTCCAGGAACGGCGTTCTCTCCTTCTGGCATCTTCGTGAGTTTTACCCAGCTAACACAATGTCTTATATGGTCGGCGTTCAGTTAGACTGGACTATCTGTTTTTCATTGAGTTTGTGGAAATGTCTTGCAAGCACATGGGATATCAAATCGAGGGCATTATTTTCTGAAAAACTGTAGTTCGTTTATGTAATGACCCATATGCATCAAAGAAAAGTCGAAAAGTTCAGAGTTTTCGAATTCCTTCGCTTGTCTTTACCTACCCAAAAAATAGCGTAGTCCACTCTGACTTAACGCCGACCATATGATGATGAATAAGATGCTAAAGTGGAGGCCATATGCGTACATGCTTCCATTTAACCGCGTGCAAAGTGTGCGTATATCGCCTCCACTTTCGCATCCTATTCAACATCAAATGCGATCGTGTGTTGACTGGGTAACTTCTCGTCGCCAATTGAAATGTCCGTGGACTCGTCCGTAGATAGGTCTTACTTATTTGAAGGTTGGACAAAGAATGAATTGAAAGTTTATTGAATGTGATAATCAAGTTACATTAGATTGCTTAGATTTATCGGTTGCTCGGTTGCTATGATGTAACAATTGCTGAGTTTCATTGGCTGTTTGTTGGGCTACCAGACTGCAACTCTACACAAAACCTAGGATAGGATGTAACACCTGCAACTTATTGGGTATTCGGAGGTGTAGGGAAGTTCGACTGAACTGATTGACGGTTTACTAAAGACTAATTTATTTCATGCTAATGACAAGTACATATTATTTCATAGGTTGCTACGATTCGTAATATCTAACACTCCTCCTCGACATCGATAGCGACAATTCCTGCAGCTTCACGTAGCTTTCCGAGTTTGACGCTCGTTAGTGGTTTGGTCATCATGTCTGCCAACATCTGCTCAGTTGGGCAATACAGCAAACTGATGATATTCTTTCTTTTCAGGTCCTTGATGAAGCAGTATTTCGTGTCGACATGCTTCGACCGCTGATCCACCTTCTCGTTCTCCACCTGCCGAATGCAGCTTTGGTTATCCTCACGTATGCGGATCGGAAGATCGACGCTTTTGCCCAGGTCGTTGAACAACTTTCGCAGCCATTGAAGCTCTTGACACGCCTCTGCCAGAGCGATGAACTCCGATTCGGTAGACGACAGAGCCACACACGATTGTTTCCTGGAGGCCCAACTTACGATTCCTCCTCCGAGAAAGATAAGGAAACCAGAAGTTGATTTCCGGTCGCTGGTGTCACCGGCCCAGTCGGCGTCGCAGAAAACTTCCAGGCCGCTGTCTGCCGCTCCTAGCTTCAGATGGAAATTCCGAGTGTTGTAGAGGTACCTTAGCACCCGTTTTGCTTCTGTCCAGTCCCTAATCCGGGGCTGACTGACTGCTCGTCCGAGAATTGAAGCGCTGATCGAGACATCCGGTCGTGAATTCACTGCAATGTACAGCAAACCACCCACCAGGCTTTGGTACTGGTCGCCGTTCGGTAGTACAGCTGAATCCTCCTCCTTTTGCTGGTAACCGGGGTCCATCGGAATCTTCGAGCCTTTCGCATCCGATTGGCCAAACCTCGCTGCAAGTTTCGTGATGTACGCTTGCTGATTGATATAGTACCCATCACGCTGTTTGATGACCTGGATCCCGACGAAGTGCTTGATGTCACCCATCACGGTCAATTTGAAACATTTCCGCAGGTGGGCAACTATCTCTTCAAACTCGTCCTCGCAGTTGCAGGCCACCAAAATATCGTCCACATAGATAAGGACGAACGATTGTTCTCCATTCCTCGTCCGGACGTAGAGACACACATCGGCTGATGACTGCACGAATCCAGCTTGCTTGAACACATCGTCGATCGTTTTGTTCCAGCCCCGTGCCGCTTGTTTGAGCCCATACAGACTCCGCTTGAGGCGACACCCACCGGCGGGGTTACCGGTCTCGTACCCAGGAGGCTGCTTCATGAAGACCTCTTCATTCAACTTACCATACAAGTAGGCAGTCTTGATGTCCACATGCTTGACGAGTAGATTCCTCTCAGCCGCCACCGTTAGCAGCGAACGTAAGGTGACCTGCCTGGCCACCGGGGCGAAGACCTCGTCATAGTCGCATCCGAATTTTTGGGAAAAGCCTTGGGCGACTAATCTGGCTTTGTACCGCACGACGTTGCCGGTTTGATCCTCCTTGCGCTTGAACACCCAC
Organism: Aedes albopictus; assembly: GCF_035046485.1. Lineage (NCBI taxonomy): Eukaryota > Metazoa > Arthropoda > Insecta > Diptera > Culicidae > Aedes > Aedes albopictus. The sequence continues at coordinate 28,084,934 of NC_085136.1, forward strand.
TTGCAACCAACCTTCTTGCGGCCGGCTAGCAACGTGATGATCTCCCACGTATCGTTTTCCATCAGGGAACGGAATTCCTCGTCCATCGCTGTCTTCCAGAATACACTTTCCGGACTGGCCATTGCTTCTTCGTAGCTTCGTGGTTCAGCATCCGAATGCGAAACCATGCCAATCGTTTCGCGGTATCGCACTGGAGGCATACCCTTGGTTTGACGGATCGATCTTCGGGGAAACGCAGCGCCTTCATCCAGCATCGAATCGTCTGCAGTGTCGTAACCGCCATTTTCGTCGTCCAGGTGATCATTATCGCTGTCCAAATCATCCAACGGTTCTTGATTGACCGCTGGCGTAGCCTCGACTTCGACTGGCCTCGATCCAAGCTCGAAATCAACGACATTTTCCGCTTTCTGATGCCCACTGACGCTGTCGGCCTGTTCAAGGCGCTCCTCCTCAACGAAATTTGCGTCACGACTGATGACCACTTGTCGAGTTGATCGGTCCAAGAAGTGGTATGCTTTGTGGTCCGGCGAGTACCCAACGAACGTTAGCTTCGTCGACGTCGGGCTCAGCTTCTTCCTCTTCTGCTTGGGGACGTGGACGTGCGCCGCACTACCGAAGACCTTCAGGTGCGTCACATCCGGCTTCCTTTCATGCCAGTGCTCGAACGGAGTTGTTGGAACCGACTTCGAAGGCAAAATGTTCTGCAAATAAACGGCAGTACTTACCGCCTCAGCCCAGTAGCACTCTGGAAGTTTGGCATCGAACAGCATGCACCGGCTCATCTCGACCAGATAGCGGTTCTTCCTCTCGGCGACGCCATTCTGCTGCGGAGAGTAGCTTGCGGTGAATTGCGCCCGAATCCCTTCTTGCCTGTAGAACTTTCTCAGCGCACTTCCGGTGTATTCGCCGCCTTGATCGCTTCAGATGATTTTCGGCGGCCGGCCGAATTGGGTCTTCATCATGGCCACGTACTCCATTATCTTGTCCGGGACTTCTTCCTTCTTTCGCAGCAGGTACAGGACGCAAAACCTACTGTAGTCGTCGATGACGGTCATGAAATATCGGCACCCTGACACCGACACGTTTTCCACAGGGCCGCAAACGTCGGTGTGCACGAGGTCGAGCACAGCAGTGGATTTCCTTTCCACCGATTTCGGAAACGGTTTCCGACTCATTTTTGCTTTCTGGCAGCAGTCGCATCCCTCTCGCACTCCGCAATCGTACAGCTTCAGCCCATTCACCAGGTTCTTGCTAACCATGTCTTCGAGCGCATTGGGATCGCGATGCCCAAATCGCCGATGCCACACGTGTTGGCAGTCCACGTTGTGGTGATCCTTCGCAGCCATCGTCACTTCTTTCGTTGTCCTCACCTTGTAGAGTCCACCGGTTTTGACCGCGGCCGCTGCTAGTTGGCCACCGACGAGAATCCGGCATCCTACCTCATCGAACGTTACTGCGGCGCCTCTCTCAACGAGCTTGGGTACAGAGAGGAGATTGATTTCCAAGCTTGGTACGTAGAGCACGTTGCCTAGGGTAACGGTGGTTGTTTTTCCGTCGTCATGGTAACACAACAACCGCCCTGCGCCGACGCCATCCACCTTCGCAATTTTTCCATCTGCCAGGCTGACAGATTTTACGGGGCTTTCGTTGAGATCCTCGAAAAATCCTCGCTCGCCGCACATGTGCCGGGATGCCCCCGAGTCTACAATCCACTCACCTGAATCCGCTTGTCCTCCTGCCATCAGGGCGAACGTTACCGCGTCTTCACTGCGTGCAGTTTTTGCTTTCGGCGAACGACCTTTCTCCGATTCCGTCTCCTTGGCGTACAATTTGCACTCCTTCTGCTTGTGGCCAATTTTCTTGCAAAAATGGCACACAATCGTCTTCTTCTTCTTCGAAAAATTGGCCTTCAACGCTGAATCCGCCGATCCGTGGTTCCGTTTCGCCGTTTCATCCAGCAGCTTGCTTTTGACCAGCTCCAGTTTCAGCTCGTCGTCGGAACGGCTCTCGAGGGCCGTTGTCAGCGTATCGAAGGAATCGGGCAGGCTCCTCAGCACCAGTGCAACCATCAGCGGCTCACCCAGGTCCAGTCCAGCGCACGACAGCTTACCAAACAGCTCTTCCAGCTCGAACAAATGGTTCTGCATGTCGTCCCCGTCCTTGTACGTTTTGTTGCAGATTCTCTTCAGGACCGCAACCTTCGAGCAGAGGGACGTCTTCTGGTGGTGCTTCTGGATGTTTTCCCATGCTTCCTTGGCCGTCTTCGTATCACGAATCAGGGGGTGTTGCTGGTCCTCCACCAGCAGCGCAATCGTCGCTCTTGCTTTGCGGTCACCTCCCTTCCAGACGTCCGTCAGGGGCTCCGGGGCTTCATCCTCGATGTACTTCCACATGTCCTCTCGAGTCAGCAGCATTTCCGCCTTGAATTTCCACACCGAGTAGTTGGAATTATTCAGCTTCACGATCGATACCTTGCTTCCTTCCATGGCGCTTCCAGAAACTTCCACGTTTCGCTTGCTTCGGGCCCACAACCTATTGGGTATTCGGAGGTGTAGGGAAGTTCGACTGAACTGATTGACGGTTTACTAAAGACTAATTTATTTCATGCTAATGACAAGTACATATTATTTCATAGGTTGCTACGATTCGTAATATCTAACACAACTTCTCTGTCTAATTCCACAGCTTGCTGTCTTGTTTTTCCGCGTTGCTAAGATTATTAGTCCCCAAATTGGTCTCTTTTGGGCTGACTAGTTGTCGTATCCTATCCTAGCACAAAACGTACGTTTATTCGATCGAGTCGGATCCGGATCCGCCTCAGATCCGACCCAAACATGACGAGGTTCGCTCTGCCGATTTTTTGATCCAATCCGAATGAGCTCCATCTGTCAAAATGGATGTAAACAATCCATCAAAGCAAAACCAGAAAATCAAAATTTCATCAATTTAGAGACAATGGACTCGCTGGGTGTGTTCTGCACTGGTTAATGAATGTGCCAACTAACATTTCTAGAAATTTAACACAGGATCCGAAATTTTACTAGGATCCGGAATAAAGCGACGCTTTATTATTTCTTGAGCGATTCCTTGCCTGAATTTTCCGCAACGTTCACAACCAAGTCGATTGGAACGCAACACCTGGTCCGGAAGTAGCTCAACCGACTGAAGCTGAACGAATGTGATCCAATGAGACCTCATCTACTGGCGTTCGACAATTTGGTCCGGCTTCCACTAGATGGACGTTAAAACAGCGTTCCTTAATGGTGACCTAAAGGAGGACATTAATATGGCGGTGCCGGATGGCGTAGAAACGATTCAAAGCGTGGTGTGCAAACTACAAAGCGTCCCTGTACGGACTTAAGCAGCCTCCCCGCTGCTGGAATGATTCACTCGGTCATCCCACGACTACTGCCTGTGCACTAAATGCACACCAGGGGACGAGCTGATCATCATTATATACGTGGACGACCTGTTGATCGCTGAAAGGAAGCTGACTTCAATCGTGAGGCTCAAAAAGGAACTTTCTGTCGTATTCAAGATGACCGACTGCGGCGTGGTGAACTACTTCCTGGGCATGAAGCTGCTGTACAACCGTTGGGTAGGAACTCTTCGATTTTCGCAAGAGGCCCAAGTAAAGAAGATCCTGCAGCGATTCAAAATAGTGAACTGCAATTCTTGCAAAACTCCGATGGAGAAAGGATTCCAACTAAAGCATGACGGACCATTATTGACGAAGGAACCGTATAAGAAGCTGTTGGGTAGTATTCTGGACACCATGTGGTTTGCGTTTCCAGCAGAACTCATCACTGGCAAACGTTGAAGCGAATCGTACGATACCTGTAAGGGACGCAGGGGCTCTGCTTGGAATACAGCCGTAAAGAAGCTGCAGAACTGCTGGTGGGATTTGCAGACGCAGACTGGGTAGCGGACATCGAGGACCGATAATCCGTTAGCGGCTTCTTCTTCAAGGTCTTCGGAGCAACCGTGGCAATATGGCAATATCTTCAAACGAAGCCGAATACGTTGCCTTAAGCGCAGCAGTATTCACAGCGATTTGGTTGACTGTCAACTTCGAAGACCTGAAGATAACGGTGAATCCCGTCATTATCTACGTCAACAACCGTGGCTCTATCGGTATGGCCACGAATCGTGAGAAGAAACGCAGTAAGTCAGTGATGTTAAGCATCGTTTATCCGCGACCACGAGGAAGCAGGACGACTCCAAATCGAGCTCTCAGGACCAATTTACGGATCTGTTCACTAAGGCGTTAGATACCTTCCCGTTTCCGAGAAATGCGACGTTCCCTTGGACTAAGCGATTGAGAGCAAACCGGCAAACCGTTTGTGTCAACACTAGATAATCACCGAATGCTCCCCTATGTGTATAGATTGTTATTTCCTCTGGACCAGGGCTGGTGGTTCAAGCGGGGCACTAACGACTTGTACGAAGCAAAGTAGCAGGATGAAGGACAAGTCGGTCATGAGGTGCTGCAACTGCGAGGAGCTTGACCAAGAACGGCGTGTAAGAAGTGGAACACCTTCGTCTGTTTTCTGCAGCTCAAGAAGGATATGATTGAGGCGTTCAATGAGCTCAAGGCCTAGTCCGAAACCCATACTGCGAAGAAGCTGAAGTGTCCGCAAACCGACAACAGCGGCGAATATACCGAAAAGCAATTCGACGGCTTTCTCAAGGCGAATGACATTCGTCACGACATGACGGTGCCTCATAAACCGGAGCAAAATGGGTTGGCTGGCGCAAGAACCGGACGATTCAGCAGCGAGCGAGAAGTCGCTCACTTAATCAACTCCGTTATCCTATTCAAGAAGTTTACGGAATGGAAACCGGATCCATCGAATCTAAGAGTCTTCGGGTCGAGAGCGAGGTCTTACGTATTCGAAACGCCGATAAGGAGAATGACAGCACGTGGACATTGACGGATATGTAGTGTGCTAGAAGAGCACAAGATCCTCCACAATAGGGCACAGCATTGTTTTGATTTTGTATGGGATTTTGACATTTCGTGGCCTTGTTGTTTACAAAATTTCTGTAAGAGTGGGGAGAGAATTTTATGCAGTGCCCTATCGCTTGCACTCTCCTCGCATTTTCCACAGCATCCTACGATAAGGCGCTGCACATATAGAGTCTTGCCTCAAAAGTTTGGAAGTTTTCCTCAGAACCGACGACTAGATGAACGAGAGCATGGACTAGGACATGTTTCGCTGCACGGGAACTTGGACAGCACTGCACTTCCGCCATACTCGAAGGAAGTAGCTGTTGGAATACAACACGCAACTGGGTACAGTGGCTGGGAGCGCTCAGTCCAAAGCAAGTTGAATTTTTCTACCGATATCGGTTACCATTTATCTCCGGAATACATTCCACAGGTATCCAAGGACCTGTCATATCTGAAGTAGTAAGTGAAACCAGCCGGCGGCTGAGCCGCCGTTTTTTGTAAACATGAAGAGCAATTTGTAGTAGTGATATACATAGAGAAAAGTATTGCTTTTTTCACTGAAAATTTTCCTTGCTTTGCTGAACAACATGACGTTTTCTTCCAGCGAAGGCTTACGCGATACAGAAAATCGCTGAATTTCACACTAACACTGCAGAAAATCTGTCAACAATAACTCAATACACATGCATTTTCAGCTAAAAGATCTATTTGCGTGACAACAATCCACTCCCATGACTACCGGGCGGCCGCCGTCAAATATCAGGATTGCCAACTGTCCGGCGACTGCTGTCAGTTTTCTTTGTCGCCGAATCTGGCGCTGGGTCTTCGGCGCGGAAACCTAAAGGTAGGAATAAAATTTTGGGGTTTGCGCGCAATATATAAGTAAACAAAGACTACTTCTTATAGCTCTCCGGAACAAGACATACAACGCCGTGCATGTCCAAAATATATACATGTCCAAATTATATTTTTTACCCTATGTATCAGGCACTAGTTTTTCAAACTATGTAGAATTGATAGAGTATTTCTTTTCGTCTAACGAAAAAAGGATATATTTTATGAGTTGTGCAGGTTTAGCCATTTTTGAGGAGTTGAAGCTTCTATACCCGGCTACGGACCTTAAAACATTGTCCTATGCAGAAATTACTAAAACAATAAAAGAAAGGTTGGATAAAATTGACTCGGAAATAATGTTGAGGTACAAGTTCCGCTGTAGAAGACAGAGTCCCGGTGAAAGTGGCGAAAACTATATATTGGCAGTCAAATATTTGACAGAATCTTGTGATTTTGGCACCTTTCGAGATTCTGCCATTCGTGACCAATTAGTATTCGGTGTATACAACAGAGAGTTACAAAATAGGTTGTTGAATGAGGAAGAGTTGAATCTAAGGTCGGTGGAGAGGATTATAAAGGGTTTTGAAATGGCGAATAATGATACTCTGTACCTTGCTGAAACAGGAGCAGGAGTAGGCGTTAATTCGGTAAAACATCGTCTTGGTGGTAGGCCATCTAGGATGGACAGAAAAGATCGTAGTCGTAGTCGTTCGAGAGAAAGGAATTTTAGTAGGAATGGAGATTCACGAACCTATTATAGAAAATTTGAAGAACGATCAAGGTCGGACCAGCGAATTTCGAGCCGAGGCAGATACGCCAATTTTGTCTGCCATTTTTGTAGGATGCGCGGTCACATCCAGAAGAATTGCTTCCGCTACAATGAGATACAAGGTGAATCGGTCAACTCTGTGAAGGAAGAACCAAATCCTAAGGAGGTCCACGACTACTTTAAAAGGCTTCGAGTAGATTATAGCTCTGAAAGTGAAGAAGAAGATCTCCATCGGGTCGACACTCATCTCGGCCCACAAGGGGCAGGTGAAGATTCGCAGTCAGACTGGACGAAGGCGTAATGTAACGCTCCAGCTACCAAATAACGAGAACGTGCAATCAAGGAGTGAAAAGGACGTCTCGTGAGCTAGATGAAAGCGATGAAGAATTCAGAGGGTTCAGCCCCGAGCCACCTCTGCCCGCGGCTCGTGAACCACATCCCAGATCGCTCCAGTGCAACCAGAATTTAGCTCCTGAAACAGAAGTACAAGGCCAACCGGTACTAAGGCGATCTACTAGAGTGAAAAAGAAGAAAATCGATAATGAATTTGTGTATTCAAAGTGAAACATTAACTTAATTGAATTATAAGATGAACAGTATGAAAATAAGGTTTAAATGGTTGTATGTAAATCATTTTGATCGCATGAATTGGGGAAAAGGCTATCTAAAGGGGGAAGATGTTGTCATGTCTAATGCAGTAAGTGAAACCAGCCGGCAGCTGAGCCGCCGTTCTTTTGTAAACATGAAGAGCAATTTGTAGTAGTGATATACATAGAGAAAAGTATATAAGTAAACATAGACTCTATTGATTGTTATTGTTTTGATGGCTATAAATAGCTCAGAATGAAGACAGCTATATAGATCAGTTTTGATCCAGTGAGCGAACAGCTAAAAGTCAGTGTTATTATTCCTCCTAATAAGTACATATCAGGACCCTGATATGCTGCAGAAAGCGCTTAACCGGGACGATTGGAACTGATGGGTTGAAGCAATGGAGGCAGGATTCAATACGTTGAGCACGAACGAGACTTGCTGTCTGGTACATCTTCCGAAGGCACGAAAACCTTTGAAGAACATGTGAGTCTTCAAGGTCGAAACCAATCCAAACGGCACCCTCGAACGTTACAAGGTAAGTCTTGTGATAAAAAGGAGTGAACTAAAACGAAACACCCATTGTCCGCTACGCCACCATAACAAACCTATGTATTTGTGCTGGCCACGCAGTTGAATTTTATAGTGTACCAGATGGACGGTGTGACGGCGTTCCTCCAAGGCATTTTAGACGGTCAGGACAAACAGACATGGAGCAGTCGGTGGGACTACAGAGCAAAGAGCGAAACCGCATCTGAGAAGGTCTACCGACTGAAGAAGGCCCTTTATGGCCTCAAGTAGGCCAGCAGAGCATGGAGTATCAAGCTGGATCAGAAGCTAAAGGGGAAGGGGCTGAAAGCGCTCGAAAAATGACACGTGCGTGTATTACAAAATGGACGACGACTTCCTTTTGCTCTACAACGATCAACGGTTGGTCGACGATGTGAAGCAGTACTTGCATGATGAATTCCAGATGAAGGACTTCGGGCAAGCTAAGAAAATTCTGGGCCAGTGAGCCATTAAGATCAACGACGGGGTATCGACCAGGAGCGGTACATCGAGGAAATGCTCGAGACATTCAATATGACGGTTTGCAATCCGGTATCGACTCCGCTGGACGCGAACCAGCAACTGCTGAAGACTGCGTTGAGCAAATGAGCAAATGAGAAGGTAAATTGAAGTATGAAGGAAGATCATTTTGCGAGATGATTGGAAATCTCCAGTTCAAACCACAGTGCACGAAGCCAGACATCGGGGCCTTCCACACTGGACAGTGTCCAAGAGGATGTTGCGATACCTTAAGGAAGCCAAGCAGTACAAGCTGATGTACAGGAGAGAAGCGAATTCGGCGATTTCTGGATACAGAGATGCCGACTGGGCGAACGATCCGCAGATGAGGCGTTCTTCCAGCGGTTACGTATTTCTGCAGTGTGGCTGTGCGGGGTTTCCTGGAGCTCCAGAAGGCTCCGGAGATGTTGAAGTAAATTAATGAAAAATGAAATAAACAAATACTTCGAAGTGATTATACCACATTAAGTATGCTGCCACCTTGATGAACTGTGTGTCTCTCACTAATGTGTTTCGTTTCTTTTTTATATTTTTTTTCTTTGGAAGGTTTCTCGTTTTCTGAACTAACCGGATGTCAAAACTCTGGTGCGTCAAATGTCTAAACTCGGCAGCGGAAGGATTATTGTTTAGTCGAACGTGCGCTTCTTGGCGTTTTCTCTTATTTTCGATAGGACCCACATCCGGGGGTTGCTCGGAACTCGGCATTACTCTACTGAGGACGCGCATCTATGCACCGAACCCCTTCGGCAGCTGTTCTAGTACTGCCCCCTTTCTACTAGATGGTGATGGTGAATGGTGCTGCTAGTACGACAACTACAACTCGGCTATCGCTACCACTACGACAAATCCTCGCTCCGTCTGCTGCGGGTTGGCTGTGACTTACGGATCCGGTTAGTTCGCCGATGGTCACTCCAACACGTAGAAGATCCAGTAGCCGGCGTTGAAAGCCGCGAAACTGACCGGGAAGATCACCCGCGAGTACTTGTCGATCACGTTGACGTCCTTGATCTTCGGGATGGACGCCTTGATGACGGACGCTCCGCGCCTGATCGCGTGCAGCATCTTCGGTCGGTTGTGACCTAGAACAGTGGAAACCTATTAGAATATATCTAAATCACTGCAAAACGAATCAACGAACCTCGATTACCCCGGTACCGCAACCCACTGGATCGAGTGCTGGACCCATAGGGTCGAGCGATCCGAAAACTGGGAGGGAATTTGGCTAGATCTACGGCGTCCGCACCGGTCGACGAGGTCGTGTTGGCGTAATGCCGATTCCGGAGCGACGCTATTGGACTCATTCGGACGTCCTGCAGTTCGATGATGTCCTCCGTTGAACATCCAGAGCTGTTTTCCTGCTTTCCTGTGAATCGAGGGAAAAGGATTAAAAATGTAGCTCTGCATCGAAGTACCCAGCAAACCCACTTGAAACCTTCTTCTCCTCTTCTTTGTTCTTTTTACTTTTCTTCTTCGCCCGCGCGCCCCAGTACGTGTAGTTCACGGCGGCGTACTCCAGCAGGGCAGCGAACACAAACACAAAGCACATCACCAGGTAGATGTCGATGGCCTTGACGTAGCTGATCCGGGGCAGTGAACTCCGCACCCCCGTACTGATGGTGGTCATGGTGAGCACGGTGGTTATACCCAGTGCCACTCTGGCCGAGGTGGCCTCGTGGTTGATCCAGAACGATACCCACGACAGCATCACGATCAGAATGCTGGGCAGGTAGGTCTGGAATACGAAGTACCCGATGTTGCGCTGCAGTTTGAACGATAGCGACAGCCGCTGGTACTCGCCCGTTGCCAGTCTTTCCTGTGGTTGGCCAAAATAAAAGAAAAGTACAATGTAACGATAACCCTGGGTGTGTTAGTGGAATACCTGTAAGTAAAAAGACATCGACTTAAGCACTGTTCGATTCCAACTATGTGTTTGCATCCTATGACAGATACGTATTTCGACCTCAATTTGATACCTTACGTCTCGTACTTTACTCTATCGATGATGAAACTTGGAAAAATGTTACGGTTGATTGAATGCAAAATGCCGTTTTCCATAGTAATAAACTTGGGAAGAACGCAAGTTGCCTCTAATTTAATAGAAATCATGTTAAATTTTAAGTAGAAGCATAGAATAGTAATAATCCAATAAGCGAACCGACTTTTTATCACTCTGAAGTGCTTGGTGCCCGTCATCCAGTGTGATTCTCCACAGTTCAAAATTTTAACATCGAGTTCGATGCAGAGATCGTATTTCACCGTAGCGATTCACTGCGGCGTCAGTTTATCGACCACACTGGGGATAGAAACATTTTTCACCACACCAAGAAGCCAGTTTCTCTTGTTTTGGGTGGTGGGTAGACCAAGCGCTAGTGCGTGCTCTTGCTCGTTCGCCTTGGATCGAGTGTGGCTCACTCTTTCGCGCGCATTGCTCTCCGGCGCTCTCCCGTGTTTTCACCCAGCAGTCACCGAATCATAACCATGGTGTCACCGGGGCGAGAACTCTCCGGTGTTTCACCGCAGCGCGCACTCTGGCGCAAAAACCTCACTGGAGCGCGCGCCCGGGTGATTTTTTACACTTTCACCGGAGAGAATTTTAAATCGCTCTCGCCGCACTGTTGTGTGGCATAGTGCTCAGGGAGCTAACGACGCGTAGTGCGTCATCAGCATCATTGAAATCTCGCTCGAAATTTCAAAGTGATAAAACTCAGTTACCAAAGCGCAAATTCGGATGAAAATGTATCATCCCATATGCTCACTCGTGGTGAGTGTGATGATACTTTTTCTACTGCGTGACTGCAAAATTTTCCGTTTTTTATCACTTCAAAAACGCGAGGCAAACAATCATTGAAAATTAAAAAGTCAATGATTCCTATGGAAATTCTGTGATGCACCAAGTCACCCTAAGAGATTTATTTCTACCCACCAAGCTTGCGCGCATCCAAATCGCAGTGGTGGATCCACACATAAGAGACGGACTCCCGTTGAGATACACAGCGTGAGTGGTGTATTTTCTATTTCTCTTTCCTACACGGAGGATATGGACACCTCTGGTTCGATGTAATAAATTAACCTCCATTGCTTTTAACACAATTCTCCATCGGATTGTAAAATCACAGGTTATATGAAGCATGGACTTATCCACCGATGAACCGAATTCATCGCGGTCCGAGAATTTTGACACTAGAGCGGGGCCATTCCCAATCAGAATCGTCCAATTCTAATTGGAAAGACCCCGCTCTAGTGTCAAAATTCTCGGGCCGCGATGAATTCGGTTCATCGGTGGATAAGTCCATAGAGCCGAAGAGAGCACCGATTGGATGTGCAATTGGGGAATGTTCAGAATCACTAGCGTGAGTAGCTTTTTCTTTCTTCTCGCTCATTCTTTTTGATAAACACAAGATCAAAAAACGATCAATTCTGACTATACATGTCAATGGTTGCTCCTCCGTGATTGATCTGAACTGGTACCAGTTGCACTGTGATCCAACTGAATAAGGGGGCTGGGACATTCCACTTAATCTCAAAGTGCAATTTTAGCAGCTCATGCATATTTGATCAATAACAGCGCCGGCCAAGTCCTTATAGTCAGCTGGGAAGGGAAAGGAATGTTAGAGTGTACTGGTTGTTGCTACTAGAGACCGAGAGCACTCTGCGTCCCACAACCCGCACGGACTGGGGTATTTTTTTAGACGGAAAGGATGGGAGATCTGGGAGTCACCGTTGGGTCGGTGATGCGATCCATGGATAGGGGTTATTTATAGTGTTCGTGATAGATTGTGTGGTGAATAAGGTGAATAAGGTCAAGCGGCACAGCACGCTTTGGTTGCATTACTTATAGGCGTTATATATATACACTGTGCTGTGAGTGGAAGTTGGAAGGGAGGGAAACGACTTTTTTCAATTCGTTTCTGGTTCTAGCGATGGCTATGAACATATGAATATACATGAGTTGTATATGTAGAGAAGAGAGAGTGAGAGAAAGTGGATAGAAAGATACAAAGTAGGATGAAAAGGACGGGCCAGGGATTGAACCCATGACCTTCTGCATACGAATCAGAAGCGGTAGCCACTAGACCACCAAGCCCGTCTCATTCTTTTTGATAAACACAAGAGCAGATAAAAGAGAGGGCAAACTGCCTCCTCTTTCATCTTTCTCATTCTCGTGTTTGTTTATAAGAATAAGTAGGAAAAAAGGAAAAACTGAACACGCTAGAGTTCGAGAGCCTCAGGCTATTATAAACAGTCGGTACGGAGGTTGGCGGAGGAACAGGGAGTTGGTTTTGACGCTCTTAGCCGCGCGAACGATCAGCGTCGCTCAATGGATCAAAAATTTCGGAACATGTAATATGCTTACAAGTACTTACGCTTAATCATAGAATAAGAATATCAAGAATGCCCACTCCAGTGACGCTCGGGAGCGCACTACTGCAGCGCTATCTGCGGATGAAAGTTCAACCTTCATGCGGTAGTGTGAGTTACTGATTGTATACGGATACCAAAACATACAAACACCACCTTCTCCTATGACAAATCACGAACACTGTTACATAGAGCCTCCACCTTGATACGCTTAGAGAGCGCCACTTGTTTTGTCGCTTGACGTTTACATAGAAAAAGGCAAGAGATGGCATTCTTTCTATTTATATTCTTTGGCTTAAGCTTGCTTGAGACCACGGCATAAATATCACAAGGCAGGCTAGTAACCTATGTAAACATCTATTTTGGATGTAAACAGGTGACGTCGTTCTTATCGTTTTGCAGGTAGATCAAATTGGTGTGGAGTACTAGATCGCCTATGAATGATTTGAATTATGTACGTCATCAAAAAACTGTCAGATTTCGGGAATATATCACCTTCTGTACACCGTGCTTGAGACTAAGTATTGTCGAGCTATTTGACATTTTATTGACTACGCCACTATCGACAAGCCTTCCCTTTTGCAAAACTATTCCACATGGCTAACGCAATTCAGCTTTTATTCGACCATGACCCCCAGTTGCTTCAGTCAGCGCTTATGGAGTTGATCGTGCATTCGCCTGTGGTGACCACTGGCTGCTGTTCAGTATTGCGGTTGTTTACCACCACCACCTCCGTTTTGTGGTGCACGAGTGCCAGCTGTCTCGACCGTATGCAGTCCTCCAGTCTCCACTATGTCAATTGCGTGCGCAACTGTCCACTTCCTCTATCGATTCGTTGTATACCACGAGGATAACACCATGGGTAAAGCCAACCCTTTACGCCCGGAATGAAGAAACCTTATATTGTAGCTCCTCTCGCCTTCCCTGCTGTCATAGATAAGCACCCTATTCTGGAAGTAGCTCTCCAGTATCCGGTATGGACTATCCGTGAATCCTAGGTAGTGTATGGTGGTGAATAACCAATCTTTGCCTTTTCCACCGCTCCGGAAACTCGCCTCTGTCTAGGCACATCTGCTTAGCCATTCTGAACATTTCAGGGCTAGCCTCGATGGCCGTCCGGACCCGGAGGCTTGTTCAACTTAAGCGACTTCGCTACTGCGATGAGCTCGTCGTCCATCACCGAGGCGACTTCGTTTTGGCCGGTTTGGCCATAGGAAACGGTGGCTCATGGTCGTGTATCGTGGCATGGGAACAACGTTTCCATAATCTTCTGCAGGATCTCGGGAGAGCGTTCTGAGGGGTGCTGACGTGCACTTTGATTTGGTGCTTACTCTGTAGGCATCACCCCAAAGAGGTCGTGTTGGTTGCCTGACAGAGATTTTCGAAGCACGCTCGCTTATGCTTCTCAATTTCTTTGTTCAGTACACTGAAACCTCCGTTTAGGTAAAATCCAATTAGGTAGAATCTATTTAGATCCCTCCATTTAGGTAACGTTGGATTTGATTATGTTCAGAGCAGTTGGAGTACACAAGATTACAGAGAAAGTTGGTTTACGGGAAACAAGCAGAATTGAGAGTTAAAAGACGTTTACAGAGTGTTTAAGAGTTAAATGTTTAAGAATATCCGAGAACTCCCTAGAGTTCAGGCCATCTGATCTACAAGCGTAATCAGCGATCTGTTGGACACACAGCCTCATGTTGCTATGTGTTGTCAAGTGGCGAGTTCATTGTCAGTTTGGAATCTCCAAGATTTAGGCGCATGTAAAATGTACGCATATTGCTTCCACTTTTTTTTTTTTTTTTGCTAGGTTTCTAGCTGCACTCTGAATAGAGTTGAAACCTCTACACTAGACCCGAAGATGGAAAAGAGTACGTAATCTTTCAGAAGCAGTTTGCCAGCCGTACGCGGAAAATGATATCCATTAAGACACTGTTGCCTACTGACTCAGAAAGTTACGGTAGAAGATTGGAAAGTTTTCAATTGGTCAGTCAGTCAGGATTTGCCTATGTAGTGTTATGGTCACACGGTTTGTGTTTGTCTCCTTGTTTGATTTTGTGGTATGGTTAAATATGTTTTTCTCCTCGTTAAGTCAGTTGTCGTATGTTGTTTTTTTTTATCGAATCAATCGAACCCTGTATGTTAAAATATAGTCGATCCTGTGTCAAATTGTTTTCTTGATTTCGCTAATCGTTTTCTACTTGTGTTCATCTCTTGTGTCCTTAAATTGTCATCGGTCCAAAATCCACAGAAACATGTAACTGAACTTCTGAACATCTAAGAGATAATCAAAAATACGCCAAGTTGCTCAGTTGATTGCAATAAAATTTTAAAATAATAAAGATTTCATGTCAACTTTCATCCCGTTACAAATACTATTAAAAATATTCAAATTCGTTCAATTGTCCTATCGGTCCTACCTAGATGAACCATATCATTTTCTCAAGCGTAGCCTAGAAATGTCAACCTAGTCATACACAAGTAACGTTGTTCAGTTAATATAAAGCAGTCAGTTTTTGTACAAAATGTCACGTCGAACGCATTGACGTCAACAATGCGTTTAAGTGTTCGCACGTTAGCTTTGAATCTATCAGCACAATTAAGTGCTGCAAATCTCCTTCCCACTATTGATTCTTCGGTCGATTTTAATTGCTTTATTTAAAGAAAATATGACCAACTAACATTGTAAAAATTCGAAAAAGCGACTATGACATTAATAAATTACTATGCAATAAAAATCAACCGAGAAACGTGGGAAATAGAGCCCAAACAACATGTTGAAGTCAGATGGCTGTAAAAGGTTCCAAAACCTGTCACAAATCCTATAATACTTTTATTAGGATTTATAACGATCATCAAAACCTTCTCAAATCCAACCGACTTGGAACTATTGCTTAGGAATAGACTCTACTGAGCCCCGGCGGTTCCTCCTGTTTATCGAGCATGTCTGATGCATATGATCAGTAGGCCTGTCCAGCTTTTCAAAAATGTTCTCTGATTCTCAAGTCCACCCCCATATTTTGATTGGCATCCTAAAAGAAGTAACTGGTCAAAATTTCAGCCAAATCCATTAAAATTAAGAGATGCATCAAATCAATTTTGTGTTTTTCGACTATTTTTGAACTTCAAAAAATCATAACTACACTAAAACATGTCAAAACTTAATTCTTTCGGCATAAATTGAAAGCTATACTTGTTTGCTACAACTTCTCCGAACAACGTGTGCCAATAAAATTGAAGGAAACATGTGTAATTATCACATTTGTAATCAGAAAAACCTTAAAAAGTTGATTTTTTGATAGATTTTGTTCTGGAATACCCTAATATACGTAATAAGTTGGATTTTTCAAAACGGCATCATATTCTCCAATGTTTTTTGGTTATTTGCTTCTTTGGCACCAATGCTGTAGGAATTGAGCAAAAATTACTAAAATTCGTGAAAGCCAAATGTGGCCTAAAAACTTGCTTTTCGGGTGCAATCACGCTTTGGCGCGCAAAAAGTGGCATCGCGTCAGCACTGATATGATAGCCAACACCTGTCATCGCGCTTGTTTGTTATCATCCGTGGTAGGGGGTAGCTAAGGCAAACTACACGGAAGCAAAGCTACTACGTTCAGTACAATTTCGCGCCACAACGTGATTGCCTCCAAAAAGCAAGTTTTTAGGCCACATTTGACTTTTACGAATTTTAGTAATTTTTGCTCAACTCCTACAGCATTGGTGTCAAAGAAGCAAATAACCAAAAAACATTGGAGAATATGATGCCGTCTTGAAAAATCCAACTTATTACGTATATTAGGGTATTCCAGAACAAAATCTATCAAAAAATCAACTTTTTAAGGTTTTTCTGATTACAAATGTGATAATTACACATGTTTCCTTCAATTTTATTGGCAAACGTTGTTCGGAGAAGTTGTAGCAAACAAGTATAGCTTTCAATTTCTGCCGAAAGAATTAAGTTTTGACATGTTTTAGTGTAGTTATGATTTTTTGAAGTTCAAAAATAGTCGAAAAACACAAAATTGATTTGATGCACCTCTTAATTTTAATGGATTTGGCTGAAATTTTGACCAGTTACTTCTTTTAGGATGTCAATCAAAATATGGGGGTGGACTTGAGAATCAGAGAACATTTTTGAAAAGCTGGACAGGCCTAATGATCAGCCATACTCCATCTGCAGCAGCCAGTTCGTGATGAACCGTTGGAGGCGCATTAAAGTGTTAAAAAGGTGATATGTTTCACTAAAGAACACTACATTACAATAATCAAAATGAAACTCCTTCACTTTAATACCGTCAACCCCTGCGAACTTGGCCAGGGTACGCATATCGCTTCCACTTTAACATCTTATTCAACATCTTATACGATGACTGGTTGACTGGGCGAGGTCTTTGCATCCTCCTTCTAGCTCTTAGGCAGGATTCGCGGAGTTCTGCGATTTCTGAACACGATCAGTAAACTGGTCTGCGTCCATTTCTGGGTATGGATCGCCTTGGCATTGCGGCGTCACATGCACGGCTTAGGGTTCCGACTAGATCATCGCTGGATAAATCTTCGGTGTAACCCTCCATAAGTAATCGCTCCACAAGTCCACAAGTGCCGGCTTATCGAAGTGCGAGGTCAGCCATCCCAGATGGCAGTCGATGACCTTCGGTTGTGAGTGACCGTCTTCCTCCATGTTCTAATCTGTATCGAATTGCCAGATGGTCACTGTGCGTGTACCCATCGTCGACCCTCCAGTCCAAGCTAGGGTTTGGACCCGGGCTCCAGAAGGTCACTTCAATGATGTGTTTTTGTCGCCAACGATCGCGACATCCACGTTCAGTCTAGCAATAGCTTCGAATAGAGTCCAGCCTGTAACAAGTGTCAGTGTAACGTCCAGTATTTATGAGATTTGTCGCGTGCAGTATTCGTCGAATTTTGTATAAAAAAAAAGAAAACGTTTGTAGTTAGGTTAAGTGTAACGTCCTAAATTTCCCACGACCGCAGCCATCACTGCACTGCTCTACACAAGCACGACGGTAGTTCTGCTAGCCATCACCAGGCTGCATAGGACTGCACGAATGGGCGGCCATGAGAAGCGAACTAGGTGACCATCATGAGGAGGATACACGACGGGTCAATGGCCAAAGGTTCGGGGTCAACGAGCTCCATTACAACATATCATTAGCCTGGTGATCTGCATACAGAAGACTTCCAATTTTTTAAGTAGAAAGACATTCGGAGAAATTTAAGAAAGTGTAGAACGAAAAGTTTAGAGTTGGAGTATAAGAAAGACGTTGTGAAGGATTAGGAGAAAAGGAACTGTGAAGGAGAAACTGGACATCCAGGTAAATTTCTGTGAAACCCCGAACCCAGATCGTCCGTCCGTATAGTGCTTAATCCGCCATTATGTGTCTCCCATTGTGCCCATAGGACCCCGCGGTTTTTGTTTTAAAACCAAGTTAGTGACCCGCTCAGTGCAAGTCGCTACCCTACTAGCCAATTTGTAGTGTGTCCGCATCCCAGTAACCCGATGCAACCACCAAACGCATCGACGAACCCAGGCTTTTCCAGTGATTCCGTGCAGTGCGCGGGGCCCCGAAGAAAAGTGAAGAACGTAAGGTAGGACTAGTCCTTAAGAAAGTGGGAGGCGTCGTCCAGTGTTAAGGACGGGCGACAAGAAGTTAGAAAGAGAGAAGATACACTGTGGTGCATAATTGATCGGACAAACGCCGATTTTCATACAAAATGGCCAAGTTTGAGATGCTGTAACTATAGTTTGCTTTGGTGGATTGAGCTCAATTTTTGACACGGAACTACGAATATGCTGAATTTTGTGTATACGAAGTATGAAATGTTTTCGTTCACAGGTCTGGGCGTGGCAAGGCGTTGAAAATATTGCAAAAGTGATCGGACAGCGGCACGCGTGTAAATCAAAGGGGTACCGCTGTCCGATCACTTTTGCAATATTTTCAACGCCTTGCCACGCCCAGACCTGTGAACAAAAACGTTTCATACTTTGTATACACAAAATTCAGCATATTCGTAGTTCCGTGTCAAAAATTGAGCTCAATCCACCAAAGCAAACTATAGTTACAGCATCTCAAACTTGGCCATTTTGTATGAAAATCGGCGTTTGTCCGATCAATTATGCACCACAGTGTAGGTAAAGGGAGTAGAGTAGGACGCCAAGAGGAAGTAGGAGTAAAAGTGCACGAGACCGACAATACAGGGAGTTTTTTTTATTCGAAGCTATAAGTGTTTTCTTTTCGCGGAGTGTCACGAGCGTCTTGCCCACCCTGAGGCTTGAAGACGGGGGCTTCATCCTTGCTGGGAGTAACACGGCCCTTGCTCAGTTACAAGCCTCTCGCGTTAATCGAGCGGCTACCCCACTCAATCGCTCAGACGTTGAAGTCTCCACCGATGACCACGGGACTCAATACCACTAGTGCGTTTAATAGCGAATCCTGCATAGTCGAGAACTGGCCTATCGGCCACCTAGGGGGTATAACAGCTGCAGTAGTTCACCTCGTTGGCCTTTGCTATTGTGTAGCCCTCGTACGACGTGGAAATAATTTCCTGGATCGCGAAACAACCGATTGTGGTGCCGCCAACTTGGCCTTATCCGCTACCCAGGCCCCGTTATCGGGAAGGATGCGGTATGGGTCCGATAGTAGCGCGATGTCTGTACTTGACTCTGAGACCAACTGCCACAGCAACTGTTGTACGGCTTCACAGTGGTTCAGGTTTAGCTGTGTAACCTGCATTATCGTCGGTTGGTTCTACCTCCTCGCGTGCCTGGACATTCAGGCTTGCCCGGCGTGCAAATCAGGCAATTTGGTGTCAAGATGCACTCTCTGGCGAAGTGGCCTTCCACTCTGCACATTCTACAGAGTTTACTCTAGTCGGGGCCTTTATATGCCCCACGACTTGTTTCCTTATTCGAAGCACTTGAAGAATGTCTCTGGCCAACCAACTCTGATCATGCCGACTCACAAAGCACAGTGGTCCACGAACCAGATTTACGAGGAAAGATGCATCCAACGCCTACAAAGTTGTCCCTAATAATAATGCCTTCTTTCCAATGTGAATGGAAATTAGGGTGGTCTATATTTTGAGAATATTGCTACGTCATTCCGTTCAAAAGATATTGATGATTTTCAAGAAAAAAAGGCACTTTTCAAGTATTTTTCTCTTGAGTTACAAAAATAACACCCCTCTAATTTTTTTATATGTTTTATAACAAAATTTCTTCTTTTGAATGCGGACAAAAGATATTTTTTATGTTTGCCCCAACTCGTCATAACAACTTTAAAAAAAAACTATGATTTTTTTAAGAAAAACGCCTGTAACTTTTGAACCAAAACACAATGGTTGAAAAAAAAAAAAGTTCGGCCAAAACTCTTTTTATGTGTTTAGTCAAAGTTATAGGTGTTTTAGATGTGTTATATAGTATTTTCGATGTTTCAAAAGGGGTATTTAAAAATTACGTAACTTCAATAATTTCTAAAAACTGTATAAGTCAGTGAACCCCACATTTTTCGCGTTTTGTTTAGAAATTCAATTTAAATTAAATTAAATGATTAACTTTATTAACTAATGATTAAAATGAATCATGTTTGTTAAAAACGTGTAAAAAATGTAGGAAGATTAATTTCAATTTAATCAAAAATGGGGAAATAACATGAAATATAAGAAAAAACACGACTTCTTTAAATAGCTCTAATTTGAAAATCTGCAAATTTCTGCAAAATCTTTAAACGTTTTTATGCAGTCCTAAGCATGATGTTTAAGATATACTATTCGAAATTGCGGCGACACTTGACGACACGAACCATTTTTTAACTTCAAAATTACCAAAATTCCTTGGGTAGAATATATGAAAATTTGAAAAGTTTTGTGACATTTTAATTTTGTGTCATACGTGCATTCAAACTGTCCAACACCAAGCTTTCATATGCTGGATAACATAAAACAATAATTCCTTTCTCAAAATATCAATATTTTACTTTTTTCATATGGTTCATTTTTCAATTTTATGACTTACATAGGTCACCTTGGCAGTGAAAATGTCATTGAAACTCAAATTTTAGTAAACTTTCAATCAAGGATCATAAAAGTACAATACATTAACTTTGTAATAAGGTAAAATAAATTTGAAAAAATTCCAATTTGTTTTTGGGGGTTTTGGCCGCCCCTTTGTATGGAGCCCGACCAATGTGCAAAGGAGAAAACAACCATCTCAGTGCACGAAACGACACGTCTTCAAATGCTCTAAAAGTATTTCTTGGGCGACTTTGATGAAAAATCGAAACTGAAAAAGTTAACGCCAGAAAACCGGTTTTTCTTGAACCACCCTAAGCTTATTCAGAAAAATACCTCTAGATCGGTCAATTTTAAAGCTACATAAAAAGTGTCTTCAGCAAACTTGCTCAAAATTGATAGATCTACAACTTTTCCGAAGAATGTATATAGTTATTCTTGCAAATAAAAAAGTTTCGTTGCCAATTTCTTTGAAAATATGGACCACCCAAGAGGGCCTTATTTTTATTTAGGAACAACTTTGTAGAAGACCATATTAATCTAGAAAATCATTTGAAGGCGTTGAATTCATCTTTCCTCGTAAATCTGTTTCGTGGACCATTGTGCACCGGCAACATGCCTTCCGGTCGGGTTTTGGGACAGGTACTTTTTGGCCGCTATCTGACAAATCCTACAGGACGCATTTAAAAATGACGAGCATATTGAAATGGCAGCACTTGATCTTGCAAAAGCATACAACCGAGCTTGAACACCAGCAGTTCTCAAAAAGCTCGTCAAATGGACCTTCTCTGGAAACCTTTTGGTTTCGTAGAAAAAACTATTTGGGACGATGTTTCCAAGTTTTTATCGGCAATCATCGCTCTAAAATTGCTAAGGAAGAAACAAGAGTACCACAGGGATCTGTTCTGGCAGTTACACTACTTCTAGTGGCTATGATCAGTGTCTTCCAGGTGCTCCCTTATGGCCCGTTTACATATTTGCTAATTCAGGGCAATAATACATTTTCGAGCAGTATTGGCGTCAAATTACCGTAATGTAATAGTTATTTATGAAACAAGTTGCAAAAAGTTGATTTTTTCAGCACGAGTCGTGCATTTATCCAACGAAGCTTGCCGAGCTGGATAAATACGAAGAGTGCTGAAAAAATCGAGTTGTCAACAAGTTGCATACAAAATTTTATGCAATGATTTTTTCATATTGCAATTCATTTGAGTGCATAATGTTCATAATCCAACTCAAATGAGTTGCATTATGAACATTATACAAGTATTATTCATTATGCAACTCATTTCAGTTGCATAATGAACCAGTTCGAAAAAAGGCCATTATGATACCAAAATGAGTTAGATAAAACATAAATTATGATACTGTATTGCATAAACGCTTTTTAGCTGGCATGACATATTCAGAAGCTTCTGAATATCGTGCTAAAACTAGTAGACAATAATATGGTTATTAGATTGTTCTACAGAATTAGCATCATGTAAACGGTGTGCTAGTCCAACTGTCAGCTAATTAATCTATCACCTTGTTCGATAGCTGGACTGGTTCACTGGGGTTTGGCCTCCCGAAAAGTGCCAAACGCAGTGCTATCCGGGGTGATTGCGAGGGTGGATTCGGTGCAACCAACTTGGGGGAATTTTCACCGTTTCTCGCGGTCTTTCGGTGCAGCACAGTAAAAACACGGGTTGTTAAAGGAAAACACTGTACTACATACACTTAACTTTTAATCATCGAACAACTTAAACTATTACAAAAGTGAAAAGAACAAAAAAAAAAAACACGTACTCGACGCGACTGCCCGTATAGCAATTTTCATACGAACTAAATCTAATGGGCACTGCAGTGTGCAGTAAAAGGCCAACCTATTGTTTTATCAATTTATAGATCGCGGGCACAATTCCGCGCAAATCGGCAGATCGTTATCGCCGTTGGTGGTAGCTGTCGGTTGGTAGCCACTAGCCGAGGGGATGCTCAATGTAGCTTACCTTGAACTCCGACACCAATGTTATTGTCTGGCAGAGTAGTGTTTACATCACGATAATTTGATACCAACAGAGTCGGGACAATTTATTGCCCCAGATTTAGCAGCTAAATTATAAGTGACAGTGTAAACGATACTAGCGCACAATAAATTTGCAAACAAAATAGTGTCACGCATTACTATCGAATATGTAAACGGGCCATAAATGTGTCTTCATATTAGTATGCGCTGATGACATTTTGCTCTTAGTAAGAGGAAAGCACCCAAAAAGCCTTAACAGAAAACTCCAGGTAGCGGTATCAGCCGTAGAGAAATGAGTCCGAATGGAGGGTTTCGACATCGTGGTCGAGAATCTATATTTGCACATCCTAGCAACGGCCTCCAGGGAAGATTTTAATAAATAAAGCTTAGTTTCCTGCTCCCAAGTAGAGCGCTCAGGTAAAATTCCTCCTTTCTCGGTAAGTATTTTTTTTTGCAATTTCTCATCGTAGGTAATAGGCTGTTTTACCTCACGACGCAGTTTTAAAAAATTGTGACAACTGCACAGTATAACCTGCTATGATCAGATTTTCTTAAACTTAACAATGATCTTCAGTGTGCAGTTTGATGCAAAAGTTTTGTTAAAAATTATTCTCAAGTGGTAATTTATGAACTTGCAAAAAACGTTGTACGCAACTCGGTGCAGAACTCGATTTTTCCAGCACTCGTCGTAATTATCACACTCGGCAAGACTCGTTGGATAAATGTACGACTCGTGTTGTAAAAATCGTCATTCTGCACCTTGTTGCATATGCGTACACTACTATTGACATTTGTTTAACTGACAGCATTTTAACAAAACGATGCTGTAAGAAGGATGTGAAAAAAAGAGCACCAGGTTGATTACGATTTGGACTTAGAGAAATTTCGTTCGTTTCCTCAGGAAACCAACGAAATAGTGAGAGTCCAACGGAGTTGTGAAGCGTTCCAAGGAAAATACTGATGAGAGACATTGCGCTGGGATTCTGGGGAAAATTTTAATGGTATTACAGTGAGAACTATGTTTAGATACTAATTATAAATTCTGCAATACTGGGGTTCAGAATACGATGGAAGGAATTTTGCTGGGACTGTGACGGTTACTTTATGGAGTGCTTGAAGGAATACTGGGATAAAGCTTCACGGGGAAATAAATGGAAATTTAATGAAGATCCACGAAGGATTCTTTGTGATGAATCTTCTGTCATTCCGTACGAAGGTTTTTCCTTGGGATTTCACAGAAAATCGTCTTGAAATTCTTCCAGGTATTCCACCGGAAAATCCACCAGTTCACCGGGGACTCTCATAAAATGTGTCTGAGATTTTCATTAAAGGTTCTACAAAAAAATCCTCCATGAGTTCCTTCTAATGTTTTTTTCCAGGATTTAATAGCATGGGATCTTCTAGGAGTTCCTTCAGGGTATTCTACTGAGGTGTTCTCTAAGATTCTACCAGTAGTTTTTCGAATCATCCTTCAATAATTTTAACCGGGATTTCTCTAGTATTTTTTACGGTGTTCACTCAGATATTTATTAGGAGATTCCCGCAGGATTTTTTTCCGGGGTCATTCCAAGAGTTCCTTCTAGGATTTCTACAGGAATGCTATCTAAAATTTCTCCAGGAGTTTTTTTTTTCTTAAATAGAACTATTGGGGTTTGCTTTAAGTTATCTCTGGGCGTTTCTTATATGAACCCTCAAGGAATTCCTTTTGGGATTTCTCCAGGAATTGTTTATTAGATTTATCTGGAAAATCCTTTCAACACCAACTTCTTCCGGGATTCCTCCAGAAGCTCCGTGAAGGTCCCTAGAAGTAACTTTATGGGTTCCTCTCATAGATTCTTCTGGTATTTCTCCGGGATTTTGTGCAGATATTTCTTCAGGAATTCCTCCTGAGATTTCTGCGGGAACTCCTCCGGAGATTCCTCAAGTATTTTTTTTTCGGAAATTACTCGGGGAAAAACCTTCCAGAGATTGCTCCAGAAAATCCTCCAGGAATTCCTCCGGAGGTGTCTTCGGAGATTCCACCACAAATTACTCCAAGGATTTCTCCAGATTATTTCCACTAATTTTTCCAGGAATTCCTCGAAGGATTTCTTCAGGGATTTCTCCAGATTGTCTGAAATGCGTCCTCAGATTTCTCCAAAAACTCCTCCAAAGATTCCTCGAGAAATTCATCCGGAGATTCATGCGAAAATTCCTTCAAGTATTCCTCTAGAGATTCCTCCGTGAACTCCTCCGGAGATTCCTCCAGAAATTTCTTCAAAGATTCCTCCAGGGATTCCTTCCCGAGATTCCTCCAGAGATGCCTTTCCGAGATTTCTTCGAAGATTCCTCCAGGAATTCCTCCAAAGATTCCTCAAGGAATTCCTCCGGATATTCTTGCAGGAATTCTTTCGGAGATTCCTACTGGAATTCCTTCGGAGATTCCTCCAGGAATTCCTTCGGAGATTCCTCCAGGAATTCCTTCGGAGACTCCTCCAGGAATTCCTTCGGAGATTCCTCCAGGAATTCCTTCGGAGATTCCTCCAGGAATTCCTTCGGAGATTTCTCCAGGAATTCCTTCGGAGATTCCTCCAGGAATTCCTTCGGAGATTCCGCCAGGAATTCCTTCGGAGATTCCTCCAGGAATTCCTTCGGAGATTCCTCTAGGAATTCCTTCGGAGATTCCTCCAGGAATTCCTTCGGAGACTCCTCCAGGAATTCCTTCGGAGATTCCTCCAGGAATTCCTTCGGAGATTCCTCCAGGAATTCCTTCGGAGATTCCTCCAGGAATTCCTTCGGAGATTCCTCCAGGAATTCCTTTGGAGATTCCTCCAGGAATTCCTTTGGAGATTCCTCCAGGAATTCCTTCGCAGATTATTCTAGGGATTCCTTCGGAGATTCCTCCAGAAATTCCTTCGGAGATTCCTCCAGGAATTCCATCGGAGATTTCTCCAGGAATTCCTTCGGAGACTCCTCCAGAAATTCCTTCGAAGATTCCTCCAGGAATTCCTTCGAAGATTTCTCCAGGAATGCCTTCGGAGATTCCTCCAGGAATTCCTTCGGAGATTCCTCCAGGAATTCCTTCCGAAATTTCTCAAATAATCCCTTCGGAGATTCCTCAAGAAATTCATCCGGAGATTACTTCAAAATTCTTCCGGAGATTCCTGAAGAAAATCATCCCGGAGTTCCTCTGTAGATTTCTTCCGGGATTCCACGGCAGATTCACCCGGAGATTCCTCCAGGAATTCCTCCGAGGATTCCTCTCGAATTATCTCTGCTAATTCTTCCAGGAATTCCTCTTAGGATTCCTTTAGGAATTCCTTTGGAGATTCCTCCGGATTATCCTTGCTGATTTTTTCAGGAAGTCTTCCGAAGATTCCATCGGATATTTCTCCGAAAAGTTCTTCCGGAGATTCATCCAGAAATACCTCCTGAGATTTTTCCAATAATTCCTCCAAAGATTCCTCGAGAAATTCTTCCGGAGATTCCTGGGGAAATTCCTTCAGGTATTCCTCCACGAATTCCTCCAGAGTTCCTCCGTGAACTTCTCCGGAGATTCCTGCTGTAATTATGAAGTGTTAGTCAAAATACGCGTATCTATCAAAGGACAAGTATTAGAGGGTGGAATGAAAAGGAACAACACTGATTGCACTTATTCGAAGAGGGTATTCTGCTTAGAGGGTTCGAAAAGTTGATACAAGATTTCAAAATGTTTAATTGAAATGCATGTTTTTTCAGCATATTAATGTCATAGAAAACTGTATGCAAATAAACTGAAAATTTAATTTTGAAATAAACAATACGAATTTTTTATGTTGCTTGAAAAAGTATAACAGCTATTTTATCAGCTTTGTTAAGACCACAAAAGTTCAACTTATTGGACGCACTAGCTTAATTTCCCCAAAAGGGGAGGAAGAAAAAGATACGCCTGTTCGTTACTACGCACCAGAAATGGTTGTAGAGCCGGAAACACACTTTGCAGGATTGAGGCCAACTGCACTTCTATTACAAAAAAAAGTCTGAGCAGAAAACAATGCACTCACTTTTCTATCATTAGTTTCGTATCCTATTATGGTGAACTGTGGCAGTTCGGCTTCCTCCACGCCTCGGATCGGGGTCGACCGCCAGTACATCAGCACGTCCGATACGGTGTAGCCGTCTGCCCGTCGTCGTTGGCAGCGCAAGCATGAAATATGAAATGAGAGAAATTAAATTCTTGAATGAAAACCCACATCATTACGCTATTATCAACGCTTAATCAATCTCGTGGCTTTTCCGGCCAAAGGAAGCGTGATACGGTCGGCCACCTACCGTCTGACATGAAGAAGTCGTAAAACTTTTGTCAAACATTGTTGTTTCTCTTAACTGCATAATAGTTTCAGAGCCATTTCTAGGTGGACAAAATGTTTTGGCCCAAAAAAGTTGTTTCAGTTTGCTGGTGTCTTCGTGGGATTTCTTCATATATTTTGTACATTATTTTGAATTTGTATTGTAAAATTGATCCGAATGATTTTTAAGATAACAATATCAACTTTTCTACAGATTAAAAAAAAAAATCTCAAAATAGGAAGACACGTCATATCCGAACCTAATATGAGTATTTTTGTCCATCTAGATACGGTTACGAGACCATTATGCACAGTGCTCTCTTCCCACAATCGTCCAATTAATGCACCATACTCACAGCTCTCAATCTCCACGGTGCAGTTCTGCGAGTCGAGCGGGTAGTAGTGCAGGTCCATCATGCAGGCGAGCGTCGTCGTGAAACGCATCCCATAGGTCACGGACCCATCCCCGGCCAGCCGCACCAGCTTGTTCCGCTCGGTGACGTCGTGCAGGAAGCTGTTCTTATCGTTGGCGAAGAACGTATCCGGGACCCAGATCTTCTCGGCAAAGTCCCCCGACAGCGTAATCACGTCGTTGGCGCCGTCGTCCTCGATCATGATGTCACCGTTCTGGTCGTACTGGCGGCTGCCGATGGCCGTCCCGCCGGATGTCGCCGACCCCGCCGGCACGTCCGGGCCCCATATCGAGTACGCGTTGAACGCTAATCGCTCGTCCTTCCAGTACTGATTTAGGTACATTGTTATCGTGTAGTCCTAAAAATAGTCAGTCGCATCACAGTCAAACACCATCATCGTCGTTCCTCAACGGGTATGGATGAAGGTGACTAAGTACCAGGTGGTGTGAATTGTTGATGGTAATGATGGATTTATTGATTTCGTGTGTTGTTATGGGATGAATGGAGGGAAAATGCAGAAAGAGAGATGGAAGTGGAAATGCTTACCATATTGACTTCTGAAATTGCATCGAAACTAGCTATTGTTAGATCCATTCCTACGTGTAGTGGGTCACCTGGAAAAAAAAATAAAAAAAGAAATACTTTCAGAGTATGTTTGTTACTAGCACGACCAATAATTAGCTATGATAGCTTACATGTATATGTTCAATATGGTGATTTAGTATAAATTCCAAAAAATAATCTTCGGTAAAAATAAGTAGATGTATCATTTCTGTAGAAAGCTTGACAAGGAATCAGACCTCCGAAGATTGCAAAATTGAACTACAAGACGATGAATACCTCTAGAGCCGTTAATCAGATTTTGGCATATAGGTGTCATTGAAAGATATCTTCAGAAAAATCTATTGGCGGATAATGATCAAACGATATATTCTTTATGGCAACACTGCACAGAAGAGACAACATTGATGACGGTGGTCGTCGTTTAACGGCGTCGACGAGACGCGCGAAGAAAATCAAAACTGTATCCATTGTATTCATTCCAAGTTAAGCTATCGAATAAAGCATACGTTGTAAAAGTACGTTCCCATTATTCTCTTCCACGGTGACGCGAGTCTCGAAGGTTTTCTCCGGTCGTTTTGTTCCGTTCCGTCGGGATTGTCCGCTGCGTAGCCTTGGGTTGCATTGTCCCACAAAATCTATTCCATTTTTGTGCGTATTTACTGTATAATCAAATTGTGACTGTCTCGGTGGTGTAGTGGATCCCACTTCTGATTCTTATGCATAAGATCCTGGGTTCAATTACTGGTCCGTCCCTTTCCTCATACTTGGTATCTTTCTATCTACTTTCTCTCTTTTTCTTCTTTATATAACTAATGTCTATTCATAAGTTCATAGCCATTGCTAGAACATAAACGGGTTGAAGAACCCGTTTCCCTTTCTTCCTACTTTCACAGCACAGTGTCAATCTATCCTATAACGGCAGACAATTAAACGTTCCATAATAAATACACAATTTCCCATAAATAATTCGAAAAGTCCCAGTAGAGAAACAGGGGTGCAAGCAGTAATAAATAACAAAAGTTCCATAAACAAATTAAAAAATGCATAAATAAATCAAAAGTTTCCATAAATAATTGATTTTTGAGCAATTAAAAACGTCAAAAATGCAATGAATAATTCAACTGTTGCAATAAAAAAAGCCAATTTTCCCTTCAAAAAACTTCGAATTTTCCATAAATAAATTCAATTTTTCCATAATAAATTGGAAAATTCTCAATAAAAAAATATCTAAAAAGCAATAAAAAATTAAAAAAATGCAATAAAAAATGACGAAATTACCCATGAAAAACATATGCAGGAAAGTATGAGACAGTGAAATGCTGAATCGCACTTATATGACTGAAACGACTGAAAAGCTTGCGTAACTATGATTGCAATTTACCGAGCAATTGCTTGCTATCCGAACTCGCTATCGCTCGTCGGACCTAAAAAAGGGATAACATCTATGTTTGCATTATACCGGGCAAATTCTTGGATCTATGGTTTGCCTAGAACCGAAACTATGCAGTTGCGGTGCATCGGATATCGGAAACTTCGGCGGCCTTCTGCCGCCTCAGTTCCTCAATCCTCTATGCGGCTTCGCCGCATGGTCTACATATTTTTTTGCCTCAAAATGCATTTACGTTTGTTGCTCGTTTTTTTTTACTTTTATTGATAATTTATTTTTATTTCACTTTTTGAATTTTTTATTGCTTTTTCGATATTTTTTTATTGTGAATTTTCTAATTTATTATGGAAAACTTAAATTTATTTATGGAAAATTCGAAGTTTTTTGGTGGGAAAATTGGCTTTTTTTATTGCAACAGTTGAATTATTCATTGCATTTTTGACGTTTTTAATTGCTCAAAAATCAATTATTTATGGAAACTTTTGATTTATTTATGCATTTTTTAATTTGTTTTTGGAACTTTTGTTATTTATTACTGCTTGCACCCCTGTTTCTTCACTGGGACTTTCGTAATTATTTATTAAGAATGATCACTTTCTTATGAGTCGTTTATATTTTAGCCATCCTATAACGCCTACAAGTTTTGCAACCAAGCGAACCGTGTCGCTCCTCCTTCAGAGTTATCAACCAGATCAACACACAGTCTATAACTTAAGGACAGACTTATTAGTATCCTAAAATGGCTGCCACAATGGCCGACTTTGGAACCTACTCACGATTTTGAGCGCACAAATCTCTTAGTAAACAAAACTAGGGCACCTGATCTTCTTATTTTAAGCTTATTACAAGTGAGCAAGGACAGAATAATAAAATGAACAGTTGATTGAAGCTTGCTTCTTGAGATTTGTGCGGCTGAAGATTATTTAAGGCTTTTGTCCTTAAATATTTCGCTTCCCCTATCCATGGATCGCATCACCGACTAAAGATGACTCCCAGATCTCACATCCTATCCTAAGTACCTCATCTGTGCTGGTTGTGAGAACGCAAAGTGCTCTCGGTCTCTGGTAGCAACAATAACTTTAAAATTCCTTTCTCTTCCCAACTGACTGTAAGGACTTGGTCGGCACCGGTATTAATCCAATATGTATGAGCTGCTTAAGTTGTACTTTGACAATAAGTAGGATGTCCCAGCCTCTTATTCAGTTGGATCTCAGTGCAATTCAAACCAGTTCACTGATCAATCAGGGGGGAGCAACCATTGACATGTACAGTCAGTCTAAGCTTAGCTAAGCTAGTGAACCATGAAGGTTCACTTTTCCTTAGTTCATTATGTAACAAAAAAAATTGACTTAGTTATGATTTTGAAGTACGAAAATAGTCGAAAAACACAAAATTGATTGAAGTGCTTCTTAACTTCAATGGATTTGGATGCAATTTTGATCAGTTTCTTCTTTTTGGATGTCCATAAAACTATGGGGGTGGTCTTGAGAATCGGAGAACATTTTTAAAAAGTGGACAGGCCCAATGTACAACTTGTGCTGAAAAAAGAAATACTTTTTGCAACTTATTGCAAAAATAACAATTAGATGTCTTCAGCAAAGTTGTAAAATATGTAATTTAAAGTAACTTTGCTGAAGACGCCGTATAGCTTGGGCTTTATTTTTGGGGAGAAAATATGCAAGTTCTATACTGCCCCTCTTCGCATGTCAGTCCCATGTTGTTTCTGATGTGAATCATATTTTTGTCACTCACGGGGTCATTTTAAACAAATTTGATACCTTCCCCGCCTTATTTCACAGCTCAATATGCCACGAAAAGGGTATGTATGAATTGAATACATTTTTTTAAATAATTTCCATTATTATATTGTAAAAACCCAGATTAATCCACCTAGTGATGATAGTGCCTTTCTCGTCGAACATGTACTCATGATCTTTCCTTGGCCGGGATACGACTGGGATAGTTTTGCTTCAAAATTTTGGCTTTGCAGTCTTTTGGAGAAATCGAAAACACTAGGTTATGATTTTTTTCCGACGTTTCGGTCAATATGGGGTTTTTTTCAGGGCTTCAATCGGTCAACGTTTCCTTTTTTTATTTTTTTTAACTGTATTAACGAGATTTTTAGCCCTAGGCTAGTTCATCTCGGGACCCACGCTTTACTTCCCTTCCGAAGGAAGAACTCACATTTTGCGAGTTTGTCGGGAGTGGGATTCGATCCCAGGTCCTCGGAGTGATAGTCAAGTGTTCTAACCATCACACCAGGTCCGCTCCACCAACGTTTCCTTGTCAAGATGGCTTTGCTAAACTCAAAAATTTCATACGGAAGTTTTGGTATACATTGAGTCCGTTCGGTTTGAAACCGTCGTGATGCGGACAATCTACTACCTATCGGGTGGTCTAGAATTCGGTTCCTGTTTTCGGAATCTTCCACTATTGCTTTGTATAGAAAATTTCTGTGCATGGGCCATCATTCCGAAGCATGATCTTTCCGTCGACGTATCCGAACTGTTCCTGAATCCTGAGAATATTTTATTGAGAAAAGCAATAGTTTAAAAAAAAAATTGGGAAACTTATTAATGGACGTTATGTTAAACGTATAGACAGAGCTGGAAAATATCAGAATTTTCAGTTGACTGCATGAGCACCTTCACTATCACTGAAGGCCGATCAACATCAAGACGATAATTACAAGCTAGGATATAGCTTCTTTCTTAATCACAGATGACTTTACGGTCTTCGACAAAGTTTTTTCTCCACACTTTAGGCTATATTTTATTATCATAGGTTATAAGATTCATGTAAAATTTGACAAAAAATGCAAGCAATAAAACCATTAAAAAAATCCCAATAGTTTAGACGCAAAACAGGATTGAAAAAACTTTGTCCGGGGTTGATGCGATAATTTTCATTTTCCCATATAACGTTGACCCATCCTACTGTATATTTTTACACCTCAGGAATCTGAAATGGTGTGATTTGTTGAGATTGTTTTAGTACGGACAAACAGACATATCATTTGGGACATATTCATCATCAACATCGTCACGAAAAAATAATCGCCAAATGCTAATCAGGTTGCATTTCACAACTCGCTGCTGG
Source organism: Aedes albopictus (assembly GCF_035046485.1). NCBI lineage: Eukaryota > Metazoa > Arthropoda > Insecta > Diptera > Culicidae > Aedes > Aedes albopictus. The sequence goes on from NC_085136.1 coordinate 28,117,306, forward strand.
CTTGATGGCGGTAGTGAGTAAACGTCAAACGAACAAAAACGATTTCACGCGTAACTTTACCACATACCGTATCAAACAAAATCCACGAACGGAGACAATCGAATGGGAAGTTCGCTGTTCTCGTAGCAACTAATACATTGAGCATTTCAAAAACGTGAAAAATCCGGGTATTTTTTCACAAATCATCCCTAAAGGTAAGTGATACAAGTAGTCCTTAACGAAATTCAGCGCCTCATGTGAAAATCTCTTTTTTGTTTACATAGAGTAATGCGGAGCAAAAGTTTGCCCAGATACTCGTCAATAAAAACTGGAACGATTTCGTTATGTAGTGGCAGAGTTATGGAAACAAATGTGTTTCTAGCTGTTTTGATGCAATTTTTGGATCTTTTGTAATAAGAATTTGTAATGATCGAAAGAAGAAGATTTACAAAATCTCTCGATGTCGTAGAATCGTAATTTCATAGTAGTTCGAGAGGTGCACTCGAATAAACAAAAAGCTTCTCGTGCTTCTTGTAGGAAGGAACATTGTTAAAACCTCGACAGTGCACAGTGATGCAAGGGCGGAAAAAAGTCGAAAAATCAACTTATGTATTTTGGATCAAATGTATTTTTTCATTTTTTCTCGACATTTGAATAGTCTATTTTCAAAGTTTGGTGCTGATTGAACGAAAATTGATTTTTGTCCAGAACTTTAAAGTGGGCGTCCATCATACTTGAAATTTAAGCTCCCATATGAAATGTATGGAAAAACAAAAACAAACTTCCTCTAAGTTTTCAAATATGAGCACACATTTGTACACATTTGACGCTATATTCATTTTGAAGATTTTTTTGTCAGCGTTCAGAAAACCTAGGGGTTATTTTGCGCAAACTTGCGCAACATATCTTTTTCGGCAAAGAAACAACTAGAAAGCCCTATGTTGAATGGCATTTGACCACCTGCTTATAGTTAGCGTATTGCTTTACTTATTTTGCGAATAAAAGGAGATACATGTATATCTTCAAATTATTACAATTGTATTGCTTCCTTTCTTATCTTCGTATCCTTCAACTTTTTATGTTCAAGGCTCAGTCGTCATGAAGCTTTACGGAGCCATGCAAGCAACTCATACATAGACGAGAGGCCAATGTGAAAACATCTTCACATCTAAATTATTTCCAATATTTTCTCAAATTCTACATTGAAGAAGTTTCTATTCATTTGTATCGGCTCAGCTATCATAGCACATAACAGAGCCGATGTTTGTTGTAAAATGTTTACATTTTTATGTGTGAAAAATATTTTAAGACAAGACATAAATAGCTATTATGCGCGCAGGTATTCAGCAAGAGTACGTTGATGATGTCTGTGTTCAATTTATGACAGTTCTTGAATATTTTCGTATTTAAAATTTCAATTGCGATGGTGTCCCTTTGCGCCCTGTTTCATGATTTTCTCGAAGTAAAAAAATCCAATTTCGAATTAGAAAGCATGAAATAGCCCTAATATTCACATCTGATCTTTTGATAAGTTGGTTGGCATGAATTTTTCAACATAACTGTTATTGGAAGCAAAAGTTTGACATTCGCGCAAAACGTAACGCGTGGAATGTAAATTGGCATAGACAACGTTCAGTAAATAACTACAAAAGTCTTTAAAGAACTTTAATAGAAGCTGATGAGCAGATTTTGTTCTAGCTGGGACGTTACGCCAATAAATAGAAGGAAGTTGTTTTAATCGAAATTGTAAACCCACATATGTAAAATGAAAAAGAGACAACATACTTGAACTTATTAACCCACTTATTAACACACTTCTGGTAAACTTTTTTTTTGTACTAAATGAGTAATTACATGCTTTTGTTTTTCTATCGGGTATTTTGATTCAGATAGATCCTAATTTTCATCACTTCCACAATCATAAACCAATAAATACTATATGCTCTGGCTTATTTTACCGGTAACTAAACGAAGAATATTTTTATTAGTATTGATTCGACATTTTTTTGTGTTCATGAATATTAGTAATTTTTGGAAAAAATAAAGAAATAAATGAATAAGTACTTTAGGGGAACTTCAACGTTCCTCAAACTGAACAATAATTTATTTTAACCGGTTCATAACTAGGTTGGATTTAGCCAGTTTGCAAAATCATTTAGTTTTGTTTGTCTGCCATTCTTTAAAAATAATAGTGTCTTTTACATTGACACTGCACAGGCGGAACTTTTTTATTCTTTTCAAACGTTTATCGGATTAGTGAACCGGCTTTCTTCATTACTTATTTTGGTCCTATGTTTGATCGTTCATTAAAATAAATTATAAATCAACAGTTATCAAGCTGGACAGCAAAATTAATTAACCGGTTCATAAATTATTGATTCTGATTAACCGGCTCTCATAATTATCTTTTTGTTCGTCGAATGGGCATTTATTTACTAGTGGGATGAATTTCTTGATTTTACCGGTTCGAAACTGAACCTCAACCGGTTCACACAATCACACATTTTATTCATATGTTTAATTTCCCATGAAAATAAATTATAAAAAAATTAACGATTCCCAACCGGAATCATACAATATTTTTTATCGGTTCAAAAATGAACCGGTAAAATGAACCGGTAAAATGAACCGGTTCGGCGAAATGAACATTTCTATTGTACTATTCGCTTCCCACTCAAAAAAAATCTTTTATCTCCATTGGTTCCCTTTTGGGCGTTGGAGGGTAAAAAACATTCCCAAATTGTCGACTTCCCCAGGGGAACCAGGATTCCGGAACGGTCCTGAAAGTGGCCAATCTGGCCTAAAAGTTCTGAATTGACTTCTAGTGGTCCCATTTTGCAAAATCATGACAAACGATGTGTCGCAAGATGGGTTTAAAAAAAAATCTTCAAATTTTCCACTTCCCCAGGGGAACCAGGATTCCGGAACGGTCCTAAAAGTGGCCAATGTGGCCCATAGGAAGTCAACATGACTTCTCGTTAACTTATTCTAATAAATAATAAAGTTTTTATAAGCTTTGAACGAATATCATTCACGTTAAGACTTTTTGCCACCTTTTGTATGGAGCCGCATCACTGTGCAGTGGGGCAAAAGTTCGCAATAGCTGTAGGGCAAAAGTTCACACTATATTTCTGAATCTAGAGCATCAATATAGTTACAAAATATTTGAAGCAATGGCGATTTTGTTTAGAAACTAATATTATGTATAATATGTGTAGTATGCATCTTTAAATCGTTCTGAAAGAGGATTTGAACTTATTTTTGGAAGAAAATCGATTATAAGGCAATCAGTGTGTTCGCCTTTTAAAAATGAAGAATGGCTGAAAAAACATTTTGGAACATTTTTTCGCCATATTCGTGTAAACCTTTGAAAGTTTTTGGGAATAATATGTTGTTCTACTTTTTTGGGGTCTTTCATAGCGTCGTTTGTAAATTCATACCTATAATTCATCACCGTACTGACGAAGGTTAGATTCAAGTATTTTATTTATTTATTTATTTATTTATTTATTTTATTCGTTAATTCAACTGACTTTAGTGAGTCTTATTGAATATCCTAAAATTATAAAAACAACAATTATTCACTCGCAGCATTTTCACCTAACACAACAATAGACTTAGTACAAAACGAAATATAAAATTCATCTCAACATACACTGAACATCATTCATCACAAAAATCCTATAAAATATCTGATCGAACAAACAGTCAAACAAATCAACTCTTCACGGTCTCCAAGTGTTGTTACATCTACTGACGAATTCTCTGAATCTGACATTAATCGGCCACGAAGAGGGATCCAATGCACGAGCTTTGTATTTTCCATCAAAAATCACCTTGAAAGAAACAAAATCCGGTGTCCTCCGACCATTCCAATACGACGTCAGTTTTGTAATATCAATGTGCTCGGGTTAAGTGGCGCCAATACAGCGAACAACTAGTTGATGAACATCTCTTTCGTTGACACTCGCATCTAGGTTCGAAAGGAACAATGAAAAAGAGTTTGCATTCGACGAACACGCTGATCTCCGAGTATCGCCATCCAGATCGCCGTTATCGCATATATGACGCGAATTATCAACACATGCATCCGTCCCGTTTAAAAGTGAGTATGTAGACTTCGGGGTCGAGTGACGAGGCGTTGCACTAGCCGATGAGTCTGACGGCACAATTTTCGCTAGTGTCTGCATGATACCTGCTACCGTGGTTTTCAGTTCATTCACGTCCTCTTCAAGCGATGTAGCAGAAACTTTTTGTTCACAGGAGTTAGATCGGGAACGTCGGGAACAGCCTCTCTTTTGTTGAAATCGAATCATGCACGGATCACACAACCAGATAATATTCCCACAGAGCGCTTGCAAATCAGCTTCGCTAAGATTAACACAGGCGGCATGGAAATAGCAGGCACAATCTCCTTCGCAAACAGTGTAGGGGTGGTGGGGGTAAAGTGGACAACCTAAGCATTTTGGTTGTTTCCCGCGGAAATAAGGCAAAATCCATCTGCTTTTCCGAGTTACATGGAAGATAATGATATACTCTAGAAATCTTGTAAGGGGTTGCATTTAAAAATATTGTTTTCTTTGATTATTTTCTTAACCAAATCGTGCATCAAAATAGCGTGAAAAAAATTAGTGGGGGTAAAGTGGACAATCGATGGGGTAAAATGAACAAGTCGTTAAAAGTTATATAACAGCATATTGTTTCTATGTTTTTAAATACAAACTATCAAATTTAATACGATACCTCTATTTTGTTATTTTCAAACTTTTAATACAAACTTTAAAACACACTTAAATAATTATTATAATAATAGTGTAAAAAACATGCACTATTTTGGTTGAAAATTAAATTTTGTTGATATAAAATATTTTTTATAACTTTTTACTTCAACTATCTCACGATAGGTATGACGGCTGATGATTCTGAAGTTTGCAAAAAAAAAATGAAATTTTGGTGAAATTTGAAGCGATTGTCCATTTTACCCCCACGGTCTGATTTTTTTAAAATCATTTCCAAAAACTTTTTTTTTACAAAATTTAATTTTTTTTTTCTGGCAAATATATTCTTCTACGTGGATTTTATTGGTTTAGGGTTTTAAACTTGTAATAATCTGAAAATAACTTACGAGAAAACCTTAGCAATTATAAGCAGATTTTACATCATTTCCGATTTTTCACGTGACTTTTGAAGTTTTTATCATCTTGAAGAGGTTTATTTGATTTTAATGTTCAAGATCAGCAAAAGTATAATGATTCATGCTTAGGCATAAGCTCCAATCGTTGAAACATTTTGAAAAACAATAAAAGCCATGATACTGTACCTTGTTCATTTTACCCCACCTGTCCACTTTACCCCCACCACCCCTAGGGATCAGCGTATAAATCGATTCTGAGAGAGCATTTATTGCAGCTTTTTTCGTTCGCCATTGTAGATATGGGATTGGCGTATCGGTTTACTGATGCAGATCCAAAATATAAAGTTGATTTTTACAATATCCGGAAGCTGATTACAACTTTCAAATATTTTCATTTTCATTTTCATTTTGCAGCATTTGGTGGGGCAATAAGAGCGCAAGTCAATCCAAAGCCGAAGATCAAGGAGGGGTAATGGCCGTAATAGTCCGTGCGGACCACATGAACACCATCGGAGGGGTAATGGTATGGGTTGGGGGAAGGAATTGGAGTGGACTTGACACAATTATGCAAATAATACGGCGAAATTCAATGAAACATGGGTTTAACCCTCCACTTCCCATGGTTGTTCTAGCTAGAGAGCACCATCGATTTTCGACGAAATCTGGACAAACGGAATTAGATAAATATGATGCAATTATTTTTAGAATATGACTGTAACCTCATAAGTTCAACCCAACTACTAACTACTTGTGTCAATAGTAGAACTATTGATAAACAATCAAGGACCTATTGGTTTACAACAAAACAAAGTTAATTGATTTCGAAAAATTCAGCCAATTTGCAATATTTTTTGTTCAAGCGCTTCTTTCGGAAACGCTTTTTTGGCATAGAAATAGTCGTTTAAAGTCGTGGAAAGGGAAGGGTTTAATTGGTTATCTTTAGATGAAAAATATGCAAATTAATTTTGACTTGAAAATAAATAAATAACAAAACAATGGAATCATTTTAGCTGTCTAAATTTAAAAATAAAAAAAAAATGAATATTCAAGGACTAAACCTTCTTTTCTAGACCTAAGAAAATTCAAATCCCAATTTAATTGAATGTGTTGTAATCCTGACATGTCGTTAACGTCTTTATATCCTAATTCCTACCTGTTACGTTATGCCACAATAAGATCTAGGAGATAAACAAAAACACGTATGGTCTTTCGGATGGCTATAACGTTGAAAATTACTGAAAATACAGTACAGGTCGGACTCGACTATCCGGATTCAAACTCTGAAGCCTCCTAAAACCACATCTGGCAAACGGAATGATGTACAAATCTGAAATATTTACTGGCTACTAATCAAAATTAGCTTGACAAAATGTCAAAATTTTAGCTTTATACATACAACATTTCGTTCCCCAGACACACGTTTCCGAAGCTTCAGAACCCGACTCCAGACAATTGAGTCCGACCTGTACAAACATATTACGTGGTATTACTAATAATCAAAATAGGAGCTCCTGCTCAAACGGTTCCAAATTCTATGCACCCGTTTGTAGGATATGTATAAATAATAATGGAAAAAAGTCCATGTTTAATACAGTTATCCTGCGCATAGTTTCCTATTACTAGCTACTTTTGTCTAGGCTCAACTGCTAGTGCAGTTTGTAGCGTCAATTGTCTTCTAGATTCCTAGAGCAATAATGATGAGTAGTAAGTGTAACGCAGATACCACCCACACCCAATTTTACGTAACGCTCCTCAAAATCTAACTGCAAATTCCTAAAATATTGGGTCTATGTAAGCTGAACTATGACATTGCTTTGGAAATTGTGATAGGCTCACTGCGGATACTCCTCTGGTCCCCATTAGCATTTACGGCCGATTTTTTCACCTCTGCTCAGCTCTTAAACCAGATTCACATCTATCTTAAAGGCTGAAACAGAAATGAATAAATTGGCGCACAAAGTGCTAATGGGTTAAGCCCTCCCATCGCGTCAAGATCGAATATCCATGGGGAGGGATTACAACTTTCAAATATGATGACGAATACGGTCGTTGTAGAATTGGCTGGTGGTATACAGATCAATTTATACACAGATATACCAGAGATATTCCAAACGAACACGGAGCAACAGCATAACCAACTGATTAACAACATGCACTCACTCACTTGCACACTTACAGCTGTAATTACTTCACAATGTATTTTGACAACTTCAGTAACGCTGGAAAAGAATGCTTTCTGTTATAAGTTTTGGGAGTGTTCATAAAATACACTGTATACTAAAGCTGATTACCAGGCCGTGTTCCAACTGGCATGTAATGCCATGAATTGAAAGAAACACATTTCGTGCATAGAGTGAAATGGTGAACATGAATTAACATGAAATAAATGAACTTCACACTAATAAACAATCCTTCACAATGTGCGAACTTTTGCCCCGCACAGTGCGAACTTTTGCCCCCACTATGGGTCAAAAGTTCGCATTTGAGTACTTGTATTAAAGTTTTTAGTACTAGAACTACAAAAGGAACGTGAAAAAATCTAGTAATACGTTTCGAAGGTAACATGATGGGGATTCGTTTAACGAGAAACAACGATATTATTTTCTTTTTGTTTAATAGTTATTTGATATATACTGTTAGGTGTGAACTTTTGCCCCGCATTACTCTATGTTACATACGGTGTTTGGTTAAGTAAGGCTTGATCTATATTTGATTCAACCGTTGAAACAAGCACGATGGGTAGTGAGTAGAGTGAGACGTCTGTATGTATGTGTTCAGTCAAGATTTTGTTCTCTTACACATATTTATCGCTTGCATAAATACAACTACAAACCTGTTCCACTACTTCACTACAAACCTGTTCCACCCAATTCTGGTTCTGCATCACTATCGGTAGCCTCCAATGTGGTCTGAGCCTATTTTCTTGCTAAGGGCTTGTTCACAAATGTCATAACGTTGGAGGGGGTGGGTGGGTGTCCTTCATGGTGTAACAGCTCGAACAAAATAAAATTTTCCCCATATAAACAGTGTTACGAAGGGGTGGGTGGGTGTTGAAAACGACCAATTTTAGCGTTATGACATTTGTGAATGAACCCTAATCGTTCCTCAGGTTATTGAAAAAACAGCGGTTTGATGTGTCGCATGCATAGGTTTGGTTCACTTTGGTATTCGGTCACATTCGGTAGGATAACCCAATCCTGAACACTACTGGTAGTTTTGAATGCGGTCTGAGCCAATTTTCTTTCTAACCGTTTGTAACGTAAGAAATGATGTGTGAACCTCTGTAAATTGTTGGTGTACCTTTTGTTTGAAAATGCCATTCTTTGGATGTTTTTGTTTTGTCCCCGTGCACTAAAAAGTCATAAATAAAGCAACGGCACGGGTGCAAAGGAACTAAAGTCTTCGTTCCTGTGTATAAAACACCGAAGTTGTAAGTATGTATTAATTGTAAATTGTGGTATGTACTATATGTTTAATAACTTATAGCTTTACAGCATAGGCTATGTGAATCCACTACGCGTTCTCATTTGGCCTTGCTAAAAGATCGGTGCCCAAAGCTGCTGTTTGCAACACCGTTTTTCGGGTTATCTAAAAAGTCACGATTTGATGTATAGCATGTATGGGTTAGGATAACTTTTTCATTTGGCCACCTCCGGCGGGACACCCGCAACCGACGGGACAATACCGATTATCCCTTATATGGTTTGAACTAGTTTCTTGCTAACTGTCCATCAGGTTTCCCAAAAAGCCATGAATTGATGCGTCTAATGGATGGGTTTGGTCCATTTTTGTATTTGACCACTTCCGGCGTAACAACTGAAACGGTTCTGGAACACTACCGATATTGTCTAATGTGGTGTGAGCCTATTTTCTTGTTAACCGTTCATCAAATTATCTGAAAAGCCGCTGTCTGATGTATCGCATACATGGGTTTGGTTCCTTTTGGCATTTGACCACTTCCGGCGGGACACCCTAGATCGGTTCCGGAACACTATCGGTCTTTAAAAAGATCTTAGATGTGGTCTGAGCTTATTGTCTTGCTAATCGTTCATCAAGTAATTTAAATAGCCGCTATTTTATGTGCCGCAGGCGTGGGTTTGGTTCTCTTCCACATTTGACTATCGGTTGATCCAAATAAGGTCTGAAACTATTTTCTTGCTAAAGGTTTATCAGGTTGCCTAAAGAGCCGCGATTTGATGCGTCGCGTGTGAGGGTTTGTTTATTTTTTATACTTAGCTACTTCCGGCAGGACATCTGGAATGGGTTCTATAACACTACCGGTTCAAATGTGGTCTGAGAATGCTTTCCTGCCTACTGTTCATCAGGTTATCGAAAAAGCCACTGTTTGATGTGCCGCATGCATGGGTTTGGTCCACTTTCATATTTGGCCACTTCCGGTGGAACAACCGGAACCGGTTCCGGAACACTACCGGTTCAGATATGGTCTGAGACTATTTTCCTGCTTACCGTTCATCAGGTTATTTAAAATGCCGTGGTTTTATGTGTCGCATGCATGGGTTTGTAACGTTTTTATATCTGGCCCCTTCCTGGGGTGCCGATCCGGAACACCTAAATGGCCATAACTCCGGAACCGCTGGACCGATCTGAACCATTTTCAATAGGAAACAATGGCACTATATACCGCATCGAATGAACCATCGATCGTTGATATCGGTTGATATTTACTATCTAAAATTAAGGTGACCTTTTTGTACACATACACACACACACACACACGCACATACGCACACACATACATACACACACACAGACATCACCTCAACTCGTCGAGCTGAGTCGATTGGTATATAAGACTTGACCCCTCCGAGGGCTCTATAAAATTTTCGTTTTTGGAGTGAACATACGGTACACCTTGGTGTACGAGAAAGGCAAAAATGATCAAGATGTAGGAAACTCGACATATTCTCAATTTTGTTGTATGAAGGGTCAAAATGGAGTATGGTCCCATATGTACTTTGACAAATGCGCAATCCACTTCAAGGGAAGAGAATCTACTTCCAACAAAATGATCCTATCCTACAAATGGGTACTTCAAATTAAGTTGTTCGCTCTTCCCCGGAGGCTCGGGCCCTGGCTAGTACATAGACTACCCGTTGGGCTTAAGCTCCTGGATGGGGAGGGGGAGCCCAGCCAACTCAACTAGCTGTTGTTCGGCTCGCCATTTTCTCTGTAGTTCAAGGACGATTCGAGATACCGTGGAAGAGACGGCATCCCACTTGTCCTCCCCCGTACACATCCTTTCAACAATGTAGTCGGGAGTGATGTCTCTACCGCATACCACCTGCATACTCGACCTTTGCTCCACGAAGCGTGGGCATTCAAAGAGCACGTGCTTCGCGGTCTCGTCACAGTCTGCACACTCCGGACATGACGGAGAACCTGCATGTCCGAATCTGTGCAGATACCACCTGAAGCACCCATGGTCTGACAGAAACTGTGTCAAGTGAAAATTCACCTCGCCATGGGCCTGCTCGTCAACTTGGACACGCTCGGTTTGAGCCTGTGTGTCCATCTGCCCTTGCTGGAGGATGACCAATCCCTCTGCCATTTCAACATCGACGATGTTCTGGCAATCCGTCTCGCGCCTCTTGTTCCGCGTCTCTGCGAAGCACTCCTCGTCCTCTGACACCACAAGTGCTATGGGCAACATACCCGCCAGCACGCATACCGCGTCCTTTGACACCGTACGGTATGCGCTGATCACGCTAAGGCCCATCAACCTGTGCGTACTTTCGAACCGCTCTACGTTTCGCTTGACCACTAGCGCGCTCGACCATGCAGCAGCGCCATACCGTAGTATGGAAACCGCTACTGTCGCGAGAAGCCGTGCGAGTGCCGCAAAATGTTTACGAAAAAAGAATGTGGTTATGAGGAAATTTTCAGATGTAAATAAAAACGTTTATCATTCTACTGCATTAAATTCGCAAAGTTTGTGTAATCAACCTTTGTCAATCAAGTAATTTGAATGTGATCAAGCAAATTCTAGTGGCAGATTCTTCGAAAACACTTTCAAACGAGTTAAAACACCAGGTGTCCAAAATATATACTTAAGAGGATCCAAAATATATTGGGGTGTCTAAAATAGTGAAAACTGATGCTTCAAGAATCAGTTATTTTCATAAAATTTTCGACCAGAAATGACTTTTTAAGTGTTTTTAACAGACAGTGGAGGATTTTACTGTCATACTAACATCATCATTATGTTTAACACTCTCTGAATCTGTTTGATTTTGACTTAAATTCAAACTAATGTCTCCTAGGTGTCCAAAATTCGACCGTTACCCTATATGCAGAGCCGTAGCGTGGTCCTATGGCGCCCTTGGCAAGCATTCAGATTGGCGCCCCACGACAATTGAACATTGTCAATTTACAAAAAAAAAGTGGTCATTCATTTTCTTTTTGCCTTTCTCGTACACCAAGGTGTACCGAAAGGCTATATGTTCACTCCAAAAACGAAAATTTTATAGAGCCCTCGGAGGGGTCAAGTCTTATATACCAATCGACTCAGCTCGACGAGTTGAGATGATGTCTGTGTGTGTGTATGTGTGTGTGTGTGTGTATGTATTTTTTTTTTTCCTTCTAAACCATAGGGGGATAATCTGCTCAACAGACACCCTAACAGAAGGTTAGGGTAGTGTAGGTCTGACAGGCCGTCTTCTACAACAAAAGTAAAATCCAGGACTACTCTCTCCTCGTACCCACTAAACCATTCCTATGGTCGCCAAACCCTACGTCTCTCCGGAACCACCAAGAAGGTATTGCTTCAGAGAGGGGCTAGTGCACATCGCACCCACAAGGTTAGCTGCGTAGCCTGCAGCAACGAACATCGATGACTCGCTTTGGAGAGTCCATCACGGTAGCATGCTGGCGCTTAGCCAGTTTCCCGAGTGGTCCTCGCCACTCCCTTTGTCCTCGGAAGGCGGGCAGAGTCAACCCCGCCCGCGCCCTACTGCTGAGCGGACATCAAGAACTGATGCCCACATGCAACCCGATCTGACCTGCCCGCAAAGGAAGGGTATCACTACCCTTCAGGCCCTATCAGATGCATCCGTAGGTTGCTGACGGCAGGGTCTCCACCTGCCCCGACCCTTGCCGGGGACCCCTTTCCAACCGCGGGCTTGGATCCAACCCAGTAGACCGACGCCACGACAGCACCGCTACCGGGACTTCCTCTCCGCGGCCACTTAATCGTTGTAAGGGTCGATCTCGACCGCAGGGCACCGGTATGACCTACGAAGCCGACTCCGAACCCCTGGACCACCTCTTGTACTGCATCTGGACTAGCCATTCTCCGAGTCCACGCGCCACCTCCTCTGTAGCTCCCAGACGATGTGGGTAATAGCCGTTGAAACGGCGTTCCAGCCAAACTCATCCCTACACATCCTCTGGACCAAGTTGTCCGGAGTTGTGTCTTCCCCGCATGTGGCAAGCATGCGGTCACGCATTGTGCGAAAACGCGGGCACACGAACAAAACGTGTTCCGCCGTTTCCTCTAAACCATTGCACACTGGGCATTCGGGAGAATCCGCATGCCCGAAACGGTGTAGATACTGTCGGAAGCAACCATGACCTGTAAGGACCTGTGTCAGGTGGAATGTGACTTCCCCATGGCGCCTATTAATCCAACTATCTACCCTCGGTATCAACCTATGGGTCCACCTTCCTTTGGTGGAACTGTCCCACGCGCGCTGCCATTTGACCATAGAGGCCATTCTGGCAGTCCTGCGTATGCCTCTTGTGCCGCGCATTTCGAAGCACTCCATGTCCTCACTGATAAGAATGCTGATAGGCACCATACCAGTAATGACGCAGAGAGCGTCGTGTGACACGGTACGGTACGCGCTCGCAACCCTCAGACACATAAGCCTGTAAGTACTTTCCAGCTTCCGTCGGTAGCATTTAGTACTTAGCGCGGTGCCCCACGCCGGGCCACCATACCTAAGTATGGATGTAGCAACACTAGCCAGAAGCTTGCGCTTACTGGCGTACACCGCAGAGCTATTGGACATCATCCGGGACAGTGCCGCAATAGCTGTGGAGGCTCTTTTACAGGCATAATCGACGTGGCTACCGAAAGTAAGCTTATCGTCGATTATCACGCCCAAGTGTTTGACGGAGCGCTTTGACAGGATAGTACAGTCTCCTACACTGATCTCCGTCTGCTGCTCCGACTTCAGGTTGTTAACAACCGTCACCTCTGTCTTGTGGTGAGCCAGCTCCAGTTTCCTGGACCGCATCCACGCCTCCACAACCTTGATCGAGTGGTTGGTAGTCAACTTTACCTCCTCGATCGTTTCACCGTAGACTTCGAGCGTAATGTCGTCGGCAAATCCGACAATCACCACTCCCACTGGATACTCTAACCTCAACACCTCGTCGTACATGACATTCCATAACACCGGACCCAGGATGGAACCTTGCGGGACTCCTGAGGTTATGTGAAAGCACTTCCGACCCACCTCCGTGTCGTAGACTAGTACACGATTCTGAAAGTAACTTCCGAGAATCTTGTACAGGTACTCCGGTATCCCCAGACGCAAGAGCGCATCGGCAATAGCAGACCAGCTGGCGCTATTAAACGCATTCCTTACATCCAGAGTCACTACCGCGCAAAAGCGAATTCCCCTCCTCTTAGGCTCGAGTGCTTTCTCGGCGGTTTTTGTAACCGACAAGATAGCGTCTACGGTGGACCTCCCCTTCCGGAAGCCGTACTGGTTACTCGAAAGACCATTTTCGCCCTCGGTGAACCGCAACATTCTATTGAGGATGATCTTTTCGAGCACCTTCCCCGCCGTGTCAATCAAGCATATTGGTCTATATGCCGACGGGTCTCCGGGTGGTTTCCCCGCCTTTGGCAATAGTACCAGGCTCTGCCTCTTCCAAGCTTCTGGGAAAACTCCCTCGTCCAGGCATTTCTGCATAGCAGACCTGAACATCTCGGGAGCCTCTGCAATAGCTACTTTTAAGGCCAGGTTCGGAACTCCGTCCGGACCTGGGGCCTTACCTACGCTAAGGGACTTAGCTATCCCCGCAAGTTCCACATCGGTGACCCTCTCCTCATCGCCAGCCCCAGTCCCCGACTGTCCTACGAAAGGAGGCCAAGGACTAGGATCATGACGCGGAAAAAGTCCTCCAATGATCCCCTCCAACATCTCTGGAGATTGCTCTGTAGGAGCCATCACACCTCTCGTCTTGGCCATAACGATCCTGTAGGCGTCACCCCACGGGTTCGTATTGGCACTCTGACAGAGACCCTCAAAGCAGGCCTTTTTGCTTGCTCTTATCTCGGTCTTAAGCGCGGCTTTTGCAGCGGCGAACACCACCCGCCGTTCGTTTCGCTCTTCCTCTGATCGTGCTCGCTGCATCCGCCGCCTAGCCCGTAGGCAGGCGCGGCGCAGGTCCGCAATCGCGTCGGTCCACCAGTAAGCCGGTGGCCTCCCATTTCTAGGGTGGACTCGCCTAGGCATGGTCGCATCACACGCACGTGAGAGCACCGCTACCAGCTCGTCGCCGTCTAAACCGATTAAGTTTCGCTCACGGCGGAGCGCCTCCCTAAATACCCCTTCGTCGAAGTATGATGTCTTCCACCTGCGAGGGCTTGGCCTTGGCCTAGCCGCCTCTTCTTCTATCCGCTGTCTGCTGTTATTGTAGTCGATACTGTAGCGAACCGCCAGGTGGTCGCTGTGAGTGTAGCCATCATCTACTCTCCAGTTCGAACTACTTGTTAGGCCAGGACTGCAAAAGGTCACGTCAATAATTGACTCCGCTCCATTCCGACTAAAGGTACTCTTGGTACCGACATTAGCCAAGTCGACATCTAAGATGGCCAGTGTTTCTAGCAGGATCTGACCCCGCTGGTTCGTGAAACGGCTTCCCCATTCCACGGCCCAGGCATTAAAGTCGCCCGCTATTACCACCGGCCTTCGCCCTGTTAGCACGGTCGTTAAGCGGTCCAGCATTTGCGTGAACTGCTCGATCGGCCACCGCGGAGGCGCATAACAGCTACAGAAGAAGACCCCGTTTACTTTGGCGACCACGAAGCCCTCATAGGTAGTAGACACCAACTCCTGAACGGGGTATTTACCCGTCGTCCATATCGCCGCCATTTTTCTGGTCCCATCCGCGACCCAGTTGCCGTTGCCGGCGGGTACTCGGTATGGGTCCGATATGATGGCGATATCCGTCTCCCACTCAGAAACTGCCTGACAAAGCAGTTGCTGAGCCGCATCACAGTGGTTCAGGTTCAGCTGCGTTACCTGCACTGTGATTTGTTGTTCACTGCGGCTTTCTTGAAGGCCGGGCACCTTGGACCACCCATCGGATGTCTGTTGTTCGAGGATTTCCCGGTACAGATCATGCAGATGGGCGGACTCGTGCAGCTTTGGGCCTTATGACCTTCAGCGCCGCATCGCCTGCACAGTTTGCGCCTGTCGGGGCCTTTGCAGTCCCACGACTTGTGTCCTGGTTCCAGACACCTGAAGCAAACCTCTGGTGGCTCGTGGAATGTCAGGTGACATACACACCAACCCACCTTTATGCTCCCTACTTTAACGGACTTTTTGACGTCCGCCACAGGTAGCTGAACCAAAGCTACCTGTGTCCCTGCTGGCCCTTTCCGTAGCTTAACGGCTGCGGCGGCCACCTGCACATCGCACTGTTGCCGCAGTGCCGTGACGAGCTCTTCCACTTCGGTGATCTCATCGATGTCCTTGACCTTCAGAGTCGCCTCATGTGTCAAAGCCCTCACCTGCACACCCTCACCAAGGACCTCTTCTGCCAGCCTCTTATAGGCGGCGCCCTTGTGCTCCTTCTGGCGCTTCAGCTCCAGGATCATCTCGCCCGTACGAGTACGTCTAATACTGCGTACGTCGGCTCCAAGACCCTCAAGCTTGGCGTCGCTTCGCATCATCTTCAAGACATCCGAGTACTTGGACTGTTCCGTCTTGATGACGATAGCGTCGCCTTTCTCGCGCTTGGCACCTGCCTTCCTACGCCTTGGCTTGGCGTCCTGCGCTACTACCTGCGGATTCGCCTTCTTCTTCTTCTTCCGCTCTACCTTCGTCCAAGGGGGGTCCTCCCCTTGGATCGCCCTACTCTGTGGCTGTTGAGGGCCCACTAGCGGTCGCAACCCCTTGTTCCCATCGTTCCGGGACGGGCCAGCCTTTTCAGGCCCACCCTTTCCAGCTTTCCGGGAACCCTGGCTGGGGTCCGACCTTCCGGCATTATTACCGACTTTCGGGGTAATGATTCGCCTGGCCTTGCGGGCACCGCCAGACAGCTCCTCGCCTGACGGTTGCCTCGCCCGCTTCTGCGATTGCTTGCCCCGTTTGTCGTGAGCAGTCGCTTCCGCCTTATTTGGACTTCCTGCGAAGGAGAAGGCCTCCGTTTGGGTAAACTTCGGCACTTTCTCATTTGCAGGCTCCGCTGCTGCAGCAGTCAGCAACGCGAGTGCCGCGTGCTCCTGCTTGGCATCGTCGATCGACGCCCTAAGTCGAAGCAAGGCCGTTTTCAGGTCCTTGCTTATGTTCGACTTAGTGGACGCAAAGTCGATGATTTTGCCAAGCTGCTGCTCAGCCACCTCTATTGCGGACCGTCCTTTGGATCCTCGGTTGACGGCCCTCAACAACCACGCTCCGTCCATAACCTCCACCGGCTGGCTTGCCGGGAAGTGGACTGGAGCACCCACGCTTGAGCTGCGTACGCAACTCCCAGCGCCTATCTCCTCACTTCTCCTTGTCGGAGATCTCATCAACCCGCTTCTTGCGAAGGGGTTGATCCCACCACTACTTCCACCTGAATATTGATTGCTTGATTTGTTTGATTTCATGATTAATCCCACGAGTCGCACGGGAAAGAATGTCCACCACGCCAGAGCCCTGCATTAACGCGGTAAGGGACAGCTTACTGTGGGGGGTGCCCAGGTACCCCACAGGCTCCGTTAAAGATCGAGCATCTTTTTCACCCCCTCGATCACTCATTCCTCAGCACGGGTCGCTTGACACCTTGAATTGGGGTTAGTAGTCCTATTCTTAGCCGGCGACTACGCGGCTGACTCGCAAGCGGGGGGGTGCGTCAGGCCCCAGGACTTTCGTCCCTGCTGCCCGCTGTGTGTATGTATGTGTGTGCGTATGTGCGTGTGTGTGTGTGTGTACAAAAAGGTCACCTCATTTTTAGATAGTAAATATCAACCGATTTCAACGACCGATGGTTCATTCGACGCGGTATATAGTCCCATTGTTTCCTATTGAAAATAGTTCAGATCGGTCCAACCGTTCCGGAGTTATGGCCATTTAGGTGTTCCGGATCGGTACCCCAGGAAGGGGCCAGATATAAAAACGCTACAAACCCATGCATGCGACACATCAAACCACGGCATTTTGAGTAAATTGATGAACGGTAAGCAGGTAAATAGTCTCAGACCATATCTGAACCGGTAGCGTTCCGGAACCGGTTCCGGGTGTTCCGCCGGAAGTGGCCAAATATGAAAGTGAACCAATCCCATGCATGCGACACATAAAACAGTGGCTTTTTCGATAACCTGTTGAACAGTAGGCAGGAAAACATTCTCAGACCATATCTGAACCGGTAGTGTTCCGGAACCGGTTCCGGGTGTCCCGCCGGAAGTGGCCAAATATGAAAGTGAACCAAACCCATGCATGCGACATATCAAACAGTGGCTTTTTCTATAACCTGATGAACAGTAGGTAGGAAAACATTCTCAGACCATATCTAAACCGGTAGTGTTCCGGAACCGGTTCCGGGTGTTCCGCCGGAAGTGGCCAAATATGAAAGTGAATCAAACCCATGCATGCGACACATCAAACAGCGGCTTTTTCGATAACCTGATGAACATTAGGCAGGAAAACATTCTCAGACCATATTTGAACCGGTAGTGTTACAGAACCCGTTCCAGATGTCCTGCCGGAAGTAGCCAAGTATATAAGTTAAACAACCCCTCACATGCGACGCATCAAATCGCGACTCTTTAGGCAACCTGATAAACCTTTAGCAAGAAAATAGTTTCAGACCATATTTGGATCAACCGATAGTGTTCCGGAACCGGTTCCGGGTGTTCGCCGGATGTAGTCAAATGTGGAAGAGAACCAATCTCATGCCTGCGGCACATTAAATAGCGGCTGTTTAAATTACTTGATGAACGATTAGCAAGAAAATAAGCTCAGACCACATCTAAGATTTTTTTAAAGACTACCAATAGTGTTCCGGAACCGATCTAGGGTGTCCCGCCGGAAGTGGCCAAATGTCAAAAGGAACCAAACCCATGCATGCGGCACATCAGATAGCGGCTTTTCAGATAACTTGATGAACGGTTAGCAAGAAAATAGGCTCAGACCACATTACACAATATCGGTAGTTTTCAAGAACCGTTGCAGTTGTTACGCCGGAAGTGGTCAAATACAAAAATGAACCAAACCCATCTATTAGACGCATCAATTCATGGCTTTTTAAGAAACCTCATACCATATAAGGGATAATCGGTATTGTCCAGGAATCGGTTCCGGGTGTCCCGCCGGAAGTGGTCGAATGAAAAAGTGATCCTTTTTAGACAACCTGAAAAACGGTTAGCAAGAAAATTTGCTCAGACCGCATTCAAAACTACCGGTAGTGTTCAGGATTAGGTTTCTCGGATATCCTACCGAATGTGGCCAAATACAAAAGTCCATGCATGCGACACATCAAACCGCGGTTTTTTTAATAACCTGAGGAACGAATAGCAAGAAAATAGGCTCAGACCACATTGGAGGCTACCGATAGTGACGCAGAACCAGAATTGGATGGAACAGGAACTACAAAAGTGAACAAAGTCAATGCATGTGATAAATATGTGTAAGAGAACAAAATCTTGACTGAACTAAGGCCTGTATATAACGTCTCACTCTACTCACTACCCATCGTGCTTGTTTCAACGGTTGAATCAAATATAGATCAAGCCTAGGGTGACCATATGGAAATGAAGTGAAGGAGGACCTTTTGTCCAAATTCGGTTGAAAAAGGAGGACATTTGTATGAAAAGGAGGACAGTTTTTAAAACAGCAGGAAAATACAAGAAAAAAAAATAATAAAAAGTCTAGATTAAAAATTGGATTTATATCGCATACCAACTAACATTTTAGCAATTTAGCGTAGTATGCGTCAATTAATTTTTAGGGGATTCAGATTATTTTATGAACTCCTCTAGAAATGAATTGAAATCAACTACACAAGTTTACAAAATAAAACGAAAGTCGTGAACTTCTGTCAACGACCAAAATTTTTGAAGCACAATTTAGTGCTGATTTCGAAACCGACCTTCAAAAAATTTAAAGTAGAACAGTTTTTTTAGTTTTAGCTCAATATCGAGTTTTGTAACTTTTCAAAATATATAATTTACTAAAATTCAAATATATTGCGTTTTGTTCAACCAATTTTAAATCTTTTTCCATAAAATAAAGGCTGAATACAATACCATTCGATCATCTGAATACAAGATTTGCGTCAGATTGATGAAATTCAAGATATTGGCGAGTTTTAGGGACGATCTTCTTAAATTTTAGCAAAATTCCCAAAATTTTTTGAAGGAATGTATTTTTTTCAATAAGAAAAAAACAATCGAAAAAATCTTTCTCAACGTTTATTTGACATATCATATGTAGGCGAGTAACAGTAAAATTTTTAGCTCAATCGGAGCATTGATTACGGAGAATGAGATGTTTGAAGTGAGCGACTTTGCTTAAAAATAGAACAAAAATCGATTTCAAATCATCAACCTTGTATGGGAAGTCGAAAAAAATTCCGCTCTACTGTAATTTTTTTCCTTCGCGTTTTCGAACTCAGGGCATGATTCTACACCAAAAATGATCATCAGCTTACCGAGTTCATAAATGCTGTAAACTAGTGTTATATGCGCTCAATAAGAAAAATGGCAAAGAAACGCAAAATCAGCGACTTAACGGCATGGCAAATCGAAAAGGAAAATTACGGTGGCCTTTATGATCCTTCGACCATAGAAAAAAAACTTACATTATTACCAATGGAATCCAGGAGCTACGAGTAGCGCCATATAAGAAAGTCTTGAATTTGCCCGAACGCAACCTCCGTTTTTTCGATTTCCGAAAAACTATCGATCCGTACCAAATTCCAGAATCAATAGTTATTATAACTTTTGTTTGTGTGCCAATGTCTACACCATTATGCAATGTCAAAATAAAAAAATAAATGCAAAAATTGTTAATCTTGACTTTGACACTACCACGGATAATTTTCGACATTTGCGCGTGGACAAATCACGAGCTAGGTTGCCACTTAGTCATTATGCAAGTGTAAAACTAAGAAAATCAACACTTTTTATTCACAGCCTACTAGGATATGAGTAATAGCTTAAATGCCTGCAAATAAAACCAACACATTGTCTTCACAAGTCAAACTGGAATTTTATTTGACGATGGTGCAAACATTATCACGCATACGGTAGATGGTTTTCTAAAAAAATACCCTGGAAGAATTTCTGAAGGAATTCTCAGCGACATTTATGAAGGAATCGCTGGAGAGATGTCTAAACGATTCTGCAGGAGTTTCTATAAGAATCTAGAGCAGATCCATAATCCTAATCCGTAATCCATAAAGATATTTTTGTAGGAATACCTACAAGAATATCTGAAGGAATCTTTATAGAATTTCTTCAGAAATTCATTGAATATTATCCATGAGAAACCCAGTAAAAATAGTGAAATAAGTATTGAGAAATATAAGTATCAAGCCCTAAAAGAATTTTTGGTGGAATCTGTGGAGGAATTTTTTAAGGTGTACTTGAAGAAAATTATCTCTAAAAGAAGATGTTTTGAAAGAATATCGGCAGAAGTTTTATTTTTATTTGTTTTTGTGAAAGGTAATCTAATAAAATCCTTGGAGAAACATCCGGAAGAATCTGTTAAATAATTTCTCAATAATTTCTTAGATAACTTCCTGATAGGCTCCCAGGAGTAACTTCTAAGGGAATCCTTCGAGAAATTTCGTGATAAATCTCCAGAAGAATTTCTGATTTGTTTTTTTCAGAGGATTCCTGAAGAAATTTCCGAAAGAGTTTCAAGAGAATTTCTAGAAGAATTTCTGAAAGCGTTTTTGAAAAACTGTTTGTAAGAAACCTAGCAAGAAATTCCGAAGAAAGATCTGATGAAATTTATTGGGAGTTCTTAATATATTTAATTTGTTTTCAGGAAATAAAAATAAAATCTCACTGATAGTTTTTTGGGTAATCTTAGACACTTTGAACAGTGAAATCTTGATAACTTTTTTTTTGTTTGCTTTTAGCCTTATGCCTTTTCGGCGCCTCTCCGAGGCAGGCGCCCTTGGTGGGGGCCAACCTGGCCAGCGGCACGCTACGGCTCTGCCTATATGGGGAATCTCAGGAGGTACTTCTGAACTGTTCTCACAGGAACAATTCTCACAAAGAACTTATGGAGGAATCCCGGAAAGGTCCGGGGTCATAGGCGAAAGTACCGGGGGTGTGAATATTACGCAACTCACCATAACAGTTCGTTTCTGACATTCTTAGCAAACTGCAGCAACACACTCACTGTCTTGTCATGATGATTGCTGTCACCAATGCTTACTAGGGGAAGGACACGCAAGGGGAATATCACTAATCATAATGCAAATCCCACAGGGGGTACCAGGGGTGCCAGGCACCCCCTAGAATTTTTTATGCACTGCTGTGACATATGGGGCGATGAATGATGAATGGATGAACTAATGAATATTTGTTAGTAGTGCACTCCCTAGCAAAAACTCGTAGTTCCGGCCCTTGTCGGGGTTCCTTCGTACGGTTTCTTCTATACGTACTCTCTGTGATTCTTTCAGGAGTTGAGAAAATATTTTTAGAATTAAAAAGGCATGTTTTCTAGTACATAGAGTTTTTTTTTCTGAAATTCCTCCAGAAACTGCTTATGATATTTCTCCAGAGATTCCGTATCACACGACGTAGCTACGAACCGCAATCTTATCGGGATCCCACAATAATTTACACAGTCCCTCTGGAAGTTTGCCCATATCAAAAGTAAAGTATCCCCTATAGGGCACTGCACTGTTTTGATTTTGTACGGAATTTTGAAGTTTCTTGGCTTTGTTGTTTACAAAATTTTTAAAAGAGTGAAAGAGAAGGAGAGAACTTTGTGAAGTGCCCTATATGATTGCTTTTGCTAAAATTTGTAACGTTACATAGCCAACTACGACCAATGGTTTTGTCGATTTATCCTGGAAGTCAATGGAGTCAATGTGTGAAAATGCGAACGAATGAATAGATCCAAAAGCTGTTTTGTAATGATTCTTGAATTAAACGCATTGTTTACTAAACGTTACAACTAAAAGTGAAAACAATTATCTATTGTTACAACTAAGCATAGAGTTGATTGACAAAGATACGGAAGATGCATCAGTCAGAATTTTGAACTATGTATTTTGAAAGTGAACCAACCACACCCGTAATTTTCAGCCAAAAGGATTTAGCAAGTTATCATACTTCAAGTTACCACAACATGCCAAATGTGATTAGTAGCTCGCCTGGTCCTGACTGCTATGCCATCGTCAACGCAAATTGGATTGACCTCAGCGACCATATACCTCGAACTGAACCACCATGAAACAAAAAAAAAAACACTACAGGACAGCTGATGGACGTCAGTCATCATCACACACATTCGGTCTCACAAATGTACCAATTCGGCGCCACCAACAGTGCATTGTCACAATTACACCCGACACACAAGCTGACCCTGGCCTAATCTAATGACGCACAGAGGTCTATGTGTTGTAAACTTTGGCAAAATTTATTTATTATTATTTTTTCTGGGTGAATATATATCAAACATTAGTATATACAGGTCGGATTCAATTATGGATTATGAAGTAGAAATTTTAACACTTGGCCAAACCAATTTTGATTAGTCATCACTGATTACAAATCAGCCAAAATTTACAGCACTTCGCTCACCAGATATACGTTCGGGAAGCTTCGGGAGCCCGACCCTTAAAAGCATCGAATAGCTTTGGCTTAATTTTAAACATTGATTTTGTAACTCGTAAAAAAACTGAGTTAACAAGATCGATTTTTGGAACAAAGCTTTTTCGATTCCTTTTAGTAGTCAAATCATCTGTGCGAAATTTGGGCGTAATTTATTGTATTCAATACCAGTAGCCTACTATGGTCTATGATATGGTATTTATGCAAGATATTCTCAAATCTGAACCACGGTGCGACGAGGGTTATTCGATGGCACTTGCAGTTCGGAACTGGGTAGGAGGAGGTGTTTTCCAGGTTGATTGGTTTGCGGTTTTTGGCACCGACATGCACTTGAAAATTGCCTCCGAGGTTCACCGAGTCGGCATGTTCTTCTCCGTCGGTAATTAGAGCTAGAAAATTGGGAAAATTGCTACATCTACTTAAATGGATTAAATCTTCTCGTGTACGTATCCTATTCACACACAGACGGATTGTCTAGTTAGTAATTGCCGCCAGAAATTCCGTCCGGATCCACTCAAATCAGTGTCAATGATTATTATGGTACCAACCCGGATGCCGGAGTTGTAGTTTTATTTTAATCTTTCATGCATGAGCGCTCACTTACGATGATCCGTTTTGCAGATTGCGAAGGTGCAGACTGTTGTAGAGCACAGCGATATTTAAATTTAATTGGAAAAGTTCCGCCCGTTGCACGCTCGATGGTGTGGCAGCGTAGAAAGCATTCGCTTCGACATTGTAGCTTCGGTGTTCGACTCGACTATTATAATTGGAGTAGGTATGCAAGTCTGTGCCCGCTAAATGAATAATGATCCCACACAGTTTTTTGACTCCATGGTCGCTTTCTGATAAATCTGAATTTAAATGTGTGAGATGAGAAATGGAGTATTATACTTACCGCCAAAGTTTGGCCGCAACCGAATGTCGTAACCTTCCAATATCCTAGAAATAGTTTGGGTGACGTTCTCCAGTCGTCCGGCTGCCATCGATTTCGAGTGTCCGCTGTGGAAAAAAAGGGAAATAAATGGGATATGTTATACGAACTGGCCGAAAGTAACAAGCAATGGACCAGGCGATAATTCAGTGTCGCTAACAATTACAATTTTGCTAGGAATTAAATTATAATCCATTTGTTTGGAAATGTGTAAGGTAGGTAAGGTAGGAAAGATAGGTCAGATAAAATATCCCCCAGCAGCAGTTGAATGTAATGAGGATCGGGGTCCTTGAAGCTTAACCCTTCATTACTTTTTATTGTCGTGTCCTCCAGAATACATCATGCTTTTTTATAGTGACCCAGGCAACCAGAATCGCATTAGGAAGTAAATTGCACGGTGTACATCGTATAAAATACTGTTTTAAATCACAATCGCATACATGTACAACGGAAAGACAATTTCCATCGCATATGATGTTAGTTTATGAATTTATTGCGATGTATCTGTCAAAGTCGTATAAGAGTGCATATACACTCTTATATATAGTGTACTAGCTGTCCCGGCAAATGCTGTTTTGCCACTATAGCTTGCAGCGATATAGACAGTTTTGACAATTGTTTGTCTACTTGCAACATTGCCATCTAGATAGGTTCCATTGCGATCGTCTCGATTTTCTTCCCAGCTTTTGCAAATTTCAGTAGGTACATTCACAATTTTCCTACTTTTTCAGTTGATTTTCGTAAATTTTACTACTTATAAACACGGCCACCATAAATACGAATCGAACCGTGCAAGAGTCATACTAATCGGTTCATCTGATCGGGAGATTTGTTCCCTCAAAGGGACTTAAAACTCATTTTATATACAACGGAACCCCTATTTATGCACATGGATGGGACTACATAAATTTAAAAAAAGGCATAAAAATAGGGGAATTTATGCATAAATTAAGTATGGGCTTCAATGACGGAATCTACAGTGTATCAAACAAATGTCAAAATAATTTTTCATTCAAATGTTCATAACTTTTTTATGCGTCAATCAAAAACGCTGAAATTTTGACCAATAATAAACCAAATATTAAAGCTCCATTGATAAAATTTTGAGCTAGATCGAATATTTTTTCTGAAAGTTATAGAACTTTTAGTAAAACTTATAAGATTTTTGAACACATTTTTAAAACATTATATCTCAATATGTACTCGATGATTTTTTTTCAATTTTTTATGTGTTACATCTTATAGCTAAGGCTTTCATATGCAGCAATGTTTGAGGTTTTATATTCACTACAAAAAATATGAAAAATTTGCTTATGTAGCTGACGATGTTTGAAAATTTACTATATTTTGCACATATAATCTGCCAAACGTTTTCCACCAATAAAAGTGCATTGACTGAACGAAAAATCCATAGGACCTACTCTTCATATGTAGTTAAGTAGGTCCTGTATAAAAATATTACATTAAGAGAGTTTAAAAAGTTGATAACACTTGGCACTTTCATTGATCAAAATATGATAAATTTCCAAATGACACTCTGAACATATACAGATTTTTCATATTTTTGTAGTGAAAATAAAATCTCAAACGAAGCTGCATATGAAAGCATTAGGTATAAGCTGTAACACAAAAAAAGGAAAAAGTTTCATCGAGTACATATTGAGATATAATGTTTTGAAAATGTGTTCAAAAATCTTATAAGTTTTACTGAAAGTTCTATAACTTTCAGAAAACTTATTCGATCTCGCTCAAAATTTTACCACTCTCTCTCTCTCTCTTCTTGGCGTAACGTCCTCAGCTTAGTGTTCTATGAGCACTTCCACAGTTATTAACTGAGAGCTTCCTCTGCCAATGACCATTTTGCATGCGTATATCATGTGGCAGGCACGAAGATACTCTATGCCCAAGGAAGTCAAGGAAATTTCCTTTACGAAAAGATCCTGGACCGACCTCGAATCGAACCCGTCTCCCTCAGCATGGTCATGCTGAATACCCGTGCGTTTACCGCCTCGGCTATATGGGCCAATTTACTTCAATGGAGCTTTAATATATGGGTTATTATTGGTCAAAATTTCAGCGTATTTGATTGACGTATGAAAAAGTTATAAACATTTAAATTGTGTGACAGTGGATTCATGCCAACATATTGAGCAGTCAGCAACGACGCATGCCGCATCAAGTGATCTAGTAGGCATGGCCAAACACAGACATCCGCGTCGTCATCATCGGTCAAGAACGTCAAAAAGTGAAAAGCCAGTGCATTCTCGCAGCTCCCGCTTGCTCGCAATAAATCTAAATTGAACATTTGGCGATCCTGCCGGATTAAATTATAAATAAACCTCTTCTTCTTCTTCTTGGCGTAACGTCCTCACTGGGACAAAGCCTGCTTCTCAGCTTAGTGTTCTATGAGCACTTCCACAGTTATTAACTGAGAGCTTCCTCTGCCAATGACCATTTTGCATGTGTATATCGTGTGGCAGGCACGAAGATACTCTATGCCCAAGGAAGTCAAGGAAATTTCCTTTACGAAAAGATCCTGGACCGACCGGGAATCGAACCCGTCACCCTCAGCATGGTCATGCTGAATACCCGTGCGTTTACCGCCTCGGCTATATGGGCCCTGTTGTGAATGAATGTGGGCAAGCGGGGGCGTTTAAAAAAAGTAGTGATTGTAGTGAATTTTAATGGGAAAACGGAAAGTTTGTGCGATTAAAAATGAGTGAGTGTGCTTTTTTGTTGCATCTTCCTAAGAAGTTTCAGAAGGTAGGATTCCTGGTAGGAACTGCAGCTTGATTTATGGTAAGTTACTGATTGGACTTTATCTAAAATCAGCCGATACCCAAACAGTTGTTCATGCTATGTTTCTGTAACCAGGTGAGAAACATGCGCACAGCAAGAGCGCATGCAGCTTTCGAAATGCAGGAAGAAATGTGTTGCTAGTTACATAGGTCGGCATAGAAAAATGAATCAATTAAGGCAAATGGGCTAGCGTCACCAAAATGTGGTCAAATGACAACGATATTTTTTTTCCAATTTAGATCGAAGCAAAAATGTTCTGGTGTGTTTTCTTTCGCACCGCGATGTTGAGGCTGTTTTATTTGATTGTCATTCCAAAACAAAACAAAAAAAAACCATTGCGCCGCGAAGCTTCATGGCTTACTAGATGTTAAACTGTTAAACACTATAAAACGAATTCATGTCTTACATTTTTGCGGTTGGGGATGATAACCGTTATTACCGTAAATTTTACATAATTTGGATTTATGATGTTCATGCATTAATCTTATCATTCCAATACCATAATATTAAAGACAAAAAATAAGGAATTATGGCTCCTTAACACAGGTAAGATAGTGACCTTTAAAAAAAAGCTTAAGAAAAAAAACATCAGACCAAACAAATATGGCTGCCACAATGGCAGACTTTGATCCTTATTCACGTTTTCAAGCGCACTAATTTTGAAAATTCATAAACAAATTCGCTCAATTGGGAAAAGCTGCCTCTGTTTGCAAGTGTGCAACGTCAGGATAAACTTGGTTCCAGACTTCGTTCATCAGATTTGTGCCTCTAAAGTTTGTATGTAAAATTGCAAAGAGATTTATTGAGGTTTCACCTTAAGTTGCGAGATAAAGGGCATGCGATTATAACTCACGCAGCTATGAAATGAATTCCCATCGGAGAATAGAATTGTCAGACAAAAGAGGCACAACACAAGCAACAAAGAAGTCGCGGCGATTACACTTTATCCCAACTGGAAACAGATAATGACATGATCTCGAAAATTTTTGTTCTCGACTAAATGGATGCTGAATTTGTTGCGTACTTTTCAACTCGTGAATAATCGATTATTACTATCCAAAATAGAATCTGTTTTATGGTAGATCTTAACAGCGTTGCAGTGTTTACAGACTTGAAGTTACCGCTTGAAAATCGCAATGCAAGTCTCAAAAATTTCTAAGCCCCCGGTGAACGACCTTTACCCAATTCTGTTCAAATTGGGAAAACTTATGTCGCATTGGGTGGTTTGTCGCATCAAATGCAAGTCGTGACATTGTCATTATTGTTGTGCGATAGTTGAATTTTGATTATGTGATTCCCATAGCTAAATTAATGAGTGCCGGTACTATACTGCCGTCCTATGCTCACTGAACATGCACAAAAGCTTGTTTCTATCACCACAACATTCGTTAGTGATCAACGAGGAGTAGTTTTTGTGACAAAGACGACTCCTGATGCTAAGAATTTTCAAAATTTAGCAAATTTCGAAAAGGCTAAAAGATTACTGTCTGCGAATTTTGCGTATGGTTGGGTAACGCATATGTGCCTACTTCAGAGGATTACATATTGCTTAATGTATTTTGAGTTTTGGTACACAAATAACGAAATGTATCAGTATAGTAATTAGCTTTGTCATTTGCTTTCGTTAAATTGAACATGCACATTGTTTCCTATTCAGATTTTCCTTCAGGATACACCAGCTTAATAATTAGTGACTGAACTAATATGACCGAAAATCTGTTGTAATTCGCCTGACAGTTGCAATATAGGCGCATACTTATTGGCACTAAGTTCATGAAAGAATTTCATATTTCAAATGTGACATTCTGGATAAATGGTATGAATAGTATAAAGGTTTCTTTGTGACAGATGCTATCCATATTCATATTCATCGACCGAGATGCGAAAGACCATACGTTTTTATGATCTCCCATTTTACGTCAAAATAAATAAAAGTGTTCAACAGCGTGATTAGTTTTGGCAAAACTTGTTTATAAAAACAGTTCACAGCGTGTCCGGATGACCGCACCTATGTAATTGTCTCATAGCGACAAAAAAAAAATAATCCACAGCGTGTCCGGATGACCGCACCCTTGCAATTGTCTCATGACGACAATAAAAACAGTCCACAGCGCGTCCGGATGACCGCACCCTAGTGATTATCCAAGGATGCAAATCTAGTGATCATGATAGGATCCCAAATGTGTCGCGGTTGGAAAGCATCACGTAACGATAGAATTTTGTCGTCAAACATTCATAACAAACCATGCTCCGCGAATATTGATTCGCTCGGCATGTGCGGCCGCGATGCGATCGTTATCATGAAGTCGAAATGATAAATTTCGATTTTCAGTCACTTTTTCGTGCTTTCTTTTTGCTGATGCTTCGCGATTTACATATGAATGTAAAATTTCAGATCACGAATTTTGGTTCCGGGTGCATAAGTAGCCGTTATCGTGATGAATAAAGTTTATCGCGACTTGTATCAAGATCCGATAACGATAGATCCCGCGATAAAGCGTGCAACAGATGTTTAAATGCTCTATGATACGAGCACAGTGCGAGAGTGTCGCATCATGCTACCACAAGAGCAACGGATATCTTTGATTGTTCGTATGGTGTATCATTTATCGTTAGAAGTGATTTTCTTCCATCCTTGTTATTGTCTCTTAGCAAAAAAATATAGCTGCTCTAAATGAATTCTTAATCAAGAATTTAAAAAGAAGTGTTGAGCACTGTGTGTTCAGATGGAACTTTTCACTAAGTACATAGGATCTCACGATGAAATTCCAGTTAAAAACAACCTTTTTTGGTGAAACGGAAAATGTTTCATTAGCCCGATTTGTCCTATGTGTACTACACGTCACCTAATTATGTTAATTATATTCAGTATGGTTGAAAAAAAAAACAATAAACAATGAAATTTACGTGAAAAAAAAATGAATTGCACCACTCTCTCGTTTACAGTTTCCATGTAGTTTTGTATGGATGTGTGGAGATTAAGGTGGCCCACACTTATATGAAAAACAAAAATTTCGAAAAATGCTAAGTCTTACCTCCTCAACCAGTTGTTTTGGACTCCCAGAAGCTACGTTCAAAATTTGAGCAAAATCGGTTGAGCCTAAGGGGGCGCTCAAAACGCTTGAAGTTTGTATGGGAAAACTTGGCCAAATGTATGCAGAAATTTTAAGTTTTCGAATTTTGCCGCTAGGTGGCGCTGTAAGCGTTCAATAATCAAACCCTTAGGAATTATTGTAGGTGACTATATGCCAAACAACTTTGTCGAAGATCGCAAGTTGATCCAACGTCTGTGAAAAAAGTTATACCCTAGGAAAAGTGAGGATAGACTTTATTTTTATTTTTCCAATACATGTAAAGGAATAATATCAATAATAAAATCTCAATACTTTGCCTCACTTTGCCTAGGGTATAACTTTTTTCACAGCCGTCGGATCACTTCGCGGTCTTCGACAAAGTTCTCTGGCATATAGTCACCTACAATAATACCAAAGGGTTTGATTATTGAACGCTTACAGCGCCACCTAGCGGCAAAATTCGAAAACTTAAAATTTCTGCATACATTTGGCCAAGTTTTCCCATACAAACTTCAAGCGTTTTGAGCGCCCCCTTAGGCTCAACCGATTTTGCTCAAATTTTGAACGTAGCTTCTGGGAGTCCAACACAACTGATTTAGGAGGTAAGACTTGGTATTTTTCGAAATTTTTGTTTTTCATATAAGTGTGGGCCACCCTAGTGGAGATATATAAACATATTTCGCACATATTTCAATTATAAAAAGATTTTTTTTTTTTAAAGACACTACACCGTCTTCAACCAGAGGTTGCACAGACTGAACAATCACATACATGAGACAACGGACAACACACGAAACACCCAGTGGTCCAGTGGAGAATCTTGCGTTTGACGAAAAGTTTTCACCGACTGGAGTGGGAATCGAACCCACACTCCGAGGCTTACGTAACGGCCAGACGACTGACGCCTCTAACCGCACGGCCACGAATCCCACAACTTAACAATAATTTAACAAAATTGCTCTATAATGTTGGTTTTGTATTGGTATTTGGCAAGGCCTAACGTTTATCGTCAAGATAAATGCGAAAATGTTACTTCAAGAGACCTAATACATATTAAAATGATTCGAAAACTTCTTAGTGTTCCGATAAACTCTAAGCATTCACTTGGGATGAATGCGTTGTGAAGTAAGAATTAAGCAGTTTCACCTTTGCGCAGTATTATTTATTGAGTTTTGCATGGAAAATTAACCCCAATTTTCTCTCTGAGAGTGAAAAGAGCGGCAGCGAACAGGAATCAAAACAAACCACCGGAAACTGTCAAAAATCGTGTGGAAGTGAGAAGGGTCCCAACTAAAAACAGTAGCTGCATAACAGCTTAAGGCGCAAACACTTGAGTAAAGGTGCTTTATTAAGCTCTTAAACAGCAAAAATGTTAGTTGGGAACGGGACGAACGAGGATGAACTGAAGGTTCGTGAAAGTATTCGTGACGTCATTTTGTAAAACGTCGCCATCAGCTTTGAAGACTATAACAAAGTCTCTAGAAGATGATCAGTTTCCAGCGGTAACGGAGCTGAATGCGTTGGGTATAAGAGATTCCATACTTCTTTATGCTACATCTATCCTGTCATTGAGATTACTAGTAAGATTATTTTTTTAACAAAAAAAAAGCATTTCATTCCCGAGAAGGGGGTGGATGTGTGACAGTGGATTCATGCCAACATATTGAGCAGTCAGCAACGACGCATGCCGCATCAAGTGATCTAGTAGGCCAAACACAGACATCCGCGTCGTCATCATCGGTCAAGAACGTCAAAAAGTGAAAAGCCAGTGCATTCTCGCAGCTCCCGCTTGCTCGCAATAAATCTAAATTGCACATAAATGAAAAATTATTTTGATCAAAAAAATACTGTACGGACAATTGTTTGATACACTGTAGTTCGCGAGAACAGGTCTTGCTCCTGGGCATTTGAGGTGGGCCTAAGAGGGTTTCCAGAAAGTTCCTAGAGAACTCAAAAAAGGGGGTTTGAAATTGATTATGATGATTACAGGCTGTTCGGGCTCGTTTGGAAGTTGACCATCAATGTTAACTTCTTTTCCCGATCAGCCTAGATAGCTGTGTAGTGTCGGTAGCGGTTGTCTCAATTGGCTAAGAATAACACTACGGATCGCCTGATCCAGTGGTAAGAGTCCACTAAACAGGTGACCCCTAATTCATGGTGTTATGCGGCTTTATGCTTACCGTGCCAAGGAATGAATGGTTAGGGGGGTCTAATAAAAACCTAACTACAAACGGAGCCTGTGGAGTACTAGGGCGCCCTCCACAGTATTTTGCCCTTACTGCGCTAACCGGAGCAATGGTGCAGTTGACCTTGTGTTTCTCCGAGATAATCTGCTATCCTTCTTAAGCCTCAACTGCGAGGCTCAATAAGGGTGGGATTATTAGTATGTTGTTTATTAGCTTTAATCATAACCTATATGGCTCTTCGCATTATGCGTTCTTCACAGTGTCCTCTGTGTATGTTCGTCTCTGGCGTTCTTCAATCGGTACCGAATTGGTTTTTATCGCTGCTCTTTTTTCTTGTGTTGTGATTGTAAGAGTTTGATTGTGCCTAGTTTGGGTAGTGGCTATGGTTATGACAGCTCAGATCAATTTTCAGCATAAAAGAACAGCTTTGATTCAAGAACCTAACTTTCGTTGGGAGAATTTCCATGTAGATCTAATGTTTTGATTAACACCTATATGGTTCCGCTTTTTGTGTTTGACCCGATGTTTGCTACTTTCAATAAAATTGAAATGACAATCTTGCGTGTCATGCCTCGAGCCCCAAAATGTTTTGATAAAACTGCTTGTTTGCAGCCTTGCTATTCTGTCAAATTTTGGTGGAATTATACTGTCAAGTTTATTCCGTAAGTTGATAATGTCTTCGTATGAAGATCAAACCTATCAATTTGACCTCTTTCTTCTGAAATGATTAGAACGCTTTGTCGAGCATCACACCCGTGATGTTTTTCTAGCAAACATGCCTCTCCATGGGAACCAACATACTTACCAGAATGGAAAGTCCACTGTGATTTGTCTACACAATGTTGTTTACGATATCGGAAAAGCATTCATTCAAATAAATTTTGTTTGGGTGTTTTCTCGGATTTACAGGATACTTTTGAACACGTACCTTTCGATTCCATATTGGAAGCCGCATGAATTGGGTTTTTAAATTTTGGAAAATGTATAGATTTTTTGATTTTATACGAAAGAGCACCTTTTTCTGAGCCACAATGGTTTTTTTCAGATTTTTTAAACTTTATTTTGGTACCTAAAATCAATTTCAAAGAGATATTTTCAGTGGCGTCGCGTAACCTCACTTTTTACCTGTGCACCGACCCTAAAACTTGCATTTGCAGGGGATTTATGATCAAAATCAAAATGGAAATGAGTAAAAGCAGCTATTCTCGTCATTTTCTAATTATTACAAGCAAGTTTGTTCAAAAAATTCAAGAATTTATACTTGGTGCACAGGTAAAAAGTGAGGTTACGCGACGCCACTGGATTTTTTGAAATTACCTTTTGACAGCTGAGCAACTGCTTGACAGCTCCGCCCAGTACAAAATGCGACGAGGGGTTATTCGACAAATCGCTCCCATACAAACTTTAAACTGATTTTTAAATAGGTTCCCGGGCACCAAAATTCATGAAAATTTGGATTTCGGCTCAGTTTGGCATGCAGATTCAGAATATGAAATTATCTCAACACCGCTAAAGAAGCCAATTGTCCTATTTATCTTTCAATGATTTCCAATTGGATTTACCAAATGCTCAAAAACCAACATCTCTTCTCGGCATTACGTCAAGCAGCGATTAGGAAATTGAGTGTATGTGGATGCCCCCATGCGGGAGTCTTGCCTTGACTTTTGAGAAATCTCGTAGCAGAAACGCTACGCATTGAGATAACTCAATGTGGTTTTCCTACTTATGATTTTGTCCATCACAAGCCTTAACAGGCTGCTTCATTTGTATATCTTAGCTGAGAATCCGACTGTGAAACTTTGAATCATTTGATATGTAACTACCCAGTTTTTACGCAACTGCGTTTCCGAGTACTCGGTAAACACTTGATTAAGTGAAACTGACCTAAGAAGCCCGAATCTTCAGAATGTTCTGTTGTTTTGAACCCGTTGTGGCAAGTAGCTATAGGCTTACTTTACGCTTTATGCGCTTTTTACAGTGCTCTTTTCAGGGCGCTGTTTGAACCCGTTGTGGTACGCTTATGCGATTATGTCGACCCTATTCCCTTACCTTCCCTTTCCCTATCCCATCCCTTATTCCTCCCTTCGCTCTCCCTCAGGTAAATGATGAATAGGCTCGTATTCATGGCGATGGCACAAATTTCCCAAATGAAGGAGAACGTGCCTCTTGAGCCGACCTACTGATACCTGATAGAGAACTCAAAAAAGGGGGTTTGAAGGGGCTCCAGAGGCGTTTAAAGTGGTTGTTTCAGGGGATTTGAGGAGCCATTTAAGAACTACCTGTTAAGAGTTGTTGGCGTTTTAATGGAATAACGGGAAATTTAGGTGTATTTCAACAGTATTAAGGGAGTTTCAGGGACGTTTCAAGGGGTTTTAAGGGGTTCTATTCAAGGGGTCTGAGGAGCCTTTGAAAGGCGTTGTAAGAGGTTTGAGGGAAGTTTCAAAGTATTTCAGTCATTTCAGAGTAATTTAAGAGTTTCCGGGTATTTCAGGAACATTTTAAGGGCGTTTCTAGAGGTTTAAGGGGCGTTTGATAGCATTTCAAAGGCGTTTGAAGGGTTTCAGCTGCGTTTCAGGGGGTTTATGGACCCTATTAAAGGCGTCCAAAGGGTTTCAGATGCATTTCAAATTGTTTATGACGATTTCATGTGCGTCAAAGAGTATGTCAGGGGTGTTTCAAAAGCTATGTGATGGGGATTCAGAAAACCTTCTGAAACTTTCTGCCTCCAACATCCTCCCAAGTAACCACTGTGCTGAAGCCTTATTGCATGCTGGTATACGGTGTATTTAGAGCAATCATTACTTTGCATAAACACGTAAGGTTGATTTAAAGTGGAAATGGGCAATTATGCGACTGATTCAAGATTATACCAGTATACTTAATCGTAATTTGATTCTAAAATTGCCCATTCCCACTTTAAATCAACCTTAAGTTTGCATGTAATGTAATGATTGCTCTAAATACACCGTATATCAGAATGCAATAAGGCTTCAGCACAGTGGTTACTTGGGAGGATGTTGGAGGCAGAAAGTTTCAGAAGGTTTTCTGAATCCCCATCACATAGCTTTTGAAACACCCCTGTTATACTCTTTGACGCTGCAAAACAGTGAGTTGATAAGGAGAGCGTCCAATATAGCTCTGGTCCTCACAAGTTCCTACCTCATGCTTCCACGGGTCAAACGATGACAAAGACCGCCAGCTAAGAGTTGTGTGCTTAGCTGGTAGCGCAGCCTGGGCACTGTTGTCCTTCTGACTTCAACTAGATTGAGGAGGTACGATTCGAGCGTTTGTTCACCAAGGAGGTGCGGCTCAAACAGCGTCTGTTCTGGCATCCAGCGGCTGAGTAAGAATCGCTGCACCACGCCCAGCTAGATCCAAGGTGGTAGCCCCATCAGCGTGGTCGTCCCAGTGTTGGTTGGGACGTTAAACAGAACTGGCACGATGGCCCTCCGGCGAGACAGGATTGTTGGCGTAGGCCCAATAAGCCACCCGTAAAAATCCCCATTGCGAATATCATAGCAGAAAATACGAATCAGAACAATCGGCAAAGACCCACGCGACGAAATAAGGACTACGATTGGAAACTTGGAACATGGAATTGCAAGTCACTTGGTTTCGCAGGATGTGACAGGATAATCTACGACGAACTACATCCCCGCAACTTCGACATCGTGGCGTTGCAGGAACTTTGTTGGACTGGACAGAAAGTGTGGAAAAGCGGGCATCGAGCGGCTACCTTCTACCAAAGCTGTGGCACCACCAATGAACTGGGAACAGGATTTATAGTGTTGGGCAAGATGCGAAAACGTGTGATCGGGTGGCAGCCGATCAACGCAAGGATGTGCATGTTGAGAGTTAAGGGCCGTTTCTTCAACTACAGCATCATCAACGTCCACTACCCACACGAAGGAAGACCCGATGACGAGAAAGAAGCGTTCTACACGCAGTTAGAGCAAACATACGATGGTTGCTCGCCTCGTGACGTGAAAATCGTTGTCGGCGACATGAACGCGCAGGTAGGAAGGGAGGAAATGTACAGACCGGTAATCGGGCAAAACAGCCTGCACGCCGTATCGAATGATTACGGCCAGCGATGCGTAAACTTTGCAGCCTCCCGTGGTATGGTAGTCCGAAGCACCTTCTTCCCCCGCAAAGATATCCACAAAGCCACCTGGAGATCACCCGACCATCAAACAGAAAACCAAATCGACCACGTTCTAATCGACGGTAAATTCTTCTCAGATATAACCAATGTCCGCACATACCGCAGTGCGAATATAGATTCGGATCACTACTTAGTCGCTGTATGCATGCGCTCAAAACTTTCGACAGTTATCACCACGCGTCGAAGTCGAACGCCGCGGCTCAACATCGAGCAACTTCGTAACGTAGAAGTGGCTCAAGACTACGCGCAGCAGTTAGCAGTGGCCCTACCAACGGAAGAGCAGCTTGGCGCAGCTACACTTGAAGATGGCTGGAGGGACATCCGATCCGCCATAGGTAGTACCTCGGCTACAGCACTAGGCTTCGCGACTCCGAATCACAGAAACGACTGGTACGACGGCGAATGTAAACAGTTGAAAAACGAGAAGAATGCAGCATGGGCGAGAATGCTGCAACACCGTACGAGAGCGAATGAGGCACGTTACAAACAGGCGCGGAACAGGCAGAACTCAGTCTTCCGGATGAAGAAGCGCCAGCAGGAAGAACGAGATCGCGAAGCAATGGAAGAGCTGTACCGCGCTAAGGAAACACGAAAGTTCTACGAGAAGCTGAACCGCTCGCGCAGAGGCTTTGTGCCACAAGCCGACATGTGCCGAGCTAATCACGGGAATATTCTCACGAGCGAGCGTGAGGTGGTCGAGAGGTGGCGGCAGCATTACGATGAGCACCTCAATGGCGACGTTGCAAGTACCGAAGGTGGCGTGGTAACAGATCTAGGAGTATGTGCACCGGACGAAAGACTTCCGGCCCCTGACCTTCAAGAGATTGAGGAGGAGGTTGGCCGGTTGAAAAACAACAAAGCCGCTGGAGCAGATCAACTACCAAGCGAGCTTCTAAAATACGGTGGAGAAGCACTGGTGAGAGCACTACACTAGGTCATTACCAAGATTTGGGAGGAGGAAGTATTACCGGAGGAATGGATGGAAGGTATCGTGTGTCCCATCTACAAAAAGGGCGACAAGTTGGATTGCGGGATCTACCGCGCGATCACACAACTGAGCGCTGCCTAAAAGATACTCTCTCAAATTTTATGCCGCCGTCTATCACCGATTGCAAGAGAGTTCGTGGGGCAATACCAGGCTGGGTTCATGGGTGAACGCGCTACAACGGATCAGATGTTCGCCATCCGCCAGGTGTTGCAGAAATGCCGCGAATACAACGTGCCCACACATCACTTGTTCATCGATTTCAAATCGGCGTATGATACAATCGATCGAGAACAGCTATTGCCATTATGCACGAATACGGATTCCCGGATAAACTGATACGGTTGATCAAG
Source organism: Aedes albopictus (assembly GCF_035046485.1). NCBI lineage: Eukaryota > Metazoa > Arthropoda > Insecta > Diptera > Culicidae > Aedes > Aedes albopictus. The sequence continues at coordinate 28,154,946 of NC_085136.1, forward strand.
GCGACGATGGATCGAGTGATGTGCGTAGTTCGAGTATCAGGGACACTCTCGAGTCCCTTCGAATCTCGCAGAGGGTTACGGCAAGGTGATGGTCTTTCGTGCTTGCTGTTCAACGTTGCTTTGGAGGGTGTAATAAGAAGAGCGGGGATAAACACGAGTGGGACGATTTTCACGAGGTCCGTTCAGCTGCTTGGTTTCGCCGATGATATTGATATTATTGCTCGTAAATTTGAGACGATGGCGGAAACGTACATCCGACTAAAGAGTGAAGCCAGGCGAATCGGATTAGTCATTAATGTGTCGAAGACAAAGTACATGATGGCAAAGGGCTCCAGGGAGGAATCACCGCGCCCGCCACCCCGAATTCATATAGACGGTGATGAAATCGAGGCGGTTGAAGAATTCGTGTACTTGGGCTCACTGGTGACCGACGACAACGACACCAGCAGAGAAATTCAGAGGCGCATTGTGGCAGGAAATCGTTCTTACTTTGGACTCCGCAGAACTCTACGATCGAATAAAGTTCGCCGTAACACGAAGTTAACCATCTACAAAACGCTGATTAGACCGGTCATCCTCTATGGGCACGAAACATGGACCCTACGTGCAGAGGACCTTCGCGCCCTTGGAGTTTTCGAACGGAAGGTGTTGCGTATCATTTACGGCGGAGTGCAGATGGAAGACGGGACTTGGAGAAGGCGAATGAACCACGAGCTGCATCAGCTGCTGAGAGAACCAACCATCGTCCATACCGCGAAAATCGGGAGGCTACGGTGCGGTGGGCGGGTCACGTTATCAGGATGTCGGATAGCAACCCGACTAAAATGGTTCTCGAGAGTCATCCGGCCGGTACAAGAAGACGTGGAGCGCAGCGAGCTAGGTGGGTCGATCAGGTGGAGGACGATCTGCGGACCCTACGCAGAGTGCGGAACTGGAGGCAAACAGCCATGAACCGAGTGGAATGGAGGCGGCTACTATGTACAGCAGAGGCCACCCCGGCCTTAGCCTGACCGGTAAGGTAAGTATCAGAATGCAATAAGGCTTCAGAACCGTGGTTACTTGGGCTCCTAAAATCCCCTCGGACTCTATGTAATGCAACTGAGATAGTACAAGTCCCCCTAAAACTCCTCCGTAACGCCTCTTAACCCTTTGGAGCCGGAGGGGTCATGTAAGACCCCAGCATAGAAACGGCTGTATAAATTCACCCATTCGGTCAAACAGAATACTGTCTTCGGCAAAGTTGTTGCAAATTGAGTCCTTTATTAAGGAAAAATGGGGATATTTGTATTTGGGACTTCATTGATAACCTAGAACATCCTGAACACCATCAAATTTGGGAAAACGAAATAATTGACATACCTTTTGTTCTAAAAGCTGAATTTGGATGTGGGTTTCGTGTATATGTATCTATTTAGCCTTTGTCAAGAATATCAAAAGGTATTTTATATTCTGGGATGTTCTAGGTGTTCTAAGCTGTCCTATAACGAAGTCCTTCAAATCTACAAGAATAATTTTATGTATTTTCGCCACAATTAATAGCATTGCATAACCAACTGAAATTCTGAAAACGGAAATTCCAGGACATCCAAACTACATTGGAGTTCAGGACTTCAGGTCGTAACAACAGTCATATCTATTATACTGAGTAATGTTGCTTATTTATCCGTGGTTACTGGACCAACTTGAAGTCTCCTTTTTTATTATAACCCTTTGGGACATTCAGGTTCGTCCAAACTGTTCTAAAATGAAGTCCTGCAAATCTACAAGAATAACGTTAATTTTTTTGTCATAAATAATAACATTGCATAACCTGCTAGAATTCGCGATGCTATTGAAATCTCAAATGTCATTAAGAGACACTACAGGGATATTTCAGGTCAGCCAAACTACCTTGGAGTTCAGGACTTCAGATCTACACTCGTAACAGTATCCATATCTGTTATGCTGAGTTATGCTGCATTATCAACCGCAGTTACTGGAGCAATCTGAAGTCTACCATTTTCATTATAAACCTTTGGGACATTCACGGTCGTCCAAACTGTTCTATAATGAAGTCCTTCAAATTTTCAAGAAAAACTTCATGTGTTTTCACCATAAATAACACTAGTTTACAGCACTTTTGAACTCGGAAAGCTGATGATCATTTTTGGTGTAGAATCATGTCCTGAGTTCGAAAACGTGAAGGAAAAAAAATACAGTAGAGCGGAAATTTTTTCGACTTTCCATACAAGGTTGATTATTTGAAATCGATTTTTGTTCTATTTTTATGCAAAGTCGCTCACTTCACACATCTCATTCTCCGTAATCAATGCTCCGATTGAGCTGAATTTTTTACTGTAACTCGCCTACATATGATATGTTAAATAAACGTTGAGAACGAATTTTTAGATTGTTTTTTTTTTCTTATTAAAAAAATACATTTCTTCATATGTTTTTGGAAATTTTGATAAAATTTAAGGAGATCGTCCCATAAACTCGCCAATACCTTGAATTTCATCAATCTGACGCAGAACCTGCATCCAGATGATTGAATGGTATTGAATTCAGCTTTTAATTTATGGAAAAAGATTTGAAATTGGTTGTACAAAACGCAAGATATTTGAATTTCAGTAAATTCTATATTTAAAAAAATTGTAAAACTCGATATTGAGCTAAATTTCAAAAATTGCTCTACTTAAAATTTTTTGAAGGTCGGTTTCGAAATCAGCACTAAATTGTACTTCCAAAATTTTGGTCGTTGATAAAACTTCACGACTTTCGTTTTATTTTGTAAACTAGTGTAATAGCATAGCATAATCTGCAGAGATCCGTGAAGTTTTGGAAATCTCAAATGTCATTTAGAGACACTATGGGAATGTTCCTTCTAAGTCAGCCAAACTATCCATGAGTTCAGAACTTCAGGTCTACACTCGTAACATCAGCTATATCTGACATGCTGAACGTTTCATAATCAATAGCGGAGACTGGACTAACCTGAAGTCTTCTATATATTATTATGAACCTTTGGGACATTGAGGCTCGTCCAAATTATCCTGAAGTTTGGCTCTTGATAGTAACAGTAGTTATTTTCACAATGAACTTTAGACTATAATCTGTAATCCCCTTGGCATATCATGAGACATCTCAAGTTTTGAGATATTCCAGATCAACATCACTACTCCGGAGACCATAGCTTTAGGTCTACACTTGTCATAATAGCGTTTGCCACTAGGTTAAGGTGTTACATAATCCACTGTATTTTCCAAAGCAGTTAGAGAAACAATGCGCGTTGTTTTATATTTTTGGGATATTATGGACTCCTTACTGTTATGAAGGTTAGTTGATAAAAACAACCACTGTAACTTTCAGAAGACTTGCTGGACATGATAGATTACAAACCGTAGTTTTTAATGAAAGAGGTTATCGTTACACCCGTAGACTTTAGGATCTAAACTCAAGAATAGTTTGGATGACCTAGGATATCTCGACTGATCGGATATTGTCTATTTACCTTCCAGGAGACTTATTGGACATGATATATTACAAATCGTAGCTTTGTATAATGAAAGTAGCTACCGTTACACCCGCAGACTAACTAAACTCAAGAACACTGCCCATATTCACATAGTTGACGTAAGCGCCATTTTATTTTTCAACACACTTTTGAAATTTTAACAATGATAAATGGGAAGTTTTAGATTTTTTTCACTTTGACATATAGCTAGTGATTAGATCTTGTGCTCTATTGAATAAAACTGGTAACAATTATGCAAATGTGATAGATATTAGCTAGTGAATACTGACATTGTCAATGGTGGTTACGTCGACTATGCGACCATGGGCAGAACAGTTTGGATGACCTAGGATACCCCGACTAATCTGATATTGCCTATTGAATTTTCAGAAGACTAAATGGACATGATAAATTACAAATCATAGCTTTGTATAATGAAAGAAGTTACTCTTACAACCGCAGACTTTAGGATCTAAACTCAAGAACAGTTTGGATGACCTAGGATATCTCGACTGATCTGATATTATCTATTTACCTTTCAAAAGACTTACTGGACATGGTAGATTACAAATCGCAGCTTTGTATAATGAAAGCAGTTACCGTTACACCCGTAGACTTTAGGATCTAAACTCAAAAATAGCTTGGATGACCTAGGATATCTCGACTGATCTGATACTGTCTATTGAGCTTTCAGAATACTTGCTGGACATGATAGATTACAAATCATAGCTTTGTATAATGAAAGCAGTTACCGTTACACCCATAGAATTAAGGTCTAAACTCAAGAATAGTTTGGATGACCTAGGATGTCTAGAAAAAAATATTCCGCATAATATTCTACCGTTTTTATACTATTGAATATCAAAACTACAGAAAAAAAACGTAGAAAAAACTCCAGAATAACGTTTGGAAAAATATCCGGCTTCAAAGGGTTAAATAAGCGCATGAGTCGAAGCTATTGAGGCACATCTTGAAAAAAAAGGGCACAACTTGTGTACATCAACTCTTATAGGAACTCTATTGTGGTTTCCTCAGTGTCGCGTTATTTTCGTATGCTTTAAACGATACCGCTGCTAGATGTTCGGGAATTGCAGATGGAAGTCAACAGTTTCGTCTTCAGATTACCAGAATTCGTACAAGTTGGTGAGTTCGTTCCTGCTCATTGTTTTGAAACATCGGTGCTTGACCAAACGTATCCTGTGACCTTTACCCAACCAGTAATAACTCGCAGCCTTAGTGTTCTCTGTCACTCTGTTTAGTAGGCATCCTACTAACCATCCTTATTCATCCCAGCTATCACAAGGACGTGGCCAGCACAGCTCTCAACCGCTGGAGGATTGCGCCAACCTCGTCTTAGAGTCAGTGATTAACCCCACTGTACCACCTGCGACTTGCTTAATGTTAATGATAATCTTCTCTGGTGCAAGGGCATTATGTCGATTCTTTACATGACTCAAACATTTTCGGCAGCTGTTTTTGTCTGTAAAAGTTCTAGTTCATATCGCAAATGGCAAATGTAAATCGAAAGGCAAACCTGATGACGCACATGAAATACAAAATTAATGTGATAGCTCTCATGATATAAACGGTACTTAGTGGCGCCATCATCTAAATTGACGGAGGAATATTTATCATTTTTATGACTAAGGGAGCTGAAGGAGAAAGCGTTTGTAAATTCAATTACGATGAATGTGATGTATATTGTCGTGCTGTTAGATGCGGATCTGATGGTAGCCAGAATGAATTAGTCATTGCATGTCACTAATTCTCTGGTAACAATGCTCGTGAATTGACCAATTTAAAATATATCGATTTTCAATACTATGCTACCGTTACGAATTGATTGCCAGAATAATTCAAAGGAAGCAATATATCCCATCCTTGACAACTGGACCCCATGCACTTCCCCACACGACGACCCAACGCTTCAAATAAGGATATTTCTGTCCCGTCATTGCTTCCAATTGATTCGGTTTTGTAATCGATCACTGGCATCACATCAGAAATCGGAGGCTGGTTGGCAGTATGCCACCAGAATACGACGCTGACGACCTTCCGTGGTGTGTTTGCTTTGAATACCTACCACCGACCGCACAGCACGGATAGGCCACCACTGCCATTCGTAGCTATATCCCTATCAACCGACACGTTGTGTGAAATATGAGGCAGCATCATGTGCGGAGTAAACGCGGCAGCGGCGGGGTTCTGATGAGATACGTAGAGCACTCTTTACCCATGAACATGGGTGCGAATGAGCGTGCGAAAAAAGGCCCAATGGCAATGATGACGACGACAACGATGATACTGATGGAAGATACCTACCTACCTATCTACAGGATGAACGAATATGGGCTCTTCAAGGGCGTTGTCAATGGAAAAACAGTTTAAACCGAGTTATTGTGCGCGATTTGCCCTTCTTATCCTCGGGGGCTTTCGCTTTCGCTGAGGCATGTCGACGGCGATGGATAGATGAACGACTGGAATGTGCCAGGCGCCGTCAACAGCGGTATAACTTTGGAAAATTTATAGCAGGACGTGTTGTTGGCTTCTATTTATGACTTTGTTTTTTTTTTATGTGGTTGCCATATTCTTGAAAGCTACGACGAATTTTTGGCAAACCGCTTCGACAGCAAAGTTTAATAAACCTCAGATAGAAATCATGGATTTGTTTTTGGGTTTCAACTACCTACTGTTTCAGTTCAACCTTCATCCAGCCAACGTACATTTTCCACCTTCGGAAAAGCACAAAAATTGTCTTAACTTTTTTGTTTTTCGATGGATTTTGATGAAATTTTCACAACTGCCCGAAAAACTCTTCTAGTTTATGATGCCGGGGACATGGATACCTGGTCCACATGGTTCCGGAGTTATTCCGGATTGTCTTGGGGTACCAAAATTGGCCACATACTTTGCGCAACGTATATCTCAAGATTCCGATGAGGTAGAAGTATTGTGTCTTCGGCGAATTTGTTCAGCAGGTTAAGAACTAGCTGGAAACGGCGACTTTGGTTCGCGATTCGGCCGCTAGGCGGCGCCAGTGTCAAAAATGTTCAAGCCCTCATATCTCGGAAACCTGATACGATAGAATGATGCTGTTTTCGGCAAAATTCTTCAGCAAGCTCAGAACTATCTGAGAGTAAGGTCTTTGGTTTGGGATTTATCCGCTAGGTGGCGCATTGTGTCTGAAAAATTCTAACACGCATATCTCGATACCCTAATGAGGTACAAGCACGCCGTTTTCAGCAAAGTTGTTCAGCAGGGTAAGAACTATCTGGCAATAGCGTCATTGGTTCGAGAATCGTCCGCTAGGTGGCGCCAAGGTCAAAAATCTTCAAACTTCTATATCTCAGAATCCTGATAAGATAGAATGATGCCGTCTTCAACAAAGTTCTTCAGCAAGCTAAAAACTGTCTGATAGTTGAGTCTTTGATTCATGATTTATTCGCTAGGTTATTCGCGACACCGTCTTATACCCCCTGCGGACAAATTTTGTTACCCCACAATATTGCTCCGTTTTCTCTTCCGGGAATGTCTTCGGGAATTTCTACAGGAACACTTCCGGGATTTTTTCCAGGAATTTCTCCGAGAATTTCTCTAGGAATTCCTCCGGAAATATCTCCGGGAATTCTTCCGGATTTTTTTCCAGGATTTCCTCTAGGACCCACATCAATAATTTCTTCAGGAAATCCGCCAGGAATTGCTTTGGAAATTTCTTCAAGAAATTGTCCGGGGAATCTCCAGAAATTCTTCCAGGAATTCTTCCGGGAATCCCTCTAGAAATTCCTCCGGGAATTTCTTCAGGAAAACTTCCGTTTTTTTTTTCAAAAAAAAATCCACTGGGAATTTCTCCAGGAAGTCTTCCATGACTTTTTTTCAGAAATCCCTCTGAAGTTTCTCCAGGAATACCTCTGGGAATTTCTCTAGGAATTCCTCCTTTGTTTTCTCCAGGAATTCCACCGGGAATTTCTCTGGGAACTCCTCCAGGAATGTCTCTGGAAATTCTCCGTGGAATTTCTCCAGAAATTCCGCTAGGAAATTCTCCAGGAAATCCTTCCATAATTTTTCCTGGAATTCCACTAGGAATTTCTTTACGATTACCTCCAGGAACTTCTCCGGGAGTTCTTCTAAGACTCCCATCAGCAATTCCTCCGGTAATTCTTTCAGTAATTTCTCCAGGACTTTTTCCGGGATTATTTCCAGGAATTCTTCCGAGTATTTCTCCAAGAATTCTCCCGGGGATTCCTCCAGGAATTTCCTCAGGAGATTCCTCCAGAGATTCTTCCAGGAATTCATTCCGGAGAACCCTCCAGGAAGGAGGATTCCCTAAAGAATTTTCCAGAGGAATTGCTGGATAAATTACCGGAGGAATTCCTAGAGAAATTTCCTGAGGAATTCCTGGAGGAAATTCTAGAGGGATTCTCAGAGGAATACTTGGTGTAATTCCCAGAGGACTTCCTGAGAAAATCTCGAAGATTTCCTTTAAATCTTCCCAGAGGAATTTCAGAAGAGTCCCCAGAGGAATTCCTGAAAGAATTCCTGGAGGATTTTCTGGAAGATTTCCAAAAGAAATTCCCAAAACAATTCCTGGAGGATTTCCTGGAGAAATTCCCGCAGGTATTTTCGGAGGAATTCCTGAAGAAATTCTTGGAGGTATTCGTAAAGCAAGTCCTAGAGAAATTCCGGGAGAAATTCTCGAGTGTTTTGAGAGAAAAAAAATCACGGAAGACTTCCTAAAAAGATTCCTGGAGAAATTCCGAGAAGATTTTCTTGAAAAAAAAAACACCGACAGATTTCCTTAGAAAATTCCTGGATATATTCCTGGAGAAACTACTGGAAAAATTCCGGGAGAAATTCCTAGAGAAATTCTTGGAGGAATTTCTATAGAACATCCCGGAGGAATTCCTGAAGAAATTCCCGGAGGAGCTCATGGGGGAATTCCCGGAGGCACTCATGGACGAATTCCAGGGAAAATTCTAAGTGAAATTTCCGGAGAAAATCTCGGAAAAATGTCAGGAGGAATACCTAGAAAAATTCCCAGATAAGTTCCTGCAGAAATTGCCGAAGGAATTCCTGGAGGAGTTCCTGATGGGAGTCTTAGATGAAATCCTAGGGAAATTTCCGGAGGAATCCCCGGAAAAATTCCTAGAGGATTTACCGGAGGAACTTCTGGAGGCTGTCCTAGAAGAATTCTCGGAAGATTTCCTGAAGAAATTCCTGGATGAAGTTCTTGAGGAATTCCCAGTGAAATTCTTGGATAAATTCCCGCTGGAATACCCGGAGAAATTCCTGGGAAAAATTCCCGGAAGAGTTCCTGTAGAAATTCCCGGAGATAATCCCGGAAGAAAAACGGAGCAAAAGAAGAAATATTGTAGGGCGACAAAATTTGTCTGCAGGGGGTCAAAGACGGTGTAAAGTATTGCCTCTTGTACCACCGTACTCGATCGTTACTATCCTGCCAAATGGCTCTTAGCTTGCTGAACAAAAAAACACGGACACGTTTAGTACTTCCAGTGAGCTGTTCGCTCTTTGAAGGAAGCACGACACTAGACAACGGACTAGCATATGCTAGTCAACTATGCTGAAAATGGAATACTTCTTGTTCATTAGGGTGTTCATACAAATAATATTATTTTCTTAATACTTGACGGAACCTATCGAATAATACCAGAACCAAGGACACCAGATACGTCTTACTTCCTCTTAACTTTCGGAACAATTCACTGGACATTTTCCGTTTTTTTGAGAAAAAATGTTTGAATGTTTTGATTTCTGGTGTCACCTAGCGTCGCCATTGCCGGATAGATCTCAACCTGCCGAACAGTTTTACAGAAAACGCCATGCTTTTAGCTTATTACAGTAACGAGATACACGTGTTTAAATATTATGCACAAGGTGCCACCTAGCGAATAAATCACGAATCAAAGACTCAGCTATCAGACAGTTTTTAGCTTCTGAAGAACTTTGTTGAAGACGGCATCATTCTATCTTATCAGGATTCTAAGATATAGAAGTTTGAAGATTTTTGACCTTGGCGCCACCTAGCGGACGATTCTCGAACCAATGACGCTATTGCCAGATAGTTCTTACCCTGCTGAACAATTTTGCTGAAAACGGCGTGCTTGTACCTCATTAGGGTATCGAGATATACGTGTTAGAATCTTTCAGACACAATGCGCCACCTAGCGGATAAATCCCAAACCAAAGACCTTACTCTCAGATAGTTCTGAGCTTGCTGAAGAATTTTGCCGAAAACAGCATCATTCTATCGTATCAGGTTTCCGAGATATGAGGGCTTGAACATTTTTGACACTGGCGCCGCCTAGCGGCCGAATCGCGAACCAAAGTCGCCGTTTCCAGCTAGTTCTTAACCTGCTGAACAAATTCGCCGAAGACACAATACTTCTACCTCATCGGAATCTTGAGATATACGTTGCGCAAAGTATGTGGCCAATTTTGGTACCCCAAGACAATCCGGAATAACTCCGGAACCATGTGGACCAGGTATCCATGTCCTCGGCATCATAAACTAGAAGAGTTTTTCGGGAAGTTGTGAAAATTTCATCAAAATCCATCGAAAAACAAAAAAGTTATGATAATTTTTGTGCTTTTCCGAAGGTGGAAAATGTACGTTGGCTGGATTAAGGTTAATTTGTTAAAAAAAAATACTACGACTGAACGTCGTGATTGCCTATCTACTGTCTACATACTATAGTCGATCAATGGCAGAATGCACTGCCTTACCCGGGTAGAAGAAAATAACTAACAAAGATCAAATTTTGCCATTAAAAATGAATAACTAAATGGCAAAATTTGTTATATGTCTGTTGGGAATAACAGCTAAAAGAACAAAAATAATAATTGACTTTGTACCGGAAAATAACCCAATAATAACTAATTTTGTCCTTATAAGAACAAAGCAAGGACAAAATGTTTCAAAATGGAGAATAACTGAATAAGTTATTATCGAGTTATTAAGAACAAAGTAAGAACAAAATAAGTTATTTCAAATAAGATCATCATAATTGTAAATTTTGTTCTTATGATTGATAAAAAACCGGATTGTAAGTTCTTAAATGTTTTGTCCTTGGTTTGATCTTATCAAAACAAAATAAGTTATTATTTACATTTTGAAACTAAGCGAGTTATTATTTTTTGTTCTTTTAGCTTTTATTCCTAGCAAACCAATAACAAAACTTTGCTCCTCATCAATATTCTATTTAAAATAAAAAAAACTAAATAACTCATCAATAACAAAACAAGTTATGATTGCAAAATATGCAATTAGGGTGTTATTTTACTTAGGATGCTCAGAATAACTTATTTTGCTATGATTACATACTTTGTTATTATTCAGTTATTTATTGTTATGCAATAACAACTCAAAAATAACAAATTTTGCAATAATAATATTGTTTGTTCTTAGCGACTTATTTAGTGTTATCTATAAATAACAAAAGAATTGTAAAATGAAATATGATGGCAAAATTTGTTATTATTTTGTCCTTGGTGTGTTCTTCGCCTCTACCCGGGTAGTAAGCATCAATGATTGGGTTCTTCGTGTGGCTTCGTGGTCGTGCGGCTAAGCTCATCAAGCCTTTAGTCGCATCGTGCTAAGGAGCGCGGGTTCGATTCCCGCCGCAGCTGTCAGGGAAAGTTTTCGGCTGTGCCACTGGGCGTTGCATGCTAGTCCGTTGTCTGGTGTCGTGCTTCCTTCAAAGAGCAAATAGCTCACTGGAAGCATTGAACGTGTCCGTGTCTTTAAGGAATCTCAGCGGCGTGTCAGGGGAGTTTCAGTGAGTTCCAGTTCCAGAAGATCTAAGGGCATTTCAAGAGAGTCGTATCAGACGGTGAGCTTGCACCGATCAGATGGTTGTTGACGAAGTATATGTCAGTCGAGCTTCAATATCAACATTCTAAAAACAATACGCTCACACTTGTTGTTCATAGGCCGCGTGAGTGCGGGCCAATCTAAGAGCCGAAGGAGAGATCAAGTTGTGAAACGAACCTGGTTAGGATGGAGCTTCCGCAGAATCGTAACATGTTCTGTGGCTTAGTTTGTAAAAGCACCGGAGTTTGTAAAAGCAGCGATACGGAGTCGTGTGTTTGAATCCCACCAAAACAAATGGTCTCAGGGGGATTCTTGGGAACTTCAGGAATACTTCGAAGGGTCTCAGGAGATTCCAGGGGCCTTCAGAGGCCTTAAGGGGCGTTCCAGGGGCTTTCAGGAGGTGTGGGGTTTATATCTGACAATGAGCATCTCTCAGTGTGTGAAGAGTCTTATCCCTCAATATGTCAACAGACATTTGATAACGCACGCACATTGACCATCCGAGGTAACGCCTACGCTATGAGCCTCTGTACGAATTTGCCCTGTCCTGCTCACTCCCACAGAAAATTTGAGAACACCGCGCACAGTTTTCAACTGTTTTCAATCGTTCTGTGGGAGTGAGCAGTACGCCATCGTGTAGAGGCTCATTGAGTGACAACTGCTGACGAGATCATAGCAAGTCGCGACACCTCCTCTTTCTTCGCTCAGCGTCCGACCACGTCGGACGCACAGTGTGTCGGTTCGCTGCGCTGGGCGATTCTCATCGAGAACCATCAGCTAAATTCCCACAGGAGGTACTAGGCAGGGCTGAAAATGTCATTTCGTCTCATCTAAATTAAACCACATCCACCTCATTTAAGAAGCTCAACCTGAGAAAATAGTATATGAGAAACTTGTGCGACTAGACCAGCTTTACAAGAAAGTCACGGAAAAACCAATCTCTTTCGAATATTTAAGATAAATGTCACGGACTACCTTGGAAAAATGCCAATGATATTCATGGTGAATATCAATTGGTATTTTCCAAAGGTATTCCGTGACATTTACCTTGAATATTCAAAAAAAGAGCGGTTTTCCATGATTTCTTGTAGTGCTGGACAACCCGCACAAGCTTTTCATATACCATATTCTCAGATTGAGCTTCTAAACTGAGCTGGATGTGGTTGAATTTAAATACGTCGAAATGACATTTTCAGCACTGGTACCAGGAGGAGGAACCAAGCGCCCTTGGTTCCTCCTCCTGGTACCAGTGCTGAAGAGGGTTGTTCGGGAGGTTGCAAGGAGGTCCCAAAGGCGTTTAAGAAAGTCTCTGGGTTTTCTCAGGGAGTCTCAAGTGGGCCTCAGGGGTGCTTCGTTTGAGGGAATTTCAGGGGCTCCAGGGAGCCTCAGACACGCTTCAAAGGGTCCAAAAGGTATCCTGAGAACTTTCAGAAGGTCTTAGTGCCGTGTCAAGAGATCTCAGAGGCGTTTCAGGGATTTCAGAGGGTACCAAGTGATCTCAGGGGCGTTTTTAAGGGGTCCCAGTGGCGTTTCCAGGGGTATCAAGTTTCAAGGAGTCTAAGCAGCGTTTCAGAGAGTTTTAGGGGATACCAGAAGATCAATGAGGCGTTTCAAGGGGGTCCCCAGCTCAGGGGGTACCATAAGGTGTCAGGGACGTTCTAGGGGGTCTTAGAGTCTATTAGGGGGTTTCAGGTGTGATTCATGGAGTCTCAGGAGGCACCAGAATACCTTAGTGGTGTTTCATGGGGGACCCAAGGGATTTCAGGGGCATACCTGGAAATCTCAGAATCGTTTCAAGCAGTGTTGGTAAAAACTCAAATTCTCAAATCTCATGGTTGAGTTGTTTCACGCGCGATTCTTGACTCGCCAAACTCACCGCCGAAAAAATCATGCATGAGTTGACTCATGATTTCACTCATTGCTTCATTTCTTCGTGTTCTTGATATTTACATCAAAGTTTTTACGATTGTATGATAGAACAAAAGCAAATCTAGCGTACAACAACATTGAATGTCGTTTAAATTGATTTGAATCCGTTTTACAAGCAAACGAGATTTCGACGCTTGACTCGTGAGAGCGAGATTTGGCATGAAATTCTCGCGCGTGAGAAAACGATTCAGAATCGCGTGCGAGTTTGCTCACGCAGGAGTGGTCACGGTGTGTCTGGTAGAACAAAATTATTTTTAAAAAATCGGTATCGTTAAAACACCCTCCGAACGAAAGCTGAAGGTCCCCCCTTTTATTTGAGGCTAAAACAAGAAAGTTCTATCGGCGGTCCTAGAACAATTTTTTTTTTCAAAAATTTATTACTATAAGGACACATTCCACGCACTTCTACACCACGGTTTTTGAACTTCATTGAACGATATTTCCGGGCTCCTGCTGTCGATTTTAATTCTTTTTGCACCAAAATGAAGATAATTACCTATATTCTTCTAATAGTACCTGTATTCTTCTAATAGTACCTGAAATTTTGAAAACTGCTTCTAGAAAGTAGCAAATTTCTTGGCGTTCGGTCAAAACTCGTTATTTTTTTCGATGGTGTCTTGTTACGCTGTATTTCTTGTTTTCTTTCGAAGTACAAAGGTCCAATTCCCAATTAGAAAGCATAAACTGAATCTTCCACCCAAATCTGATCGTTTGATATGCTGGTTGGTATGTATATGACAACATATCAATTTTTGGAAGCAAAAGTTTGATTCTCGCACAAAACGTAACGCGTGGAATGTGTCTAACTTGCATTTTCTTCCTTTCAACCTTGAGTGTAACCTAATGGGCTCGTATGAGGTCGCTCATTAGTAACGTATCATATTAATAGAGTAAACGGGTAAAAACATATTAAAAATTTTCCATACAAAATGTTGCCTAGACAAGTGTAAAAAAATATTTATGGGAGTTGTAATAGAATTTCACCAATATTTAGGTATATATGTTAACCATCTTCTCCTTATTGACATGTAGAAGAAGTTATTTCGACTGCCATTCTCCTCGTTTTTATCGACAGTGCCAAATGTTCGAAAAGTTTTACAGTCGTAGTAGGCCATGACTTGGATGTCAATAAAAATATAACGATCAACAAAGTAGCTCGGATGAAATGACCACGTTCCATTATAGGCCGGTATATGTTCTGGTACTTGTAAAAGCAATTAACATTTTTCGCTAATTTGAAGGATTGCTGTGTGGTATAGCATTAGGTATTGAATCATAAAAAATAAAAGAAATCCAATTTCAACATAGCTTTGCTCCAAACTTTTAGAGAAACAAATATGACATGAAATCATAAAGTCACGATGAAAACCGTACCAAGGTGTGCGTGCTGTGTTCGAAGAAGCTTTTTCTGCAACCATCAATATCATCGAAGGTAGTTGATATTCACAGATTTAGATACACTACCCGTCATAAGTACGGACTCACAAAAAGTATTGCAACAATATTGCATCACCCTGACTCACCTTGATATCTCTAAAACCAGAACACCTACAAAAATGCCGCCTTCAGAAAAGTTGTTGTTTTTGGTCTTCTGAATAACTTTCCTGAAGACAGCATCTTTGTAAGTCCTCAGGTTTTGGAGATATCGAGGTGAGTCAGGGTGATGCAATATTGTTGCAATACTTTTTGTGAGTCCGTACTTATGACGGGTAGTGTATTTGTTTTATATGGCTGAGCCAGAATAAAATAGAAAAGTCTCAATTTGTTGTTATTTGTATTTTCAGGTTATTGAGATTATTGATCAACTTTTTCTGAAATATATCAGATATAGAAGTTGGTATTATCCCACAATAATATATCGCAATTACTCATTTAAAGTTTATTCGTTCAATGATGAGATCATACCCTTCAGGATTACTCTCTTTAAGTATAAATATAATTTGAGTCTTCTACGCAGAGTATCGATATTTGCTGTAATTGCGAAATATGTAGTGCTGCAAGAACTACAGTTCCTTCTTAATTTTGAAGCAAACGCGGCAGACCTAGCACTACTACCGATGATGCAAAAAGATAGTGTTCGTTGCAGTTCTGCTAAAGATGCAAAAGGGAGATTTCATGTTTGCATTGAAAATGTAATCACTGTACTCCATTCTCCTGCAGCATTACAGTAAATACATTTTTGTTACGAAAATATCAGTATTGGACGAGAAAACCGCTTTAGATTTTTCAATGATGACGATTATGTTAATGACGGCCTTGAGAACAAAAAATCTCGGATAACAATTAGATATTACAAAAAAGTACCTATTTTCCCAAAAAACTAAATAAATCAACGAAATTTTTAATTAAGTTTTGCTTCGTTATTGTAGGACCGCCTTTCTCAAATTATGTGTCGTGACCCACCTGCCCCATTAGAAATACACGTTTTAAAGATATGATTCCAGAAAATATCGAGTTGCGGTCATCTTAGGATTCTGGAAAGTGTATGTCGTCTTGTAATTAATTGTAGTATCTTAGCATCTAACATCGTGGCCTTAAGGATGTTTTTCACTTAAAACAGCTTAGTCAAATAAATAGGCAATGTTTTGTGCCTAGAGATTTGTAGAACTTGTTTATAAAGTAAAAGTATCAATAACATGTTCAGTTTGCAGTTTTATCCAATTCATGGTATTTGGAACACACAGCCAATCACTCATATCACAGACAAGAAGACGTAACTCTTAGAAAAAATTCATTATTTTTTTTGCTGTCTTTTTCATGAACACACGCATCCACCTATTGGTAGAACCGCGCGGGACACTGATGGGATGCGATTTGATGTTTGCCTAACACGCACACTTTTATACATGTCCCCTGTAAGTTTCGTTTGTATCATTCAGCAACGTGTACACTTCCAAACACCAAAGCGATCGAACATTAGCACCTCTGGTGAAAGAATCGCGAAAATCAAACGAAATTTGAATTCATCGTTAAATGCATGTGCCAAGCCCTATTGAAGAGTGTTACGTCTGTTTGTCTATGATCAATAGAGAAAATAATAAAATTCTTTAAATAATTGAAAGTTTTGTCAAATGCATTCTATAAGGATGAACACGGTGATTTAATAATAATTACGAGTATTAGAGCATGATGCGGTACACATGTAAATTGAAATTTGAACTCATCATGTCCACCTGCTTGAAACTATTACAATTTTTTAAACATTACTGCCTATAACCACGAAACCGACTACTATTTACTGGTTTTAGATGACCATGAAAACCGGAAATCCATGTTGGCAATGGACAAACTGTTTTTTTCGTTATTACTTAGTACTTCGAGAAAATACAAAAAATATCACACTATTTCAAAAAAAAAATTGTTCTAGACCCGCCGATAGAACTTTCTCATTTAAGTCTCAAATGAAAGGTGGGACCCTTAGCTTTCGTTTGGTGGGTATTTTAGCGATACCGATTTTTTTAAAATAATGTTTTCCACCAGACACACCGTGTGGTTCATGAGTGCGCTTTGAGTGTGAGTTTACCAACACTGGTTTCAAGAGGCTCGAAGGTGGTTTTAGGGGGCATCATGAGGTCTCAGCGGCGTGCAAGAGTGTCGCAGAATGTACTAGGAGATCTCCGGGGCGTATGAAAAGGGCCCTAGGGCGTTTTCAGGAGGCTCGGGTGTTCGGGAGGGTTTTCCTTGAAGCATTCCTGAGACCTTTTGTTACCTCTTGAAATTTGCTTGACACGCCCTTGAGGTTTCCTGGTACCTTTATGAAACTCTTCTGAGATCAACTGGTACCCCCTGAAACGCCGTTGAGACCATTTGAAGCGATCGAAATGCCCTCTAGAACCACCATGAGACCCCCTTAACCACCCCACGGTGTCAAAATTTCGATTATTATCGAACATTCATGTACCTCGGATTTTTCTTCGAAAAATGATTAGTATTTGAGCTACATATTCATAATCGGAAAACTAGAAAATATTTCATCGGCGTAAATTTTTCCATACAATTTGTATGGGACGTTTTTTGGGCTAAAATAGTAATTATTGATTTTTAGTATGGAAAATAGCCAAAAACTCAGCTAACTCAAATTTTCCCCGAAAGAATATTTTCAAATTTTGCATTTATATATTATAGCCGAAATTCTAACATTCTATGAAGAAAAATCCGAGGTACATGAAAGTTCGATAATAATCAAAATTTTGACACCGTGCACCCCCTGAGGCCCTCTGAAACTTCCCCGGAACGCCCTGAGACCTTTCGAAGCGTCCCTTAGGCCCGATGAAACCAAACTAATTCTCCCCCGAGACCCTCTGAGACAGCCCTATAATCCCCTGAAACGCTGAGGCCTCATGATACCTCCTTGAACAACCCCTGGAACCACCTTGATACGCCTCTGAGACCCTCTAGAACTTTTCTGGAATTCCCTGAGACCCTTTGAAGCGTCCTAAAACCCTCCGAAATCTCTCTGAGAGCCAATGAACCACCCCTGAGGCCACCTGAAGCACCCTTGAGACCCTCTTGAAACACCCCAGTAGCCCTCTGTAACCCCACTGGACATTCTTTTTTTCTATTTATTTCTTATTTTTTTAATTTTAATTTTTTTATTTCCTCTTTTTTATTTTTTTAACTTTTTTTTTCCTAAAACGCCTCTGAGACTCCCTAAAGCACCCTGAGATCCCTGGAGCCTCCTGAAACCACCATGAAGCCCCTGGAATGCCCCTGAGATACAATGAAGCACCCCTCAGACCTCTTGTTTCCCTTTTAAACCCCCTGGGACTCCCTGGAAACCTCCTGAGATCTCTTGAGGCCCACAAAGATCCCTTCAAATGCTCGTGAGACACACTGGAGCTCTCTGAAACCCCTGAATCCTCATGAGACGACATTGAGACCACATGGTATCCTTTACAAGCCCCTGGAACTCCTTGAAACGCCACATCTTCTAGTAACAGTCATTTTTTTTGCATTTTTGTGAAATGAGTACGGTCACTCGAGTGTGGCTTATACAAAAATCTGCAGATTAATTATTCTCCATACAATTTCAAAATGTTTTATAAAGTTGTAGCAAATTTGCAAAAAAAAAAAAACATTCAAATGATTAAAACTTTTCGAAAAGTATTCAATAAGTTGCAATTTGTTTTCCCTTTGGACATACTTTAGTCGAGTCCAGCTGTATATGAAGACCAATACATTAATCATAAACTTTCAAAAATAAATTTTATTCGGTTCGCTTAATCCTAAGGTACAATAATTTGATAAACGGAAGTCAAATAATAGGTATTCTAATAGAAGGGCTCTAATTTCGTGTAAAGTTAATCAATGAAGACCAAATTTGTACCAATTATATCTAACTCGTTGAGGAACAAGTAATTAAAATTTGAATAGTTTTGGTGTACTTTATAAAAGGTAACAACTTGCTAAAAATGTTTTAGGCAATTTATCAAACTTGGCATGCTTTTGTAAATACCACTAGGCGGCGCTAGAGATCAAGCAAATTTTAAATTTCATATATTTCAGAACTCTGGTCACTTACAAAGTTGGTGTCTTCGACAATGTTGTTTGGTAGGTCAAGGGCTTACAGTTAATAGTCCACTTGTTTCGAAATTTCGCCACTAGGAAGCGCTAGTTACACATTTCCAAAATTATACGAATGAACGATTTTTTTCGTAAAGTAATCAAAAAGCTGTAATTTTGTTTTCTTTGAACGTATTTAAGTCAAGTCAATGGTTTTTCAATGAGCTATATATTAGTCATAAATGTGCAAAATTTCATTTCATTCGGTTCACTTAATCATGAGATATATCAGTTTAACGAAGAACACTCAAATATCAAACATTTTACTAGAGTCGCTCTAACTTCATGTAAAACTATGCTATCGAGCTCAAATTTGTATCATTCATAGCTAATTAGTTAAGCAACTAGCAGAGAAAATTTGAGAATTTACCCTACACTTTATAAAAACTTACAGCTTGCTGAATATTTTCGAGATAATAAGTAAAAGTTGCATGCTTCTTCTAATTGCAACTAGCGCCGTCTACTGGCAGAATCTTGAACCAATCAGCTAATCAACTGAAAGTCCTTAATAAACCAAACAACATTGCCGAAGAAACCAACTTTCTAAGTGATCAGAGTCCTGAGATATATGGAATATAAAAATTGATTTATCGTCAGCGCTACCTAGTGGTGGAATTTTGAATCAAACGGCCCATCAAAAGTAAGACCTTGACTGATCAACAACTATGCCAAATACACCGAATATTTAAGTGATCATGGTGCTAAGATATACGGTATGGAAATTTTGCAAGTGCTACGTCTTGCTGTCTGTGATATCTGTCATGCCAGAGACAAACAGACGTAACACTGATGAAATGTTTATTCCAAATATCTCATGATCCTAATTACTTGGAGAGTTGGTGTCTTCGGCAATATTATTTGGCTGGTCAAGAACTAACAAATGATGGACCGTTTGTTTCAAAATTCCACCACAAGGCGGCGCTAGTGAGCATACAAATCTCCATATATCTCAGGACTCTGATCACTTAAAAAGTTGATGTCTTCGGTGATGTTGTTACCTTGGTTAAGGCCTCTCAGTTGATTAGCTGATTGGTTCAAAGTTCTGCCAGTAGGCGGCGCTAGTTGCAAATTAATTGAAGCATGCAACTTTTATTTAATATTTTGAATATATTCAGCAAGCTGTAATATTTCCTAAGGTAAACCAAATATTCTCAAATTTAACCTGCCAGTTGCACAACTAGTTTGCTATAAACGGTACAAATTTGGACTCGATTGGATAACTTTATATGAAGTTGGAGTACTCTAGTAAAATGTTTCATATTTGAGTGTTCTTCGTAAAATTGCTTTATCTCTGGATTAAGTGAACCGAATGAAATGTCGCACAATTATGACTAATGCATAGCTCTTTGAAAAACCTTTGACTTGACTTAGACACGTTCAAAGAAAACCAAATTTACAGCTTGTTGAATACTTCACGAAAATAATCAATCATTTAAGTGGACCATTAACTGTAAGCTCTTGAATAACTGAATAACATTGCCGAAGACACCATCTTTCTAAGTGGTGAGAGTCCTGAGATATATGAAATTAAAAATTTGCTTGATCTCTGGCGCAGCTTATTGGTGGAATTTCCAATTAAACGATCCATCACCATCCATCATGGAATCGTAAATAAAATTATTAGAAAGCAGATTTTTGAATCAGTTTAACCAAATGTTTGACATAACAATAATGGGGAAAAGGATCAACAATTAAAAAGAAACTTTATAAAACACAATATGTGTCCAAAAACTCAAACAGTTTTGTCTTCGTAAATACGACTCTGGGCCCATTGTGCAATGTGGTGGATGTATCAATTCCATCACCAAGCCACGTTTGTGTTGTTAATGGTGGCTTTCAGCTTCTCGTCTATCCATATGCAGTTGTAGCCGTGCTGGTTAGAGCGCAGGGTACTGTGAATCACCATTATAGTGTCTCGGTTCGATTCCCGCCGCCGCCCGTAATTCTTTTTAAACATGTTTTGTAATCGATGCCGCCGCTGCTGCCATGACCAATCTAAAAATAGAACAAATAATGAGAAACCAATGCGACAGAGCACACGCACACATGCGAAATTTTTCTTTTCCAGATTCTAGGAAGCCAATACAATTTTTGGTATACTGCCACCTACCAATTTTTGTATTTGCAAAGCCTTAATACAATATTTGTATATGTTTCAAACCGCATTGTATTAGAATCTGCCAATCTCCAGTTGCGTTCCATGGGATCCGATGGGGTTTTAGGGGGATTTCTAAGGCAGTTTTAGCTTCAGAGGATTTTTGGCGAGTTTCAGAGGCGTTACGTAGGCGTTTTCGGGGGTTTCTGAGGGTTTCAGGTGCGTTACTAGGAGCTCTTAGAGATTCTTAAAAAAATATTGGAGTTATCACTTGTCAGCACACAACTGCATGAGGTTGTGTAAACATGACTTTCATTCATCCATTTAAGTGCACAAGGTATGCATGTGCATTTGATGACTTATGCTCAAGAAAGTTATTAGGAAACCTAAAACAGTCCCAATCAACCCCCACCATCACCGCCCCCTTAAAGCTACCCACTGAGCACGCACTAAACTTCCCTTAATTCTTCAGGACGCCGCCATTGTAAAAAGTACAACACAATCAAATATCCTCGCTCGTCGTATACAGCGCGAGCGTGGTGCAATATTAGGTTCAAACAGACGCGCGTCCTGAAAGGTTAACTCCACTCGCAACTTATTTTCCGTAAACCAACCTTATCCCTAATCTTAAATACTCCAATTGCTCTGAACAAAATCAGATTGCATTTGGGTAACGTTACCTAAATGGAGGGACCTAAATATATTTTACCTAAATGGAGGTTTAAGTGTAGAAAAAGCCGTTCGCCTTCCTTCCAACTTTCACAGTACAGTGTCAATCTGTCAAAAAACACCTACAAGCTATGTAACCGAGCGAACTGTGCCGCTTCACAGTAATCTTCCCACAATCTATCACTTTACGCCTGGCATCCACGCACCAATGCGTGAACCCCTATGCCAAAAATAAACGTTTCCTAACAACACTCCGATATCGGCATGCACAGTAGGCGCTATTGTCACCTAAAAACTGAAGATCACCAACATTCACACACTGAAGATGCCTGTTAGTCTCAAGCAGCTATCTCATTGGTTCCTTGCGTGAGTGTTGCTGCTGTGGCAATACAGGAGTAGCATCTTGGGTGTAGTAATCCAAATCAATAGATTTTCAATTATCAAATCAAAATACACAAATGTAGCAGTGTAGCTAGTTGACTGGTATTATCCTATGCTCGGACCTCTTCTCTAAAACTGGGACGTGAGTTACGGATGCTCCCTTATTTGACCGGCCTTCTTTCCCATGCTAAATTGCCAATTACAAAGAAAAGAAAAATCGATACTTTCTCAATCCAAAACGGTCGTTGACGGAAAAGGATAGAGTCCGTCGTCCTCGCCTCGTCGTTGTCCTCAAGTGCATTCCCGGAGGCTGGAAACAAAAATGATTGATACCACCACGCTCCCCTATCCAACCCTCCTATTCACCCTCCCGCACAGGTCGATATCTACAGCTCTTGGCAGTCATTTGATGTTCGTCCCTCGTTGTTGGGTTGCCAAGCACCGAAGACAAAAAAAAACGGGGTTTGGTGGATTGCACGAGATCAAAAGTCGGTCACAAATTTAATGAAGCTGAACAAGAAGTGGTCCTTTCGAGGCGGCTTTGAGCAGAAAATGGCAAACGACGTTCATGGAACCGGTGGTGATGGACCCCTCATAATGCCCGTAATTGATTGATTTCGTAAAAGGATAAAGGATTGAAATGGTACTCACCCTCCTCCTTTCACAGCTAGTCCCACTTGAAGTGCGTGTAGTAGCGCAAATCCCATCAGCTGCCACCACATTTTCACTTTGCACCCCCGCCCCTCCCGGCACTGTTTTGTGTGTCCTTTGGAGTAGCCCCCGGTCGCGTGTGGTGCACTATAACGAACCTCCTCCATCGCCGGGTGTCGCCACAGTCAACCACTGTTGTCCTGAGCGCGATCGGAATCGCGATCGTCGTCTTCGCCGGTTCAAGGCCTCTTCCATCCCCACGTGGTGGTGAAGGGTCATTCCCCGACTAGGGCGAGGTGAACTACCGATACACTGGGTGCCACTTTTCATTCCGTTGCCATTGGTTACCACCGATGCACATCACTAAGCAACACTGACGGATGACCGTCTTCTGCAATGGTAACTAACCTACAAACTACTAGATTGTTTTACCCACGATTTTTTTTTTCAATTAAATGCTGCAGATTCTTCAGAAGGATAAGCACAGAATTTTGTCCAATTTTGTCCCCGTCAATAACAGCCGTGTATCCGTTTAGTTATATCGTATTTCTTCCTGGTATATTCTATCTTTCACACTATGCATGCTTTCTTCCATTGTGGCGTACTTGAAACCGACTTCAGCAGCGCATCGTATTTGGAAACTGAAAAAATATAAGAGAAGAAAAAGACATGAGATTAATTTAAGTTAAACATAAAACGACTTTTAGAATTTTTGGCAGTTTTATTCTTTTCATCATAGGAACAAAGCAAAAAACAAGTTCTTTAATTTAAATTTGAAATTATTTTGACATAACCTAGAAGAAGACCAAATAAATGGGTTTACACCTTTTGGCATAATATAATAGTTGATAAACCCATAACATACTGACACTTCACACACTATCACAAATCTATGTTATCACTACATTGCACTTTACAACCGAAAATCCACGAACCTAAACGAGCTTGTGCCGCTGTTACCCCACCTCAAGCAAACAGTATAAGCATATTGTAGTTGTAAATATTTCACGAATGTTCTGGGCGAGCAAATGTTGCATTATCTGGACAGCTGGACAAACCGTTTCCAATGTCGCATTTCAAAGAGTACCATTGGTGGCTCCGGGAGGAGTTTTATAGATAATGGGCGTGTCCTTGATCTCACCGACCTTTTCAACGCGACGGAAATTCAATTCCGAGGGAAAAATTATGGAGAAACATCCGGAGAATTCCCCCTGGAAATTCCGGAGAATTTCCCCTGGAAATTCCGGAGAATTTCCCCTGGAAATTCCGGAGAATTTCCCCTGGAAATTCCGGAGAATTTCCCCTGGAAATTCCGGAGAATTTCCCCTGGAAATTCCGGAGAATTTCCCCTGGAAATTCCGGAGAATTTCCCCTGGAAATTCCGGAGAATTTCCCCTGGAAATTCCGGAGAATTTCCCCTGGAAATTCCGGAAAATTTCCCCTGGAAATTCCGGAGAATTTCCCCTGGAAATTCCGGAGAATTTCCCCTGGAAATTCCGGAAAATTTCCCCTGGAAATTGCGGAGAATTTCTCCTGGAAATTCCGGAGAATTTCTCCTGCAAATTCCGGAGAATTTCCCCTGGAAATTCCGGAGAATTTCCCCTGGAAATTCCGAAGAATTTCCCCTGGAAATTCCGAAGAATTTCCCCTGGAAATTCCGGGGAATTTCCCCTGGAAATTCCGGGGAATTTCCCCTGGAAATTCCGGGGAATTTCCCCTGGAAATTCCGGGGAATTTCCCCTGGAAATTCCGGGGAATTTCCCCTGGAAATTCCGGGGAATTTCCCCTGGAAATTCCGGGGAATTTCCCCTGGAAATTCCGGAGAATTTCCCCTGGAAATTCCGGAGAATTTCCCCTGCAAATTCCAGAGAATTTCCCCCGGAAATTCCGGAAAAAATCTCCTGGAAATTCCGGAGAATTCCCCCTGGAAATTCCGGAGAATTCCCCCTGGAAATTCCGGAGAATTTCCCCTGGAAATTCCGGAGAATTTCCCCTGGAAATTCCGGAGAATTTCCCCTGGAAATTCCGGAGAATTTCCCCTGGAAATTCCGGAGAATTTCCCCTGGAAATTCCGGAGAATTTCCCCTGGAAATTCCGGAGAATTTCCCCTGGAAATTCCGGAGAATTTCCCTGCAAATTCCAGAGAATTTCCCCCGGAAATTCCGGAAAAAATCCCCTGGAAATTAAGGAGAATTCCCCCTGGAAATTCCGGAGAATTTCCCATGGAAATTCCGGAGAATTTCCCATGGAAATTCCGGAGAATTTCCCATGGAAATTCCGGAGAATTTCCCATGGAAATTCCGGAGAATTTCCCATGGAAATTCCGGAGAATTTCCCATGGAAATTCCGGAGAATTTCCCATGGAAATTCCGGAGAATTTCCCATGGAAATTCCGGAGAATTTCCCCTGGAAATTCCGGAGAATTTCCCCTGGAAATTCCGGAGAATTTCCCCTGGAAATTCCGGAGAATTTCCCCCGGAAATTCCGGAGAATTTCCCCCGGAAATTCCGGAGAATTTCCCCCGGAAATTCCGGAGAATAATCCCCGGAAATTCCGGAGAATTTCCCCCGGAAATTCCGGAGAATTTCCCCCGGAAATTCCGGAGAATTTCCCCCGGAAATTCCGGAGAATTTCCCCCGGAAATTCCGGAGAATTTCCCCCGGAAATTCCGGAGAATTTCCCCCGGAAATTCCGGAGAATTTCCCCCGGAAATTCCGGAGAATTTCCCCCGGAAATTCCGGAGAATTTCCCCCGGAAATTCCAGAGAATTTCCCCCGGAAATTCCGGAGAATTTCCCCCGGAAATTCCGGAGAATTTCCCCCGGAAATTCCAGAGAATTTCCCCCGGAAATTCCGGAGAATTTCCCCCGGAAATTCCGGAGAATTTCCCCCGGAAATTCCGGAGAATTTCCCCCGGAAATTCCAGAGAATTTCCCCCGGAAATTCCGGAGAATTTCCCCCGGAAATTCCGGAGAATTTCCCCCGGAAATTCCGGAGAATTTCCCCCGGAAATTCCGGAGAATTTCCCCCGGAAATTCCGGAGAATTTCCCCCGGAAATTCCGGAGAATTTCCCCCGGAAATTCCGGAGAATTTCCCCCGGAAATTCCGGAGAATTTCCCCCGGAAATTCCGGAGAATTTCCCCCGGAAATTCCGGAGAATTTCCCCCGGAAATTCCGGAGAATTTCCCCCGGAAATTCCGGAGAATTTCCCCCGGAAATTCCGGAGAATTTCCCCCGGAAATTCCGGAGAATTTCCCCCGGAAATTCCGGAGAATTTCCCCCGGAAATTCCGGAGAATTTCCCCCGGAAATTCCGGAGAATTTCCCCCGGAAATTCCGGAGAATTTCCCCCGGAAATTCCGGAGAATTTCCCCCGGAAATTCCGGAGAATTTCCCCCGGAAATTCCGGAGAATTTCCCCCGGAAATTCCGGAGAATTTCCCCCGGAAATTCCGGAGAATTTCCCCTGGAAATTCCGGAGAATTTCCCCTGGAAATTCCGGAGAATTTCCCCTGGAAATTCCGGAGAATTTCCCCTGGAAATTCCGGAGAATTTCCCCTGGAAATTCCGGAGAATTTCCCCCGGAAATTCCGGAGAATTTCCCCCGGAAATTCCGGAGAATTTCCCCCGGAAATTCCGGAGAATTTCCCCCGGAAATTCCGGAGAATTTCCCCCGGAAATTCCGGAGAATTTCCCCCGGAAATTCCGGAGAATTTCCCCCGGAAATTCCGGAGAATTTCCCCCGGAAATTCCGGAGAATTTCCCCCGGAAATTCCGGAGAATTTCCCCCGGAAATTCCGGAGAATTTCCCCCGAAAATTCCGGAGAATTTCCCCCGGAAATTCCGGAGAATTTCCCCCGGAAATTCCGGAGAATTTCCCCCGGAAATTCCGGAGAATTTCCCCCGGAAATTCCGGAGAATTTCCCCCGGAAATTCCGGAGAATTTCCCCCGGAAATTCCGGAGAATTTCCCCCGGAAATTCCGGAGAATTTCCCCCGGAAATTCCGGAGAATTTCCCCCGGAAATTCCGGAGAATTTCCCCCGGAAATTCCGGAGAATTTCCCCCGGAAATTCCGGAGAATTTCCCCCGGAAATTCCGGAGAATTTCCCCCGGAAATTCCAGAGAATTTCCCCCGGAAATTCCAGAGAATTTCCCCTGGAAATTCCGGAGAATTTCCCCTGGAAATTCCGGAGAATTTCCCCCGGAAATTCCGGAGAATTTCCCCCGGAAATTCCGGAGAATTTCCCCCGGAAATTCCGGAGAATTTCCCCCGGAAATTCCGGAGAATTTCCCCCGGAAATTCCGGAGAATTTCCCCCGGAAATTCCGGAGAATTTCCCCCGGAAATTCCGGAGAATTTCCCCTGGAAATTCCGGAGAA
The DNA here is from genome assembly GCF_035046485.1 of Aedes albopictus. NCBI lineage: Eukaryota > Metazoa > Arthropoda > Insecta > Diptera > Culicidae > Aedes > Aedes albopictus. The sequence goes on from NC_085136.1 coordinate 28,181,932, forward strand.
TTTCCCCTGGAAATTCCGGAGAATTTCCCCTGGAAATTCCGGAGAATTTCCCCTGGAAATTCCGGAGAATTTCCCCTGGAAATTCCGGAGAATTTCCCCCGGAAATTCCGGAGAATTTCCCCCGGAAATTCCGGAGAATTTCCCCCGGAAATTCCGGAGAATTTCCCCCGAAAATTCCGGAGAATTTCCCCCGGAAATTCCGGAGAATTTCCCCCGGAAATTCCGGAGAATTTCCCCCGGAAATTCCGGAGAATTTCCCCCGGAAATTCCGGAGAATTTCCCCCGGAAATTCCGGAGAATTTCCCCCGGAAATTCCGGAGAATTTCCCCCGGAAATTCCGGAGAATTTCCCCCGGAAATTCCGGAGAATTTCCCCCGGAAATTCTTGAGAATTTCCCCCGGAAATTCCGGAGAATTTCCCCCGGAAATTCCGGAGAATTTCCCCCGGAAATTCCGGAGAATTTCCCCCGGAAATTCCGGAGAATTTCCCCCGGAAATTCCGGAGAATTTCCCCCGGAAATTCCGGAGAATTTCCCCCGGAAATTCCGGAGAATTTCCCCCGGAAATTCCGGAGAATTTCCCCCGGAAATTCCGGAGAATTTCCCCCGGAAATTCCAGAGAATTTCCCCCGGAAATTCCGGAGAATTTCCCCCGGAAATTCCGGAGAATTTCCCCCGGAAATTCCGGAGAATTTCCCCCGGAAATTCCGGAGAATTTCCCCCGGAAATTCCGGAGAATTTCCCCCGGAAATTCCGGAGAATTTCCCCCGGAAATTCCGGAGAATTTCCCCTGGAAATTCCGGAGAATTTCCCCTGGAAATTCCGGAGAATTTCCCCTGGAAATTCCGGAGAATTTCCACTGGAAATTCCGGAGAATATCCCCCGGAAATTCAGGAGAATTTTCCCCGGAAATTCCGGAGAATTTCCCCCGGAAATTCCGGAGAATTTCCCTCGGAAATTCCGGAGAATTTCCCCCGGAAATTCCGGAGAATTTCCCCCGGAAATTCCGGAGAATTTCCCCCGGAAATTCCAGAGAATTTCCCCCGGAAATTCCGGAGAATTTCCCCCGGAAATTCCGGAGAATTTCCCCCGGAAATTCCGGAGAATTTCCCCCGGAAATTCCGGAGAATTTCCCCCGGAAATTCCGGAGAATTTCCCCCGGAAATTCCGGAGAATTTCCCCCGGAAATTCCGGAGAATTTTCCCCGGAAATTCCGGAGAATTTCCCCCGGAAATTCCGGAGAATTTCCCCCGGAAATTCCGGAGAATTTCCCCCGGAAATTCCGGAGAATTTCCCCCGGAAATTCCGGAGAATTTCCCCCGGAAATTCCGGAGAATTTCCCCCGGAAATTCCGGAGAATTTCCCCCGGAAATTCCGGAGAATTTCCCCCGGAAATTCCGGAGAATTTCCCCCGGAAATTCCGGAGAATTTCCCCCGGAAATTCCGGAGAATTTCCCCCAGAAATTCCGGAGAATTTCCCCCGGAAATTCCGGAGAATTTCCCCCGGAAATTCCGGAGAATTTCCCCCGGAAATTCCGGAGAATTTCCCCTGGAAATTCCGGAGAATTTCCCCTGCAAATTCCAGAGAATTTCCCCCGGAAATTCCGGAAAAAATCTCCTGGAAATTCCGGAGAATTCCCCCTGGAAATTCCGGAGAATTTCCCCTGGAAATTCCGGAGAATTTCCCCTGGAAATTCCGGAGAATTTCCCCCGGAAATTCAGGAGAATTTTCCCCGGAAATTCCGGAGAATTTCCCCAGGAAATTCCGGAGAATTTCCCCCGGAAATTCCGGAGAATTTCCCCCGGAAATTCCGGAGAATTTCCCCAGGAAATTCCGGAGAATTTCCCCCGGAAATTCCGGAGAATTTCCCCCGGAAATTCCGGAGAATTTCCCCCGGAAATTCCGGAGAATTTCCCCCGGAAATTCCGGAGAATTTCCCCTGGAAATTCCGGAGAATTTCCCCCGGAAATTCTGGAGAATTTCCCCTGGAAATTTTGGAGAATTTCCCCTGGAAATTCTGGAGAATTTCCCCTGGAAATTCTGGAGAATTTCCCCTGGAAATTCTGGAGAATTTCCCCTGGAAATTCTGGAGAATTTCCCCTGGAAATTCTGGAGAATTTCCCCTGGAAATTCTGGAGAATTTCCCCTGGAAATTCTGGAGAATTTCCCCTGGAAATTCTGGAGAATTTCCCCTGGAAATTCTGGAGAATTTCCCCTGGAAATTCTGGAGAATTTCCCCTGGAAATTCTGGAGAATTTCCCCTGGAAATTCTGGAGAATTTCCCCTGGAAATTCTGGAGAATTTCCCCTGGAAATTCTGGAGATTTTCCCCTGGAAATTCTGGAGAATTTCCCCTGGAAATTCTGGAGAATTTCCCCTAGAAATTCTGGATAATTTTCCCTGGAAATTCTGGAGAATTCCCCCTGGAAATTCCAGAGAATTTCCCCTGAAAATTCTGGAGAATTTCTCCTAGAAATTCCGGAGAATTTCCCCTGGAAAGTCCAGAAAATTTCCAATCAAAATTCCGGATAATTTCCACTGGAAAATCTGGAGAATTTCCCCCGGAAATCCCGGAGAATTTCTAACGGAAATTCCGGAGAATTTCCCCTGGAAAGTCCAGAAAATTTTCCCCGGAAATTCCGGAGAATTTCCCCCGGAAATTCCGGAGAATTTCCCCCGGAAATTCCGGAGAATTTCCCCCGGAAATTCCGGAGAATTTCCCCCGGAAATTCCGGAGAATTTTCCCCGGAAATTCCGGAGAATTTTCCCCGGAAATTCCGGAGAATTTCCCCCGGAAATTCCGGAGAATTTCCCCCGGAAATTCCGGAGAATTTCCCCCGGAAATTCCGGAGAATTTCCCCCGGAAATTCCGGAGAATTTCCCCCGGAAATTCCGGAGAATTTCCCCCGGAAATTCCGGAGAATTACGCCTGGAAATTCTGGATAATTTCCCCTGGAAATTCTGGATAATTTCCCCTGGAAATTCTGGATAATTTCCACTGGAAAATCCGGAGAATTTCCCCCGGAAATCCCGGAGAATTTCCCCTGGAAAGTCCAGAAAATTTCCCCCGGAAATTCCGGAGAATTTCCCCCGGAAATTCCGGAGAATTTCCCCCGGAAATTCCGGAGAATTTCCCCCGGAAATTCCGGAGAATTTTCCCCGGAAATTCCAGAGAATTTCCCCCGGAAATTCCGGAGAATTTCCCCCGGAAATTCCGGAGAATTTGTCCCGGAAATTCCGGAGAATTTGTCCCGGAAATTCCGGAGAATTTCCCCGGAAATTCCGGAGAATTTCCCCCGGAAATTCCGGAGAATTACCCCCGGAAATTCTGGGGAATTTCCCCCGGAAATTTCGGAGAATTTTCTCAGGAAGTGAGTGAGAATTTTCCCTGAAAATTCCTGAGAATTTCTACAGGATATATTTGTTAATTTCTCTAGAAATTCTTGAGAATTTTCCCAATATCCCCTGGAAATTCACGACCATTTTTCCGAAAAATTCCTGAGGATTTCCCCTGGAAATTTATATAAATTTTGTGAGGAAATCGTAAATATTTGCTCAGTAAATTCCTGGGCATTTTCTCAGGAATTTTCTGGTATAATTTTAGAGAATTTCTTGGGGTAGTTCTCAGGAATTTTCAGGGAATTTCCTCAGGAAGTTACTGGGAAGTTCCGAAATTCATCCCCTAACACTTCGCTGAAGGAATTCGCAAAGAAGGTGTTGAGGGAATTCCCAAAGGAATTGCCGAAGGAACCCGACTAGAAAATTGTAACAAAAATATAACATAAACCTAACAAACTATGATATTTATAACTCATTGTGATATAATCATGTTCAACATCCTTGGTGTTTTTAAAATTCCATAACTCAATTATATCACATTATGTTACAAATGTTGTTTTATAACTCACTAGCTGTCCCGGCAAACTTTGTCTTGCCAAGCTGTAGTGGTTTGACAACTGTTGAGGTCATAACGTCACCGCACTCTAGATTGGATTCATTTCAATCGTGTTGATTTCCTTCCCAGCTCACGAAAATCAGTACTTTATCAATTTTCTTACTTTTCTAATTGATTTTCGAAACTTTTTGTACATATAAACACAGCCACCATGAATACGAATCGAACCGTGCAAGAATCATGCTGGGCGGTTCATCCGTTCGTGAGTTTTGTTGCCTCAAAGGAGCTTCAAATTCATTTTTATATATATAGATAGATTGTATTATAATTTAGTTTTGAGTCTTCGACATTTGAAATGTTATGTTACAAAATTGTATCAAATTTTGATAGAATCTAGTAATGCTGAGGCAAAATTCATATCCGATTTTGTTATAATTTTGATATGATTATAACAAAATAAGTTATAATCTTGATTGCACTAGTGTACTTTTTGTTACAATTTTAGTTATTTTAACATCATCCTGCATCTAGTTTATAACATAATAAGTTACAGAAAAATATTATAACACCATAACACAATTCGTAATTTAATGCCCGAGGGGAACTTTCAAAGTAATTACCGAAGAAATTCACAAAAACAAATGCCGAAAGGATTTTCAAAAGAATTTCCGAAATAATTCGTCACCCACCAAATGAATGTTAAGGGTCTCCTCTTTCATTTGGTATTATGAGGGAAATGTTCTAAGTCTGACATTGAGATCATATATTTACGGAACTTTCGTCGGAAGCAGAACACCATTCACAGATCTTCAAAAAACGCCCAAGTGAGCTCTTCAAATCCAATTTCCGTTTGTAAATCAAAGGTCATCACCTTTATCAACAGCGGCTATGGTGGTGGGTACACTACGTCCTGCCCGAGGGCACCGATTTGTTATCCCACTCCTGGAAAACCGCTCCTCCCACTCCCCCTGTATCTCCGGACTAACAAACTGAATGTGAAGCAAGTCGACCCCATCACTAGGTAGGTGTTGGGCAACGATTAGTATCTTGTCTGAGCTCACACATATCGACTTCTTGTGGGCGCTGCTATAAGATGCCATCCTTTTGGGGTTCTTTTCCGCTTTCTCCTTCCCCGAGAAAGAGCGGATCCCAGATAAACCTAATGTTCGTCGGTTAGCAGCACACAGGCAACAGGGTAGGCCATGGAACATATCTTATTTCGTCTCATCCTGGCAACCCCCTTCCCAGGCAATCTCAGCCATGTGTTGCTTCGACCCTACCGACCTGACCTGACTGGTTGATGAATATTCTATTCAGAACAAAGCGAGAGAGAGAGAGAGGAACGGCCTTTGAGTCTCGTATTTCGGTTGGGAAACATTCGAAGAATTTGGTTTTTGCTAAACTTGCTCTCGCAGTAGGCAGCGAGTCTGGTCTGAGCATCAAAAATCATATAAAACCTGTCGAGGCGGCACTGGAAAAGCTATGAAACAGACAAATTTGAATTATTCACAATGTAGCTAAAATTCTAAGCATATGTGCTAGCTGAAAAGCTAGCGGCATAAAGAAAAAATGTGCATGCAAATACAAGTAGTAAAAGATTTCATGAATGCTGATCGCAGATGGAGCAACAGTAGCAATATACTCCGATGTAGATGTATAATCAGAGTCAGCGAGTTTCTGGGACACTCAATTTGTGGCTTCATATGGGCGCTGCCCCTAACGTGGTTACCGACTCGACGTCCGATACAGTCCGTAATCCTAAAATACTTTACTTCCGAAATAATAGGCACTTTTAGCCTACATTTCCCAATGCCCAACAATAGAACGAAACTAGGTTCGTATCGTAAACGTAAATGTTTCAAGAAACTTGTTTACCTTCGCCTACCTAGTTCTTCTGTTTTATCAGTATGTATGTAGTTGAGTTCTTCAGAAAAAAGAACTCCAACAATGGCAGAAAACATCCAGCAAGCTGTGAGAAAAAAAAAGTGGATCAAAGCAAGTGAGTGCTTTTCATTTTTGTTGAAAGTGTTTTTCGCAACAAAACGCGTGATACAGTAAAGACATAACGAGAATCGTTTTCATCACTATCTTCTTTGCGTCAACGGCGGAGATAACAATCAGTCAGTAGCACAGTACGGTGGTGAACCAGTACCAAGTCGTTTGAATGTGCTTGCGTGAGAAAACGATTTTCAATGAACAGTATCACAATACGGGATACGGCGTCGTTTTATGACGTTTCCTAAACAAGTACTGGATATCTTTAATACGAAGTTTTTCTCCAAAATTTCATAAAAGTCAATATTTTTGCATGCTGTTAAAACATAATAATTTTTTGATTGGATTCCAAAAAAACTCTGAAATGTAGTGGCTATTCATGCCCAAAAACACCAATAGTATTGTTACATTATCAAAGTCTTCCTAAGTTTTACAACGAGCCAAGGGCGTAGCCAGGGGGGGGGGCATGGGGGGGGCAGGGGGGGGGGGCCGTGGCCCCCCCCTGACCGAGCAACTATATTCTAACTTAACCGAGAAACATAGATGATCAGAGCTGTTTTTGACTAGTAAAAATGAAATTCTCCTGCATCCTCGTATTTTTTTTTTAATGTATGCAGGAACTCCTTCGGAAATTCTTGAAGGAATATCTTCGAAAATTCCTGAGGGTATTCCTTCGGAAATTCCTGAAGAAATTCCTTCGGAAATTCCTGAAGGATTCCTTCGGAAATTTCTGGAGCGATTCCTTCGGAAATTCCTGGAGAAATTCCTTCGGAAATTCCTTGGGGAGTTCCTTGGGAAAATCTTGGATGAATACCTTTGCAGATTCCTGGAGGAATTCTTTCAGAAATCCATAGAGAAATTCGTGAGGAAATCCTTAGGTAAATTCCTTACGAAATTCCTGGACAAAATAATCCCACACTTCCTGGAGGAATGCTTTTGGAAATTCCTGGAGGAATTCCTTCGGAAATTGCTGGACGAATGTCATTGAAAATTTCTGGAGAAATTCCTTCGGAAAGTCGTGGAGGATTTTTTTCGGAAATACTTTTTGGATTTTTTTTGGAAATTCTTGCAGGAATCCTTCGAACATTCCAGGAGGAATTTTTTCGGAAATTTAAGGAGGAATTCCTTCGGAAATTGCTGGACGAATTCCTTTGGAATTCCAGGAGGAATTCCTTTAGGATTTCCTGGAGGAATTCTTTCGGAAATTCCGGGAGGAATTCCTTCGGAAATTGCTGGACGAATTCCTTTGGAGATTCCCGGAGGAATTCATTCGGAAATTCCAGGAGAAATTCCTTTAGGAATTCCTGGAGGATTTTTTTTCGCAAATTCCTGAAGGAATTCCATCGGAAATTGCTGGATGAATTCCATTGAAAATTCCTGGAGGAATTCCTTCCAAAATTCTTGGAGGAATCCCTTCGCAAAATCCTGGAAGAATTCCTTCGGAAATTTCTGGAGAAATTCCATCGGAAATTCCTGAAGGACTTCGTTCGGAAATTACAGGAGGAATTCCATCGAAAATTCTTTGGCGAGGCACTTCGAAAAATCTAGAATGAATACTTTCGGAAATTTCTGGAGGAATTCTTTCAGAAATTCCGGGAGGAATTCCTTCGGAAATTGCTGGACGAATTCCTTTGGAGGTTCTTGGAAAAATTCATTCGGAAATTCCAGAAGGAATTTCTTTAGGAATTCCTGGAGGAATTCTTTCGGAAATTCCGGGAGGAATTGCTTCGGAAATTCCTGAAGCAATTCTTTCAAAAAATCCTGGAGGAATTCCTAAAAAAATCCTGGAGGAATTCCTAAAAAAATTCCAGAAGGAATTCCTTCCAAAACTCTTCCTGGAATTCCTGGAAGAATTCCTTCGGAATTTTCTGAAGGAGTTCCTTCGGAAATTCCAGAAGGAATTCGTTCAGAAATTTCTGGAAATTTCTGGAGGAATTCCTTCGGAAATTCCTAGGGGAGTTCCCTCGAAAAATTTTGGATGAATACCTCCGGAAATTTCTGGAGGAATTCTTTCAGAAATCTGTAGAGAAATTCCTGAGAAAATCCTTGGATGAATTCCTTAGGAAATTCCTGGAAAAAAATCATTCTAAACTTCTTAGAGGAATGCTTTTCATGACTCCTGGAGGAATTCCTTCGGAAATTGATGGAATAATTTCTTCGGAAATTACTGGAAGAATTCCTTCGGAAATTCCTAGAGGTATTCTTTCGGAAATTCCTGGAGAAATTTTTTCGGAAACTCTTTTTGGATTTTATTTTTGGAAATTCCAAGAGGAATTCCCTCGAAAATTCATGGAGGAATTCCTTCACAAATTCCGTTAGGAATTCCTTCAAAAATTCCTGGAGGAATTCTTTCGGAAATTCCGGGAGGAATTCCTTCGGAAATTGCTGGACGAATTCGTTTGATGATTCATGGAGGAATTCTTTTAGAAATTCCTGCAGGAATTCTTTCGGAAATCCTTAGGGGAATTTCTTCGGAAATTCCTGGAGAAATCCTTCCGGAATCTCTTGGATGCATTCCTTCTGAAATTCGTGGAGCAATTATTTCGGAAATTCCTGGAGGAATTCCTTCGGAAATTCTTGGAGGAATTCCTTTAAAAATTCTTGAAAGTCTCTCTAATAAAGACAAATCAATCAATCAATTTAAAAATTCCCGGAGTAATTCCATTGGAAATTCCTGGAGGAATTCCTTTGGAAATTCCTTCGGAAATTCCTGGAAATACTCTTTTGGAAATTTCTGAAGGATTTTTTTTTAAATTCCAGGAAGAATTCCTTCAGAAATTCCAGGAGAAATTCTGTCAGAAATTCCTGGAGAAATTCCATTGGAAATATCCAAAGGAATGAATTTCCGATGTAATTCCACCAGGAATTTTGCGAAGGAATTCCTTCAGGATTTTCCAAATAAATTCCTCCATTTATTTCCGAGAGAATTCCTCCAGGAATTTCCGAGGGAAATCCTCCAGGAAATTTCGGAAAAATCACTCCACAAATTTCTGGAGGAACTACTCTAGGAATTTCCTCAAGGGAATTCCTCTTGGAATTTTCAAAGGATTTCCTCCTGGAATTTCCGAAGGAATTCCTTCATGAATGTCCGAAGAAATCCCTCCATGAATTTCCGAAGGAATTCCTCCAGAAATTTTCCGACGGAATTCCTCTACGAATTTCCGAAGAAATTCCTCGAGGAATTTCCGGAGGAATTCATCCAAGAATTTCCGAAGAAATTCTTCTAGGAATTTTCAAAAGAATTCCTCTTGGAATTTTTAAAGGAAGTCGTCCTGGAATTTCCGAAGGAATTCCTCCATGAATTTCCGAATGAATTCCTCCAGGAATTTTGCGAAGGAATTTCTAAAGAATTTTCCGAAGGAATTCCTCCAGAAATTTTCCGACGGAATCCCTTCACGACTTTCCGAAGAAATTCCTCGAGGAATTTCAGGAGAAATTCCTCCAGGAAATACCGAAGGAGTTCCTCCATGAATTTCCGAAGGAATTGCTCCAGAAATTTTCCGAAAGAATTCGTTCATGAATTTCTGAAGAAATTCCTTCACGAATTTTCAAAGGAATTCCCCCAGGAATTTCCTGAGAAATTCCTCCATGAATTTCCGGATGAATTTCTTTAGAAATTTCCGGAGGAAATCCTCCAGGAATTTCCAAAGGAGATCCTCCAGGAATTTTCAAAGAAATTCCTTCTGCAATTTCCGAAGGAATTCCTCCTGGAATTTCCGAAGAAATTCCTTCATAAATTTCCGAAGGAATTCCTTCAGGAATTTCCGAAGGAAATCTTCCAACAATTTCCGAAGGAATTCCTCCTGGAATTTCCGAGGGAATTCCTGCAGTAATTTCCGGTGGAATTCCTCCAGGGATTTTCAAAGGAATTTCACCTGGAATTTTCAAAGGATTTCCTGCCGGAATTTCCGAAGGAATTCTTTCATGAATGTCCGAAAGAATTCCACCGGGAATTTTCGAAAGAATTTCTACAGGAATTCTTTCACGAATTTCCGAAGGAGTTTCTCCATAAATTTCAGAAGGAATTCCTCCAGGACTTTTGCGAAGGAATCGCTCAAGGATTTTCTGAAGGAATTCCTCTTTCATGAATTTCCGAAGGAGTTCCTCCATAAATTTCAGGAAGGAATTTCTCCAGGTATTTCCGAAGGAATTCCTCCAGGAATTCCCGAAGGAAATCCTTTACGAATTCACGGAATTTTCAAAGGATTTTCTCCTGAATTTCCGAAGGAATTCCTCTACGAATTTCCAAAGAAATCCCTCCCGGAATTTCCAAAGAAATTTCTTATGGATTTGCCTTGAAATACCTCCAAAAATTTCCGAATGAATTCCTCCAAAAATTTTTGACGGTTGTCCTCAAAAAATTTCCTTAGGATTTTCTCACATAATCCCCAAACGTGTTTCTGAAGGAATGTTTGAAGAAGTTTCTCAAGTTTTCGTAGAAGTTCCGCAATACATTTTTGAAGGAATTTCTTGAGGAATTTCCGAAGAAACTTCTCAAGGATCTTTCGCTGGAATTCCTTGAGGAATTTCAAAAAGATTTATAAAAAAAAAACCGAAAAAATTCCTCAACGAACTTATCAAACAATTTCTCACGAAATTTCCAAAGGTATTCCATAAGACATTTCAGACATATGTCAAAAAAAATCCAAACGAACTCCTTTAACAATTTCCGAATTTTCCTTATCAAGGCTTTTTTAAAGGAATTCTTCAAAGAATTTCCGAATGAGTTCCTCTAGGAAATAAAAAATCACAAAAAGCATTTCTTCAGGAATTTCCGAAATATTTTTTCAAGGATGTTTTGAAAGATTTTGAAAGAAATTCCTTATGGAATTTCAGAAGGGATATCTCATGAGACTTTTAGTGGATTTTTTTCAATATTTTCGAAAGAATTGCTTCAGGAATTTGGGAAGGAATTCTCACAGAAATTTCCGGATGAATTCCTCCAAGAATTTTTGAAGGTATTCTTCAAGGAATTTTCGGAAGAAAACTCCGAAGGAGTTCCTCAAGGAATATTCTAAATCTATTTCAAAGAAATTCCTCAAGGAATTCCCGAAGAATCTTCTAAAGGAAATCGTAGAAGAACTCTCGACGTCTTATGGAATTTCTCAAGGAGCTTTAGAAATGAAGGAATTCCTCAAGAAATTTCTGAAGAATTTGTCAAGGAATTTCCGGTGGAATACCTCAAGGATTTTCGAAATGAATTCCTGAAATTATTTTTTAATTGATTCCTTTAAAAATTCCTGAATGCATTCCTCTAGCAACTTCCAAAGATATTCCTCCAGGAATTTCCGAAGGAATTCCTTTAGAAATTTTCAAAGATTTTTTTCCGGTAATTCCGAAGGAATTCATTTAAGGATTTTTCGAAGAAATTTCTCCAAAAATTTCTTAGGGTATTCCTCTATTCTTAGTTTGAATGAAATTTTTGAAAGAATTCCCAGATAAATTCTTAAAGTATTTTCTGGAGCTTCTCAAACGGATTTCTGGTGGAATTAAGAATGATATTTGTAAAGAATTACTGGGGAAATTCTCAAAAGAATGCATGGTAAAATTCGTAATAAAACTTCTGGAGGAATTTTTGAAGAAATTTCTGAAGGTATTCTCAACGGAATTACTGCAAGTTTTCCGAAGGTAATTTCTGCTGGAATATCTACATTAAAATAACCTGGAAAAATATTAAAGAAATTTCTGGAGAAACTGCTGGATAAATTCAAATTCATGATGGCATTTGTTAAGAAATTCCTGAAGCAATATCTTGAGGAATTCCTCAGGATTATAATCATATATGATTCTTCCATTGAACCATTCCTGTTAATCACCCATTTTTCATACTTCACTTCTATTTTTTTTTAATGATGAAGTATTTGAACTCCTTGTTACTGCAAAGTGGTTTTCAGTGTAAGGGTTCTCGCCCCCCCCCCTGGCCGAAAAGCTGGCTACGCCCTTGAACGAGCTCATGAAGAAAGCTCAAAAAATAAAATCATAAACACTAGTAAAATACCACAGAAAACCTCAAATTTGACAAAATCTACAAGACTCAATTTTTGACCAAATGACTTGAAAATTTGGGGTTTTCTTAGTTGAAGTTTCCTTAATGGAAGAAAAATATCAGAAACATAAAAAAATGAAGTCGATTTTTGAGGTTTTGTCCGGCTTCCGGCCATTGTTCGTAGTCCCAACTGAGACAAGACTGCTTTTCAGCTTAGTGTTCTGTGAGCACTTCCACAGTTATTAACTAAGAACTTCCTCTGCCAAATACCATTTTGCATGTGTATATCGTGTGGCAGATATCGGGAATCAAACCTGCCACCCTCACCATGGTTATGCTGAATACCCATGCTCACACCTTTACAGCTGTGGACATAGGTGCCCTTTATTTAAAGAATTGTTGTCAACCACAATAAAACCTTTTGTAAATCAAACTAGCTGTCCCTGGCAGAATTTTTCCTACTTATTAGGTTTTCTGACGTTTTAAGTCCCTAGCCAAGTCCAGGGATCGTAGTGTGCCATGGAAGAGAACGGACGTGAAATATTTTGTTGCGTGTGTTCGGGCAAATTCAATTCAATCAACGATTTTCTTTTTTTTTTCATTTTTAGCGCAACAGTTTGACAGAAAAAACTATTGCGCTAAAAATTAAAAAAAAAAAAAAGAAAATCGTTGATTGAATGTGCCCAACAATTATTTAAATTAAGTGCAATTGTTCTGGGACTGTGCTTATCAAAGCATGTTAGGCTAATTTTCTCAATTTAGCCAATTTTGTGCTCCAAAGTGCTTACTTATAAATCGGAAAACTACTGCCTGGGGAAAGGGATTGCCATATTGTTTTCTTCTTATTTCAGTGGGCGATCTATGATGCCTAAACCAAGGCTTTCGAGCCAGGACATTAGGCGGAAATTTCTATGTCATCGGTCCAATTCCAGGACGACGAGCTTTAATGGAGTGACATTAACTTTCTTAGCAACGTCACTCCCAACGATTATAGTTTCCCCATATGTGGTTCTGTTCAATCGTATTCAATAACGCTGCACAGTAGGCCTGCTCGCTCCCATACTTGTAATGCATCTACGATTCGTTGAAAATATTGATCGTGACAAAAAAATATAAAAATAGTCGTTTCCATCATTTTCTAGGAGTCTTCCAAGTTATTGCTGCGTAAGTGTAGACATCACAAAACTAGACTACTTTCAAGTCACTAGCCAAGTCAAAGTACCCGTTCAACATGTAGGAAATAGTAATTTATGCAACAAGTTGCAAAACGATGATTTTTTAGCTCGAGTTGTACATTTATTCAACGAGGCTTGCAGAGTTGGATAAATACGACGGGTTCTGAAAAAAATCGACTTTTGCAACGCGTTGCGTACAATTTTTTTTAATTGCAAAAAAAAATCCAAATTAGTATAATATTTTTTAGCTACACAAACATCATGGGTATAGATAGTAGAGTAAACATAGATACGTGGACATCACTGAGTGTTTCAAGTGTTAAATATGATGTCATGCGTTCGATTGTTGTTGTTGGAATCATGACGTCATGCTCGTTTAGATACAGATTTTGTCTATCCCCTGTACTTGGCGTTGTTTTCACGTTTCTATTATCAAAGTTTTTGCTATCTGACTTAACGACATTTTTAACCCTAGGTTAGGCTCGGGATCCACGCTTTAGTTTCCTAGTGATTTTGTCGGGCGTGGGATTCCATCCCAGTTCCTCGGACTGAAAGACATACGATTTACTACACACCAGGTCCGCTCCACTGTATCAAAGCTTAAACTATTATCAAATGATATTAACTTCTGGATGAACTTCTGGAGTAATTCTGGAAGGAACTCTTGGTGGAACTTCGGGAGGCACTCCTGGAAAACTCTTGGAGGAACTCCGGGAGGAACTCCTGGAGGAAATCCGGGAAAAACTCCGGGAGAACCTTCGGGAGAAACTTCGGGAGGAACTCATAGTAGAACTTCGGGAGGAACTCCTGGAAGAACTCTTGGTGGAACTTCTGAAGGAACTCCTGGAGGAACTCCTGGAGGAACTCCGGAAGAAACTCCGCGAGGTACTCCGGAAGGTACTTCAGGATGTACCTCGGGAGGAGCTTCAGGAGGAACTTCGAGAGGAACTTCGAGCGAAATTCCAGGAGGAACTACGGGATGAACTCCGGGAGGAACTCCCGAAGGAATACCTAGAGGAACGCAGACATGGGCAAAACACCAAACCGTGCCGCACCGGTGGCGTGTTTGCCCGTAAACACACCATCGTGTGTGTTCATATCACCACCTTCGTTCAGCTTCTACTGATGAACACGCAGTGCGACTGGCGAAACACTCGTGTCGGTGTTATAACTCGAGCCTCAGTTTTGGCTCCGTGTTTCAGTTTTGGTTAGGCACGGAGGCCGAGTGTTTCCGATTGTATGAAACACCAAAGCAGTGAGCTCGGCCACAGTGCGTGGTAGCTTGGCTGCATCAGAGCCACTGAGTCAGAAGAGACGAGAAAGACACAAAAGGAGCCGCCAAGTACTTCACTCTTGTCGTCGACCAGTAGCATTTGCAACTGGTGCTGGAGAATGAACGGCACCGAGCGCTTGAACTCGCACGAGTGTTTTGCTAATCGGAAACACTCGGGCTCCGTGTTACCCGAAGCGTCAAACACCGTGCCCAGTGCCTGAGCACCGCCACCGACACCGGTGTTGAGCCAGACACGGTGCGTGTTCGTTCTGAAGCACGGAGAGCTAGGTGGTGGCTTGGCACCCACGGTGGTGTGTTTGAGCATCGACTCCTCGTGCAGTGCAGTGTTTGGACATGTCTGGAGGAACGGGAGGAATTTCGGGAGGAGTTCCGGGAGGAACTCCGGAAGGAACTCCGGGAGGAACTCCGGGAGGAACTCCGGGAGGCACTCTGGGAGGAACTCCGGGAGGAAATTCGGGAGGCACTCCGTGAGGAACTCCGTAAGGTACTTCAGGAGGAACTTCTGGAGAAACTACGTGAGAAACTCCCGAAGGAATACCTAGAGGAACGGGAGGAACTCCGGGAGAAACTCCGGGAGGAACTGCGGGAGGAACTCCGGGAGGACCTTCGGGAGGCACTCTGGCAGGAACTTCGGGAGGAGCTTCGGGAGGAACTCCGTAAGGTACTTCGGGAGGAACTTCTGGAGAAACTACGTGAGGAACTCCCGAAGGAATACCTAGAGGAACGGGAGGAACTCCGGGCGAAACTCCGGGAGGAACTCCGGAAGGAACTCCGGGAGGAACTCCGGGAGGAACTCCAGGAGGAACTCCGGGAGGAACTCCGAGAGGAACTCCGGGAGGAACTCCGGGAGGAACTCCGGGAGGAACTCCGGGAGGAACTCCGGGAGGAACTCCGGGAGGAACTCCGGGAGGAACTCCGGGAGGAACTCCGGGAGGAACTCCGGGAGGAACTCCGGGAGGAACCCCAGGAGGAACTCCAGAAGGAACTGCGGGAGGAACTCCGGGAGGAACTCCGGAAGGAACTCCGGGAGGAACTTCGGGAGGCATCCTGGGAGGAACTCCGGGAGGAACTTCAGGAGGCACTCCGGGAGGAACTTCGTAAGGTACTTCGGGAGGAACTTCTGGAGAAACTACGTGAGGAACTCCCAAAGGAATACCTGGAGGAATGGGAGGAACTCCGGGCGGAACTCCGGGAGGAACTCCGGGAGGAACTCCGGGAGGAACTTCGGGAGGAACTTCGGGAGGCACTCTGGGAGGAACTCCGGAAGGTACTTCGGGAGGAACTTCTGGAGAAACTACGTGAGGAACTCCCGAAGGAATACCTAGAGGAACGGGAGGAACTCCGGGAGGAAATCCGGGCGAAACTCCGGAAGGAACTCCAGGAGGAACTCCGGGAGGAATTGCGGGAGGAATTGCGGGAGGAACTCCGGGAGGAACTCCGGGAGGAACTTCGGGAGGCACTCTGGGAGGAACTCCGGGAGGAACTTCGGGAGGAACTTCGGCAGGCACTCCGGGAGGAACCTCGGGAGGCACTCCGGGAGGAACTCCGTAAGGTACTTCGGGAGGAACTCCGTAAGGTATTTCGGGAGGAACTTCTGGTGAAACTACGTGAGGAACTCCCGAAGGAATACTTAGAGGAACGGGAGGAAGTCCGGGAGGAACTCCGGGAGGAACTCCGGGAGGAACTCCGGGAGGAACTCCGGGAGGAAATCCGGGAGGAACTTCGGGAGGAACTTCGGGAGGCACTCCGGGAGGAACTCCGGAAGGTACTTCGGGAGGAACTTCTGGAGAAACTACGTGAGGAACTCCCGAAGGAATACCTGGAGGAACTCCGGGAGGAACTTCAGGAGAAACTACGTAAGGAACTCCCTAAGAAATACAAGCTTATTACTACAGTACATTGATGAGTTTTGTTACAGTTTGACTTCTTTGAATCATGAATATATGTCCGTTAAATACAATGACTAGCGAAAATTTGCTTGAACCAGGTGAAAATTTCAATTTCAAGACAATGTTGAAGTTTCTGTCATGACGCTTAACCATTGCGAAACGACATGACGAAGCGCACGAATGCTGGCTTCATCTTGTGACGATGACTAAGCCAACTGGTCATCGTCATTCTTTATTACACATGACAGATGTAACATGAGCAGAGAGAGGATGACATCAAGCTCGGTAAAGTGATATTTTTGCCTTGTGTGTGGTCCGTCAAGTGACCTGAGAATAGATCATTGAAGCCAACTTTTCTAGGGTTCACCGCATGTAAACAGAGACGCTACCGTATATGGACATTAAGCCCGTGCACTAAGAAAGGGGGGGGGGGGGATTTTGGTTGTTAAACCCCTCCATTACCGACGCTCCATACACCAGGCGCCCCTCCGCCTTTTACCGAAATTGGGAACCCCCCCCCCCCCCCCTTGACGCCACTTCTGTGCACGGGCCTGATGGGCATTACCATTGCACTGTGACAGCAGTGGAGTTATGTCAAACACACAAGGCTACGGTGGCGCTATCTGTTCATTCCATTGCGGCAGTTTTAGTTATTTTAAAGATACATTGTCAAGCATTTTTGAGGTTAGGTTTTGTAGTGTAATGAAGACTAGACTAGGTTTTGTAGTGTAATGAAGAATGAGAAGGTCACAACCAGCAGCAGCGCTGGTTACAGGGCGTTTCATGGAGGTTTCAGAGGCGTTTTCAGGGGGCTGCAGGATGTTTCAGGTGGACTTTTAGGCGTGTTGCAATGGGATTCCGAGTCGTTACATAGGTGTTTTCGGGGGCTTCGGAGAAATTCAGGTGCTTTACATGATGGCCGAACAGGTTTTGGAGGGAGTTCAGAGGCATTTAAGGAAGTCTTATGGGATGTGGCCGTAGGTCGGACCGAATGCAATAAAACAACTTGATTGCTAGACGGTCAAATAACAACTAATACTTTTATTCAAAAATTCAAATTACATATAAAAGTCATGGCATGCTGGGGTTTGCAGTCGCACCTTCAACACTCCTCCTCGACGGAAGAACACCAGCTGCCACGCGGAATCTCGTCATCTTCTGGTTGGTCAATGGCTTCGTAAGCATATCGGCAACCATGCTGTCGGTTGGACAGTACTGCACCGAGATCTTGCCTTCTTGGTACATCTGGCGGACGAAATGGTACTTCGTGTCGATGTGCTTCGATCGGTTGTTTACCTTACCGGATTCCAGCTGCTTCATGCACGATTGGTTGTCCTCATGAATACGAATTGGCTTCGCTACGTTCACGTCGAAATCGCTCAGCAACCGGTCGATCCACTGCACCTCTTGGCAGCACTCGGCGAGCGCTACAAATTCCGCTTCGGTGCTGCTCAACGCAACACATGTTTGCTTCCGGGATGCCCAGTGGATTAGTCCACCACCGAACGTCACCAAGAATCCGGAATTCGACTTCCGGGTTTTCGTATCACCGGCCCAGTCGGCGTCGACGTAGACCTCCATGCTCGCTTGTCCTGGCCCCAGTACAAGCTCGTGATCCTGGATTCGTTTCGCCTCCATCCAATCCGCCTGTGACGGGTTGCTCACTGATCGGCCAAGGATCGATACGCTGATCGCGATGTCCGGTCGGGTGTTCACTGCCACATACAACAAACCACCAATCAAGCTTGAGTACTGGTGATTGTTTGGCAGCTTCTCACTCTCCTCCTTTTGTTGCAGGTGGCCAGGGTCCAAAGGAATCTTCGACGACTTCGCTTCGGTCAGCCCAAAACGCTCCAACAACGTCTGGATGTAGATCCGTTGACTGAGGGAAAACTGCTCCTCGCTGCGTCGGACTTGGATGCCCAGGAAATGGCTAATATCCCCCAACGATTTTACCGTAAAGCTGCGGTTTAGAGCTGTCATCAGTTCGGCGTACTCTTCTTCGGTGTGGCAAGCGATGACCATATCGTCCACATACACGACCAGATACGTACACTGGTTGCCTCGTCGTCGAACGTACAAGCACGGATCGTTCGCTGACTGCGTGAAGCCTAGCTGCTTCAGGACGCCATCAAATTTCCGGTTCCACACGTGTCCCGCTTGCTTGAGACCGTACAGACTCTTCTGCAGCAAACATACGGAGCTCTTGTCACCCACCTCGTAGCCGGGCGGTTGCCGCATGTAGACCGTCTCATCCAGGTCGCCGTTGAGGTAGGCCGTCTTGACGTCTGCATGTTTCACCAGCATGTTCTTCGCACTGGCAACTGTGAGCAACGCCCTGAACGTTACCTGTCGCACTACCGGGGCGAACACCTCGTCGAAGTCCGTCCCGAATTTCTGGGAGAATCCTTGCGCAACCAGTCTGGCCTTGTACTGCGCAACGTTGCCATTCTCGTCGACCTTGCGCTTGAAAATCCACTTGCTGCCTACGGGTTTGCGATCAGCGGGCAGATTCGCCAGCTTCCAGGTACCGTGCATCTTTAGTGACTTGATTTCATCATCCATTGCAGCACGCCACTGCGCCGCCTCTGGACCGTTGACTGCTTCAGCGAAACTTCTCGGTTCCGCCACAAGCTTGCGCGCCATGCCGGTGGTCTCCCGGAATCGAACTGGTTTCTGTCCCATCGTGCTTCTAGTAGAACGCCGGAGTGGCATCTCTTCTTCTTCTTCATTTCCGTTGCCATGGCAATCATCGTCGTCGAGCACATCTTCACACGGTGAGTCGTAAGATGAGGAATCGGACTCGTACTCCTCCTGAACCGAGGCATCATCATCATCGGATTCGTCTTCCACAGCTGGTCGTGAAAGCACTGACTCGTACTCCACCATCGTCGCTGACGGTGACCGGTGCGTCGAACCCTCGTTTTCGATGTCGTCCTCCATTTCCACGAAACGTACATCACGACTGATGACTACCTTCTTCGTCGCTTTGTCGATGAAGCGGAACGCCTTGTGGCAGTCCGAGTAGCCGACGAACGTCAACTTTTGCGCTTTCGGTGCCAACTTGCTTCGCTTATCTTGAGGAATGTGAACGAACGCAGTGCACCCAAAAATGTGCAATCGTCCGTAATCCGGTTTCTTCCCAAACCAGAGCTCGAAGGGTGTCCTCTTGACGGACCTCGATGGTAGCATATTCTGCAGATGCACGGCCGTGTTGACCGCTTCCGCCCAGAACTCGTAGCCCATCTTCGCGTCGATCAGCATGCATCGAGCCATCTCGACGATCGAACGGTTTTTCCTCTCCGCGACACCGTTTTGCTCCGGTGCGTAGCCAGCCGTGTACTGGGGAGCGATCCCATTGACACGATAGAATCGTCCCAAACGCTTCGATTTGTATTCGCCTCCCTGGTCGGAACGAATAACAGTCGGACATCTTCCAAATCGATTTTTAACCATACTCACGTAATCCTCTATTACATCCGCAGCTTCCGACTTCTTCTTGAGGAAATACACGACGGTGTACCGGCTGTGATCGTCAATCATCGTGAGGAAATACCGCGAACCACCAGGCGACACGGTGTTCATCGGCCCACAGATGTCCGTGTGGATAATGTCCAGCACCTTCGCAGATTGTCGGTCCTCCTTCCTCGGAAATGGCAGCCGAGATATCTTACCTTCGACGCAGCACTCGCACGTTTGGAACACGCTACATTTTTGGATGTTCACGCCGGTAGCCAAGCCGTCATGCGCCGCTCGATGTATTGCATCAGGATCACGGTGGCCTAATTTGCGGTGCCAGTGGTGGATGCAATTTTTACTGTGGAGGGACGCAACCATACCGCACTCCTTAGCAGTCTTCAAGTGGTAGAGCCCGCCGATTTTCTTCGCTACTGCTGCGACAATCCCGTCACGTTGGATGACACACCCCCGGCGACCAGAAAATATTACCTCGGCTCCTTTCGCTACCAGCCTTCCGACCGATATCAGGTTCGACTCCAAATCCGGGACGTAGAACACTTCGGAAAGAATAATTTCTTGTGGCTTACCTTCTTCATCCTGGCAGAATAGGCGCCCCGAACCGACACCTCTCACCAACGTCTCGTTTCCATCGGCCAGCGTGATGGAAATCCCCGTGCTTGGCTTCATCTCGTCGAAAAACGCACGGTCACAGCACATGTGCGATGTTGCTCCAGAGTCGACAATCCACACGTTCGAAGCTCTCTCGGTCGCAGCAACCATGAATGCGAATGGCGTTGCCATGCCAACCGTCGCCTTCGGTTTCGATTTTTTCTTCGACACGTGGCTTTGACTAGCACCGCCATTTGTGGGTTCTCGTCCAGCTCTTGACGCTGGGCATTCGCGCTTGAAATGTCCGGGCTTGTGGCAATTGTGGCAGACAATTGACTTTTTGTCCCCACCAGCACGCAGAATCGACTCACCTCGGTGGCTTTTTTCGGCTCGCTTCTGCGCTTCATCCAGCAGCTTTCGCTTCACCAGCTCCACGGTGAGCTCGTCGTCGGAACGGCTTTCCAACGCTGTCGTCAGGATGTCGAACGAATCCGGCATGCTCTTCAGCACCATCGCCACCTTCAAACTGGGCTCCAGCTCCTGTCCGGCGTTTGCGAGGCTAGCGAACAGCTCCTCCATGCGGAACAGATGGCCCTCCATGTCCCCGTCGTCGGCGTACTCAGCTTTGCACAGCTTTTTCAGGTACGACACGCGGGTGCACATCGTCGTCTTCTGGTGGTGTTTCCGCAACTCTTCCCAGGTCTCCTTGGCGGTCTTGCAGTTCCGGATTAGCGGATGTTGGCTGTCGTCGACCAGCAAAACGATGGTGGCCCGTGCTTTGGCGTCTCCGTCCTTCCACGCGTCCGTCAGAGGTTCTGGGGCGGCCTCCGTCACGTGTTTCCAAAGGTTTTCGCGCACCAGCAGCATCTCCACCTTGAATTGCCAGCATTCGTAGCCGCCGCTCTTCAGCTTCTCCAGGCCGAACTTGCTTCCGTCCATATCGGGATCGTAAAAAAATCTTGAGGAAACTATAAAACTTGAAATTTTTTGAAATTTTCTTCCAAATGGCCCATAACCTATGGGATGTGGCCGTAGGTCGGACCGAATGCAATAAAACAACTTGATTGCTAGACGGTCAAATAACAACTAATACTTTTATTCAAAAATTCAAATTACATATAAAAGTCATGGCATGCTGGGGTTTGCAGTCGCACCTTCAACAAGTCTACCTACAACATCCTGGAGCCTCAGAAGCCAACAACCCCCCTCCCCCTCCCCAAACGCGTCTGAAATGTCTCTAAATCGTCCTAAACTCCTTCAAACACCCTGATATGCATCGAAACGCCCAAAAAGTCTAGCTGAAACCTCCTGAAACATTCTGTAACCACCTGAAATATCCTTCTGAAACATCCCTGAAACGTCCTGAAGCCCCTTGAAACGATACCAAAAGAAAGCACGGCATGTTTTGATTGCAAACGAGACATGTCCCCGATGACACCCCCCGTGGATGCTGTGCTAGATGTTTTGGGATAGCCATATTACTTGATACAAACATCAGTCTATCGTTTCTAATTCAGTCGTTCGAAATCATGAAGATTGATATGTGGCTCGGCCTGTTTAGGTTAAAAACCGGAAGTGTCCCCAAATGAGGCCCCGCGGAACCTGTCACGGGGATCCGGATAGGTCAACTTATCCAAATCTGGTTATCGCATTTGTTTTTAACTGTTCGCAACAAAAATTTCATTGAAAATCGATGGTTCAAACACAATAGCACACGGAATAAGGCTGACACAAATTTCGATTTTCTCTTATGTCACCGCCCCCTCGGAAAATTATGGTAGGAAAACGACATTTTGAGGGGGGACACAAATAAATTGTTCAACAAATTTAAAAATTTTATAGTGAAATTAGAGTCGCCGAGAAAATTTCATTATAAATCCGATGAGTTTGATGATTTTGCCTAATTGTTTGGGTAACTTCTCATCAAAATCGTTTATTATTTATCATGCCCCCCCTTGACGACTCAACAAGCAATGTGACAAAAGAAGAAAATGGGATTTGTTCCGGCCTAATCACTTTTAGCCATTTTGGCACCCCCCTGACCCCAGCACAATCCGGAATATTCCCGGAATGGTTCCGGATATTGCATGGCCACTTGAGTATAATAAACTAGCACTACTTTATGATCGATTGAGGGTGACTTCAAAATAATTGGATGAAAATTGATGAAATGCCAGCATTTTGATAACGAGTTGTGGGGGGGTCGGGACGTGAAGGTTAAGGACAAACGTCTTGAAATCCCCTTCAACAGTGCATCAGAACTTCAGGTGCATAAATCTCAAGAGGCACACTTCAAACAAAAGTGCATTGTTTTATGTTGTTCCTGCTCATTTATGATTATAGCTGGCCATTGTAGCCGCAATTTTGGGATTCTAACAAGTTTGTTCTCAACCGTCGTAAAAAAAAAACTTTAGGTATTCAGAAACTCAAGATAAACTAGTTAAAAATAACTTTAATCTATAATTTGAATGTAAACTAGCGCCATCAACTAGGCTAATTGCGATTCAATGTGTTCGACATAAGATTGTCCTTGGTCTATTAAACATACACTCCCGTTCAAAAGTTTGGGGTCACCCCCTCAAAAACATGTCATTTTTTTAGGCCCATATCTCCGCCAATTTGCGTCCGATTTCAAAACCCTAGGTTTCATTCAAAAGATAAAAAATCAAAGAAACTTTGAACATGATTTAAAAGAAACTTTTTCATAAAATTGTGTATGTAAACTTAACCCAAAGTTGCCAAATTTTCTAAAAAATGAATATAAACTTACGGCAGTGTCGCTGGAAGTTGGGTCGACCAAATTTTAAGATGAGAGCGGTAATATGACCCAATTTCTATTAGCTTTCAACTGCTTTTTACAGAACTTAGCTAAAAAATCTAGAAAAAAAGTTATTAAGTAAATTAATTCTTGATGTCATCGGCCAAAAGTTTGGGGTCACTATCGTAAAACATGGAAAAGTGATTTGTTGATATCTTTGTCATCTTTCATTCAATTTTAATTCTTCTTGGCTTATTTGAAACAAAATGAATGATCTTACTGCATAGACATTGAACCACACATATTTGTTGAAATTTACATACTAAAACTTAACGTAAAGTTGCCTCATTTTTTGAAGCGTGGTGAAATGTGTTAACTTTACATAACATTTTTATATACAAAAATCGTTAAATACGATAAGTTAAAGACATCAAACGTAAATTTAGTTAATTATCTTTGAAATGAGCCAAAAATAATTAAACTTGAACTATAGATGACCAAGATATCACCAAATCACTTTTCCATGTTTTACGAAAGTGACCCCAAACTTTTGGCCGATACATCATATTGAGGGGTGACCCCAAACTTTTGGTCGATGACATCAAGGATAAATTTACTTAATAACTTTTTTTCTAGATGTTTTAGCTAAGTTCTGTAAAAAGCAGTTGAAAGCTAACAGAAAATGGGTCATATTACCGCTCTCATCTTAAAATTTGGTCGACCCAACTTCCAGCGACACTGCCGTAAGTTTATATTCATTTTTTAGAAAATTTGGCAACTTTGGGTTAAGTTTACATACAAAATTTTTTGAGAAAGTTTCTTTTTAATCATGTTCAAAGTCTCTTTGACTTATTATCTTTTGAATGAAATCTAGGGTTTTGAAATCGGACGCAAATTGGCGGAGATATGGGCCTAAAAAAATGACATGTTTTTGAGGGGGTGACCCCAAACTTTTGAACGGGAGTGTACTTGTAGAAGACAGCATTATTCTAGTAAGTTGTGATCAAAAGATACAATCATTCGTGTCGTGGCGGGTATAGTGGACCCCATGGGGACTAAAATCTCCCGGCTCTACTTTGACATAAAAATAATCCATAGGCCGACATGATACCTGTGGGGTGTGAACATCCCCTTGCGTGTCCTTCCCCTAGCAAGCATCGGTGACAGCAAGCATCATGATGAGGCGGTCAGTGTGATACCAGCGGCGTCATGGTCCCGATTTTTTTCCGCAGTCAAGTTCGCAGATTGTGAACAATCCTCGGTACCCACTTTACGTATTTTATGTTTAGTCCCTTACTGTCAGAACTGTCAGATCGGTGTAACACGCTAAATATAATTTACACAAAAGGCAATTTACACGGAAAAAATACACGGTAATGAATATTTATTGGGTACCGGACTGGACACAGACAATTTAATTGTTTCTTTGGTACATCGAGGTCTTGAAATTAGTCTATGGTGATACTGCCTCATTGAGAAATGGAGCTTCGGCGGAGCAAGTCAGCTGCATCGCGAGATCCCGTATCATGCCAAGTGATTCTGCTGTAGTTTGCTAAGATGGCTGGGAACAGATTGTTCCAGAAAGCTTATTCACAATACACTAAAACCCCAATTTACGCTCACTTGTTTTGCGCCAAACTCAATTTGCGCCCCCCTATTTACGCTCCTTAGGCGTAAATTGGGGTTTTAGGTAAGGTACCCCGGGGCAAGTGGGACCTAAAAAATTGCTAATTTGGTTTTGTCATGCCAAAAATTTCAGAACACATTTTTTTAAATAATTTCAATGAACCCAAAAGACGTTGTTGGTTTAGTTTTAGCTATTAACGTCCATTGAAACTGTTTCAAAATTTTAAAATTCCATATATTATGCATATAATGAAAAGTGTAGCAGATCTTCATTTACTGCGTTTCACGGGGCAAGTGGGACCTATTCAGAGTTTTTGTTCAAAGGCCTCATATAAGTTGCAACAAATAAGGTAACATAAATCATAAATCTCTTATATGAATGACTATCTTTAGAGATTAAAATAAGAAGAGGTTTATGGTATCGTGCAAAAATTACGTAACACATAAAAAACCGCTGGGGAAAAATACTTGAATCAACTCTAGCAGATCATGCAAAATAAATTGATTTTTTATACAAAAAGCACCGTAAAGTGAAGAGACAAAAGATTTCGAAACTTGGTCTCTATATTATATAGTTGATGAATCTCGCCAAAAGTAAATCTGGGGTTTCGAGATTTTCAGTAATATCTTCTCCCTTACATAATCTTACGATCATTATATGTTTTTTTAATCATGAATTTTGAAAAGGTCATTTCCCTATTTTAATTTTTTATGGACGGTTCCTGAATGCTCAAAAGAATTTATTATGCAGCGTTAAGTGAAAAAATAATGGAAGATATTTAGAGAAAAACATAAAAAATACATGCTTTTGATTTTTTTTTGTTTTACCCAAGGTTTTACCATTTTTATCAAGAATTTCATCATCTTAATAGAGGTAATCAAGTATAATTCAACAGTAGATTACTTAACGCGCCAATTTTTATTGACTTTCGTGCTAATTTCATTTTAGGCTGGACAAGGCGAGATGAACCCATAAAATTGTGTTTGTTTATTCTCATAGGTCCTACTTACCCCAGATAGCGAAATGCACTGGGGCAAGTGAAAGCAGTAAACTAAAGGTAATAAATAAAAATAAAATACAGCTTTTTCGCTTGAAATCATTTGCAAGAACTCCAAATACTATCCTGAAACCGAAAAAGTATTTGTATAATGACAAATCTATTTTTAAACGACGAATGTAGTAGAGCACGTCAATCTCACCTAGTGAATTGAAAATTACATATGAACAACAATAACGTATATGGTCTCTTTATGGTTGAAACAATAACATTTTTTGTATTCAAAGTATCCGTAGGTGTGATACCTATGTTTTCCATGAAGAATGTTAATCCTAAAAATAAATAATAATAAAAATACTAGCTATAGGTCTCACTTGCCCCCGATTCTCACTTGCCCCGGGGTACCTTACATATTCGGGAACAAGTAACATATGATACATATGATACATAGAGGGTCAGGGTAGAGGGTAGGGTAGATGATTAGGGTAGAAGGTAGGGTAGAAGGCTGGGTAGAGGGTTAGGGTAGAGAGTAGGGTAGAAGGTAGGGTAGAGGGTAGGGTAGATGATTAGGATAGAGGGTAGGGTAGAAGGTAGGGATGAGGGGTGGGTAGAGGGTTAGGGTAGAGAGTAGGGTAGAAGGTAGGGTAGAGGCTTAGGGTTGAAGGGTAGGGCAGAAGACTAGGGTAGAGAATATGGTAGAAGGTAGGGTAGAAGGTAGGGTAGAAGGTAGGGTAGAAGGTAGGGTAGAGAGTAGGGTAGAAGGTAGGGTAGAAAGTGAGGGAGAGAGTTAGGGTAGAGGGTAGGGTTCTATAACATTTACCCGAAAACCATTTACCCGAAAGACATTTACCCGAATGACATTTACCCGAACGTCATTTACCCGAATGCGACAAAAACCCGAATGCGACAAATACCCGAATGCGACATTTACCCGAATGCGACATTTACCCGAATACGACATTTACCCGAATGCGACACTTACCCGAAAAATAAAAAAAATGTGTACTTGATCCCATATGATTTGTCAATAATAAATATGTTATGACCCGGTATCATATAGCAGGCTTTTGTTAGACCTAATAATCATCAGACTGAGTGATCATCAAGCACTCTGGTACAGGACTAACTGGCTGTCACAATGCTATTTTAATCAAAGGATTTTTGTTGATATTCTGTTGTTTTACGGCTCCATCCAATTATCCCGAACGCCAATCCGAATTAATCAGGAGGTCGCCCAAAAAATGCAAAATTAGCTACTTATATACACGGTCACAAACTGGCAGCCATACCGCAAGTATTATCCACTCGGCTGGTACTGACTAAACTGGTAATTTCTCCATAGAATGTATTCATTCTTTTCATAAGAGGCTACTTTTTCGATTTGTAGTTGAAATGTTATTTAGTTTGTTGCGGACGAACTACTAACTCCATATGAGACCCGTGAATCCATCTTTCTACCTATATCCTTTGGAGAACTATTATACGTATCTATCGGGGTGATGACCCATTCGGGGTCCTAGGAATAATGTCCTATTCGAGGTTATGATGGCATTCGGGGTAAGGGGGTAGAGTTTCTTTAACAGACATAGTATCACTGTGTTGTTTGGTGGCCAAACTATTATCTCCTTCGGAGATTTTCCCTTCTTCTCTTCAAAGGCTGTTCTTTCGAGTTGCACTGCTGCATATTTTGTTGGCCTTCGAACTACTAACTGCACAACAAACATTGTTGCTGTACAATAGAATAATAAGCCATTCATAAGCTTAATTTTTGAAATTTTGATTGAATAAGCTGTTATTCAGCTACCATTGTTAGTTGGGATGCATATAAGTTTTGTCCTTGTTTCGATTATATGATGTTCTTTTAAATTACGCTCTTACATGATTAAGTGATGGTTTCCAAGTCTACACTCCTTCTTTTAATAATGGGATGTTCTGTTTGGTGAACAATCTGCAATCTTTTCTGTCAAATATTAGGGGGATTCACTTAACGGCGTAAACTGATTAAACGTCGCGATCACCAAGGCAATATTTGATTATTTCATTTGCAAAATCATGAAACATTTCAAATAAGCAGAAAATCATGGCTTACGCAGCAATTTCATCTGTTTAGTGAGTACCCCTATTATTTTCTAATGATATGTTGATTTTCCGAGGGCTGTTTTCTAATCGTTTGGCCTACAAACAGAGATTTCCCCTTCTTTAAATAATAAACTGTTCTTTGCTTATCAAAAGAACAGCATATGAATCAAAGAAGGGTAAATATCTAGAGTGAACGCTAACAGCGTTAACATAACAAATGTAAGCGGCAGTTATGAGTTTTATTCAACCATATGCCCTGTGAATTCCTATCGCGGATCATTTCAGGAAAAAAAATGACAAAATGGGCTCTTGAGGAACTTGATATTCAAAATGCTTTTCTGATCCACAATACAAAATAATACATGCACTTTTTAAATTGAACAAAAAAAGTGAACTTTATTTACAAAATCATAATTTGTGCATAGTAATAAACTATTCGGGGAAATGTCGCATTCGGGTAAGTGTCGCATTCGGGTAAATGTCGCGTTCGGGTAAATGTCGCATTCGGGTATTTGGCATTCGGGTATATGTTACATTCGGGTAAATGGTTTTCGGGTAAATGTCTTTCGGGTAAATGGTTTTCGGGTAAATGTTATAGAACCAGAGGGTAGGGTAGAAGGCTAGGGTAGAGGGTAGGGTAGATGATTAGGGTAGAGGGTAGGGTAGAAGGTTGGGTAGAGGGTAGGGTAGATGATTAGGATAGAGTGTAGGGTAGAAGGTAGGGATGAGGGCTGGGTAGAGGGTCAGGGTAGAGAGTAGGGTAGAAGGTAGGGTAGAGGCTTAGGGTTGAAGGGTAGGGCAGAAGACTAGGGTAGAGAATAGGATAGAAGGTAGGGTAGAAGATAGGGTAGAAGGTAGGGTAGAAGGTAGGGTAGAGGGTTAGGGTATCAGGTATCAGTAGGTCGGCTCCAGAGGCACGTTCTCCTCCATTTGGTAAATTTGTGCCATCACCATGAATACGAGCTTATTCATCATTTACCTGAGGGAGAGGGAAGGGAGGAATAAGGGATGGGATAGGGAAAGGGAATGCAATGGAATAGGTTCGACATAATCGCATAAGCGTACCACAACGTGTTTAAACAGCGCCCTGAAAAAGGCACAGTATAAAACGCATAAAGCGTAAAATTAGCCTATAGCTACTTGCCACAACGGGTTCAGAACAACAAAACATCCTGAAGATTCAGGCTTCTTAGGTCAGTTTCACTTAATCAAGTGTTTACCGAGTACTCGGAAACGCAGTTGCGTAAAAACTGGGTAGTTACATATCAAATGATTGAAAATTCCACAGTCAGATTCTCAGCTAAGATATACTAATGAAGCAGCTTGTTGAGGCTTGTGATGGACAAAATCATAAGTAGGAAAACCACATTGAGTTATCTTAATTGCGTTTCTGTTACGAGATTCTTCAAAAGTGATGGCAAGACTCTCACATGGCGGCATCCACAAACACTCAATTTCTTAATCGCTGCTTGACGTAATGCGGAGAAGAGATGTTGGATTTTGAGCATTTGGTAAATCCAATTGGAAATGATTGAAAGATAAATAGGACAATCATTGTGGCTTCCAATATGGAATCGAAAGGTACGAGTTCAAAGGTATCCTGGAAATCCAAGAAAACAACCAAACAAAATTGTTTTTGAATGAATGCTTTTCCGATATCGTAAACAACATTGTGTAAACGAATCACAGTGGACTTTCCAGTGTTGGTACAGTGGTAAGCATGTTGGTTCCCATGGAGAGGCATGTTTGCCAGAAATACATCACGGGTGTGATGCTCGACAAAGCGTTCTAATCATTTCAAAAGAAACATGTCAAACTGATAGGTCTGATCTTCATACGATGCATTATCCACTTACGGAATAAACTTGACAGTATAATCCCACCAAGATTTGGGAATAGCAAGGCTGCAAACAAGCAGTTTTATCAAAACATTTTGGGGCTCAAGGCATGACACGTGAGATTGCCATTTCAATTTTACTGAAACTAGCAAACATCGGGTCAAACGCAAAATGCGGAGCTATATAGGTGTTGAGATGAGATGAGAGATGAGATGAGAGATGAGATGAGAGATGAGATGAGAGATGAGATGAGAGATGAGATGAGAGATGAGATGAGAGATGAGATGAGAGATGAGATGAGAGATGAGATGAGAGATGAGATGAGAGATGAGATGAGAGATGTGATGAGAGATGAGATGAGAGATGAGATGAGAGATGAGATGAGAGATGAGATGAGAGATGAGATGAGAGATGAGATGAGAGATGAGATGAGAGATGAGATGAGAGATGAGATGAGAGATGAGATGAGAGATGAGATGAGAGATGAGATGAGAGATGAGATGAGAGATGAGATGAGAGATGAGATGAGAGATGAGATGAGAGATGAGATGAGAGATGAGATGAGAGATGAGATGAGAGATGAGATGAGAGATGAGATGAGAGATGAGATGAGAGATGAGATGAGAGATGAGATGAGAGATGAGATGAGAGATGAGATGAGAGATGAGATGAGAGATGTGATGGGAGATGTGATGAGAGATGAGATGAGAGATGAGATGAGATATGAGATGAGATATGAGATGAGAGATGAGATGAGAGATGAGATGAGAGATGAGATGAGAGATGAGATGAGAGATGAGATGAGAGATGAGATGAGAGATGAGATGAGAGATGAGATGAGAGATGAGATGAGAGATGAGATGAGAGATGAGATGAGAGATGAGATGAGAGATGAGATGAGAGATGAGATGAGAGATGAGATGAGAGATGAGATGAGAGATGAGATGAGAGATGAGATGAGAGATGAGATGAGAGATGAGATGAGAGATGAGATGAGAGATGAGATGAGAGATGAGATGAGAGATGAGATGAGAGATGAGATGAGAGATGAGATGAGAGATGAGATGAGAGATGAGATGAGAGATGAGATGAGAGATTGAGAGATGATGAGAGATGAGATGAGAGATGAGATGAGAGATGAGATGAGAGATGAGATGAGAGATGAGATGAGATGAGATGAGAGATGAGATGAGAGATGAGATGAGAGATGAGATGAGAGATGAGATGAGAGATGAGATGAGAGATGAGATGAGAGATGAGATGAGAGATGAGATGAGAGATGAGATGAGAGATGAGATGAGAGATGAATGAGATGATGAGATGAGATGAGAGATGAGATGAGAGATGAGATGAGAGATGAGATGAGAGATGAGATGAGATGAGATGATGAGATGAGAGATGAGATGAGAGATGAGATGAGATGAGAGAAAGATGAGAGATGAGAAATGAGATAAGAGATGAGATGAGAGATGAGATTTGAGATGAGATGAGAGATGAGACGAAATATGAGTGATATATGAGATAAGATGCGAGATGAATTGAGAGACTAGATGAAAATGAGATAATAGATTAGATTAGAGGTGAGATGAGAGATGAGATGAGAGATGAGATGAGAGATGAGATGAGAGATGAGATAAGAGATGAGATGAGAGATGAGATGAGAGATGAGATGAGAGATGAGATGAGAGATGAGATGAGAGATGAGATGAGAGATGAGATGAGAGATGAGATGAGAGATGAGATGAGAGATGAGATGAGAGATGAGATGAGAGATGAGATGAGAGATGAGATGAGAGATGAGATGAGAGATGAGATGAGAGATGAGATGAGAGATGAGATGAGAGATGAGATGAGAGATGAGATGAGAGATGAGATGAGAGATGAGATGAGAGATGAGATGAGAGATGAGATGAGAGATGAGATGAGAGATGAGATGAGAGATGAGATGAGAGATGAGATGAGAGATGAGATGAGAGATGAGATGAGAGATGAGATGAGAGATGAGATGAGAGATGAGATGAGAGATGAGATGAGAGATGAGATGAGAGATGAGATGAGAGATGAGATGAGAGATGAGATGAGAGATGAGATGAGAGATGAGATGAGAGATGAGATGAGAGATGAGATGAGAGATGAGATGAGAGATGAGATGAGAGATGAGATGAGAGATGAGATGAGAGATGAGATGAGAGATGAGATGAGAGATGAGATGAGAGATGAGATGAGAGATGAGATGAGAGATGAGATGAGAGATGAGATGAGAGATGAGATGAGAGATGAGATGAGAGATGAGATGAGAGATGAGATGAGAGATGAGATGAGAGATGAGATGAGAGATGAGATGAGAGATGAGATGAGAGATGAGATGAGAGATGAGATGAGAGATGAGATGAGAGATGAGATGAGAGATGAGATGAGAGATGAGATGAGAGATGAGATGAGAGATGAGATGAGAGATGAGATGAGAGATGAGATGAGAGATGAGATGAGAGATGAGATGAGAGATGAGATGAGAGATGAGATGAGAGATGAGATGAGAGATGAGATGAGAGATGAGATGAGAGATGAGATGAGAGATGAGATGAGAGATGAGATGAGAGATGAGATGAGAGATGAGATGAGAGATGAGATGAGAGATGAGATGAGAGATGAGATGAGAGATGAGATGAGAGATGAGATGAGAGATGAGAAGAGAGATGAGATGAGAGATGAGATGAGAGATGAGATGAGAGATGAGATGAGAGATGAGATGAGAGATGAGATTAGAGATGAGATGAGAGATGAGATGAGAGATGATATTAGAGATGATATTAGAGATGAGATGAGAGATTAAATGATTAAACCACTGATTTTTTAACATATCTACAGTAGAACCTCCATGAGTCGATGTTCTTTGACACGATATCGACTCATAAAGGTAAATTTTTCCATACTGAAAAATAATTTCTGGGCTACTAGGATGGTCCCCCCAAAAGGTTCCCAAAGGATTTTTGTTACACTACTCGATATTTCCTTGAGTCGATGGTCCCTTCAATATCGACTCATGGAGGTTTTACTGTATATCATAAATAATGATCCTTGAGATGATCAATCCGTAAAACATTTGCTCTTCTTCCTATCACTTTCGGTACTTGAAATATTCTTCTGGCACGTGGCCACAAATTGGGAACCACTGATCTTTGCAATACAACTACATTGTGATAAGTACATACATACTCCCTGAAGGGCACACCTTTTATTCTTGAAAAATTCGCTTGGCCCATGACCACTTGGTTGGAAACCACTGAACTTAGAGAAACTGCCAAATTATTGATTGTAACTGAATAACTCATAACCTTTTCACAGGATAAAAAATTTGTGATTTCAATCTTCACAAACAAATTATAAAACTGACAAAAAACACTCCCCCGATTTACGCACTAAGGGTACGACCAGAGTGGACGCGTCACGCGACGCGACGTGGTTTTCCCATACGATTTGACAGACAGCTCCTTATTATTGATTGTTATTCCTTTGCGTGCAAATTTCCGCATCGCGCCGCGTGACGCGTCCACTCTGGCCGTACCCTAATGGGGAACGTGCGGTGTAGTGCTAGATTTGTAGTAATGAGCTGAATTTTAGTATGGTGAGAAGGTCAATTATCCGTTTCTGCAATGAAATGGTGCCAAAAGCGTGGGTATTATGATTCCTTGTCTAATTTGATGCCGCTTGAGCAAAAATTTGGATAACTATGTTGTTTATGTTGCAAGAAATGGAGAAAACAGCAACACTGTTGCCCAAAGTTTTGCTCAAACAGCATCAAATTGGGCAAGGAATCATAATACCCACGCTTTTTGCACCATTTTATTGCAGAAACGGAGAATTGACCTTCTCACCATACTAAAATTCAGCTCATTACTACAAATCTAGTACTTCACCGATCTGTCCTATTCCCAAATAGTACTCCCCCCAAGTTACCCTCCCCCAATTTACGCTCCCGCCGATTTGAGCGTAAATTGGGGTTTCAGTGTACCATGATACTATTGCTATTTTTGCATAAATAGCTCATTGGTGTGTAGTTTGAAAGTAAAGTGAAAATGAAGTCGATATAAATCCAAACTTTTTCGCGTGCACTTCAAAGCGGCTCAGATTAACTGCACAAACCGCTGATTAAATAATATCATAATATCCTGATTAAACGTAGCGATTACCTAGGCAATATTAGATAAAAAGGAGACTCACTAAACAGTTTAAATTGCTGCTGTAAGCCATGGTTTTCTGTTATTTGAAATGTTTCATGATATTGCGAATGAAATAATCAAAGATTGCCTTGGTGGTTGCGACGTTTAATCAGAATAAACTTCTATGAGCGGTTTACGCTGTTAAGTGAATCCCCCTAATTTCATAGCAATTTAATGAAACATTTCAGTAATGAGAAACTCATGGCTTACGCAGTTATTTACACTGTTTAGTGAATCCCCTTAATGTTCAGATGCAAAAGTGTCATCATAAAACAATCTAAAACTAGTGTATAGGCCATTATTCTGTATCGTTTCAAAACAGATTCTCTGCACAGCTTCGCAAAGTATCATAAGAGCCAAAAATTAATTGACAAATTACTTCGGAAGTGCACTAAAATGGTCCAGCACATTATTGCACCGCTCGAACAAAGCCAGCTGACAAAAGCAACAAAACCTCGAGCGACAACGACTAACAAGGACGAAGGGAACAAGTAAATGACGAACGGCAACATCCTCCCTCATCCCACCACCCAAGCGCATCATTTCCCGCCTGCTACGACGGGACCACTCATATCGGTCGCCATGTAGTTACAACGACGCGGAGCGAACCGTTCATCATCGAAAAGTCCTATATATCGGCGCACTCTTACTTCACATCCTCATTTTTCAATCAATAATTTTATTAAAAATTTCACACTCGCTCCTCGTCGACCTCTGTCCCTCACCCTGTAGTGGGTTCCTTGTTGCCATTAGTCACAAGAGCATGTCGATCCCTTGCTCTCCTCCTCCTCCCTCGAATGGGCGCCTCAAATTCCCCGAAAACCTCCCGCAATTTGAATTTGTTAATTAATTCGACGTGTTTCAACTCGCTGCTGCTGTTCTCGGGAACTTACCGTCTCTTTCTCTCCGACTGCGAACCATAATGGGTCTGCTATTTTCACATCCGATAATCCATTCCGGACGCCCGCCAATCTCGTCCCATCACCTCCGACCCGCGCGCAAAACCAACAACTGCGACGACAGTCTATTTAATGTTCCGTTCCGCTTCAGTAATTATCCTCTTATGAAAGTCAAATCAACTTTCGACGACTTCTGTTTCAGCTAATCAGAACCGACCGACACAACGAAATAACTCCCTCGGACGATGATGGGGGGGGGCACTCACTTCTTCTTCGTTCGACAGCGGTGACAATGATACACATCGTGGAAAATGACCTCCCGCCCGCGTCCCATCAAATTACCATTTCAAATAACAATGCCAATTTCTCCCTAATATGGTTCGCTTTCAAATGACCTCAAAAAGATGCACCACACCGCTTCACCACACACCACGACCACACTCGACACAGATCCATATTTTCGATTTTTTCACCGCCCTCAGGTTTTTCCCACAATCAGAACGCGGATTAGCAGCCGCCACCACTATTCAGCTGGGATTTTCTTCACAGTCCTCCACCACGCGCGAATCCTAGTGTGCGAGTCTCCTCGGCGAGCTGTTTGGCCTGCCTACTAGGATTCAATCATCTGGCGATGATGATGGCAGCAAGCAGGCCTCGGAAAACACAATGCTTGCTCCCCCAAAACAGCAGCGCGGATCATAGTTAGTATAGGGGATGCTGCATGGCTGATGAACGGAAAATGAGAGAAGCTCTCGTTCTCGCTCTCGTTTATCTGACACGCTTGGTGGAGCCCTCTTTTTGGGGATAAAACGCTTCCGCTTTTGACAGATGGTTGCAGGGTTCGAAAGCTGACAGATATGATGTGGGCGTGGATGGGGATGGTGAAGGGTGGCTAAAGGAGAATTTTATCTTGTGTGAATGTCCTAGGTTCGGATCAAAATGGTGTGCAAAAGACTGATGACAGAAGAAGATAGAAATAAAACCAGTTCCGTCGGTCAGAATGGATGCTGCGATGGAAGAAAGACAGTAGTGACATCTGAACGTGGCGGTAAAGCGTTCGTTACCACAAATGATAGGGGTCCTCACTCACAAAAACTCTCGTGTAATAAAGTAATAAAAAAAACTCAATACTTAAGCAATTAGAAGTTGTTGAAAAAAATGTCAAGGAAATCATTTGAAAATTGTGATGTCATGTTAATTCACGCATTCCGAATTTATATAAACCCATTTTCATCCAGACTCTAATTTATAAGACAGTAATTTTGAGGTGAATTTTGAGAATAAGGATAACACATTAGGACAGCATACTGTCTTGGGAAAATTTATTCAGAACATGCATACTAAGCATATGGTGAAAAATTTAGTTCATATTTGGCTCATTAGATGGCACAAACGTTGCTGCAAAGATTACTATGATCGAGCTTAATGATTGCTTATGAGTCCAATTTCAAATGTAAAGCAATTTTTCTTCCTGATATCTTAAGCAAGCGGTCTTAATTTGAAGTTGACGTTTTTGGCGAAATTGTTCATACGGATTAGAACACGGATTTCCAACCGGTGGTCCGCGGCCCCATGGGGGGGGGGTCGTGAAGCCAGTCCAAGGGGGCCGCGATTTATCAAAAAAATGTTAAATTTTTATTCTATTTTATGCAATTTAAGGTATTGGTTCCTTTATTAAGCATGTGGTTCCCATTTTCATCCTACGAAAAACAAAGGATTTAAGCGTTGTTTATTTTGTTTCATATTTTTGTATTTTTGTAAGAAGTGAGCACGCATGAAAATAAAAAAAAGGAATCAATCGGTGCCGTAATCACTTGTTCTCGAATAGGATGAATATGGGAGCGTGAGATTACTGATGGCACACATACCCTATACCAATTTTTAATTTTGTATACCACCACCCCCAAAAGCCACAATTTGAGGAACAAATTTTCAGTATAAAACGCCTTCAGAAGAAAACAATTTCGGCTGCACCGCTATTTTTCAGCTACGACTCAAATTGAATGTACATGACATTGTTTACGAAATGTGAGTGTCGGATAAAAAAACGTATCATTGATCGTAGAAAATTCCCAAAGCAAATTTTTTGCGACCCAAAAAACTCGGTTTCGTTCATTTAGGCTCAGTGTACCAGTTATGGCTATAGTACCTCAAATTCACCATAGTTGATTTTTAACCATTAATGATGCAAATCAACAAGAAAAAATTCGTGAACAATAGATCACATTCACAAAAAATGATTGCAATCATTCAGACTTCACTATTTGCTCAAATTATGATAGAAAATTTTCATTTTCCTTAGTTTTTCGGTCTCCTTGCACCCTATTTCGCTATAGTGTACCAGTTATGGCTAATCCCATAAGGAATGCATGTAAATAGTGCGAAGTGGAACCCAAATTAACAAATGTGTCTATAACTGGTACAGGGTTTCTATCATTGGCACATGCCGTAATAAATACTGATAGTAGTTTTGACTCCGTTTCTATATTTTTTCTGCATAGTATGAAAACTAATCAATCATTTGACATATCGATGACGTTCGTCGGTCTTCTTCTTATTTTTGTAGAAATAGTTTTCCCTAGGTAGTGCGATAACTGGTACAGGCACCCTAATTCATATTTTTTTTTCTAAAATATTTTATTGGGCCCCAGATGTTTTGACAATTCTTAAAGGGGTCGCCACCTCAAAAGGTTGGGAACCCCTGGATTAAAAGCTTCTATTCAAACGATCTTTAGGCGAAATTTTCCTCATTAGATGGTACTGTGGTATGTTTGATTTGATTTAGGCCGTTTGTCGAGGGGAGGGGTGCGAAGAAAAAGCGTCCCATTCTGATTAATGATTTGTTGTTGCATGAAGAAGAAGAAGAAGAACGATGGTGTTTTGAAAAAATCCTATCCCTACAACACAGGGGAAGTTTTTAAAATGCCTCTATAAAATCTTAAACAAAATCTAATTAAAAACGGTTTGATGTACGGTGTTAGACTTTGGACGGACTTCATATTGAAGGTATAAATTTAAATTTAACATTTTTTTCTTGATAAGGTACTTAATTTGTAGTCCGTTCAAAGTCTAACACCGTACATCAAACCGTTTTTTAATTAGATTTTGTTTTAGATTTTATAGAGGCATTTTAAAAACTTCCCCTGTGTTGTAGGGATAGGATTTTTTCAAAACACCATCGTTCTTCTTCTTCTTCTTCATGCAGCAACAAATCACCAATAGCGAACTGTATTGGGTAAGCTTCAACTGTAATGCATACAAATTAATGGTAAGTACAATTCATCACAAATAGTTTTATGAGTTCTTACAATTCGGTGGGTCTTAGCTCCCTCACCCCACTGCTCTTTTTGTTCTATTTGTTCTTTGTTCTATTTAGCAACGGTTTTAATTTTAATCATTGAACTTCTCTTACTTTCTTTTCAGGTTTTTTTTTCAGGTTTTCTTCTCGTTTCAGGTACTCGGATCACCACTCTAGGAGCAACGGATTTCATTGGATATAACACTAATTAATTGCCCAAATCTTAACCAAACTAACCTCCCGTTGCGTCCACTTAAATTTGCCTTAATTTCACTAAAAAATCATAATCATATTAGAAACTTTTAATTTCACTTCTTTCGCAGCAATACTTCAACACTACCTCAAATAAATTTAACTGAAACTATATAAACGATTTATCTGATACGCGCTAGATATTATTCTCACTCATGATCTCACTGTTCTTTAGCAATGGACCAGGGGTGTAAGTTGACTGTCAACTGGGAACAAATTTCGCCTACCCTCTATCATGTTTTAGAACCAGTAAAAAGACGTAACTACCAACCAAGAAAAGTTCAATTTTCGATTACAAAACTAAATTTAATACCGTTTCATCATGCTAAAAGCAAGTCATTATGTGATTTGAACATAAAGATTAATATATTCAGCATATTAGATTGAAAAATTTCATTCCGAAAAAATCAGTGTTCTGTTTTTACCACTATGAAATATTAGCCTCTACTCTCGCTTGTTTTTGTTGTTGCTTTGTTTGAAGATCAAAAATCGGCTAAAAATTGAAATCTCCCTGGGCGATTATTTTTCTCAAATGAAAGGATAATTGAACACTATGACTCAAGAAATATCGATAATTACCGAAAACACTGAGCATAAGCATCTAAATCGAGAGAAAAAAACTGATGTTTGTGCTAATGTTGATGTTTATAAAAACATTAAACAAAGGATGTTTAAAAATTAGAACCAACAGTAGATGGCGCGCAGGTGCGCATGTTTGGGTGGGCGTAGATGGTGGGACCTTACACCCCTGCAATGGACAACATGTTTAGCGGAAATGATCTCATATGACAGCCGTCAATGTAGATGAGTGACATCGTTGACGTATGCAGCCTTTTCGTCGGTGTCCAGGGTTGCCAGTTCGCCCTTTTCTGCGACTACACAGTTACAAATATTTATTTCACTCTATGTCCAACCCTGGGGGCTGCGAATAGAATCAAAATGGTTGTCAAGATATCTCCATGCACCGCTGTCAAAATATCTCCGTCGAGCTGTCACAGCTCCAACAGCTACTTTTTTTATGCAATTCCATCTAACAGAAAAAAGTATTGCAACCAGATTTTTTCAGAAGAAGTCAAACGAGACACGTGGAAAATAAGGAAAATTAAAAAAAAAAAAGTTATGACTGCATTGTAGTTAATTTTGCAACGACAAAACATTGAAATTTCCACCCCAAATTGAAAATGAATAAACTTTTAATACGAGAACAATATTGGAGTCAAGGGGATTGATCTAGGGATTGATCATGTTTACCTTTTTCGAACAGCGTCACGACGGCGTGTTTGACAACTGCGTCGAGGATGGTGGCGGCATGAAAATTAAACGCTCGTATGTGTTTACAAACCAAGCGTCAGAATTGTGTTGGTGTACGTTAGCTAGCTTGAAAAATAAAACCGTTCCAATTCGCAGTACCCAGCCCCGTACGAATAGCACACGAACAGACTCGACGCTGATCAGCATTGTTGGCTGCTCCTTTTCGCCGTTGAGCTGTTGCGTTCCAGTTAAAAATCCTCTATATAGAGATTAGCGGAAGTTACTGTTCAATTCCGGCTTCGACTCTCGGGGGTGCTGCTCCAACGAACGATGATGCGTCCAACGTGTCCGACGGCCAGCCTAAGAAAGGGGGAAAGTCATGGCCAACCTTGCGCAGCTGGTTGGCAACGCACTGACAGTTGGGCGTTAGGCGTTACATGGAAAAGGGCTGTTCACGGTTCGTTAGTAGATTGGGGGGCAAGACTCTGAACAAGCTAAAGACATGTTGCTCATAGTGCATTGCACTACACACATCCTCCTCCTCCTCTCTTAAAAAATAAGAAAAAAAAAGTTTCTTGTCAGAAGATTATGATAAACCAATTTCTAAGAGGTTGGTCATTAACGCCGATCGATGGTCCATACTACATGCCGATCAGGTTCGGTACCTATCAATGGTGTTGTTTTTCTTTTCTGGCTGATGCTTTGTGGTGAAGTCGTTTTATTTTTCACAAACTAAAGCCAGTGGTGGAAAACTACATGCGTTTTAACGAAATGAACCGAAAACCGTCCGCGATCCAACATGAACAAAAGCGACCTCGGTTCTGGTCATCCATGACATCCGTGAGTAGTACGCATTACTATCGCACATGCTCAACGTACAGCGATGAGCAAAAGAAAGTGAAAGATTTTCAACATTGAACACAGTCAAAAATATACGAACTCGGACGAATTTCAACCGAGTTTATATTTGTCTGTTGAACACAATTTACTCGGTTCAAAGATAAACAATTGAGTCCTCGGTGTTGATGTACCCAATCTGTCAAACTTATCGGCAGAAACCGGCAGACAACATACAACCGAACATCGGTTCATTTCTAGGTTCTGTGAAACATCATGCAATAATATTCCATTGTGGAAAATCATAAAAAAAGCATTCGCATTTCCCAGGCGTATTGAACCAGCACTCTTAATAATGATGAACTAAAGGCATCATCAAGCTCGTGCCAAAAGAAAGGATTTTGAGGGTTAAACCCCTCCCATTACCAAAGTTCCATGGAATCAACCCGTTAATATCAGTATGGTATTCTGAACATCCGTACGCATCGTCGGCTATATGGATCCTCGACCGTTTTGG
This sequence comes from Aedes albopictus, assembly GCF_035046485.1. Taxonomy (NCBI): domain Eukaryota; kingdom Metazoa; phylum Arthropoda; class Insecta; order Diptera; family Culicidae; genus Aedes; species Aedes albopictus. The sequence continues at coordinate 28,222,805 of NC_085136.1, forward strand.
GTATTCTAATTAGGGTATAATGTATCCTCAGCAAGCACATACTTCATATCAATTTATTTTCAACCAATGAATCAAAATTCAACCATCGCGCAAAAATAATGACAATGTCGCAACCTGTATTTGTTGCAATGCGATATAAGTTTGTCCCAACTTGAAAATAATAAGATAAACATCGTACACCACAAGTTTAGAGATTTCAACTCTGTTGAAGATCTATCATAAAACAGTTTCGACTTTGGGTTAGTAAAAATTGAATATTCACGAGTTGAAAAGTACGCAACAAAATCAGCTTCCGTTTTGTCTGCAACAAACATTTCGAGATCATGTCATTATTTGTTACCAGTAGGGATAAAGAGTAATCGTCGCGCCTTCTTTGTTGCTTGTTTTGTGCATCTTTTGTTTGACAATTCTCTTAACTGTTTTCAACAATGAAAAACCCATCTGCTTTGATTAAGTGAGTATGGCTTGATGATTTGTATCATTTTTGAATCCAAGAGCACGGTTACCATTTTTTTTTTAAATTCACTCCACTGATGTTTCGAAAAGCTTCGAACATTCAAATTTTCCCGCTTCATCTTCTCTAAAAATCGAGAGCATATTTCGAGAGCATTAACAATTATCAAATCCAACCGTGAGGGACACTGTGCAGCAACAATATCATAGCTCTAGAGGCACGTTCTCCTCTATTTGGAAAATTTGTGCCATTAAGAGCAGCAACATAATTCACTTTATCCGACTTACATGAGTCAGACACTACTGTACACCTCCTTATTTAAACTCGAATCAAAGAAAAAAAAATCCTCCTCATGAACAGTAATGCATCACACCCTTCATTTAATAAATTTGTCATCAATGTTACCATCAAGGCAAGCAATCGTTTTGTGCAGCATTTTATGTAGCATGCTGTCGAAAAAAAGCGGACAATAAAAGAAATGCTTCTCTGTGCAGTGTTATGTAAATCGGATAACTTACAGAACATCCTTTTCTATCAATCCCAAAAAAGAACTTCACTACTGTTCCTGGGCACGTTCGGCATTTTCTACACCCATCGACATCAATGACCCACTGAACCATCTTGTTTTAATCTCGAAATCAAACCACTTCAACGATTACGTAGTTCCATCTACAATCCAAAGTTACAACAATTTTTCAGCTCGAAATTGATTTCTTCCGGTGCTCTAGCATTATCAGCAGAAACCAATACAACTCAGTGGTCCTCCAGAAACCGTCTTTAAAATATTCGATCCCGTAACTCACAATCCAGTGCTCCTCTAGAGCGTGTTTGGCATCATTATTCGAAAACCAATGCGACACTTGCCTTCCCAGACTATCTTTGCTTATTCGATCACTCCGACACTCTCCTAGAGCGCCTTCGTCATCATCCAAAAAAACGAAACAGAAGCAAAAGCATAAAACATTCGTTGGCTCTCTGTGCCACTTTTACTATTCAGTCCCAAAATTACAACACTCCGGCGCTCTTCTAGAGCGCTTTTGCATCACCTGCCAGAACCAATATATTCCGGTGGATTTCCAGGCCATTTTCCCTTTCGATCCCGAAATCGAATTACTCCGGCACCCTTCTAGGGCGCCTTCGGCGTCACAAGCCGAAACCAAAATATTACTGTGGCTTTCAGGTCACTTTTCACGGTGTGTCAGGTAGAACAAATTTATTACAAAAAAATGGGCATCGCTAATTTTTACGCTACGTGAAAGTTGACGCTACCAGCTTTCATTCAAGCCCAACATCGAAATATTCCATCGGGGGAACTTTTTCATACAAAAATTGGGTATGTTTGTTAAGTAGAAATAGGGATTAATTTGGAACCGTGCATTTTGTATGGGGAAAAACAGTATTCTGAAAAAGTTGTTCGGGATCCCTCGGTGGATTTTTTTGAGGGACCCTGCAAATGAAAGCTGAAAGCCTCTATTTTTGAATAGCGAAAAATTTGACGATGCCTATTTTTTTGTTATAAACTTTTCCCATACACACGCCGTGTTTTCCATTCGATCCCAAAGTCGAATCACTCCGGCGCTCTTCCAGAGCGCCTTTGGCGTCACAAGCCGAGACCAAAATATTGCGTTAGCTTTCAGGCCGCTTTTCCATTCGATCTCGAAGTCGAATCATTCCGGCGCTCTTCCAGAGCGCCTTCGGCATCATCTGCCGAAACCAAAATATTGCGGTGGCTTCTCAGGCAATTTTCTCTTTCGATTCCGAAATCGAATCACTCCGGCGCTCTTCTAGAGCGCCTCCGGCATCGGCATCCGGAACCAGCAACTATACTTTCAAAAGCAGTTCCCTCTGGCCTCCTCGGCCGTTTTCTATTACCAAATTTAACAACACAATTCACCCTTCTGAAATCTTCCTGCTTCCATGTATTACCGAAAAAAATGATTGCCAAAATGTTAAACCACCAACAATGCGCGACATTTAGTTTTCTTTGCAGACAATCACCGGCCTCGAGATTTACGTTTTTTTTTTTTCACTTCTACTTACAAGTTTCTCTCCTATCCAAGTCACTGCTTATTGCGAAAATTCGCAATAAACCTGGCAGGTTCGCCATTGTTCAATTCCGGCTTCGACTCTCGGGGGTGCTGCTCCAACGAACGATGATGCGTCCAACGTGTCCGACGGCCAGCCTAAGAAAGGGGGAAAGTCATGGCCAACCTTGCGCAGCTGGTTGGCAACGCACTGACAGTTGGGCGTTAGGCGTTACATGGAAAAGGGCTGTTCACGGTTCGTTAGTAGATTGGGGGGCAAGACTCTGAACAAGCTAAAGACATGTTGCTCATAGTGCATTGCACTCCACACAGTTACATATGTCGATTTGGCAACGCTGTTTGTTTTGTTTACAATAGCTTCCAACACTTGCCACAAAACTAGATGTTCAAATTTTGTGCGTGACTTTGTTGTGGTGCAAGTTGATTTGTTCACGTTTGCTAATTACAGTCGAACTTTTTTTTTTCTAAAATTTTGAAGAAATAGCAGCGCTATCGAAGAAATCTGAAATGCATTGCAAAGCGTAACGCTAATCCTATCGGCAGAAGTGAACCAAGTAGAAACAATGGAAGGTTTTTCAAGAAGAGCAGCTACAAAAGCTTCTTCATTAGCATGAGTTTTTGATAGCAGAATTAATAAAATATTATCTGTTGTAGTACATTTGCATATGCCAACGATTTTTCAATATGAAAAATTAATAATTATAATTTATTTAGTTCTGATTGCAATACCGTCCAAACAGCGCGTTCCTACAAACGATAAACATGTTCGTTTAGCTCACACTTTGACAGTTCTCTCTGCACGATTGGCTGACAATGGCCGCTTCCACAGTTCTATATAATGTAGAATTACTAGTTCCAGCCAAGCCTGTCTTTTCATCGCTTTTTATGCTTTTCGATCAGCTTATCGCGAAGCATCGTAGACTGGAAACGTTATTGGTGTGGTGTCGGTACATGCAAATGTTGCTTCTGAGTGCGTGTCGAGCGTTGGTGCCGTAGCTTTTAAAAACCCAAAGTATCTAAATACCAAGGTACGAGATTCCCGCTTATATTCATGGATTAGTGAGAAAAAGAAAAAAGCAAAAAATAGTCATGAAGTTTGCGCTGATTTGTATGGGCACTATTTGCAAACTTTCTTAAGAAATTAGGCACTCCCATCTAAGAAGCAATTATTTAATTGCTTCTCACTGGATTAAATGTGACTTCCATGCAATAAAACAGGAAATATCGCCATTTGAAAATCGGTGACCATTTTTTTTTAAATTGGTTTTTCAGCATTTAGAAACATCCAAACTAATAAAACTTCACAAACTTTGCTGAAATAATGACATTTTAGTGTAAAAACACCAACTTTTCATAACTAACGCAGATGTGTTGGTGAGTCTCATTTTTGACATTTGCGGGAATCTCTTACCTTGGTTGTCTAAAACCAACCCTTTTCGGTGTTGTTCGGCTGGCTGTTCGGGTGAGCATGTGGCGGCACTGACGGATGTATGCAAAATCGTTTGTGAGTTACATCCAAGGAATTGGCATCCCTATCCCTCCAATGCAATGTTTTCGTAGCCAACATAACTGCGGCTCAAGCGTACGGCTCAAGCTGACAACCTATCTTTTAACACAGTAGCATAATTTTAATGCTGGGTAAGAAAACAAGAAGACCACAACAGTCCCCTGGATACATCATTTTCGTTTTGCCACCTCTTTGCCTCTGGTCATCGCTGAGCAGTGTACCAGTTCAATCGCAAGCGATTAAAATACGGTTGATAAGTTGATTGAGCATTCGTAAGGTGATAATTTGCATCATTGGTTACATCTAGTTCAAGCTTAACTTTACCAAACACCGTATGTTACATATGTAAACAAAAAAGAGATTTTCTCATGAGGCGCTGAAATTCGTTAAGTACTACTCACCTTTGGGGGTAATTTGTGAAAAAATACCCGGATTTTTCACGTTTCGGAAATGCTCAATGTATGAGTTGCTATGGGAACAGCGAACTTCCCCTTCGATTTTCCCCGCTCGTAGATTTTGTTAGATACGGTGTTTGGTAAAGTTAGGCTTGAGTTGAGCATTTTTTGAAAAGTGAAAATTTTACCTGTCTCGATCATTTTGTCTATCCACTGTACACTGAAATAAATTTTGTTGTAGAAACTACCGGTTCCATAGTTAAATTACTAACCGTACCTATGATTCTCAACCGACAGCTATTTTCTGTTAATTCCACTAAAACACTGTCAATTTAACTAGCAGTGCTGTTAACATTACCAAAAATAATCTAAATTTAACAGCTGGGCATTGTATTTTTAACCATACCGTGTTGTAAGATGCGCGTCCAGGAAAAATTGACAATGTTTTGTTGTTGAGGTGACTACGCTTTTAGTCCAATTTACTGCAATGTATTGTTACTTCAATCATATTTCAGTGAACTTAACAGATTTTGTTGTCGGTTGAGAATCATAGGTACGGTTAGTAATTTTACTATGGAATCGGTAATTTCCACAACAAAATTTATTTCAGTGTAGGGTCTTGTACCATTTGAGCATGTGTACCTACTACCATTGGCGTATCTAGGATTTTTTCCTAGGGGGTGCCTTGGGGGTGCCAGTTTCAGTGGATTCCAGGTTTCTTTTGCTTTTTTTTTTGTAAAAGGAAATACTGAATCATCATCAATTTCTTCATGAAATAATGATATGTATACTGCGTGGCGCTGTATTTTAAAGAACTTTTTTTTTTTCTTTAAATCCCAACCGTTGTACAGATTCAACACTTTTCCCGCCATGTGTTTGTTTTAAGTTTGAAAACTTGATAACTTGATTGCGTATAATACATGGAACTTGTATTTTCAGTTTGAACTTACCAATCGTCGAGACAACCCCTTTGTTTAAGTGGGTTGAAAATAATTAGGTCTGTAAGAATACATTTTCAGTGCAAATGTAAATCTCACCATAAAATATCCACAAATTTGCGTGTGACTTGTATTCATCGTGACATCCTCTTATCCTCACATATTTGCATTTTCGATTTAGCTACAAAATTATTGGTGACAGCGTTTTTGTTTCATTAGTTGAACATTACCACGTGGACTTGAAAATACTTTTACAGAGAAATTGTTAGTGCAAAATTTGGACTCGATTATCCTGAGTTCCGTTTTGAAGCTTCACGAACATATTATCAATCCAGTTGAAACCCGGAATTTGGTGCGAGCAACTTTCGCATTTCTCTTCGGGATTCTGGTGCTCGCACCAAATTCCAATTTCGTCTGAATTGATAATATATCAAAATTTGGCTTACGTTAAACCAACATTGTAGTAATCAGTCAAAAATTCAGCATCGTACATTTCGGGTAATCGAGTCTGGTTTGTACGTATAATAAAAGAAGTCTGTGTTTTCGGCAAAATATTCTTTCGGTTATACCTTAGGGAATATTCCCGGCAATTTATTTGGAAATTGTTTTGCAATTTATTTCAATTAAGTCTTCTTTTGCAAATCTTTCAGCAATTGCTTTAGATTTGGCAAATATCTTCGGTAATATATTTTGATCCCCGTCGGCAATTTCTTTAAGAATTTATTTGTTAATACGTTTGGAATTTTATACTAAACACCTTCCACGCATCCTTTGAAAATTTCATCAGAAATTACTTTGAAGATTTTTTCGGTAATTCCATTAGAAGTTTATTTGGCTTTTTTACTTTATTAGGAAATCCTTTGAAATGTTTTCTCGGGAGTTGCTTTGCCAATTTTTAGAAGTCTTTTAAGCATTGTATTGTTAATGTCAGCAATTCTATTGATATTTGTCTTTTGAAATTCTCCAATTACTCGTCAGGCGATTCTTTTGGGATTTTTTTTAGTAAAGCCTTAATTCATTCGACAATGGCTCTGGGAATTTCCTCACATTTTTTTTTTTTTGGAAATGTCTTCGGCAGTTCGTTCTACTTTTTTTTAGATTTTCGTCGATTTTTTGTACTTTCATTATCTATGCCATTCGGTATTCCTCCGCGAATTCCTTCGGATTTTTTTTTATAATCCGCTTCTATTATTTTAATGAAAATTATTTAGACAATTTCTTCTAAATTCCGATTGGAATAACTTTCGGCAACTCCGCTGTTATTTTCATTGAAAATTCATTTGGGAATTTAATCAGCAATTCCTTTGAAAATTTTGGGAACTTCTTCGGTAATTCCTTTGGAATTTTTTTCGGCAAAATTTTTAAAAATTTCCTTCGAGGATTTTTTTGAAAAAAAATCTCTGGTGGTTCTTTCAAAAATCTGTCACGGTGATACTACGGCAATTACTATTGGAATTCTTTCTAAATTTTATTTAGAAAATCCTTTGATGATTTCGGAAAACTCTTTGAGTTTTTTTTTTCGAAATTTGTTTTGTGAATGTTTGTGGAAATTTTTATAGAATGTATTTTGGCAATTTATTTTGAGATTGGATTTGACCAATTTCATTAAAAAGCCTTAATATTTTCTTCAGAAATTCTACTAGTAATTCTCATATGAATTCTTTTGGCAACTGTTTTGAAAGTTCTAAGGTAAATTTAATGGAAAACTATCGGGCAATTTCTTTGGGAATTAGTAAGGAATTTCATAGATTTTTTTTCGAGCAAGCCCAGTTTAGAATTGCTGAACTTCAAATTCAGTCATTTTCGGCTCAACAATGGCCCTCTGTTAATTTCAATTTCTGTTCAATTTCTCTTATCGCTCGCTTGCGTATCTATCCACCGTATTCTTTCATTACTTTCCTTACTCCCTCTTACTTCGAGTAGTATTCATATCACCGAAAAAAGCCAATTAAAATTAATTATGATAAATCCCTGAAAGAATCAATGGCATTTCTGGAAATATCATAGGAGAAATGCCTAGAAGAATCCCAGCAAGAATAGCAGGAAAAAAACCCTAGAGGTATTCCTGCAGGAATCAAAGTAAGAATTTCAGGAGGAGACCTGAGGAGGCATTGCTGATACATTAGAAGCAGCAGGAATCGCTTATGGAATCCCAGGAGGAGTTCATGGATGAAAGCCAAGAGGATTTCCTGGAAGAATCCAACAGTAAATATTTGGAGAAATCCCAGGATGCTTTAGGATTTCCAGGAGGATACACCGCAGGAAAGGTTCCTAGGAAGATTGCCCGGAATAATCCCAGCAAGTTTTTGAAGGAATCCCTGGAGAAATTCTTAGAAGAATCCCTAGAAGAATTCCGGGAGGTATTACAATAAGAATTTCCGGAGGAGTCCTAGGCGGAATTGCTGGAAGAACCACAGCAGGAATAGCTTATAATCCAGTTGGAGAAAGTCCAAGAGGAGTTCGCGAGGAACCCCATGAGAAATTTATGCAAGAATCCTTGGATAAAATATCTCGGATAAAAATTCCTGGAAGAACCACCGGAGAGCTTATGAAGAAATCACAGGAAAAATATCAGGAGGTATTATTAGAAGGATTCTGAGATGTACCATTGTAGAAATCTCAGCAGAAATCCTAGGAGGAATTGCTGGAGGAAACTATACATGAATTCCTAGAGAAACCCCATCAGGAATGCCTGGGAGAATCCAAATAAAACATCCTTGGAATACCTAGAGAAGTTCCAGCAAGAACCGGTAGAAGTGTTCTGGAAGCATCTATAGCGAAGGCCCTGAAGGAATCGCAGGAGGAATTTTTGAAGAAACCTCAGGAAGATTTCCCGGAAGACTTCCAGCCACAATGTTAAAATAAGTTCGTATAGGAATCGCTAGAAGAATTTCTGTACGGATCATACTAAGAATTTCTGGAAGAATTGCTGGAAGAACCGCAGGAGAAGGTGTTTGAGGTATTCTTGGAGGAAGGCCAAAAAGAGTGTGTGCAGAAACTCCATGACGAATTTCTGGAGGAATCTTTGGATAAATTCTGGATGAGTCTTTGGAGAAATATGTCGTAGAACAATCAAAGAAATTTCTGCAAGAATTCCAGGATCTATGCCTGGAAAGATCCCAGCAAAAGCCAGGAGAAAGCTCTAGAACAACCCATAGCATAATTTTTGAAGTACCACAGTTAGAATTTCTGGAGGAAGAATAACTAGAATCACCACAGGAATTGCTTGAGGAATCCCAGCTGGAATATCCAGAGGTATTCCTAGAACTCCGGGAGGTAACGGGTGGTCACTAAATAACGGGAATGCTTTGAATGTGCTCTTAAAAATATATGATCTTTAAAAATGGCAATCTGAATTTAACTATCATAAAGGTTTAACAATGTACGTCCATGGAAAATATAAAATTTAAGAAAGTTGAACGTAGTAATTTGTACAGTATTTTTTTGCAGTGATGTTGGAGCAACTGCTTTGTACGACTTTTCAGAGTTTACTTTCACGCATTTTCTGCGTCTGTGAAATCGTTGGTCAAAATAAATGGTTTCTCAGCTACCTTAGCATCTACACACTCAAACAGTAATAAGAAAAAATGGGGATACTGACTTGTTTTTTTTTTTTGCTTTGGTTGTAGCCTTTTCCCGTAAATGACATTTATAGAAATTCCCAAAAAATGTTATTTTTCTGTATCACCAAAACGTGTCGATGTAATTTGTGCACTGCGGTTCATTGTTGAACTTTTTTTGTGCTATTTTTTTTATAACGAACCATTTACATGTTGTTCAATGTGTAAATGTGATTTGATGTAAATATTTGTTATTTAACAAGGCATTCTATTGATTTATCCAGCCCATGTCACAAAAGGAGATTTTATTATGTGAAATGATATCATGCTTATTGGTTTTGCTAGTTTTCCTCTATTTCCTTCAGGATCTGTTTCTTGGGATGCCGAAATGTGGAATTCATTCAAAACCGGGCGGGTTCTAGTTTTATAATGGTTTACTATTAACTTTTTTTACGGTTGTTTTGAGCAATCAGTAGAGCCGTCCAAGGCGTTTTGGTAGTGCTTCCTGTTTCAATGTCGTTTTCTGCAGAACAGAATAAGTTGACACAAAATAAAAAATACGCTGACTTTGTGGATAGATAGACGATGGTTTTGTTTAAAAAATGTTTACTCTATGGACGCTTCTATTGTTTTTAATCAGCTGCTGAAAGCATTCCCGTTATTTAGTGGCCACCCGTTATGATAGAAGTAATTTCTAGAGAAATCCTAAAATCAGGAATGCCGGGGGCATCCTTAGAGAAGTTCCTCTAACAAATGCGTGGAGGAATACGTACAGTTCTCCTTGAAATAAACGGTAGAAGTATACTGGAGGAATCTCTGATGGAATCGCAGGAGGGGTTTCTGAAGAAATCTCAGGAAGATTTCCCGAAAATATTGCAGCAAGTAAGTATGCTAGGAGAATTCCCTAGAAGTATTTCTGAAGGAGTCCTAATGAGAATTGCTTGAAGAATTCCTGCTGGAATTCCTGAAGGAAGGTCAATCGAAGTTTTTGGAGAAATCCCCTTTGGAATTATTGGAAGAGCCTCTGGAGAAAGTCCTGGATAAATCCTTGAAGCAATCTCTGGAATCACCAATGGGATATTTGAGAAAATCCCAGAGAGATTTTCCGGCAGAACTTCCCTAGTAGAATACCTGAAGGTACCACAGTAAGAATTTTTGGAGAAGTTCTAAGATTGATTGATTTATCTTTATTATAGAGACTTTCAGCCCTTGGCTGGTTCGTCTCTTCCTAGTTCTAAGAGCAATTGCTGGAAGAATCGCAGCAGCAGTTGCTTGAGGAATCCCAGCAACAATTCCCGGAGGAAGGCTCCTGGAGGAATTCCATGAGAAATTTCTGGAAGAATCTCTGAAGAAAATCTCTGAAGAAATTCCTGGAAGAATCACTGGAGCAACTTCTGAAAGGATCCCAGGAAGATTCTCTTGAATAATTGGTATCACCAATTACTCAAGCAACCAATTTTTGCAGCAATTTCTAGTATGTACAACCCCATCTGGATTGCCTGGAGAATCCTAAGGGAAGTTTATTGAAGATATATCGGAAGGAATCTATACAGAAAGCCTAGAGAAACCACTGTATATAGATAGAGGTATTTCTGAAGGAATCCATGGAATCCATGGAGAAGTCTGTTGATTGTTCTTACCAATATTCAAAACGCCAAATTTTGCTTAAGGTTTGTTCAAATGTGCCATTCAAAAAATATTAAAATTATTGTGTTAATTTTTAACTTTTAGGTGACTGCCAAAGAAAAATTCTAGGGGGTGCCAAATTTGTTCTAGGGGGTGCCAGGCACCCCTGGAACCCCCCTAGCTACGCCAATGCCTACTACCTATTTTGGGCACTTGCCGCTATAACTAAGTCAATTTCAAACGGATTGATTTGAATTGTTGTATAGAGTTAAACACGTACAGTATCTTACTCTATACAAAAACTCAAAGCAATCGGTTTGAAATTGACTTAGTTATAGCGGTAAGTGCCCAAAATAGGTACACCTGCCCAATGGTACAAGACCCTATCTATTGCAAAGCTACAGGTGTATTTCTGATTCCCGATTATTGCGGATACAGGCTTTAATTATAATGGAAATTCATTACAAAATAAGGGTTGCACAGAAGTCACTGTGACTTACTGCGCAACCCTTACGTGCGCTGCCGTGACTGTTTTGTTATCATGTGTGTTGCTTGGGTTAGGAATATCTCCGTTTATTTCTCACAGGGTTCTTTTGTGGATTTCTTTCGGAGTTTTTACACGAGATTCCTTCAGCGATGGTGATCACGAAATATAAACGTCCGGCAGAACGTAACGAAGCAGAACGAATAGAATTCATGAATTTGGTCGAACATTGTCTGGCCAAAATTATAGGCAATCCCCAGACAACCAATTTGCACGTATAATGAAGTTTATGTTTATGATAAACGTACTTTTATGCGGTAAAGTTACATCGCATAAGATGCAGTAAAAGTGCCTTATGCGTACAAAAGTGGAGGCGCCATACGAGTATTGACGGAAAAATAATGACGCTATATGACTTGAAGCGATATCTTATGCGATGCACTGTATACACTATTGCGACGTAATATAGCACCTTATGCGACTTAAAAATATACGAAATAAAAAAATCTTGTCACCTAAGCATTGAACTAATAACCTTTGGATTATGACTTATTACGACTTATGAAACACACTGATTAAATGTCATGACATTCTAACTCACCTCAGTGCTTGTTGGGATGCACTTGGTTTCCGTGTGCTGTACGTGTTCGGCAGGCTCTTTGGAAATCAAAATGATGTAGCATGATTTCCCGCACAGTTACCACTACTCCTCTCTTGCTAGCACCACCCATTGTAAATTATAAGGTCAACAAAACAAACATGATGACTTTGTAACTGCTTTTGTAACCAGAATGATGACTTTTCACTTTCTTTTAACTTTTTGGCACTCCAACAGCACCTCTTTCATTGTTATCACATATCACATCGCAATATGCCAACATTATCGATTCTAGCTTATGCGAGTTTGTATGTACATTTGAACGAGTTTATTTTCACTTTTATGCGATTTAGTTTGTACACAAATGCGAGTTAAACTAACATAATTAGAAAAGCACCAAGCGAAGTCGTATAATCATCGCAGTACGCAATTATGCGAATTCAATTGACACTTTGCGAGTTCACTCGAACGCTTTTGCGGATAAGCAAAGTTCATCGCAACAAAACATCTGAATATCGTCTACTACGATGTAGTCTTGCATTATAAAAGTTAATTTGCACTCTTATATGATTTTACCAGATACATCGCAGTGGTCCACTGCACAAATTTATGCTGGCCTGCTCACTCCCACAGAAAATTTGACGTTTGAGCGGTGCCGACACCTCTCAAACGTCAAATTTCGTGTGGGAGTAAGCAGGCCAGAATAAATTCGTGCAGTAATCCGTAAGTTCAAAAAATAACATCATATGCGATGAAAATTGTCCCTCAGCCGTACATATATGCGATAGTGACTTAAAATAGTGCTTTCTACGATGTACAGCGTGCATCCTTATGCGATTCCTGTTTGTCTGGGTATGTTTTGATTGTGTGGCATTGATAATGATTAATTTTGAATTGTGAGATGAAGCGTTGACTTGTTCAAAGTACCTGTAACCATCATTACGACTAAAGTTCTTATTCAGATATTTCTCGTGGGCGTTGGAAATGATTCTGATATACCAAATGGCATTCAGTCTACCTTTCTATGAAACCTACAGTCCAGCTTCTATTAACGAAATGCAGTTTCACACACTGTTAGTATCCAATCCTACTTGCTGTCATAAGTTATACAGCTACTCAAAAAAGCGGTATCATATCTGAGACAACAAACAAATTTAAATCGTCTGGGTGCAAAATAAACATACCCATTGGAGCCAAATACAACGGTACCACGTTGCATTTAGTGATTTTATCCTTTATGAGTAAATTTAAGGGGTGTCTGTTAAGTGGAGAGTAGAATAACGCAATATGCCATCCTGCATCTAAACACGACTGCAAGGAGCTGGGGTAGTAACAATGTGTGGAGATGTTTTTTTCACAAGATATTGGTCCCCCGATTTCATATGGGGGTATGCTGAATACCAAACAATATTTGAAAATTATATCAATTGTCTAGGATAAACACTTTGATGAGAACTTCCGTTATAATGGTGATAAATGGTATTCCCAGCAAAGTAATGCTTCATATCACAAGGTGAAATATCAATTCATTGGTTTCGAAGCCATGAAATTCCTGTACCAGCTTGATCACTAACTAGCATAGACAACAATCGTATTGAGAACATTAGAAGAATATTGATCATCAGTTGTAAAATTGTCATACTAAAAATTGCTAGGAACTCGTTGTAGCTTTACATGAACGCACCAAAAACTATAAAGAATTGGGTGTTTTGTAATTTTTGTTCGATATTAACTGACCAACACATGGTCACAAAGGCCCACAAAGCGGCCCAGCGAAACCGACAAATTACCGGGAAAGTTTCGGTTACCGCGTTTGCGATTCGGCGGAGAACACCAGAACACAAGCACAAAGTTGGTCTGCTCGTCGTGGCGGACGGTTTATTAAACTAACAACAATATATGCAAATTTGTAATTAGAAAGGACGAAATCTTCCTAATTGACAAATTGAGAGATGAAATTTGAGAAAAAAAAATCGCTTTCAGGTGGGATTCTAACCCACGACTTCGTATTCGATAGAACGGCGCCTTAACCAACTATGCTACAGAACAGGTAATAATTCTGCGGAATAGAAAGCCAAACTGACTTCGAAGCCATTCAATTTTAAATTGAATACAAAATTGCTTGTGATTGTGCTTGAGTTATCTTAGTAGTTTACGATAACTTCTATAACTATGAATATGCTCAATTACTGTCTCCAATTTGATCAGGTTTAATAGGAAGTAATATGCTTCCATCTGCCGTACCCAACCCAACTCCCACTTTTGGATGCATTTCTTTCAATCGGCTTATCCAATCAAATGATATACAATATTGCATTATTTTGTTTACCTACACAGAACACAGAAAAATGCAATCTTTTTCATTTCTGCTACTTAACTTCCTGCCGTGCATCGTCCTGCTTCTTATTGCATCTATCCCTCCAACGACATCATAAATGGGACACCCATCCACATGGAAAGCTCCCCCCATGCATGCACCACACTGACTGCTGGCAGCCATCATAACCTCGACCTCGCCTAGCCCTAAGGGTGCTCTTTCGTCTTCGTCTCGCTAAACAGAATCCAAGTAACCTATACAAGAAACCGTTCATGTTCTTAGACGTTCACTACTCGGGGCCCGTGAACGGTTGGTCGGCAGAACTCTCCTCACAGCCTCCTACGATCCGCATGCCGACCGAAGACGACGACAAAACAGGTGCTTCTTTATTCGTTACATCCATCCAGCAGCTGCATCGCATGCCTGTTTTGCCGAGTCGACGATTGCGAGACGGATTGCATAACAAACGTTGTTCCGTGCCATGGGAGAGTGCTTCCTGCAAGGACCAACCGACCGACGACGACAGCGATGACGGAGTCGGAAAAATTCAATTACACGCCCCAGCTGATTGGAAGAATATGTACCGCGTAGGTAGGTAGCGACAGACAGCAGTAATATATCTACGGCGTTGTACCGATGAAGAAATGCATCATTCTGCGTCGTTCGATATTATCATGTCGGATCGCTTGTTGCAAATCGGCGCCTACTTATCCCTGTGGCGCGCATGCCACGAGTCGCCTTCTTGCAGACGGACTACTTTGATGCGCTTGTTAGTGGAAGAGGTTTCTTGACTCCATGTTGTAGGGATTCGTTTGCAAATTTTCTGTTCGATGATGAAAATTGCTTCGTGAGAAGATGTATGAAAATCGTTTCGAAGGAGAACGTTGTTTTTATCGTTATTCAGAGGAGCAGCATGGTGCTTCACAGTATGAAATTATCGCACTACTGGAGCGATTGGCATTCAAAGAAATGGCGGCTTCCTACAAATCTATCACACCCGCAGGCAAGCCTCCAAAATTCCAGTTATGATATCACAACCAAAAGGGATGCTTGTTTGCTCCCACCTTTACTTCCTCCGGAAAAGCCATCTGTAACATGCGTGCCTTCTTCCATAGTTCAAGAGCTTGAAGCTTCAAAGCATTAAAAACTCGTCTGCTGCCAGTCAGCCACCAGGTGTAAGCGGTAAGACGTTCCTTTCGGTCGTTCCTTTTCTCTCCTGCCAGTTTCCAGTTCCCAAAATCCAGAAATTCCAAATACCTGTCATGTGGCATCATCCGGCAGCTATAGAAATTCTCCCGTTGCCCGAGGGCAGTTAAGAACGAGACAAGGGCCACACGAATTCAGGTGGAGTTTAACCGGAGAAGCCACAGAGGAAAGAATTTAAAATTTTCCCATTTAGTTCACATCAAACCAGCAATGAATGCCGTACATTTCGTAGACAGACGTATACGGAGCGTTGACAGGGCATTTTGAACGTGTTTTCCGTCATTACCCGGATACAAATTACCGGACGAAAAAATTCATGGTCTTTTAATTTCGAAGTAATAGTAAACACAGCCAATGCAGAATAATAGAAGAGTTGGACAGGGGCACACTCTGGTTGAAAACCCAGACATAGTGACCAAGATGCCAACCATAGTAAGTATAAAGAAGAAAGTCCAATATTTGCAACTGTAAAATCCGCCTGAAAGGGCGTTTGATACCTAGTAACTTTATATTAGTAGAACCGAATAGAAAGTCATGGATAACAAAAATGGTTTACTGCTTTTTTCATCTGATACTTCTACTTCAGAATCCACCTGGATTTTGCTCCTGAATCCACCAGGATTCCGCTCCAGAATCCACCAGAGTTCTGCTTCAGAATCCACCTAAATTCTGCTTCAGAATCCACTAGGGTTCTGTTCCAGAATTCATAAGGATTCTGCACCAGAATCCACCAGGATTCTTCTCTAGAATTCCCCAAGACTCAGCTCCAGAATTCACCAGGATTCCATTCCAGATTCCACGAGGGTTCAGCTTCACAGAACCTGGTGGATTATGAAGCAGAAATCTGGTGGATTCTGAAACAGAATGCTGGTGGATTCTGAAACAGAATCCTGGTGGATTCTGAAGCAGAATCCTGGTGGATTCTGAAGCAGAATCCTGGTGGATTCTGCCATTTGGCTTCTCCTGCTTCAGAATTGACCTGGATATTGCTTTTGAATCCACCTGAATTCTGCTTCAGAATCCACCTGGATTCTGCTTCAGAATCCACCAGGATTCTGCTTCCGAATCCATAAGTATTCTGCTTCATAATCCACCACAATTCTGCTTCATAATCCACCACAATTCTGCTTAAGAATCCACCAGGATTCTGCTTCAGAATCCACCAGGATTCTGCTTCAGAATCCACCAGGATTCTGCTTCAGAATCCGCCAGGATTCTGCTTCAGAATCCACCTGGAATCTGATTCAGAATCCACCAGAATTCTGGTTCCGAATCCACAAGTATTTTGCTTTATAATCCACCACAATTCTGCTTAAAAATGCACCAGGAATCTGCTTCAAAATCCACCAGGATTCTGCTTCAGAATCCACCAGGATTCTGCTTCAGAATCCACCAGGATTCTGCTTCAAAATCGACCTCAATATTGCTTTAGAACCCACCTGGATTCTGCTTCCGAATCCACCAAGATTCTGCTTCCAAATCCACAAGTATTCTGTTTCCGAATCCACCACAATTCTGCTTAAAAATCCACCACAATTTTGCTTCAGAATCCACCAGGAATCTGCTTCAAAATCCACCAGGAATCTGCTTCAGAATCCACCAGGATTCTGCTTCAGAATCCACCAGGATTCTACTCCAGAATCCACCAGGATTCTGCTTCAGAATCCACCAGGATTCTGCTTCCAAATCCACAAGTATTCTGCTTCCGAATCCACAAGTATTCTGCTTCATAATCCACCGCAATTCTGCTTGAAAATCCATCACAATTCTGCTTCAGAATCCACCAGGAATCTGCTTCAAAATCCACCAGGAATCTGCTTCAGAATCTACCAGGATTCTGCTTCAGAATCCACCAGGATTCTGCTTCAGAATCCACCTGGATTCCACCTGTTTCAGAATCCACCAGGATTCTGTTTCAAAATCCACCAGGATTCTGCTTCAGAATCCACCAG
This sequence comes from Aedes albopictus, assembly GCF_035046485.1. Lineage (NCBI taxonomy): Eukaryota > Metazoa > Arthropoda > Insecta > Diptera > Culicidae > Aedes > Aedes albopictus. The sequence continues at coordinate 28,239,887 of NC_085136.1, forward strand.
GATTCTGCTTCAGATTCCACCAGGATTCTGCCTCAGAATTCACCAGGATTCTGCTTCAGAATCCACCTGGATTCTGCTTCAGAATTCAACAGGATTCTGCTTCAGAATCCACCAGGATTCTGCTCTAGAATCTACCAGGGTTCTAATTAAGAATCTACCAGGATTCTGCTACAGAATCCACCTGGTTTTTGCATCAGAATCCACTTAGCTTCTGCTTCAGAAGCCACTTGACTTCTGCTTCAGCATCCACCTGGATTCTGCTTCAGATTCTAACTGGATGTTGCTTCAGAACTTACCTGGATTCTGCTTCAGAATCCACACTGACTCTGCTTCAGAATCCACCAGGATTCTGCTTCAGAATCCACCTGGATTTTGCTCCAGAATTCATCTAGATTCTGTTTCAGAATGCACCTGGATTCTGCTTCAGAATCCACCTGGATTCTTCTTTAGAATCCATCTGAATTCGGTTTCAAAATTCATCAGGATTCTACTTCAGAATCCACCTGGACACCTGGATATTGCTTCAGAATCCACCTGGACTGTGCTTCAGAATCCACCGGGATTCTGCTTCAGAATCCGCCAGGATTCTATTTAAGAACCTACCAGGATTCTACTTCAGAATCCACCTTGGTTCTGCTTTAGAATTCACCGGGATTCTGCTTCAGAAACCACCAGGATTCTGCATCTGAACCATTGTTAGGCATAATCCTAGTGGATTAATTCCATAGAAACAGTTTATATTGAAGGAAAACGTAAAGTATTAGTCAATATTGGTTAACCGGCGAGTTTGCAGGCTGAACTGTCACTGCTTCCATCCTCGTCACTGAGGTTAATAGTAGAGCGCTTTGAGTGAACCAAATATCTATTCCACTTTTTCGTCTTGGGAAAAGGGAATGGAAAGAATTTGACGTTTGGTTCATCCTAGGTGAACCACTTTTCCTGGCCTATGGACTCGTTTGACTTTTGAGCGGTGTAATTTTATCTACAGAGCTGCGGAATATCAGTCCTGTCAGTTGACTACTGATGTTGCACCACAGAGAACAGACGTTTAAGCTCGAACAAAAATACGTCGAAATCGTGTGTAAAGGATCTATAAATGCACCTCAACGCCACCAACGGAGACTGCCCCACATATAAAGTCGATTTGAACCCACGATGGCAGTGTTCATCGTTAAAATACACTAGCCCACAAAACGACACGAGCGCCGAACGGCCAAAACCGGCGAGCACTGGAAACAAAAATGACAACACAACAATGTAAGTGATGGGACGCTAGCGCCACGCAACGGGAGCATAACCACATACTTTGATATGACCGTTACAAAGTTTTACACAAGGCAGAAAGCAAAGATAGACGTCTGTTCTTTGTGATTCAGGTGCTCGTCGAAGTTCTGGTTCCACCTTTCGAGCACCTCACTTTTATCCGCCAGGAGGCCTCCGTTCTTATCCCTGCAGATTTCGGCTTGCGGCACGAAGCCTGGTAGAACTTCCGTATTTCTTGTGAACGGCACAGCAACTCACTCGCACTCCGCTTCTTCCAAGCAGCGCTTTCTCGCCCGGAAGAGACGGGTCTTCTGCTTGCGATTTGTCTGTGTCGCTTCGCATTCTGTCGAGTGCAATGCTGCAGCCTTACCGCTCGTTGTGCGTTCTTCCCCTCCATAACCGCTCTGCACTCCTCGTCGAACCAATCGTTCCGTTCCACGTTTCCGTTACACGTATCCGATAGTGCTCCAGGCTGCGTTGTTGATGGCTGCTTTGACTGTATTCCAGCAGTCCTGCTGAAATACGTACTATACGGTAGCGAATCCTGTTGCTTCAGTCACTCTCTAGAACTAGATCGTACCGAGGCGGCCGTCGGTACCGTACATTATTAATCACGAAGAGTTTTGAGCGCAATTTGACCATCATCAGGTAGTTGTCAGAGTCGATGTTAGCTCCACGATAGGTTCTTAAGTCGATTACGTCGGAGAAGTGCCGTTTGCTGTGATGATCTCCAGGTGTAACGACAAGACAGGCAGTCCTGGAAGAAAGTGCTACGAATGGTCATGTTATTTGAGGCAGCGCAATCAATTAGGCGTAAGCCGCTTTCGTTCTCAGCTGGTGAGCAATTAACTTTCCGTTCGTCGGTCTGAATTCTTCTTTCTGGCCTACCTGGTCGTTTAGGTCTTCTAACGGTCTTGAGCGGTCGTACTTGCGTTCGAGCTGCGCGTAAAATGCGTCCTTTTCATCATCAGAGCTTCCGAAGTGAGGGCTGTGCACGTTTACTATACTGATGATGAAGAATCGGTCCTTGATCCTTAATTTGCACATTCTTTCGTCACTCGGCCACCAATTGATCACGCACTTGTGCATGCCGCCCATTACGATAAAAGCTGTTCCCAGCTCATGTGTGTTGCAGATTGCTCTGATAGATGGTATGATTACGTCTAAACGATCGCACCATAGATTCTGACCAAAACACTTCCTGCAGCACTACGATTCCGAAACCGTGGTACTTCCGTATATCAACGAGTATGCCGGTGACCCCAATGAAGTTGAGAGATCTATACAGTTCCACGTACTGAGCTCCCTTTACGTCACTCACTGTAGTTGCCGCCATTGATATCGGTTCGCATTGTTCTCTTGTTTCCGATGCTTGTCGTTTTACGACTGAATTGCAGGGACACAGGGAACTAAGCTTACCTTCCCGAAAGCTACGGGTTCTGCATTGGCAATTCCTCCACCTACATCAAATGCTAGTCATCGTCGGGGTTGGTGTTTTTTGATGGGCGGCCAGGAGATAATCTTGTACCTGAGCTTCCCACTTCCCCCTCTCATATTACACCTTGTTGTTGATTCGATCAGTCTGGTACGTCCCTTAGCGTGGAAGTTGGTTGCTATTCTCTGCTACATTTACGTAGTTGTTTCCTCCACAATCGTAGTTCCCCATGCTTACGGTCAACGGGCGTTTTAGTTCCTTGTCGAAATGCTGCTTCCACCTTTCAATCACCTTATGGCCGTCCGTCCATATCTCCGTACTAATCAGCTCGTGGCACCAAGCCGTTAAGAGAAGCGTTGAGCTTCAGCAGAGCTTTTGTATTTCTTGAGAACAGCACAGCAGTTCCATAACCTTTCACTTCGCTTCTTCATCTTCTTTGTAGTGTTTATTGTTATTATTATCCATTTAACCTCATTTACAGCTCTTTTTTATCGACTCAAAATTGGCAGCTACATTTAAACTATTGTACAGCGCCTATGCATTCTGTTCTTGTTCTACTGCTTCGCTGCTTTCACTTTCTACCCGGTCATGGTAGAATGATGAGTACGAGGATGTTGATGTGTGGCTGTTGGTTTTTCCTTTTTCCAGCCCGATTGAGGGTCCATTGAGTTTCCGTTCGCTGATGGGGGGGAGGGGGGGAATAAGCAACTGATGAAAGTGCCGGGGCTGGGATCGAACCCATGACCATCTGCTTATAAAGCAAACATGTAACCACTTGCGCCACAAACCCCGGCATTCTTTGTGGTGTTATATCATCTGAAGAAGTGTGTCTACTGCTTCCAATTCTGTTTTTATCTTTCCATACCATACTATGCCTTTTTTGTGGAGTTGACATGTAAGGCCATCAGATCAACCGATGGTTTCACCTTTATAACCTACAATAAACCTGCTAGCCCAAAGAGTAGCAACCAACAACAGTAACGAATTATAGCCTGAGTTTGAAAGCATTCCGTTGTTGTTGTGTCCCTGCCTGCCGGAGTTTTGCTGCGCTTTTGTAACGGAGAATGGGATGCATACACACAACCCACATTCCCGTTTTGTTTGTCATTCCTAACGTCACCGCCGTCCGCCTTCAGAAGACCAGGCCCTACATGCAAAGGAAGCCACTCATCCATCTTGAAAAGCAGCGAACGACCAAGTGCACTGCTCCCAGCCAGAAGGAAGGGATACTTGGCAATCCTTCTTCCCGTCGTCGTGCTTCCCGCGCTCCACATCAATCATCCTCTTCCTCCCCTTTGTGGAATATGTACCGTCGTGCCGTGTGACAATCTGTGGTGACTTCAAATGCACATTCTGCAACGCACGGCGGGAAGGGTCGGTCGATCAGAAAGCCGGACCATCAAAATGAAGCTTGCTGTCCGGAAGTGCTGCCCCTCCCCTCTCCCCCACAATCCCTTATTATAAGCAGCGCGCCATTAATGAAGTGGACCAGCTAAATGCTTTGTGTTTGCACTTCCTCCTGTTCCTGCTCCGCCGCCCGAGTGCATTGCTCCTCCCTCGGTCTTCGGGGTTCAGGTGGCTGGAAGATCGGGGCCGCGGGACGAGGGGATAATGATGGCACTCTCCCTCGCAAAATCTCGGGCATTTCCGTGTCATGCTCAAAGAAAGTGGAAAGGATGCCAAGTTCATTTCGCTGCCGCCTCACGGCCACACCCTCCAACACCGGTTCATAGTTTGAAATTTTTCATTTGACCCTCTCCCCCTCTCCACCCATCCTTCGCCACGAACGGGCGCTCGTTGTGCAGTTTCGTATTTCGGGGCGCGCGCGATGGACGTCGTCTTCTTAGGTCTTAGCATATTTGTAAGACGATGATGCGATGGATTGTGACAGGATGGGGGTCGGAAGAGACTCCACTGGGCAACCGGCGCGCCGGGTGCTGGCGGGGAAAGCTTTATTGTGGTCTGTTCATCGCATACCGATGAATCTAGTAAAGTCGCGGCCAAACACAGTACGATTAACATTGGGCGGTTGCGTTTTAATGACGTTGTTTTAAACGCAACTCGTTCCAAGTGTTACGTCTGTTTCGCTGTGTGTAAACAAAGTTACCACATAAAATGATACTTGTATGTGATTATTGATTATATTGAAAACTTCCGTAGGTCGGATAATTAAATAAGAGCAACTATAGACTACTGCATGAAATTCTCTCCTTCTCTTTCACTCATACAGATATTTTGTAAACAACAAGCCACGAAATGTCAAATTCCCATACAAAATCGAAACTATTCAGTGTCCTATTCTGTTCGAGGGGCTGCAAAACGGTGAGTCAATAAGGAGAGCGTCCAACATAGCTCTGGTCCTCACAAGTTCCTAGCTCGAAAATGGCTCTTCCAGTCTTGACAAAAATCAAATACAGCTATTTAATCTTGTCCGACGTTTCGGTCTCATTTAGGACCTTCCTCAGGGACTCAATTATTGCCGATTTTTCGTCCAGTGTTGTTTAATCGAACAATGATTGTCGGACGGATGACAAAGACCGCCAGCTAAGAGTTGTGTGCTTAGCTGGTAGTGCAGCCTGGGCACTGTTGTCCTTCTGACTTCAGCTAGGTTGAGGAGGTACGCCCCGAGCGTCTGTTCACCAAAGAGGTGCGGCTCAAACAGCGTCTGTTCTGGCATCCAGCGGCTGAATATGAAACGCTGTATCGCGTCAGCTATACCTAAGGTGGCAGCCCCACCAACGCGATGTAGGCAGCGCGACCCCGGTAAGGTAGCCTGTCGAAGCCTTTCAACACTACGAAAAATGAAGCAAGAAATAGAATATGCGAACGATACTCTCGGAAACCGACCCGGCAACGAAATAAGGACTATGATTGGAAACTCGGTACCTGGAACGTCAGGACCTTAAAGGTTCAAGGACGAGTGAGCCTTTTGGCTCGTGAATTGCAGAAAGTTGGTGTGTGCGTGGCTGCTATACAGGAAGTGCGGTGGCCCAAAACTGGTGAACGTGAATTCAGGGCGGTGGATCCCGTCGCCAACACATCGTTCAAATATAACATCTACCACAGCGGCAGCGATAAAGCAGAACATGGGGTCGGATTCATAGTGATCGGAAAACAGATGAAGCGAGCTATGAGGTGGAAGCCGATCAACGAGCGAATCTGCGTATTGAGGATCCAGGGCAAATTCTTTAACCACAGCCTGATCAATGTCTATGCGCAGACAAACGAGAAACCGATGATGTGAAGGATGCGTTTTATGAATGTATTGACTCTTGACAAGACCTATGGAGAATGCCCAAAACACGACGTTAAGATTGTCATCGGTGACGTCAATGCACAGGTCGGAAGAGAAGACTTTTTCCGTTCAATCATCGGTACGGAGAGCTTTCACTCCGTCACTGATGACAACGGCCAGAAATTAGTCAACTTTGCTGCCGCCAGGGGGATGGCCATTAGGAGCACCTACTTTGCACGCAAGGATATCCGCAATAGACTGGCCCAAATACAAAAATGTCGAAAATTTGCACAGGGCACCCTCTAGAATCGTGCCTTTGGATGAGAAGAACAATCTGTGAAAGATTCAGCTCAATCGGTTGAAAACTGAGCTGGCGCAAATGAGTTGAAGATTTGTATGGGATGTTCAGTCCAAATATATGGAAAATTGGATCACCTCCAGTCTCTCATACAGCTCGCCGGTTTGGTGAGTTCGAGTTGGCTCAGAATAGACCATTCCCGTCAAAACTTTTTATGTGCTCTACGGCTTTCCGACAATTTATTGAGCAAACTTTCCCAAGGAACCCATATGTTTTGAAGGCTCTAACTATTGAAAAACAATGAAAAAGCTGCGAAGTAGCACTTTAGCCCTACCGTCTCCTATATTTTATTTCACCCCAAATCCCGTTAAACCCCTTTCTCCTCTATGGCTCGACCGCAGCGATGTGGTGAGTTTCTGATGCGAACTGTCAGAGGTTTGTTATTGTTATTTTTTTGCTTTCTAACCAAAAAATCCGCGTAAACAATATCTACGGTACGATTTTGTTCGTTTCATTTCGGGATCTGGCCTTTTCCGGTGCTCCATTCCGTAGTACAGTATTTTTGCAGACCTGATCCGGCTCGTTGGTGATTGCCATTTGTCATTCCGCAGGAGGACGTCGAATTGGTGCACATTAAGTGTGCCCAAGTCCATATACGGAACTTCGTTATGATGTTCGTGTTCACTTTTGAGAAATTGGGTAAGTTTACGTTCTATAGTTACCTTTTTTCTGAAGGTCCTATGACATCCGGTACTCCGAAGGTGTCCAATCACTGAACTGGGCCAACATTATGAAAATCATGACGAAAGGCCCGGATGGCTTCTTCGACAACGGTGGCTGGACGTTCTTGGATCCGGAATCGGACGGCAAAGGCAAACCCAACGACGATACCGAGGACAAAGAGGATGACGCTTACGAACCGACCAAAATTGAAGATGAATTTTATTCGGTGGAGTTCTCGGAAGCGTCCGACAGGGACGGTAGTGGCAGTGATGGTACGATGGTTGCTTTGTTGGCGTGAGAAAACAATAGGTTTTTCAAACTGCCGTTGTTATTTGTAGATTTGAAGATGGGCAAGGATTGGTCAGTAGAATAACTAGCCACAGAAGTTCAATGTCGGGACTGTTCGTGTGACTAACATCTAGTTTGCCACGCCCTTACAGCGTCAGCAGCGGTACTATAAGTGTCAAGTTAATTTTGTTTACCAAAACAAAAGATCCTCTACAAGAAGGACACTTGAAAATAGTGAATTATTGTAATTAAAGTTATTGAAATAATTAATTGAGAAAAGTGACTACAACGCCATTAGAGTTCTAGTGTATTTCTATTGATTGGTCCGATCTAGAACGAGAGGCTGCCGAGGAGGATCGCACCAATAGAAATACACTAGAACTCCAATGGCGCTGTAGTCACTTTTCTCATTTAATTATTTTAATAACTTTAATTGCAATAATTTACTATTTTTAAGTGTCTTCTTGTAGAGGACCTTTTGTTTTGGTAAACAAAATTAACTTGACACTTCTAGTACCGCTGCTGGCGCTGTAAGGGCGTAGCAAACTAGATGTTAGTCACACGAACAGTCACGACAATGAACTTCTGTGGCTATTTATTCTACTATCGCACCGCACAACAAGGATCATTACGTGGACGGCCGGAAATCGTCAAAGAAGCGGATCCATCATAGGTGAGTAATATATGATGTCAATTGAACTATATGCTGGGTTCTTTTCGCTTGTTAGTTTATTTATTTATTGAAGTTATTGAATGCATGCCGTCTTCAGATGCCCCATTTGCCATTTAGGTAGGTAACAGACGATTTTTTTTTCCGAAATAACCGACAAATCGGTTGCACTGACGCTTATAAGAGCTTAACTGCCGTGAATCGCATATGTGTCCCATTCAAGGGGGAGGTCACATCAGTAATATTGGGATTAATACGGGTTGATATGAATGATAAAATATTAATTTGTTAATATTAGTTGTAGTCATCAAGCAAGCCGTGGCTTTTGATATACGAACAAATTTGAAGTTTCATGGTAAACAACGGCCATGGAATCAGATAAAGTAAGTCTTCTTTTCTTTTTATTTTCAAGTAGCACGTAACATTGTCATTTTTTTTTTCTTTATTTTAGGATATCCATTCTTACTTTTGGGAGCGAATGCAAGAGGCAGTCGGCGTATTACCAAAACATCTGATGCGCATCCTGAATCTGCAAGGATACTCGTCATGCGATGCTTTGGCAGAAGTGAAGGATTCCGACGTTACCCAAATCCAAAGCGATATGAGGCTGCTTGCTCCGGTAAAAAAAGCGTGTCTTGGGACGGACGAAATGCGAAATCTGTACGGACAATTTGCGACGTCTCCAGAATCGTTTATTTTTTTAAATGGCGAAAGGAAAGCAATTTTAAAAATTGCAGAAGTTGTGCGGAAGTATGGCATTCATCACTTCCTACCTGGAACCAGTGGTAAGGCATGCACAGATTTTAGACCATCAGCAAAAAGCAGTGACCTGGCCGATGTATTGCTCCGAAAAATAAAAACATATTATGAATCCAGGTGAGTCCTATTAAGCATATGTAACTTTGAATGCTGAATCTATCTCATTTGTTCTCAGACGTGTGGACACCATCGACTTCGCATGCTTTTTTGCAAAGCTGGACGGCTTGACAGCTACCGTGAGCATACAAGAAGATGGATCGGCGATCGGCATGGTCACTTGCAAAATGTGTAAACCAGAGAAAACCGTCAAGCTGAAGAAAACCCCAATGGGAACATGGTTGCTTGGAAATTTTGTAAAACATAGTTCCCAATACCACTACTGCGTTCGAAATTCGAAACCGAACATGAAAAGAAATTCAGCAGAGATCGTGACCTCTACTCCAAAGAAAAAAAATAAGGAACCGAGTTTGATGGAAACTGATGCGTCGACAATATCAGAGAGCAACACTACTAATATGAGCGAATCACATCTTTTCTTGGATTCGGCTGAAGCCAGAGATGAAACAGATGCAGAATGCAATGAAATCTGCAATAGCTGTTGGGAAGGTGATAATATTTGATTTAATTTGCCATTTATTTGTTCTATTATATAATAAACGTCTCCATTACCATTGCTGTTATAAAATTGCATTTAATGTTAATATCTACATTAAACGTGAAATATTTTCCAGATTACTCAAGCCAAGAAAGAACATTGTCTACAAACCGTATATCAATTCATCTCAATCTTTCCATGGATGGGCCGTGCCTTGAAAATTCTGAATTGAGTGGCTTTTGTGAAGGTGATTATGTTCGAATTACTGTGCTGTTTATCTATATCTTGGATGTTCCTTAATGAAAATAATACTTGAAGGCAAACTTACAAATTTTTATCAGATTTTTCTTCGACTTTTAAGTGTTACTTTATTGTGGCACATTTTGAGAGCAGTTTGGACGACTGATTGTGTAAATTCAAACTTTAACTTCAGATCACTCAAGCGAAGAAAGAACATCAACGAAAAACCGTTCCTCAGATGATCTTGGCCTTGCTCCAGGTGCTCCAGGTCTTGGTGGTTCAATTCGACCTAGTTCCTCCGAAGGTGATAACATAATTTTATAAATTTAAATTAATTTTCTTAGAATAGTTTTCTATTTATTTGTTTTAGAGATCTATACTCGAGATTAGAGAACAGTTTTTTTTAATGTTAATTAAAATGATATATTATTTCATTAAACTTCAGATAACTCAAGCCAAGAAAAAACATCACAAGTAAATCGCCTTGTAAATCGCTCACCAAACACTCTCGGTATTGCTCAAAGAGGTCAGGCGCTTGTTTATTTATCTAAGTACGTGTTTTATAAGAATACATTTAACTTCAGATCATTCAAGCCCTCGCCTAAGCCAAGGAAGACCATCGCCTGCAAATCTTGTGTCAAATGCTCTGGGAGGCTCAGTCGTTGATAGTTTGGCATGCAATCATATTTGTGAAGGTGATAATATTATTTGTTGAATGTTTTACAACATATTTTAATTATTGTATGAAACGTTGAATACAATTTTTAGGTTGTTCAAGACAATCATTGGCAAATTGCTCAACCAGTACTCAGAACGCCCCCGTTCTTGAATCACTGATCAATATTCATAATAAATCGAAGGATATCAAGCCTCAGGCACGTAGATTCACAAATTCAGACAAGGATATTGGTACTTACGAATTTCTAGCGGCAGGCAAAAGTCATTTCACTTATCATGGTAGAAATTCAACAATAATGAGTGTAAAAACAATCCAGCGACATTTGAAGCAGAATACTAAAAACGTAGTGGAAGGATCTGTAGATGTGTTCGGTTTGAAAAAGTATTTGATCGACAATGAGTTTCCACTTGCGGTTTGCCTGTGTGAAGATGGAACAAGAATCACTGCCGGAGTTCAATACGATTACACCACTGATTCATTGCGAGGGCTGGTAGCTCCGCTGAATGAAAATGGTTTACCACAAACGGGTTTATTCACGGCCTCTAGTCCTTACAAGATTGCACAAATGATCAAAGATTACCCTACCGGAAACCATGTGTATGTTCAAATGGCTCTACCATTAGCAGCCGGTGCAGCTCCTTTCGTTCTATATCATGCCTGTTCGGATAACAAGTTCGATGCCACGGATGTCCTAAACCGATGGAGATACACCGAAATGGTTTTGAGGGAGCAGGGAATAAACGTGGTTGCAAATGCTTCAGATGGCGATCCTAGACTGATGAAGGCAATGAAGGAACGTTCTTGCCTGAGAAACAATTACAGTAAATCTACTTGGGGCTGGTGGTACTCGATTGAAGATGAAAACAATTCTGTATTGAACGTACAAGATATGATTCACGGCATCAATAAGATCCGAAACCGCTTAATGCGTGGTGATCTTAAAATAGGTATATGAGTTTAGTCAACGTTTAATTTTTGGTCAACATTATTATTTTTATATTCTAGGAAAGTTCAAAGTATCGACATCCCACCTCAAAGAACTAATTCAAAACCATAGTAAAGACAAGCATCGTCTCTCAATGAGCGACATTGATTTGAAAGACAAAATGAAGTTCGGACCAAGTCTGAAAATGATTGACAAAGACATGATAAATTATTTAAAACAACACGTACGACAAAGCAGTGGCACGGTATTACTGTTAAATGTGATGCGGCTAATGCACAACTCTTTTGTTGATGAGAATTTTGTTCCGCTCGATCGCGTTCATGATGTATGGTAGGTAGAAATGTTGTTCATGTTAGCAATATACACGTATCTGTATAAAAGTTAAAAACTGTTATTCAGTTACATATGTTATTAGCAATATTACGTCGAATTTTTTGTCGACAAAGTTTTGTATTATCCACAGTATATATTTTCTAACAGGACTGCAAATTTCATAATTCGAGCGTGGAGGAACTGGTGCAAACGTCGGCACGGAAACCTGAAAAGCTGCATAACGACAAACGCGTATATGTCATTAGAATTAAATGCTCATGCTCTGTTGGCATTCATGAAATATTGTATTGACAATAACACTCCTGAACAATTTCTGATATCTTGTCTATCCAGCCAACCATGCGAAGACCTCTTTAGACAACTAAGGTCAATGGCGCCGGTTGAACAGACTATTGTGAACTTTAACATAAAGGAACTCTCGGAGAAACTGAAACGACTGCAAATGAAAACGAATATTATGTACAGGCACAGTAACTCGATAAATTTTCCAGCAATGGCTCGTCATCATGGCCCGCGAGTACCGGTAGTCTCTTTGCCAACTATCGAAGAAATCAAGAACACAGTTAAAAAGGCGATGGATTCTGCTCGATCAGAGTTGTTATCGGTTGGCATTGAAGGTGACGAAGTCAATTTTCAACCGTCGATAAATGTTCAATCTGGTAAAGGATACTATGAATTCGAATGCAATGAGGATTCGGATAGTGATGAAGAAACTGGCGGTAACGTGGACGTGGAATTTGTCACAATTGATGAGATGGAAAGTGATGATGGAGACGAAGCATTTATAAACGAAGTCAACGAAATCGACGTACGGAATGAGATGGAGGAGGTACTGGAAACTGTCACAAACCGTACAGAAATCAATGAAGAAGTTTTTGATGCTGATACTATTTTCCCCAATTTTGAAGGAAAATTGAACCTTAAAAGCACCACAGTTGGGAACAAACATACCTTCAAAATAGCTGATTCATCTGGAGCAATCAAAAACATCAAAAAGTCAACACTTATTTGGATGATGACGGAAGGGCAATATCGTTTATCTTCCGATAGAATTAGAAGATTTGCTCAGCGAGAACGGAGCCATTGAATTTTAATAAAAATCATTGATTTGTTTAATTAAAAACATGTGTCTTATTCGAAATAATCGTTTGGCTTAAGATTGATTTACTTCGGAACCGAGCGAGTAAACTAAAGGATTACTATTCTAATTATCACCAGTTAAATGCAACTCGAGGCTGGCTTGTATTTGTAGAAGAAACTAGGAATGCCACTTCCAGCAATACATAGTTATCTGGTGCTGTTTTTTTCACTGAAGTCCTGTTTCAGTGGTGGTCATTCACTTCACTTTATTGAAAAGGCCAGAGTTGAGTTCTTCTTGTGCACATGGCGTAGCTCTGATTGAAAATAGGAATATACCTTGCTTACAACGTGATAGTTAAGACTAAGCCCTAGTCGCGCATTGGAGTAATTATGACCCCTAAACGTACACTAGGTCAGCGAGGTGCGCGCAAGCTAATGACCGAAGAACGGTAAATTCGTACATGTGGTCAAGATAATTAGCTCCATATGTTTAGTATTCCGAGGGGGATCATATCATATCTCATTAGGTAGTTCGAACAATATAGTAAACAATATAGGTACAGATAACACATCGAGCGCAATAATCGATATGCCTCTTGATATGCCTCCATTAATTTTCATAAAATAGATAATATTCTCATTAAAATGGATTATAAATTTACTATTAGCATGTCCCTTCCAAAATTATAGAAATCGTATGCCATTGTACCGATCTACAGCTACCCAATATTTAAACGAATTACAATTCGAAACAATGTAATAATAATTATCCCCAAATTTTTTAAGTTTCCAAAACACTGAATTCCTAATCTAGCTAACGTGAAAGTGTCAACTACAAAGGATGCGAAAAATCAATGCCCACCTGATGATATTTTTGATAAAAGGTTTAATATTTTTGATATTTATCATTAGTTTGATACCAGATCGGGCTGTCCTCCCCCTTGGTCCCATTTGCCTCCACTTTATCATCTTATGCAACATCTTATACGATCACTGGTTGACTGGGAATCCAGCAAACATGGGACTAATATGCGATTCACGCCAGTTAACACAGGCATCAACCGGTCGGTGCAACAATCAACCGATTAACCAGCAACGGAATCGGCTTATCCTTAATCGAGGGAAATGTAGGAGGGATGTTTAATGGGTTGAGATCAAAAATATCCTCGATCAAGAAGAAGCGACCGGATAGACACAGGTGAATTGCTTTGCTTCTACCACATTAATTTATGTGTTGTTTTCTCACCCCAGTCGGTCTAGGTTCAATCCTAGTCAACGCCGTCGGTATTTCGGTCGGTCTCGCCTCCCCTCGGATGGGAAGTAAAGTCGTAGGTCCCAAGTGCTGATGGGTTTGATATGTAGGGTCCCAGGTGTGGTGGCTGTCTCCCTGGGCGTTGGAATTTAAGGCTTAGCTCCTTGACCCAGCCGACATAAAAACACAACTGGCGTCGAACGGTGCTAATTAGTCAGAAAAAAAGAAGAAGATAGTTTTGTTTTCGCCTCTAATTTGGCAACCTCTGAATTGATTTTTCTTATCCAACGTTTCTCGGTCATTGTGACATTGTCAACTTCTTCAGGAACTCATTTACTGTTGCACCTAAATGTCCAAATCAACGATCCGAAATCGAACCTTCTATCTCTCTAATCAAGTTCGTCCAAAATCCTTTAAATTATTTATAACTAGCTGTCGAGGCAAACGTCGTACTGCCTACCTACCAGTATACCAGTATCCACTGTAACTCGGTCAATTTTGAACCGATTGACTTGAAATTTTGTACACGGGTAGATACTATACCTATCTCACCGCATTCCAAGAATTGTGTCAATTGGTTCAAGATTGACTGAGTTATAGTGGAAAACAGACGAATATAGAAGCCACCGCCCAAGTAGCGCGATTCCTACTGCGTTTTTTTGACATGCTGCAGTTCTGAAGAGAAATGGCCCGCAAAGCGGAATTTCAAATTCTCTGTTTTCGTTACTTTCACGGTCGAGTTTCACAATTATTTCTTCGTACGAACACGTTGGAGCCCTGCACGAATGCAACGATGAAAGAATGTTGTAAATCTGATGATCCGTTTTTCCGGTAAATCGTGACATACAAACACCATTCCATTTTTCTTTATATTGATAGATAGATAAAATTTTGATCAATATTCCAGCAAACACAAGCATGAACAAATTTCTAGACTAACATTTGAAAAAGGTGTAACAACTATTGAGAATTTCTGCTTCTTCTGTTCCTCCTAGTCTCGATTTTTAATTCTATGAGTGATAACGTAAACGTGGTAGTTACAGAACTATTTTTCTAGTCAAGGAATAAACCGTTTTTAAATTTATTTCAGCTGTTCCTGCCAACCATCACAGTTAGCACCGGGGACTAAACCAGCTGGTAAACAACCGTCATACCATGAAATCGTTACATGTATTGCTAATTTAGAGAAAAATTTCCGTTTTACGGAAGATTGAGAAAGCTACCGCAGCTGTCAGACTACTGATTTTCACCAAGTTATCATCAATCGGGTCAAAGATACCTTGGATACGACGCCTATGATCATTGTTTGTTGTTGCTTCCCAGAGCAATTCACATTGCAAGCACACTTTGATTAAACCATCTGTTTCAATGATATGATGATTTTCAGGGCTGCGGTAGGACTTTGACAGCTGCGGTAGAACTCGGCGGCTACCGCAGAGTGGAAATTTTTCAAAAAATCCGCAATATGTCAATTATGTTTGAGTATTCAATAAATAAAAAGTTTGGGGAGGGGGACGATAATGTCGTCAGCGGGCAGTTTCGCCGGAAACTGCAAAACATCCGAATTAACCCAAGTGAATAACGTATCGTTAGGGACGGCAACTTCCATAGCGCTTTGGAAAGAAAAACATCTCATGAGCTCTCTGTTCCTAGATATTTGAGCATTCAGCAAAAACTGCAGCAAACACATGACGCTTAAAGCAACAGGAGAAAAAGTAATCACCATGTCCTCTTAATTTACGAGGTGATGCAAGAAATCTTCGTTTGAAACTGGTAGCTTTTACCTAAACTTCACCAAGTCCTCTAAAGTTGATTGGTTACACACAATACGTCTGCTTTAAAATTGGATCAATTTGCTTTGTAGTCATTCGCCCTAGTCATCAGAACATAGAGAAAAAGGTTCACCAAGTCCTCCGAAGTTGTTTGGTGACACACAATACGTCTGCTTTAAAATTAGATCTATTTGCTTTGTACATTCCTCCTCTTCTTGGCGTAACGTCCTCACTGGGACAAAGCCTGCTTCTCAGCTTAGTGTTCTATGAGCACTTCCACAGTTATTAACTGAGAGCTTCCTCTGCCAATGACCATTTTGCATGTGTATATCGTGTGGCAGGCACGAAGATACTCTATGCCCAAGGAAGTCAAGGAAATTTCCTTAACGAAAAGATCCTGGACCGACCGGGAATCGAACCCGTCACCCTCAGCATGGTCATGCTGAATACCCGTGCGTTTACCGCCTCGGCTATATGGGCCCTTTGTACATTATTTCCTGTAAATATTAGCAATTGTCTTCGAAAAATGTTGTGAAATAGGTATTCTGAAATGATTTAAATCAATCGACCGACCGGATTTAAAAGTATCCGCCTATAATTAAGTCAGTAATCGATAAAGTAAGATACTGATGATCATTCAAACTAACCTCCAGGATTAAAAGGAAAAAAAAAGTTGATAAAATTCATATTTTTATTCAATATACAACATGAATATTGTCATAGAATGCAACAATTTGGTAAGGATCTGAAAATTAAATAATTACCATCGACCACCACCGCCGTCGACCAAAGGCACTTTTTCTCGGCCTTCTCGCTCCTTAGCCGCGAACCGGTCAGCCATCTGGCGAATTTCGTCCGGCACTTCCTGCTCGGCTTCCTCCAAAATTTTTATCAGGTCCGAAGCCACCGCCCAGTCGCTTCGCGTGAAGAAGCTCTGGAAAACTACACTTCCGTCGGCGCGACTTGTCTGGTTCAATCGGTGCACGTACTCTTTAATATACCACGGGAAATGTGATCGATGTCCCTCGTGAGATCACATCCGTCGCGAAAAGGACCCACACATCGCCGGATTTGATGTTCTCCAGGGTCTGTTCACAGTCAGCCTGTTCCCGATCGCCGTGTAAGCTAGTACAATTTATGCCGCACAGAACAAGTTCACTAGACAGATCATCGGCCCTCGTCTTCCGGCCGCAAAAGATGATGATTTTGTCCTTGGGCTCTATGTTGATCACGAAGTTCATCACCCGCATATATTTATTCTGTGACGGTGTGCGTTGTGGGCAGATCCAGCGTTCCGACGTACACCAGGACCGGATTGTTCATGTAGCTTTGGACCAACCAGTGGCCACGTCGCACTCGCCATGATAGTCTGCCAATCGGGCCGGATGTCCAGCAGGAGTTTTCGAATTTGCGGCTCGAAGCCCATATCCAGCATATGATCCACCTCGTCCAATATCCAAATAGGTAATGATGATGATAATATCGATGACGTTGACCGCCATCACCGTACAGATAAAATTGCATTGATGTCCCCAATGGTACTTGAATACATCCTCGATTTGCAGGGCCAGTTTAAGAATTGGTGGCATCACTAGAACGTTCGGTTCGCCCCGGACTTCGCGGAACCGTTTGGGCCTCGATGTGAATAAACGCAGGCAATAGGAAAGCCAACGTTCTCCGGCTTCCAGTTTGACGAATTCCGATCAGATCTTCGCCCTTGAGTAGCGCCGGCCAAGCCTTGGCCTGAAACGGGGAAGGTCTTGCGGAGCCTTGCTTCTCGATTTCCTCCATTCACGTAAAGCCTGCTCGAAAGTCTGCCCTGGGTTTGGAATCTCTGCCGTCGGTTTGTCCGCATCCTCGAAGTATTCGATCCACTACGATTGTTATCCGCGGCTCGGAACTCACTTGAGTAGTTTGACATTTCTGAATGTAAACATAAGAAGGGGTCCCAGACGTTGCTCATTTTTTGAGGTGAAAAAAAAAGATCACCATTTCAGAGTTGCCAAAAACAGCTAAAAATTACTTCGCATGGTAATTTTTATTTCAAAATGTGGTGAATTTCCCCGTTTTTAAAAATTTGTATGAAAATCAGGAGTGCATATAAAAAAAATCTGAAAACGGTAATGGTCATTAAAAACACGTATCTTTCGAAGAAAAATATAAAAAAGGGGGGCTACCCGGATAAAAAGTTACCATTTATTACATGGTAAATATTATTAACTTATGTCTGGTTTTATTGTTCACAATAAAACACATAGTAGATATATTGTTACTTTTTACAATAGAAATCAAGCCCATATAATTCATACAATAAGTGAACATTAGCTTTATTAGTGACTAATTGATTCGATTGTTTTTCAATAGTTCTATAATATTTTAAAGTTACTATCAGTAAAAATTAATTTAAGTTGTTTTTATATAGTTACAAAAGTGCCTGCAAAGTTCTCATGGACTTTTTATGAAAAAAGAGTTTATTTCTCAATTACATTTAAAAACAATCCGTAACAAATAAATAACAATAAATATTATTGTTGCTTGGATCATGTTTGTATAATCAAATAGAAAATCACTTGACATATTTTTTTATAGTTTTCGTTTTAAATTTGAGTACAGTAGATGTTTCGGTTATCGAATGTTGTTCGCTAAAACTTCAACGACTAACAGACGTCAAGCCGTGTTGGCAGAGGAAGCTCTCAATGAATAACTGAGGAAGTACTTATAGAAAACTAGCTGAAAAGCAGGTTTTAGCCTAGTGAGGACGTTACGACAAGAAAAAGATGAACAATGATTTTTATAATGTTTTCCAATAAATTAAAGGAATCTAGTAAATAGTAAACTACCATTGATAACAATACAAATACAAATTGTTTAATGGGGTCAATTGTACCGATGTTAAAATAAACATGCAATAATATTTGTTGTTATGTAAACAGATTTCGTCTTTTAAAAACAAAGAATTCATATTTCTCGGTATCATTTTTCTTCAGCATTTACAGATACTAATGGCCACATGAATTGTGAACGATTTATGGTATGGATCATACGACCTGAGGTCTGACTTGTGATATTTGGCAGTTATTTGAAAAGATTGATGATAGATCTTATCAACAGCCGCCAAGCAACACATACCAGACAGACATCAGAGTGTTTGACTATTATCGTGAAATGTGCATATCATTCTGGCGGCCGTTAGTGCTCGTAAATGCTGGATATAAATGTTAGCGGGAAATATAAATTCTATGGATTTTCAAAAGCGAAAACTGCTTACAAATAACAACAAATATTATTGTATTTTTATTGTAACAACGATTCATTTGACGCCATTCAATTAATTGTATTTGTATTGTAAGAACAATGAAAAAACATTAAGATATATTGTTTTCTTTTGAAAATTGCCCTAAAAATGTCTCATAAAAACACAATACATACTATTGTTTTTCGCGAAAAAGTGTGTGAAAATTTTCTCAAAATTTTATGGTTAAGATACATAACGACCACCATTTTTTATTGTAAAAGTTCCATTTACCATTCGCCGAATGGTATAGAACAATAGGGGTGATGGTGAGTGTGCAGTGCAAATTACAATACGTTCAATGGTGAATATTTTTCGAAAAAATGGTGTTGTAACAATAAAATTTATCGTATTTTTATGATATTTTTTATCAGGGTAGGTCAGACGGGAATGGTCTATTGAAAGAATAGTAGTTGATACTCAAATGAACAACTTTGTAGAAGACCATATCATGCTAAAACTTAATATAGTTGTGGTTTTAGCCAACGAAAGCAGGATTAGGACATCTTCCCCCGTTTACTCTCGGTTATTATATGCCTCACGTGTTGGTCGGCCGTAGCTTGCGCGCTACATCATAGGCAGCTATGTAATTCTTCACTGTCTCGATACTCACCCACGTGCGTCAGCAATGGAAATGAAGGACAACCCCAAGTAACATTTTGATGGCCAATTAGTCTTGTAGAGGTTTTTAGAACCGTCATAAAGCCGAATACCTTTTATTTCGGTTTTACTATGGTTCTAAGAACCTCTTCTAGTCTATTTGACTAAAAAATGATACTAGGGCATAGCCGCCTATGATGTAGTGCGCAAGTTTCGGACGGCAAACACGTGCTGCATGTAACAACCGAGATTAAACAGGGGAAGATATGCTCATCCTGCTTTCGTTGGCTGAAACCGCAACTAATTTAAGTTTTATCATGATATGGTCTTCTACAAAGTTGTTCATTAGGGTATCAACTTCTATTCTTTCAATTCTGAGTCAAATCGAACTCGCCAAACCGGCGTGTTGTATGAGAGACTGGAGGTCATCCAATTTTCCATATATTTGGACTAAACATCCCATACAAACCTTGAACTCATTTGCGCTAGCTCAGTTTTCAACCGATTGAGCTAAATCTTTCACAGATTGTTCTTCTCTTCCGAAGGCACGATTCTAGAGGGTGCCCCGTGAATTTTGAAAACTTTTATCTCGCGTCATACAAATGTGGGCCGGTCTAATCCGCAAGCACACCTGGAGACACCCAAACGGCGAGACTTGCAACCAAATCGACCATGTGCTGGTAGATGGCCGACATTTCTCGGACGTGATTGATGTTAGAACTTTTCGAGGTCCCAACATCGACTCAGATCACTATCTCGTAGTTAGTAAGATTCGAGCTCGGTTATCAACCGTGTCGGACTCTAGGAACCGGCGATCGATGCGTTTCAACATACAGCTGTTTTCAGCAGACGGTACGGTAGCTGATTATCACCAGAAGCTGGACGAGCGGATAAGTGAGATCAACGAGAGCGGTAATCTCAACACTCTATGGGAGTCTATCCACGGAGCGATTAGTACAGCAGCGCGGGAGGTTTTAGGTATTGCTCAAAGACGACCTAGAAACGGGTTGTTCGACGAGGAGTGCCAGAGAGTAACGGACGAGAAGAATATTGCCAGAAGCCAGATGTTGGTGTCGGGGACCCGGCAGAGCAGGGAGCGATATAGGGAAGCAAGAGTAGCCGAAAAACGAATCCACCGCAAAAAGAAAAAAGAGCACGAGGAAAATGTGATTGCTCAGGCGCAAGAGAGTATGCAACAGAATGATATGCGGAGATTTTACGAAACTGTCAATGGCGTGCGGAGAAAAACAGCATCTTCTCCCGTCATGTGCAACGACCGTAATGGAACCTGCTGACAGACAGGACAATGGTGGCTGCCAGGTGGAGAGAGCACTTCGATTGTTGTATTGTTGAACGGTGGGAGGGGAAGAGCGACGGACAGAATTCGAATCGACGACAACGGACAAGCTGTGGAACCTCCAACGCTAGACGAGGTCAAGACAGCCATTAGGGGACTGAAGAACAACAAGGCTGCTGGGAAGGACGAACTCCCGACAGAGCTTCTCAAGCACGGTAGTGAGCAGCTGTATCAACTCTTACACCGTATTATATTGAAGATTTGGGAGGAGGAAGAACTGCCTGCTAGTTGGTTGGATGGTCTCATTTGCCCTCTTTTCAAGAAATGGCATCGACTGGAGTGCGCAAATTACACAGGAATAACACTCCTCAATTCAGCGTACAAAATTTTGTCCGGAGTTCCGTTCCACAGGCTGAGGCCGATTGAGGAGTTCTTCGTCGGCGAATATCAGGCAGGATATCGTGAGGGCCGATCAACGACGGATCATATGTTCACCCTGCGGCAGATTTTCGATAAATTTCGGGAGTACAACTTACAGACCCATCATCTGTTTATTGATTTCAAGGCGGCGTACGATTCAGTGAAGAGAAACGAGTTATGGCAGATTATGTTCGAACATGGATTTCAGGCGAAGCTGATTAAACTGATTCGTGCGACCCTTGACGGATCGAAATCAAGTGTACGGTTTGCGGATGAAATTTCGTCATCGTTCGTAACCTTTGACGGACTGAAGCAGGGCGATGCTCTTTCGAACTTACTGTTTGTGGTGACTCTCCATAGCCAGAGAGTTAGACGGTCAGCGGACTCACCGAACGTCGGACAAGTAACTGCCGGATTGGCAGGATCTGAGGCCGGATCTACTGGACAGGCTTGGTTTCCGGCAGATGACCGCCGGATAGATAGGCGACCTGGCAGGACAGCGGGCTTGATCGACGACACGAGATGGTTGATCGTTGGACGGAAAGGGACGAATACCGGACAGGACAGCAGACTTGATCGACAGGAACAATACCTGGCAGGGTCGCAACCTTGACGAACAGGGACAGGATTTGCTCCACCACCAGATGAATCGGGACGAGGACCGGACACTTGAACGATGATTTTGACGACAAACGGGCAGATAATGGGAACCACACGAGGCAAAGGGATTTTCTTGTAGATCTGGTAATTAATGAGAGGTTTTTTTTTTCGACTTGTCTCTCCAAATTCACTGTTAAGACTAATTTTATTATAAATTTTTCCTACGCAGGTCTCCTATGATTTTTAATTTATTGGCTACTACGATAACTAAATTGACTCCATGCATGAACTAGTTGTTTTTTTTAATCTATTAATCCTATTCTCTACATTCGCCTATTTGCCTACTCTCTATTCGTAAATTCTATACATTATCATTTCTTTAAATTTATTTGGCTTGATAATATTTCTCCTGGGTCTCTCCATCCTCACTTGTTGCCGTTCTTCATCATCATGATCCTTGGACTGATCCTCCTTGGCTCCTATTGCTTCGTAATTTGCCTCGCGACTTTTCTCACTCGCCGGTAAGCAGCCAAAACCGTTATTCTCCAACCTCGTACTCTGACCGGTGTAATTTTCATCTGTTTATATAAAAAAAAACATATATTATCATTTTAAAACAATAACTAACTACATTGTTTGATACAAAATTTTACCCATTTCTTCATCATAACCTGCTTCCTTTGAATTATCAGTCAGTCTTGATTCCTCTGCTTTCTCTTCTTCGATTTCGTCTGGTACTAACTTCACGTCTTGAATTTTCCTCGCGTATTGAACTCCATGTTCGGAACGAACGATGAGTTTTCCTCCTTCTCTGGATAAAACTGTGTATCTCTCATCAGAAAACGATGGATCCGTTTTGATTTTCTTTTGAACCGCCACAACAACTCTGTCCCCAACTTTTATTTCTGAATCCTTGGCTCCTCTATGCTTATCGGCATATTGTTTACTGATTAGCTTCGCAACGGCATCTTTATCTCTGATCTCTTCCCTGTCCGAGCTTCCTGATTTAGCTTCCCACAGAGCAGGAAAAAAACCTCTATGTTTCCACCCAACAAGGAGCTCGAAGGGCGTTATTCCTAATCTCGAGTGCTGTTTCATGGTATTGTGAATGTGAACATAATTTTGAAGCGCATTCTTACAGTTTCCATTCTCATGTCTTGCGGCAGCTACTGCTTTAATCAAACCTTGGTTTTGACGTTCAACTGCACCGTTGGACTGGGGACAAAGAGGAATCGATTTTCTTACCAAAACTCCTTTGTTTTGCCAGTATTCAATAAACTGCTTGCTCTGGAACGGAGGGCCGTTATCACTCTGGAGAACCAAGGGAAGTCCCCATGTGAAAAATATTTTATACAAAGCTTGGTTAGTACTAGCAGCATCCGTCGATTTCATTTCCGCAACTGACAAATATCTTGAATAGGTATCTACTAATACCAAAAATTCTCCAGACCCACAATGAGGAATAGACAAGAAATCCACTTGTAAGATTTCCCAAGGGCCGTCAGGTAGTTGCCGGCTAACTAATGGAATTGGAGGGTTTTTTCTTGAAATGACGAGACATGTTTCACAACTTTTGACAAATTTTTCGACATCCTTGCTCATACCCGGCCACCAAAAGAATTCGCGCATTATGCGTTTCATTGCTGCTATCCCAATATGACCTTGATGGGAAGTTTGCAGCGCCTTCTTACGCAATAAGTTTGGCAAAACAATTTTGTCCTCTCTAAAAATTTTGGGACCTAGTGCTCGGAGCTCCTTGGAATGGGCTTCGAATTTCTTCAAATTATCTGGCCAATGATTGCTCCTTAATGCTAAACCAATGGCAGACAGCTCGCGATCTTCCTCCGAAAACTTGTCTATGTCTTTCCATGTAATCTCCATAGATCCTGCTTCTAACGCGAACAAAATGTGCTTGTCGTTATCTTCGTCGAACGGTTCGTCGCGCTGAGAGCTTTGAATTAGTCGAGATAACGCGTCTGCTACGTTAGAATCTCCAGGAACATGTTTAACATCGAAGTCATAAGCTTGGAGTCTCAAAGCCCATGCTTCAGCACGCGATACTGCACGTTTTCCGATCTTATTTCCTTTTCCAAAAATGAATTCATTTGCTTCCGAATCTGTTTTGATTGTGAAGAATTTGCTCATAAGATAAAAAGAAAATCTCTCAACTGCCCACACCATCGCCAGAGATTCTTTTTGTGTTTGTGGGTATTTCTTCTCCGAATCTGTTAAAGCTTTTGAAGCACAGGAAATTACCCTTGGAACGCCGTGTGTATCATATTGGACTAATACCGCCCCCAATCCAATAGGAGAAGCATCCACAAATAATTCAGTTCTATCCTCGTTGCGAAAGTATCCAAGTCTCTTTATCGATTTCAATGCTTGTGTTTTTAGATAGACAAATTCTTCCTCTTCATTTTGTCCCCAATAGAACCTGTCAGCTTTTGCTAGATTCCTTAAATGCTCCGTACAATCTGCTCGCATTAAGACGAATCTCTCCATAAAATTCATCAAACCGAGAAAGCTTTTGACTTCAGACTGGTTCTCAGGTTGACGGAAATTTTCGATTGCGTCTAATTTTTCCTTATCAGCTCTTAAACCGTCATCGGATACCGAGAATCCCAAAAATTTTACCGTTTGTTTGCCGAACGCACATTTAGCTTCATTTATCCTGACTCCATGTTCATTGAGACAGCGAAGAACATTCTGAAGAAAAACAAAATAAAATAACAACTAACAATACGGTTTTTACTTGAATAGTTTTGATGCCACCTTGAGATTCTCATCATGTTCACGTTTTGTTTTGCCGAATACGAAAATGTCATCCAGGTAGTTCCGACAACCCTTGCATCCTTTTAGTACAACAGTTTGAAGAGTTTCTTGAAATATATCGGGTGCATTAGTCAATCCGAAGGGAAGCCTTTTATACCATTCCATTTCCGGCAAAAAAATTGGTTAAATGTCTTGAGTTCTCGTGCAGTTCGACATGGAAGAATGCACTTGTAAGATCGATAGTAGAAAAATAAGTTGCTCCATCCAAATCTGACAAAATGCCTTCCAATGTAGGCATTGGAAACGGCGTTCGAATTATGCTTTTGTTTGGGCCTCTAAGATCTACAACAAGCCTGATATCATTTTTTCCTTTTGGTACTTCTAATAGCGAAGAACAAAATGATTTATCCATTGTGTCATCAACTGGTTCAATGATACCCATTGATAGCAAGTCTTTAAGCCGTCGTTCCGTTTCTTCTTTGAATACTGGCGGAATATTGGTGTAGATGTTTCTTGACGGTGGCCTGGTCCTATCGTATGACAGTTGAACAGGTGGTATATTAAACTTGGGAAATTCTCCTGAATTATTCAATGCTCGTATTTCTCCTGGCTGCAATTTGCTTTGGTCCTCCGGCACAATCGAAGGAATAATCGGTACATTCAAACCAAGTTTCAAAACACTGTATCGGATTGCAGTATTTCTCCCCAATAAAGCCGTATTCCAATGCCATGAAACGGTTGGACAACTATTTTGGCTCAAGAAGCTACACATTGATGCAAAGACAGAAACTTCGTTCTTTAACACAAACTTCAGGAGAATCCAATTCTGCTTACGTCAAACGTGTTATTGAAGCTGGAAAGTTATGCGATTTTGGTGAGGATCAACTAGCAGAGAATGTTGCTTTAACAATCCAATCACATGCTAACGATTCGAAGATAAGAGCTATCAGTAGAAAGGTCTTGAGAAAGGGTGAATCTGTTGTTTATCTTCTGGACAAGGTCAGAGCTGCTGAAATCGAAAGTATCAACGAGGAAATGTATGCAAAAAGCCATTCAAACGTTAAGGAAGTTGCAGCCGTCGCTATTCATCAGGATAGAATAGTCTCTCAGGATTCACCAAGGCCACAGTTTCGTTCGCAACGACCCCTGCGAGGAGAATTCAGCCATCAGTACCGTTCAAATGAAGGAAGGCAACATTTTCAAGGAAGAGGATTTTCGAGGAACCATTCATCATCGAGGAGCTCGGCTGATAATAAAGCATGTTGGAGATGTACCAGTACGTATCATACGGCTTCGCAATGTCATGTCATCGAGAAAGTCTGCCGAATTTGTGGAATAAAAGGACACATTCAGCGTGCATGTCGATCAGCCAGACCGTTCAAGCGTGTACTTTCGGAACACAACGATTCTACTCCTCCCAAAGTAAGGAAAATTGCGATGATTTCCAAGCGGGAATATGAAGGTGATGACCGAGAAAGTGAGGCTGTAAGTGATCCAGTTTCTGAATAGAACTGTTGTTATCATCTTGTCCGTTATTTTGTTTCAAATAAATATTACTTGTTGATTATTAATTAACATTTTATTTGAAAACTTTTCTGTTGCCTACAGCAACTTGTTCGTCAAGTGGAAAATGCTTCACAGCGATCTAGTCGAGGAGAAATAATCGGATTGTTAGCAGGATTACGTGTAACGTTCTTGATCGATTCAGGGGCGGAAGTTAACACCGTTGACAAAGAAACATTTGTTGCTCTGAAAGAAAGTTGTCCGGATTCCATATATGGCCTAAAATCAGGTTCTGATAAGCAGTTGAAAGCATATGCATTAGATGGAGAGATTCCTGTGATTGCAACATTTATTACCGAACTGTTTATTTCTGAAGATCGGCCTCGGTTAATGGAAAAGTTTTATGCTGTCGATAACGGAAGGGCTTTATTGGGGAGAAATACTGCAATCCGATACAGTGTTTTGAAACTTGGTTTGAATGTACCGATTATTCCTTCGATTGTGCCGGAGGACCAAAGCAAATTGCAGCCAGGAGAAATACGAGCATTGAATAATTCAGGAGAATTTCCCAAGTTTAATATACCACCTGTTCAACTGTCATACGATAGGACCAGGCCACCGTCAAGAAACATCTACACTGTTCAACATAGCACTGGAAGAAGCAATAAGGAGAGCTGGTGTGCACAGGAGCGGGACCATTGTCACGAAGTCGCATATATTCCTGGGCTTCGCGGACGATATCGACATCATCGCAATCGACCGTCGGCCCGTGGAAGAGGCGTTCGTACATTTTAAGAGGGAGACTGCCAGGATTGGACTTACTATTAACACCACAAAGACTAAGTACATGATTGCTGGTGTTCAACGTCGGTCCGGCCGTGGTAGTGGTGACGAAGTGGTGCTAGGTGGGGAAAAGTTTGAAGTTGTGGATGAATTTGTTTATCTTGGTACTCTAGTGACGTGCGATAATGATGTTACCCGCGAGGTGAAAAAACGGATTGCGACTGCAAATCGGGCCTTTTACGGTCTGCGAAACCAGCTGAGGTCCCGCGGGCTGCAAACGAAGATAAAACTCGTGTTGTACAAGTCTCTGATTCTCCCGGTCGCTTTATACGGTCATGAAACGTGGACGTTAAAAGAAGTTGATCGGAAAGCCTTTGGAGTCTTCGAACGTAAAGTGCTGCGAACAATACTCGGCGGTAAACTGGAGGACGGCATCTGGCGGCGTCGCATGAACTACGAATTGTACCAGGTATATAAAGAGATGGATATAGTGAAGCGAATACA
Source organism: Aedes albopictus (assembly GCF_035046485.1). NCBI lineage: Eukaryota > Metazoa > Arthropoda > Insecta > Diptera > Culicidae > Aedes > Aedes albopictus. Next base: position 28,267,226 of record NC_085136.1, read on the forward strand.
ACACGGCAGGCTTCGGTGGGCTGGACATGTAGCTCGTATGCCGGAGGTACGACAAGCTAAAATTATACTCAGCAGAGAACCAGGAAGGGGTCGTCGGCTTCGTGGAAGGTCGCGCACACGTTGGCTTTTCGCAGTTGAGGAGGACCTAAGGACTCTAAACGTTCAGGGCGACTGGAAGCGATTGGCCCAGGACCGAGGCCAGTGGAGGCGGATACTTCATTCGGCGTAGACTCACCGCTACGAGTTGTAGTCCATCAAGTATCAAGTAAGTATTCTGTTCAAAGGTTGGGAACCTTGGAAACTAACTAACGAAATCATTTTATTGTATGTCAAACTACAAAATATCATGGCCTCCTTGTTTATCAAGCGCCTACTCTTCGACACTCCTCTTCGAATGATAAACACCTATTGCTTCTCTGAATCCTGTCAGCTTCTGTAGGGCCGCTACCATTTGATCGGTGGGACAGTAGCGAACATGGATAAGGTTTTCTTAGTGTAGCTTGCGTACAAAATGGTATTTTGTATCCACATGCTTGGAGCGGTTGTTGATCTTCGTTGACTTTATCTGTTTGATGCATGATTGGTTGTCCTCGTGTATCAAAACAAGTAACGTGACATCAACGGAGATATCTCGAAGCATCCGGACGATCCACGTGAGCTCCTGACAACATTCAGCGAGTGTAACAAATTCTGCTTCGGTACTGCTACGTGCAACGCAGGTTTGCTTGCATGATCCCCAGAATATTGGACCTCCACCAAGCAGGAACACGTATACGTAGTCTGGTTTGCGGGCAAAGTTGTAAATGTCCAGGTACGGTTCTCGGCGTGCAACTTCATGTCTTCATTCATTGCCGCTATCCATCGTTCCGCTTCAGGGCTCTCGATGGCTTCCCTGTAGGTTCTCGGCTCCGGATCCACATTTCGTACCATACCCGTCGTTTCACGGTATCCCTGGGGCGCTTTGCCTATCGTGCTCCTACTTGATCTCCGGGGCGTTACCACTTCATCGTCATTCACCTAGTCTTTTACTTCACAGGTTGAATCATACACACTTGAATCGAAATCCGCTGACGTAGCCTCATCCTCAAACGTACCTTCATCATCGCTTTCATCTTCAAGTTCTTCGGCTTCTTCGAGTGTCTCTTGCGGTATTACTGGCTCGTTCTCCACGGCTGTCGGAGATAGTTGACCTTTCTTTGTAGCTGCTTCTTCGACGAAAAGTGTATATCAGCTGATCACGATGTCGTTTGTAACTTGATTGATGAACCGGAAGGCTTTGTGGTGATCCGAGTAACCGACAAACGATAGCTTCATTGCTTTCGGTTCCAGCTGCGTTCGCTGAACTTTGGGAACATGGACAAACGCGGCACATCCGAACCTCTGGAGATCTCCGTAGTCTGGTTTCTTGCCGAACCAGAGTTCATGAGGAGCTAGATGAGGAGTCTATTCTACCGAACAAGAGGGCAGCATGTTCTGCAAATGTACCGCCGAGTTGACTGTCTCTGCCCAGAAACGGTAGTCCATTTTTACATTCTGCTGCGGTGTGTAGCTTGCAGTGATTGTGGGACGATTCCATGTAGAACTGGCCCAAGCGCTTCGCCTTATATTCGCCCCCTTGGTCAGAGCGAATGATCAAGGGATTCATTTCAAAACGATTTCGCACCATGTTGACGTAATCCTCGATTTCCTTAACGGCTTCTGACTTCCGCTTGAGGAAGTATACCACGATGTATCGACTGTAATCATCGATCATCGTGAGAAAGTATCTTGACCCTCCAGGCGATGTCGTGTTTATTGGACCACAAATGTCTGTATGGACGAGATCCAGAACCGCCGATGACTGTCGAGCTGCCTTCTTAGGAAACGGTTGTCGTGGTAACTTATCAGCCAACAGCACTCGCAGAGATGTTGCATTTACGTATGGCCACGCCGGTAGCCATCGCAGCCATGTTTTCTCTCCACTCGCTGGATCGCTTCAGAATCTCGATACCCGAGCCTTTTGTGCCACATGTGGACACAATCCGTCGAGCGCTGCCATAGTGACGCGGCAAGTGAAGCGTGCGCGTGTGCGATACCCGCAAAGCAGAATATCAATAATAGGAATTCCTTTGAACGGAACGCGTTCGCACCCGCAAACGCGTCACTGTGGCAGCCAGCGCACTTCTAATGACTCGCTGCCGCCGCTCACATTCCTTGCGCTTTGACGATCTTTAGGTAGAATAAACCTTGGAATAAACCACCGACCTTCCACTCGCAAAATGGCTTCTCCAGGATGGGACTTCTCTGCTCGTTTCTGAGCCTCGTTAAGCAGCTTCCGGTTCACTAGCTTCATCGCTAGTTCTGGATCGGACTTGCTCTCCGGTACCGTCGTTCACGTGTCGAAGGTCTCCGGAGTGCTCTTCAACACCATCGCAACTTTGAGGCTTCATTCCAGCTCCTGTCCAGCGTTGCGCCCAGACGCTTGCGAAGAGTTCGTCTATCCGGAAGAGGTGGCCTTCCATGTCTCCATCGTCCAGATACTCCGCCTTGCAGAGTTCCTTCAGTACGGAAACCCTGGTGCACATCGTGGTTTTCGGTGATGGCCTTCCAGAACTAGCCCTGTCTCACCCGACGTATTGCAGTTTCTGATGAGAGGATGTTGGCTCTCGTCAACAAGTAGAGCAATCGCGGCACGAGCTTTTGTTTTGTTACTAGATCTGCCACCATGTCTTCAAATGGGAAGTGTAGGATGGCCCAAGAAAGTAATATCTAACAATTCTTGGTTCAAACCATAAAATATAATCCAAGAGTGCGTTATTACTCATTTTTTGACGTTTTTAATTACCGTGGTCGAAAATACATAATTTTTAATTTTTAAATCTTCTGTACCGCCCCTAGCTTATAACACATACTTTAAGTGATTTTTTTTACCGTGTAGGTCACATAGGAACATTTTTGAAACCCCAGTACGAAAAAGTCGAGTCGAGTTGTATCACCGACCTCAGTTTTTCAGGTCGACCTCAAATGTCAAACTACAACTCTTTACCATTTTGCTTATTTCGAATTTTCTCATTATTCCTTCAATTTTTTGAGTTCGAGTTAAGTACAATTCCGATTATAATATCATGGTTGATCGTATTATTCAATAAAACGAAATTTCGTCTTTAATTTTAGGGCCCTGTTGGTATATTCACCAGATGAGCGCCAACCATACATTCCAATTTCAATCACACTACCCGAAGAAGCCAACGAACATTTTCTAAGCTGGAATCGTAAACAACAAGGCGACAAAACGTCAAAGACTTAGAAAAAAAATACTTTAGCAACCGCGGCGTGCAGCGCCCAGGGCATTCCATCCGAGATTCCACCAGGAAATCCTTCTGGGTTTTCCCACAAATTTATTCCAGGACTCCTCCAGGAATTACTCCCGAGATTCTTACAGCGATTATTTCCAAGGAATAACTTTGAAGTTCCTCTATTCTTCAACTTTTTTTCCAAAATTTCTCTAGAAAATGTTTTTGAGATTCCTCCAGGATTACTCCTTTTAGGATAAACCCCGCATATTTTCTGGGAATCTTTCAGGAATTCCTTCCATACCTGCTCCACAAATTTATTCTGTGAACCCCCATAGATTTCGTTCTGTGACTCCTTTGGGAGTCATATCTAAGATTCTTTTTGGAATTCTCTCAGAAATTCCCCATGGGGTACTTCCAAGAGATTTTTTCTGCGATTCCTAAAAGCTTTCATCTGAGATTGCTCCAGGAACTCCTTCCGGAATTCCTTCTGCGATTCCTTCTGGGAATTCATTGGATTTCTCATTGAGTTCCGAAAATCCTTCAGGAATTCCACTCGCGATACTCCTAAAGGCTTCCTGGAAATCCTGTATAAACTTCATGAGGAATTCCATAAACAAAAACTGCTGGAGGAATTCCTCAAAATGTTTCCTAAATAATTAACTATTGGTTTTCATGCACTCTTGAAGGAAACCGGAAAAAGAGTTTCTTGATATATCCCGGAAGAAGTTCCCGAAGGAATCCTGAAGAAATTCCAGAAGCAATTCCTGACCGAAGCCCAGATGAAGTTCCCGGAAGGAGTTCCTGAAAGAATCCCGGAGAAGTTTGTGGAGTAATACTGAAAGAAGTTCTTGTAGTATTCTTGGGAGCATCTTAGAAAGACTTCCTGTAGAAATCCCGGAATTCTGATGGAATACCTAAAGACTCCCGGAACTCCTAGAAAAATCCCGGAAGAAATCTCTTTAAGTCCCAGAAGAAATCTCTGAAGGATCCCATAAGGATTTTCTGGGGGAACCTTTGAGGAACCACGGAAGAAACTCCTGAAGGAATCTCAGAAGAAATCACTGTGGTAATCCTAGCAGGAATTCCTAAATAAATCTAAGAAATAATTTCTAGAACAATTTCAGAACGAATTTTGAATGAATCTAGAAACTTCTAGAGTTACAGGGGATAGACAAAATGATCGGGACAGGCAACATTTTCACTTTTCAAAAAATGTTCAACTAGCTGTAACTTTTCGAAAAGTGCATCAAATATTGACAAATTTTTACTGTAAGTTCATCAACTAGTTGTGTATCAGTGGTCCAAATTTGGGAAAGCTCGGCCCATTCTCCACGAAGTTATAAAGATTATTGGAAAAAGTAAAATTATCCAATAGCCAACTTTGAGCTGTTATATCTCCGGATTCAATGAGCCGAACGCAATGAAATTTTGACCATTTATGACTTGTATAATGAGCTATGAAAAACCGTTGACGCAACTTAAAATTCTCAACACGGAAGAAAATTATAGCGATTAGAATATTTTTCTAATAAAACATCAAATTATCCAAAATTTCAACATCGTTTCAAAATTCAAGATGCAAATTCTAGTTCATTTAATTTCCCTCTAATTGACTTATATATAAATGTGTTTTGAAGGGAAGTAACAACATAGCCTCCAATAAATTGAAAAAGTAATGGAATACATATTAAAAATAGACCAATTTGCTAAAAAATCGTGAAAAAAATAAAATCGCTATAACTTTTTCTCTTGTTAAAAATTTCAAGTTAAGTTAAATGTTTTTCCGAGATCATTATATAAGTCATGAATGGTCAAAATTTCATTGCAATCGGTTCATTGAATCCGGAGATGTAGCAGCTCAAAGTTGACAATCGGATAATTTCACCTTTTTCAAGCATCTTTATAACTCCGTGGAAAATGGGCCGATCTTTCCCAAATTTGGACCACCGATACACAACTAGTTGGTGAACTTACAGTAAAAAATTGAGAATATTTGATACACTTTTCGAAAAGTTACTGCGAGTTGAACATTTTTTGAAAAGTGAAAATGTTGCCTGTCCCGATCATTTTGTCTATCCCCTGTATCTCAGAAGGTATTCCTTAAGAAATCCGAGTAAAAATTCTATGGAAGAGTCTAGGGTGTACTTCCTGGAAAAATCCTGGCAAGAGCTCTTGAAAAAAACGAAGACAGTCCAAACAGTAGTGTCTGGAAGAACCACAGAGGGAACTTTTGAAGAAATCTTAAATAAATCCCCGGAAAAATCTCATCAAGAATTCCTTGAAAATTCCAAAAGACACTTCCGGAGGAGTTCTGGAACACATTTGTGGAAAAAAAAAACTGCGAAAGATTTCTTGGAGGAATCCCGGGTGGAATCCCGGGTGCCACCATGCCATCATCAAGTCATAAATCAGCACGCTTTCGCACGCACGCACAGGAATCCAATATTTCGAATTGGATCAGACCACCCATGAAAAACTAGAAAAACTTTTCCAAGTCCGAAAGCTGATGATTTTTGTTCTTATTTTAAATCGTAAGCAGTCTTGTAAACATTCGACACTTTTCCCTGCCTTCATTTCGTTGCCTTAGTCGTGTGTCAGCTTGCTTTGTTATACTCGTGCGCTACCGTTACCTCTTACACACAACACGAGCGGTAGAACGAAGATCAATAATCATAACAAAATGTCAAATCAATGTCGTCTGACACGATGACATTTGTCTAATTCTAGCTTTTCGCATAGGTTAGCCAATTCCGATTATAAATGTTATTATTAGTTCATTCTTGCATGTTGCATTGAATACGACACACATTTGGCCAACACAGGTCTTATTATCGAAGAAGACAGGAATAACAAAAGCCGAACCGTCTCCCGAAGACGCTATCGTGGTGAAGTGCATTCGTTTGACATTTTTGTTTCGTAGGGTAGTTTGATTGCTAGTGTTGCGAATGTCGGAGACAAAGGAGGCCGAATATCGACAAAAAGATTTCAATGACTGATCGTAAGCAACAGACCATGAAAAATCAATGGTTTAGAAGAACATACCTTAGCAACCGCGGTGAGCGGTACACTATTCTAGATATGTCTAATTTAAGAAATATGTTTCGTTGAAAAAAAAGGGTTTTCCATATTGTTTTTGCATAACGTTTCGGCCTACCCAAGTACAGAAAGTTCGGATAAGAGGGTACTTTATGAGCTATGCAACTTGTTAGAGGTTGCTCGTCTTCTAAGAAACTTCAACTTTAAGTAATTTTGGGAATTGAAAATTCACCTAAGTTGTGGTGTTGCTGCAAAGCCTAGGTTTCTAGTAACAACGGTTGTCAAACTAACATTCCTTCCCTTTCCCGATGACCGTAAGGACGTGGCCGGCGCCGTTTTTGACTTTAAAATATTGAACTCTCGAATTGTGCAGATTGAGAGTTTGTAGCTAGTCCCAAGCACCATTCATTGGTTTTCTGTGCAACTTTGATTGTTCTGTTCAATCCAAGGTTCACTCACGGAGTAGCAACTACGATGTGTACGGTTATATTTGCTTTGCTTTTCAAATTCTGGGATTCAATTTGAATAGGTCATAAGTTTGCTAAGGAAAATTCAAATCAATATATGAAATTCAATAAATGTATCTTAAATCAAATAGAAATTCTCGTAATTTTTTCTAAATAATCCGTGTCATATTTATTTAAATAAACCTTCGAAAATTTTTGACATATTTAAACAACAAGATTTCTACTCTTCCATAAACTCCGAGGAAAATGCTTCACAAATTTGGGACCATTTGGGCAGGGGTCCCATTTTGGGCAGCTGCCGGTCTAACAAAGTCAGTATTATACCTACCTGTTATCTGCCGCTTTACTATTACAATAAATATAACTTATCATTGCTCTTCGCAATGGTTCAACCACAAACTATTCATTCATAGTGTCTACTTTCATCATAGAGATCACTGCATAGTGACAAACTATCCGAAATGGTCTCAGTTCACTATTTCATATTGGGACTGACCTCGGACTTGCTGGGTTCAGAATTATAAACTACTGTCATCGTTTAAGGACGTCCCACAGTACTCAAGCATCCAAGCATGCCATTTCAAATGCCCAATAAGCGAACCAAAATAGTTTTCCGGCTTCACTACACTCTCCCCATTTACGCTAACTCTATTATGTAATCATCATCATACAACAGCTTCCACATCAAACTTACGACTAAAATTAACTTCCACTCGTCCTATCGTTGCCGGCTGGATTGATCGATGAACAATGTCTCACCAAGCGTGCAAAATACGGCGGAACGCGACTCCGACCGCCATCGCCGTCTTCGCTCAACCGTTGTAACATGTCATCGTAAGAAAACTATTCCATCCTCCAATCTCAAACGGTTCCATCACTATAACTACCTAATCCACGCGGGGATTGGCATCGCCTACTATGCACCTCACTCTCCCTACAGGATACGGTAGCTAGTACAAAACACACGCGGAAAACTATGCGACTGAGGAATTCCGGTTTTACCCCGCCTACTGCTGCACTCGCTCGATGCGAACCGAATCACGTTGTTGTTCTTCTTCTTCTTCTTCCCGGAACCATCATGAATGTCAACTGCCTACACGGTCCTGCTGCACCAGCCGTGCAGTCATCTTATTAGCGGTCCTCGAGAATTACGGCGCTCGTCTTGCATTTCCGTCCTTCGTCATCCCTTACAATCCACAACCACCGACGACAGCTGGCAGTTCGGCGCTGAAGAACCCTTCACTGGAACAGCCGGAACGGCACTATGGCCTACGTGGCCAAATAGCCTCACCACAGACCAGCTTCTTCTCAAACGACACCGCCGTCGTCGCTATCGTGTGGGACGAAGATGCAGAACGATACGAGGGACACATTCCAGGACACGACAAATTGGGAGCGCGCGCGAAGCCACACTGATGACTGATGGATGGACCAGTCGGTCCACCGCGGGATGCTGGATGGTCCATTGCTGGATTGGGAGCTTGCGAGAGCGACCATCTTTTGCTCTTGGGAGCGAATTGGTGGAAACAGTGCTGCCAGCCATTTGGAACCGACGAAGCGATTGGTCAGCCAATTTTTGAACCATTTTATGACTTTTTTGACTGTATTTGCGAAGATTTTACGTCTTTCATCATCATAAAGATTAGCATCTTTATCAGAAACTCGAAGAAGCGCATTCAAGTACAAGTTTCTTGTAAAAAAATAACTTGTTCAAAAGTCGAAAAGTGAAGAGAACAAGAGCATTTTTTATTGCTCCGAGAGAGTTGTTGTTACATCGAAGCAAACCACGTGTTACTTTCGGGTTGTTTCATTTTTCAGAAAACCTGGAAAACAGGAAATGACCTAATGAGATTAAAATTAGGCTTCTGTTCACTGTATGATGATTCGTCGGAATTGCTTCATTTTAGTCATTTCGGACTTGAGCATGAGCATGAGCATGAGCAATGAGCATAGATGACCGTACAATTCATAGTTGCTACTCCGTGATTGACCAGAACAATCGAAATTGCACAAGGAACCAACAAACGGAACTTGGGAGTAGCTACCGCTCTCAATGTGCGCAGTTCGAGAATTCCAAACTTAATTAGTCAATAACGGCGCCGGCCACGTCCTTACGATCATCGTGGAAGGGAAGGTATGTGAGTGTGACGTATTGTCGCGCTTATCTTTTATTAGAGTCCTGCGGCGGTCGTACGCTCGCAAGGCATACCGCCGCATGACAGTCGCAAGGCAAAACAAAAGAAAAAGTGTTCCCGCCAAAAACAAAAGCACGTGGATTTCGCGAAGTGACAGATGTTTTTGAATGTATTTGTGACGAACGGCAAGAGTGGCTCAGTGGAATGAGTGTTCTTGCTATCAAACCCTATATAATGGAATTATATACTTTTAAATCTGGTGACGCTGTTATGATTAGTGGCTGTCAGGCTAATATCAGAAGCCAGAGGCAGATAATCGCCATATTCTGATTTTTCTTGAGAGGCATAAACGTTGCTACTAGAGACCGATATCACCTCATCTTCTAAGCACTATTGTTAGTTTTCTGCATCCATTATCGCTAAATTTCTGGAGCTTTTTCCGATTTTTGGAAGCCCTTTTTCCTCTCTTTTTTTTGAAAATCATCAAGTATTTTAAAACTTTTCACGGTCCCATAGCTGTTTTGACTTTTTCAAAGCAATCTTGTTTTATTCATTTTTTTTGTTTGCTTTAGTAAAAGCCTTTCTGTTTTTTTTTATTAAAACCGTTCTGACTTGTAGTAAAAACCTTTTTTTTTCCAAAAACCGGATTCCCTAAATCCGATTTTTGATTATTTCCAATGCCCACTCTGGGAAACAGTTTCATCCTTTCTCCGTTGTGACTCTCCCCAAAGCCATTTTTGGCAGCCCAAAGTCATTTTGGCCTTTTCCAAAGCCTTTTTGACTTTTTCAAAAAGAAACATTTTGGTAGCTTTTCGCAAACACATGAATATTTGCTTTTCTCTGTCATTTTACCAAAACCATTTTACCTTTCAACCTTTTTCCAAATCCATTTTGATTTATCACAAAACCATTTTGATTTAATACGTGTGAAACCGTAAATCCCGTCTGATTTTCTTTTAAGCTCTTCTCTCTAAGGGACTGTCCATTTGTTAAGAAATGCAATTTTCATCTTTCTGTATGGCGCGTAAGATTTCTGATACCTACCCGCTCCCTATAAGCTTTTACGTAATGAATGGACAGCATCTAAGCCATTTAGACTTACCTCTGTTTATGCATACTGTTTCCAGAGAAGTTGTTCACAATAGCTGCGCACATGTCTTCTCTCGGGATTTAAGGGGGATAATTGCTGAGTAATGGTAGTGATTCCTTCATGATATACTCCAGGATTTTTTTTTATTTTTTTTATTCATTTCTTCGCCTTAGGGTTCCCTCCAGAGACTCCTTCCGCGGTTCTTCCGGAACTTTTCCCCGAGATTCCTTCAGAAAATGGTTTTCCGAAACTAATGTAGACATTTCCGCAGGGAATTCTTCCAAAGCTTTCTATCAGCATTCTCCCAGAATTTCCTTGTAGGATTCCTTGAAGGATTTTTCCAGGAATTCGTTCAAAGACTCTTCCAGCAATTCCCTAAGGATTCCTACCACTATTTCTCTCACAATTCTTCTGAGAATACACCAAGGTTGACTCATGAGATTCTTTCAAGCTTTCCGCCCAAGATTCTTTTAGAGATTACTTCCGGTTTTCCTTTTCTGGATTCCTCCGTGGTTATCTTCTGAGATTCGTTTAGGAGTTTTTCCTAGTATTCTTCCATGGATTTCAACAGAGGTTACCTTAGGAACTCCAACCGAAAACTTTTCCCGGTATTCTTCTACTCCCTAGATGCCTCCCAAAACTGATGGCACAAATGTCCCAAATGAAGGATAACGTGCCTCTGGAGCCGGCCTTCTGATACCTAGATGCCTCCCAAAACTCCTTCAGAAGTTCGGAATTTCTTCAGACTTTCCTCCTGATATTCCTCCAGAGATTCCTGGTTCCTCCTGATAAACCCTGGGGTTCGTACAGGGATTCATTTCCAGATATTGTCAGGGTTCTTCTAGGGTATTCTTTCACGCAGCTTCCCAGGCATTCCTTCCGAAATTTCACGTGCAATATTTCTGAGATTTTACGAAGACTTTCTTCTGGAAATCCATCAAGGATTTATCCCGGGATTCTGTTAGACATTTATACCAAGATTCTTCCGGGGGTTCTTCCAGTGATTTCTCTCTCTTGGGGTTTCTCCCGGGATTTCACCGGGATTACTCTTGAGATTCTTCCCAGGATTCTTACAGGAATTGCTTCCGGAATTTCCTCAGGAATTGTTTCTTCAGCTTTCCCTTATGGACATCCTCCAGAGTTTCTCCAGGGCTTATTTCAGGATGTCTTCAGAAATTATTTCTGAGTTACCTACATAGATTCCTCACGAGGTATCTCCAGGTTTCTCTTGAGGATCTCTTGGATTCCTCTAGAGATCCCTTCGGGAGCCACTACCGCAATTACAACTGAGATTCATTCGTAAATTTCAACTGATTCCTTCTGAGAATTCAAAAATTCAGGTATTTTCCCAGAGATTCTTTCGGATAGACATCCAGCCTACAAGGATACCTACCAATATTTTTCTTGGAAGTCTTCTTGAGCTTACGCTAAAGATTTCTTCTGTGGTCCCTGCAGAGATTCTTCTCGGAATGTCTAATGGAACTCCTCCAAAGTTATCTGCAGAGGTTTGGACATTCTTCCTAGTATTCTTCCACGAATTTCAGGACGGTCTCTTCAGGGCCCTACCAAAAATATCTCCCGGGATTCTTCTGGGAGTTCCTTCCTAGATTTCTACAAGGATTCTTTCAGAATTTTCCCAGGGTTCCATCAGAGTCTCCTCAAGGCATTTGTTTAGGAGTCCTACCGAAATTTTTATCAAGTTTCTACTAGGGATTTCTTATGGGATTCCTGCAGAGATTCATCCCAGGATTTCTCCCGAAATTCTTTAGAAGATTCCTACTCAGATTTCGCCCTGGATTCTTCCAAGGATTACTCCAGGGGTTTCTTCAGAGATTCCCCATTCCTGTCAAGATTTTTCTCGAAATTTTACCAAGATTTATTCCAAGATTCCTTAAGGAATCCTCTCGGGATTCCATCAGGGTTCTCTACTAAAATTTCTTTTGGAATTCAGCATAAGACTCCACTAATGCTTTTCAATGGAATTACTTCTGGAATTTCTCCCGGGATATTCATCTCGAAATTCCCCGGGATTCCTTCTACAGGGAATTTTCCTCGAATCCTTCATAACGTCTACAAAAGTTTCTCGCAGATGTTTTTTCCAGTGCTGTCTTCTAAGAATCTCCCAGGTGTTTTTTATAAGGATTCTTTTGGAAATTCCTATAAAGATTTTTTCCAGAACTCTTTTAGGCGTTCCTCCAAGGATTCCTCCATGGATTTCTCTTGGAGTTCTTGCCGAGATTCCCATTTTTCCTGGGATTCTTTTCTGGGTTTCTTTAGAGATTATGCATAGTATTCCTCGTGGGATTTCTTAAGGGATCTACCCCGGAATTCATCAGGAATCCCTTTCAAAATGTCTCCCAGGATTATTCCAGGGGTTCCATCAAGAATACCTCATGTGAATCTGTCTTGGTTCCCTGCAAGTAAACACTGCTACAGTAAGTACCAATATTTTAGCTGGATCCTCTCAGGATATTTCATGAATTTCAACCAGGAGAAATAGGGGATCCTGCCAAAATTTCTATCAGGATCGGGCTATCGATTCCCTCAGGCATCCTTCCTATAATTCATTTAGGGGTTCCTCCTGAGGCTCCTTTAGGTATTCTGCCCAGGGCCCGGGATTTTTTCAGAGACTCTCTACAGGAATCTCCTGGTATTCTTCCTGATATTCCTTCTGGGGTTTCCAGCGATTCCTCCAAAGATCTGTTCAGAAACCCCTACCAAAACATTTCTGAGATTTTTCTACGGGTGCTACCTTGCATTCCTTCGTAGATTCCTATTGGGATTCCTTCAGAGATTTCTCCCAGTGTTTCATCAAGGATTCCTTCTGGGAGTTTCCCGGGGTTTCATCAGTGATTCAGTCCGGACTTTCTTCAGAAATTAGTACCGGCATTCCCGGATTCATTCTCCAAATCTTTCATGGACCTAACAACAATGTCTCTCTCTAGCGATTTCTTCTGAGATTCTCCCCAGAGTTATTATGGGGATTCTTTCGGAGATTCCTACCAAGAATTCTTCCAGAGATCTTCCAGAGATTCTTCCTAGCATTCAGGGATTCGTCTTGAGATTACAACCGGGAATCCTTTCTAATTTTTTTCCCACGATTCTTCAAGAGATTCAATCAAGAACACCTCATGTGAGTATCTCTTGGATTCCTCCAAGTGTTTCGAATTACTACCAATATTCTTTTCGGGATTACTGTAGAGATTCTTCCTGGTATTCCTCCTGAAGTTTTTTAAGGGATTCCTCCCGGGGTTCCTTCTGGGGATTCTCTTAGGATTCTACTATCTACCGGGATTTCCTCCTGATTTGCCTCCTGGTATTTCTCCAGTGATACCTCCAAAAATCCCTTCAGGAATCTCTACCAAACACATTTTTGGGATTCTTCTACGGGCTCCACCTTGGGCTCGTTCGTAGATTCCTACTGGGATTCCTTCAGAGATTTCTCTCAGTATTTCTTTTCCCGGGACTCCCTAAGATTCCTTCTCCAGGAATTCATCCTCGAATCCTTTATGGACCCTACCAAAATTTCTCCTGGGTTTCCTCCAGTGATTTCTCCTGAGATTTTACCAGGGGTTATTCACGGGGATTCTTTTGCAGATTCCTACCAAGAATTCTCCCGGGCCTTTTCCAGGGATTACTCCAAGGATTCCGTCAGGAATTCGTCTTGCGATTCCAGCCGGAAATTCTTCCAAAATGTTCTCCCAAGATATTTCCAGGAATTCTTTCACAGGTTTGTTTAGGGACACCTCCCAGGATATATTCCTCTCGAGAGTCTACCAGGAGTTCCTCACCAGGCTCTTTCAAAGGATCCCCTTAGGATTCTTCATAGAATTCCTAATGGGATTTCCCTCGAAGTTTCCTCAGGATTCTTCCGGAATTTCCTACCCTACTTCTAAATAAGACCCCCAACCGAAGTTTCTGCAAGGATTTTTTTGGGGATTCCTTGAAGAAATTTCACTTTAGGCATTCCTCCCAGATTTCCTTCAGGGATACCTCCCGGGATTTCTTCAAAGATTCCTCCACAGGATCTACCTAATGAACCAGAACCTCGAAAGATTTTTTTCAGATACCGTTATTGAAATTTTCCTCTGGATTCCCCTTTGGATTCCCTGGGAGATTTCTCCCGAGATTCCTTATTGGGTTTCTCCTAGGATTCCTGCAGAGATTCTGTCAGGGATTTCTACGGGGAACCAGGGAACCCTACTGGTATTTCTCCCGGGATTCTTCCAGGGATTCCACTAGGAATTCTTCCTGGGTTTTTCTTTGGCATTTCTTGTGGAGATCCTTATTAAGATTTCTTTTGGGATTCTTCCAGGAGTTCTTTCGGGCGTTCCTCGAGAGAAGTCTTTCGGGATTTTTTCAATTTCTATCAAAATTTCTTTCAGTAGTTTTCCTGGTACTCCTCTAAGGAGTTCTTTCAGGGATGCCAGGATAATTCCCAATATTCTCGTCGAGATTCTTCCAGGGATCCTTGCCGGAATTCTCCCGGGAATCGTCTTAAGACATACATCCTTAAGAGATTCCTCCCGGAATGTCAAGAGTGATTCTTTCCCGCATTCTCTTAAGAACTCCTTCAGAAATTTCTCGCGGGATTCTTTCAAAGATTCCACCAACGATTCCTCCTGAGATTCGATCAGGGATTTTTGCCGGCTTTTCACTTAGGATTCTTTCAGACACTCATACAAAGATTTTTCCGTGAAATCTTCCAGAAATTCTTCTGGAGATTTCTCCCGGAATTCCTCCCGAGATTCTTTCAAAGATCCTAAATTCCCGGTATTTCTTCCTGGATTACTCTTAATTTTTTCCGGGATTCCTCCGAGGATTTTCCCCGGATTTGCAAAGGAATCCTTTCTGATATTTTCTCCTTCTTTAGAAATTCTTTCCGAGATAGCTTCAGGAATCTTGTAGTGATTATACCGGAATTCCTTTCGAGGTTATTTCCCAGATTCTTTCGAGAAACCCTTCCGAAGTTTCTTCTGGGATTTTTTCAGAAATTTCAGTCACATTCCATCAAGATTTTCTGCCGAAATTCTTTTAGACGCCTCTACCAAGATATTTACTATTTTTCCTGCGATTCCTTCAGATATTCCTTCCGGGGTGTCTTCAAAAATCTCACCCGAGATTCCTTCAAGGATTCCTACAAAATACCCTCAACGATTTTTTCCCGGATTCTTTTCGGTGTCCCTACCAACATTTCTTCCGAAATTCTTCTTGGAATTCTACCAAGAATCCCTCCTGAGATTCCTGTCGAGGTATTCCCTACGTTTCCTCCAGGGAGATTCCTTCAGCAAATACTCCAGGTATTCTTTCACGGATACCAATCAAGATCTCTCCCAGGATTTTTCCAGAGAGTTCAACAAGGATGCTTCCAAGGATTCCTTCTGGGATTCTTCTTTGCACATAGTGATGTATTTGAGGCTTTCTGGAAGAATTCCTGGAGGAATGTCTGGACGAACTCCTCGAGGAATTTCTGATGGAAATCCTGGAGGATTTTTTTGAGAAATTTCTGATGGAAATCCTGGAGGATTTTTTTATTGAGAAATTTCTGAAGAAATTCTTGGATGATTCCCTGAGGGAATTCTTGAAGAAATTCCTTGAGAAATTTCTGAAGATATTCCTGGAGAAATCCATGGAGGAATCCCTAGAGGAATTCCTCCAGAATTCCTGGTAGAGTTCCGGGAGAAATTCCTTTCGGATTTTCTGGAGGAATTTTGGAAATATTGGAGGAAATTTCTTGAGAATTTTCTCAGCAGGAATTCCATAAGGGATTCCTGGGAGAATCCCTGGAGAAATCCCTGGAGAAATTCCTGTAGGAATTTTTGGAGGCATTCAAGGAGGATTTCCTGAAGAAATTCTTTCAGGAATTGTTTGATAAATTTCTGGAGAGAAAAATAATTCCTCGTGGCAAAAATTTCTAGAGGATTTTCTGGAGAAATCCTTGGTGGAATTCCTGAAGGATGCCTTGGAAGGATTCCTGGAGGATTTTTGAAAGATTTCTGGAGGAATTCCTTGAGGGAAGTTTTTGGAGGAACACATGCACAAATCCCTGGAGGAATCCTGCAGGCATTACTGGATGAACCCCTGTAGGAATTCCTGGGGGTATGTCTACAGGAATTCCTGGAGGAATTTTTGAAGGCATTCTTTGAAGAATTTCTTAAAAATAATTCAGGCTTCATGGAAGAATTCCTGGATGATTTTTTGAGGAATTTCAAAAGAAATTCATAGATGAAGCACTTGACAAATTCCTGAAGAAATTCTTGGAGGAGTCCATGGAGTAATTCTGCGAGGAATTTCTAGAGGACTTTCTGGAAGAATCCCTGAAGAAATTCCTGGATTAATTCCTTGAGGAATTTCTGGAGAAATATTTGAGGCTTCCTGGAGGAATGTCTGGAGGTACTCCTCGTGGAATTTCTGAAAAAATTTCGGAAGGAATGTCTGGAGGAATTCTTTGAGGGATTTTTGAAGAAATTCATGGTGAAATTCCTGGAGGAATCCATGGAGGAATTTGCTTAGGAAGATATTTCTATAGGAATTCCTAAAAGATTTTTTGGAGGAATTTATGGTGGAAATCCTAGGGGAATTCTTTGAGGAATTTCTGGAGAAGTATTTGTGAATTCCTAAAAGAATTCTTGGAGGACCTCCTAGAGGAATTTCTAAAGGAACTCTTAAAGGAATTTCTTGAGAATTTTTCGAGCAAATTTTGAATGATTCCCAGGGGGAATGCTGGCAGTAATTCCTGGAGAATTTTCTGGAGGAATTCCTGGAAGAATTTTGAAATTCCTTTAGGATTTTCTGGAGGAATCCGTGAAGGAAATCCTGGGGGAATCAAGGAAGAAATCTTGGAGGAACTCTGGCAAAAATATCCTAGAGGATATTCAGGAGGAACCCATGACGGAATTCCTGGAGGATTCCCTGGAAGGAATCCTGGAAGAATTCATTGATGAATTTTTGAAGGAACACCTGGTAGAATTTCTGAAGGAGTTCCTGGTGAAATCACTGGAGGTATCCTGGAGAAATTTCTGAAGGAACTCCTGGAAGAATTTATGGAGGAATTCTTTGAGCAATTTCAGGTGAATTTCATGCACGAATACCTGGAGGAATTCCTGGACGAATCCTTGAGGAACCCCTGTAGAAATTCCTGGAGGTATTTCTGGAGGGATTCCTCGAAGAATTTCTGAAACAATTCTTAGAAGAATTTCTGGAGGAATTTTTTGAGGAATTTCTAAAGAAATTTCCAAAGAAATTCCTAGAGAACTTTCCGGAGGAGTCCCTGTAGGAATTCCTGGTGGTATTTCTAGAGGAATTTCTAAAGGAAACTTTGGAGAATTTCATGGAGGATTTCCTGAAGAAATTCATTTAAGAATTCTTTGATAAATTTCTGAAAAAATATGTAAGGCTTCCTGGAGGAATTCTGCTTGGCATAAATTTGTAGAGGATTTTCTGGAGGAATTCCTGGATGATGCCCTGGAAAGGTTCCGGGAATCTTTGGATAAATCTCTGGAATACCTGGTAGAATTTCTGGAAGAACTCCTTGAGGAGTTTTTGAAGGAATTCATGCACGAATCCCTGGAGGAATTACTGATGAACCCCTGTAGGAATTCCTGGAGGATTTTTTGGAGGAATCCTATGAAGATTTTCTTTAGAAAAAATTGAGGTTTCTTGGAGGAATTTCTAAAGGATTTTTTAAGAATATCTGAAGAAATTTATTGACGAAACCCTTGAGGAATTCCTGAACAAATTACGGGGGAAATTCCTATACAAATTCTTGGAGGAATCCGTGAAGGAAATCTTTGAAGAATTCTGACAAAAAATCCTAGAGGATTTCCTGGAAGAATCCAAGGAAGATTTCCTGGAGGATTTCTGGAGGAATTCATTGATGAAGTTTTGAAGGAACACCTGGTATAATTTCTGAAGGAGTCCCTGATAAAATCACTGGAGGTAACCTGGAGAAAATTCTGAAGGAACTCCTGGAGCAATTTCTGGAGGATTTCATGCACGAATCCCTGGAGGAATTCCTAGACGAATCCTGGAGAAATTCCTGGAGGAACCCCTGTAGAAATTCCTTGAGGTATTTCTGGGGGATTCTTCGAAGAATTTCTGAAGGAATTCCCAGAGGAATTTCTGGAGGAATATTTTGAGAGATTTCTGAAGAAAGTCCTAGAGAATTTTCCGGAGGAGTCCTTGTAGGAATTCCTGGAGGTATTTCTGAAGGAATTTCTGAAGGAAATTTTGGAGAAATTAATGGGGGATTTCCTGAGGAATTTCTTTTAGGAATTCTTTGATTATTTCTGGAAAAATATGTAAGGCTTCCTGGAGGAATTCTTCCTGGCAGAAATTTGTAGAGGATTTTCTGGAGTAAGCTCTGGAGGAATTCCTGGAGGATGCCCTAGAAAGATTCCTGGAATCTTTGGATAAATCTCTGGAGGAATAATTGGTAGAATATCTGGAGGAACTCCTTGAGGAGTTTCTAAAGGAATTCATGCACGAATTCCTGAAGGAATCCTGGAGGATTTCCTGGAGGAGTTACTAGTGAATCCCCGTAGGAATTCCTGGAGGATTTTTTTCTGGAGGATTTTTTTGAGGAATTTCTGAGATTGTACGACATTTCCCCGAAAACCAGTTCCCCGAATGAAGTTTCCCCGAAAGTTTTTTCCCCGAATGTTCCATTTCCCCGAAAAATGACTCCCCGAAAAATGATTCCCCGAATATACCGTTTCCCCGAAAAGAGTAACGCATCTGCCATTTAACATTCTTCAAACAGCAGCTGACGCTCACCACGCTGACGTAGTACACGTGGGCCGTAATGACCTCAATGCACAACTAGGGGTTTGGGTATTAGGCCGAAGTACGCTTAGCCAAAGTATGTCAGGTTGAAGTACGTTAAGCCGAATGGATTGTACGACATTTCCCCGAAAACCAGTTCCCCGAATGCAGTTTTCCCGAAAGTTTTTTCCCCGAATGTACCGTTTCCCCGAAAAATGTTTTCCCGAATGTACAGTTTCCCCGAAAAGAGTATTACATCTGCCATTTAACATTCTTCGTGCATCAGATGATGCTCATCACGCTGACGTAGTACACGTGGGCCGTAATGACCCAAATGCGCAACTAGGGGTCCAGTCATTAGGCCGAAGTACGCTTAGTCAAAGTAAAGCCGAATGGGTTGTTGAGCTGAAGCTCATAAGGTCGAATGGGTCGGCCTGTCTTCCTATTTTTTTCATAAATGATTCTTAAATTTCTTTTCATAGTCCTAGAAAATGTTTTGAGTCCCTTACTTACTGGGATATACTTCCATGAATTAATGAAATTCTTTTATTATTTTCCCTTTTCTCTGATAGATGATATCTTGATGTTGATGTTATACCTACTGTTACGGAAATATTGATGATCAATCTGCCAACATTCTTTCTAAGATTTTTTCATCTTTTTTTAACACGCAGTTGTTTCGAGTTGTACTATTGCATAGTTTCCCAGTCAACCAGTCATCGTATAAGATGTTGTATAAGATGTTAAAGTGGAGGCGATATGCGTACATTTTACATGCGCCTAAATGGAGGCATGCACGCATATGACCTCCACTTTATCATGTTATGTAACATCTTATACGATGACTGGTTGTCTGGGTTATTTATGGTAGTATGGTTGTAGTTTATTAAACTACTGACTGTCTCATGACAGAACTCATGACAGAACTGCCTTTTTTGAGAAGTCGGCTATTCTTTTAAGAACTGAGTTTTACCCGACATACTTCAACTTAATGACCGTCTATTTGGCCTGATTGATAACATTTCCATAATGAAATTTCCCTTTTTTTCAAACATAGACTGTTCTTTCAAAATTACCTGTTCAATTAACCATCAGTTGATTGGTTTGTCTTTATTTAAGAGACTTTCAGCCCTTGGCTTAATCATCAGTAATTTAGCTGCTGCTATATTTATTTTTGTATTTTTTTTTGTTCTCGTGTCTAACTGTTCTCGTATCTGTAGGCGTTATATGTAGTAGAAATCTGCATTATAAATTCTCCCTTCTTTATTCATATACTGTTCTTTCAAAATATGTTGTTAAAATATTTTCGGCAGTCTAACTAGTAATATTTTCAGAAAAAAATTCAATTTCAAAATTTACTTCGGTCATGATTACCTTAAATCCATTGATAGCATAGCATAGCATAGCATGAATACTTGCACAAATCTTGGATGGAGTTGCAAAGCTGAATATATCCATTGACATTGCTGATGTCGCTACTATCAACAATGTTATAGACCCACTCAGCTCCACACACCTGGCCAAGTCCTTGCAAGCATTAGTCATTAGTCCAATCATCAACTTAGAAAGAGCCCAGAACTGAAGCAGCTTCCAATAGATGAACGGACATTGAAAATAGCGAATTTTCAATTTTTTTGTATTTATATAGGATATAAAGAGTGTAATCAGAAAGATCTCACCTAGTTCCAGCACTGCACCTGCATTGATCTGCTTAAAATCTAGAACGCAATCAATAAGGAAACGGAAGCGCCACATGATCCAGGGTTGTATAGAATCAGCACTTCGATTATTTTCACTCAACAGACAGCAGCGCACTACATTCCATTACTAACGAGGTTCACCGAGATGACGGAAGTTGCACAATTATTACAAATACCACTTTTTCACGATGGACAATGCTTTTTTTAATATCCCCGCAAGAATAATTTGGTTGGATATCGCGAAACGACGCTAGTTGTAGGCATAGGAAACCTGAATGCAAAAAAGGATTGGCCGAAGAACGGCGATCAAGAAACAAGATTCCGGACACCGCCATCACCCACACTACTACTGTGGCAGTGGCCAGGCACAATCCGACACGAGATCCTATCTTACGGCAGCGACAAACACTTAGCCCCCCCCCCCCCTTCCCGCACACTACATTTCCGAAAGCCTTTCATAAGGACACAACTAGATTCGTCGCGGCTGAGCTATTTTTTCATTCATCTTTACATTAAGAAACCGCGACGGGAGCGTCACTCAATTTTCTGGACGGTCTTCGTTCTTTTGTGTTCGGCGGAGAATGCACCTCATGCAGCATATCACTTTGTTCTTTGCCCCCTTCACCATGGCGTTCACGAAAAATTTTCCATAAAATCCATTGATTTACAAAAATTCAGAAGAGTGTTTTGACTTTTCATTTCAAATCCTGTTAAAAACATTAAAATTGAGTTCATAGAATTCCTTCGTAAGCAAAAGCAAGCATACTTTACATTATCCTGACCACGTGTGTTACACCTAGTATACAACCTTTATGCAGATAATGAACGATAGTAGATTAGGATGACTCGTTTCCAAGGTATTATGCGTTTTGAAGGCGTTTTCATCGATTGAACATTGAAAAATAATACAAAAGAACAGCCTTTGAATAAAAGAAGGGAAAATTATGATGAGCATGTTCCTAGTTGAGTTCCATATCATTTTTAATCAGTACAAATGAAAAGAACGACCCATATTTGAAAGAAGGGCGAACCTTATTGAAGCATCAAACCCATTATAAAAGGGTATGTACAAAATCAATGAATGGTGAAAGTTTCCATGATATTGATGTCTCCGTCCATTCGTAAATTTTCTCAAATCATAAAAATTCTGAGGTGGTAAAAATTATTGATTAGTCTTTCTAAAGCCTACACATCAGCCGTTTTTGTACTCAGGCTAACTTTCCGCAACTTCGTTCCAATCGGTTTTAATCAAGAAAGTTGAGAAACCAGTACTAAAATTGGTATAATAAATATTTCGGGGAAACGGTCCATTCGGGGAAATGGTTCATTCGGGGAATCGTTTTTCGGGGAAAAAACTTTCGGGAAAACTTTATTCGGGGAACTGGTTTTCGGGGAAATGTCGTACAATCGCCGAATGAGTTGTTCACCTGAAGTTCATAAGGCCGAATGGGTCAGTAGGCTATTTTCCTAATTTTCTTTATAAACGATGTTCAAATTTGGTTTTGAAGTCCTAGAAGATGTTTTGAGTCCCTTGAGTTTTTTTTAACATTCCTCGAATCTAGCGCATTATATGGATGGATACTGGGATATACTTACATGATTTTATGAAATTCTTTTATCATTTTCCCTTTTCTGTCATAGATGACTCCTTGATGTTGATGTTATAATGTTACGGAAATATTAATGATCAATTCCATAATTCCAACATACTATATGAGATTTTCCTTTTTTATAACACTCAGTTGTTTCGAGTTTTACTATTGCATAGTTTATTAGTAGTAGTTTATTAAACTACTTACTAATTCATGGCAGATTCACCTTCTTTGAGAAGTAGGCTATTCTTTTGTGTATTGGGTTTTATTGTCGGTCAAATTGTTTTTTTTTTATTCTGCTTTTCATAACAGCTATTCTATTCCAGATGGTTCCATTTTTTTAAATAGGCGGCTTTTTGACGTTTATTCATATATTTTTTTCAAATTATTCCACTAGTTTATGACATTAAACATAATCGGACTGATGGCACATCACTTGAGCCCATAGACTTCTTTCGTAAGCAAGCATACTTTACATTATTGCGATCGCGTGTGTTATACTTAGTATACAACTTCTATGCTGATAATGAACGTTATTAGATTACTAAAATTACGACTACTCGTTTTAAAGGTATTATTGTTTCTAAAGGGTGTTTTCATCGATTGAATATTAAAAAATAACACGAAAGAACAGCCTATGAATAAAAGAAGGCAAAATTATGATGAACGTGTTCTTAGTTGAGTGCCACATCATTTTCAATCAGTGCAACAGAAAAGAACGACTCATATTTAAAAGAAGAACAAACCTTATGAATAATATTTTATTTCGTTAAATTCATGGAGGGAATGCACAACATCAATGAGCAATGAGGTGTGAAAGTTTCCATGAACTTGATGTCTTCATCCATTCGTAAATTTTCTCAAATCTGAGGAGGTAAACATTATTGAACAGTCTTTCTAAAGCCTGCTTATCAGCCCTCTTTGTACTCAGGCTAACTTTCCGCAACTTCATTCCAACAACTAGGTCAAACAGTGGAAATAATCAAGAAAATGATTAGAAACTAGTTCTAGAAATAG
Organism: Aedes albopictus; assembly: GCF_035046485.1. NCBI lineage: Eukaryota > Metazoa > Arthropoda > Insecta > Diptera > Culicidae > Aedes > Aedes albopictus. Next base: position 28,290,301 of record NC_085136.1, read on the forward strand.
TATTATAAATATTTCAGGGAAACGATCCATTCGGGGAAACGGTTCGTTCGGGGAACTGTTTTTCGGGGAAAAAACTTTCGGGGAACTGGTTTTCGGGGAAATGTCGTACAATCATTTCTGAAGAAATTTCTGAAGAAATTCCTAGAGAATTTTCCGGAGGAGTCCCTGTAGGAATTCCTGGAGGTATTTCTGGAGGAATTTCTGAAGGAAATTTTGGAGAAATTCATAAAGGATTTCCTGAAGAAATTCCTTTAGGAATTCTTTGATTAATTTCTGGAAAAATATGTTAGGCTTCATGGAGGAATTGTTTCTGGCCCTGGATGCCCTGGAATCTTTGGATAAATCTCTGGTGTACCAGGTAGAGTTGCTGGAGGAACTCCTTGAGGAGTTTCTAAAGGAATTCTTTCACGAATCCCTGGAGGAATCCTGTAGGTCTTCCTGGAGGATTTTTTGGAGGAATTCTTTGAAGATTTTCTAGGAAAAAATTGAGGATTCCTGGAGGAATTCCTGGAGGATTTTTTAAGAATATCTGAAGAAAATTATTGATGAAACCCTTCAGGAATTGCTGGAGAAAATCCGGGAGAAATTTCTATAGAAATTCTTGGAGTAATCCATGAAAGAATTCCTCAAGGAATTCCTGGAAGAGTTTCGGGAGATATTCCTTCAGGATTTTGTGCTGAAATCAGTGGAGGAACTCTTGGAGCAGTCCCTGGGGAAGTTCCTGAAGAAATTCTTGAAGAAGGATTCCTGAAGCAATCCCTGGAGGAATCACTTGAGAAATTCCTGAATAAATTCCTGGAGAAATCCCAGGAGGAATTCCTGGAGGATGTCCTGCAAGGTTTCCTGGAGGAGTCTTTGGATGGATTTCTGGAGGAATACCTGGTAGAATCTCTGGAGGATTTTGTGGAGGAATCCCCGAAGGAATTCCTGGAGGTATTTTTAGAGGAATTCTTTAAAGAATTTCTTAAGAAATTCTTCAAGGGGCTACCTGGAAGTTTTCCTGGAGAATTTTTTGAGGAATTTCTGAATAAATTTATAGATGAAACTCTTGGGGAATTCCTGAAGAAATTCCTAGCCTTCCATCAGGCATTCTTCCAGAGGATCCTAGATTTCTCCAATGTCATTATGTCCTGCCCCAATGTAATTTTGGCTTCCCCAAAAACCATTTGGCGTTTTGCAACCAAATCAAATTGTTACATCTTCTCGTTCGGGGCCCGACGGAAATGTGCTGCCGGAAAAACTGCGCCGGAGAAAAACTCTTTCCCATCCACACAGAACACCGTAAGAGAGCCAAACCGCTGCTCATTGCCGAAGGGAGCACACTCCGAAAAGGCGGGAAAAATCCCGGCAATGTGCGATGGCAGATGGCGCTAGCTCGCGCCTACTCTGATCGCCCGTCGTCGTCGTCTTGTGCACTACTGGAACAAACGCAAAAGCATCGGCATCGCCGTCGACTTTTTGACTGCTCAAGGAATCACCGCCCGTACACGCTCGACTCGAGACGAAATAAAAACGGACAGCCTAATCATAACGTAACGGCGAATCGAACGGGCCACATCGTTGTTGGTCGGGACGCGGGAAGGTTCCTTGCTCTTCCGTCACGGGGATCGAGTTGTGGTTTTTCGGGTCCTTTTGCCAAATCCAGAGTGCGTTTGACGCGTGGTCCGTTGGAAGAGTTCTTTTTTTTTCTAGGATAGGATTCCAAGCGGAATTGTGTGGTCTGGTGCGGTGCGAGTGCGTGCGATTGGGAGCTCCCGGTTCCTCTTCACGTGGTTTTGGGGTTCGGGCTCGGAGGAGTTGATTGACAAGCGGTTGGTTGCTCGGTGATCCAGAAAACGATTGGTGAAACAATTTGATCTAGTTGGAATGTGAGTTGTGATAAGTTAGGTTGAGATTTAATGGTATACTTGTAGAAGGTAAGCAATGTTAATTTTTATCACAAACGTTTTCAATCACCAATTAAGATGAAAATATGACGAAGCCACGCATCGAATTTTTAAAATCACAAATCTAAAATACGAAATATCAATATGCGCTGAAAAGTTGATCGATTGGTTACCCGCTGGTGATGACCGATCGATCCACTTTTCAGCCGAAAACCGTTATTTGGTCCGTCAGATAAATCTCACAAATCACAAATGCTCTTGAAAATTCGCAGTGTGGCTTCGTCATAACCAAGTAACATTTTTAATTTTGTTCGGCTCTATAAGAGATATTCGCGACCAATTTTATAAAACTTGTAATAAAACTGATTCATACATCAAAACCTCTTGATAACCTCTTTAAGAGCATCTTCCGGCTAAGTGGACCACTCTCGGAACGGTTTTGCAAACCGTATTAACCTCAGTAGGATGATGGGGTCAATATGACCCAGACAGTCACGCCGAACGTGCACTACACCATCGTGGTGCGAAAATCCTAACATCTTAGGAGGGTTAGGAGTGGCAATAAAACTGTTTTAAAACCTAGTTGAAACATTTTCCATACTTGAAAAGCGATTAAAATGATTGTTGTTGTTTTTTTTTCAACAAAAACTTTGACAGCTCAATATTCAGAGAAGCTCATTCAATGGCACGTAAAGTTCAGGAGGAGACATTATTCGCAAGTAGAAAGCGATCATTTCAAAGTGATATTTTAGCAGTTATTATTTTGCTGGGCTTATGCGCATTAAATTTTACCGTGAATATTAGGTTTGTAGAAACATAAAATTAATGTGCTTTGGAAATAGTGAATCTTGAAATAAAATAAATGAATTTGTTAATTTTGTAAAACTATCTCGAATTACAAACAAAAAACTCAGCTGAAAGAGTTTATTTATGTGAGCATGCTATGAAAATGACGGCAAATTATGAATTCATTGCTAATTTGAGAAAAAATAACTATTTTCCGTTCACGTTATCTAATTCTTCAATATGATGACGACCATAATTGGCTTCTTTAGCGGTGTTGAGATAATTCCATATTCTGAATCTGCATGCCAAACTGAGCCGAAATCCAACTTTTCGAGAATTTTGGTGCCCGGGAACCTAATTAAAAATCAATTTGAAGTTTGTATGGGAGCGATTTGATGAATCACCCCTCGACGGAATTTGTACTGGGCGGAGCTGTCAAACAGTTACCCAGCTGTCATAAGGTGATTTGAAAAAAATCTCTTCGAAATTGATTTTAGGTATCAAAATAAAGTTCAAAAAATCTGAAAAAAAACATAGTGGGTCAGAAAAAGGTGCTCTTTCATTTAAAAATATGAAATCATTATTTTTTCTTAATTTAAAAACCCAATTTGCGAAAATGAAACGAAAGCATGTTTACTTTGACCACAATAAACCTAGTAGTGTCATAGTTTGTGCTTTTACACCAACTAATCGTACAGATCGCCATCTGATGAGAGTTTGAACAGTTTTATTGTGATCCTAATGAATGCCAGAAGGATTACATATTGTAGTTTTGTTTACTCTTAAAATTTGGCTTTGTGAATGTCTACATGTATACTATAAAACATTTCCTCAATGGTTTCCATAAAAGTAGTACTCAGTAAAACTGAGTTTTGGTTATTGCTGCAATAAAACCCCAATAAAAATCAAACAAAACCAATCAGCAATGGAATTGCAATTGGATTACTTGGGTATCTTCAACTTAAACTTTAATTGTGAAATTCTAATGAACGCTTTTCAACCGTTTCTTCTAGTTTGAGTAACCGGATATATTCAGATTTTTCCAACTAATTATCCTCAATAGTGGAAAATTTTATGGAAAACTATTTTCTTTGCTTACGATTTCATAAAAAAAAAACTTTGTGTCTACGATGCTTCATTCTTAAGTTATGATTTTTTAAACAAATGGCTCATGTAGCATATCTGGACAATTTTCACAAAATTGGTCATAACGAACGAAGTAAAACCACATCACAATTATCATTTTGTGTTTTTTTATTGCTGGGAAAAAAATGTGTCTACGATGCTTATGATGTTATGATTTTTCAAAGTAGATGGTGTCTGTGGAAAATGTTTGTTTTCCACTGGAGTTTTCCGGAAAATTAGGCGACTCTGATTTTTTTTTTCAATTAAACACCAAATTTCATATATCCCTTCCGTGACGAAACAGCACAATTGTGCTGGTGAGCTATAACAGGTTTACATATTTGTTTCATCTGTTTAGACTTTGTGGGCTTCGTGGCCGAGCGGTTAGCGGCGTCAGTCGTTTAGCTGTCTCGTAACCCTCGGAGTGTGGGTTCGATTCCCGCTCCAGTCGGGGAAAAGTTTTCGTCAAACGGAAAATTCTCCATTGGGCCACTAGGTGTCGTATGTGTCTTTTGGACTACGTGGCAAATCTGTACGTTCGGACTCCTGGGACTCCGGATAATCGAGTCCGACCTGTATATGTTCAAATATTAGATACATTCCTGAAATTCAAGTGGACGATATGAATGGCAACAATAATTGAATGAGACTGATACTTTCTTCTTCTTCTGCTTCTTCTTCTTCTTTTTCTTCTTCTCGTTCTTCTTCTGCTTCTTCTGCTTGTCGTAACGTCCCATCTAGGGCGAAGCCTGCTTCCCAGCATAGTGTTCTATGAGCATTTCCGTAGTTTTTAACTGAAAACTTCTTCTATCAATGACCATTTTGCATGTGTATATCGTTTGGCAGGTACCTTGGCATACGTGTGCGATCCTTACTTTTTTCGGCAAACTGTTAGATAAAACTACAGCTCCATACACGGCTCCTTGATAGTACACGCGTCTTATAGGCAGTACGCAGATTGCAAGAAATCTCTTGGGCTATCTCGATGCGTGTAATTGATTGATTTGTCTTTATTTCAGAGACTTTCAGCCCTTGGCTCGTTCGTCTCTCCCGATGCGTGAAAAATTCAGTCAAGGAATCGCTCAAGAAATGAGCAGGCGTCGCTTTATTCCGGATCCTAGTATGGTGCTGAAACAATACGTCAAATCAAATGGGGCTTGCTGTGTTAAATTTCTTGACCATTCCGGTCACGGAAAAATAATGCACTGAACGAAAATTACTTGAGCGATTCCGTTTGAAGTACATACCTCGCATTAGCCTCCTAGAAAATAGCAAGTGAGTGCAAATGGGTGTTCCCATCCATGAAGGGGATTATAGACGGATTCGTTGGGAGTGACGTTGCTAAGAAGGTTAATACACACTCCGTCACTGATGCTGCTCTTCTTGGGATGGGACACAGGTATTTAGCCTGTGTCCGGCCCCTAGAGGATCTAACTTCAACAAACAAATATTTTGATAAAGAATATTAAATAAAATTATATTTCAATAAGGAAGCTCTCATGAGCTGCGAAACTGTCATTAGGCGCTCTCCATAAACTACGTAGACTCATTTTAGGCCATCTCAAATCTCCCTCACCTTCCCCCCGTTTAAAACTTTTGTCCGTACAAAAAAATGAAAATTTGTATGGAGCGTAGACATTCTCCACTGGGTTGAGGCTGTAGAGGCTGCAAGGTCGAGGACGGTATAATTGTCTTTTTAAAAATATGTTTTTCTTCTCGGTAGATTCATCATCCAGCTCATCGTATCAAGAGATGCCCTTTTCTTATGTAGAAACGTCTCCGAAAAAACTATAACGCAAGAATCAACGGTTGAAAAGTTATCTAATCTAATCTAATCTAATACAAACGCAGACCCAATTACTTTTCTTGTCAATATCAATAATATGGTGCAAGCGTCAAAGCGGCCAGGCCTACTGCGTTGTATTTGCCGCAAAGATGATCCTCCGAAATGTCTCTTAAACGATTGTTTTCCGTCGAAGCAATTCTAGAATCTGCAGGGGAGGAGGGATGCGTGGACATACCATACCAAACGCTCCAAATATGTGTTAAATATGATTGAGAAATATAGGAATATGTAAATAAGGAAAATACTGAATGGAATATGGTGATTATTGGAAAGCTCTCGCCCATTTAGCTTGTGCGGTCCGAAGTTATTCTTGATGATCCCCATGATTATAAATTTCCAATCTGCGTCTGCCAGACAATTGGTAGTGGTAGTGGTACACGACTAAACGCGAGAACAACGACGAGTTTCGGCACTATTGACTTTTCCTGGTCCCGACTAATTCTACGACACGAAACTACTGAACTCTCCGGAACACGTAGTACCGGCTGTCACGCCACGAGCGGAATCGCGAAAAAAAAAGGGCAGCGGAGAAAACTTTTTATTAGCACACACTTTCATTTTCGCAATCAAAATATTTAGCACTTTCTATCTTAAAACATGGACTGGAGTCAAAATTTTCAATACTTGAGGCGTAGCACCCGCCGAATCACTCACAAATCCTCGCAAAATCAATCATTGACACTTTCTCTCCCGCGGAAGAGCCATCCGGATGGCGTAGCACCGGACAAACCGTCAGCGGAATCGCTGAAGTTCATATAACTGTTTACAATATAAACTGCTCAGAAGTCTACATACGATTTACTATTATTTTTGATGAGATTTTTTGAGAACCATCTCAAAACAGCATTCTTTTATTTTCGTTCTGTGACATATTACCTCCAGGAATGTATTTGCCTAAGACATGTTACTTTTTCATCTAATGACATTCAACTCAAGTTATTATCAATCGACCTAATCTCGTAATGTGGATTGTAACCGCAAACGCTACTTTAAATTGGTAAGTTTTACAATCTTTCTCAATCTTAAAACTTCAATCCCTTCTCACAGTCGAAACCAAGCCCCTTTCTACAGAATGATAAACCACCAAACTTTGGGCAAACCACATTGTGGCTATCTCATGAAAGTCAATGACCTCGAAACGAACGAAATCTTGTTCAGACAAACCTCTGTCTCCAATGCAGCCCAATTGGTTCTCAATCGAAACTTCCCAAAAGCAAACAGACCGCACACAGTCCCTTGTCTAATAACCAAACTTTGTTGCTAGGAGAATTATGATCCATTCAAAGAACAGTCCAAAACCAAGCAAAGTCGACAAGAATAGTTCATTTCTCGTATTGCAGTGCATCTACCGTGCTACCAATCCCAAAAGTGAGTGATGTTAAATCAGCCGGAAACAAATCGGTTCACTACTCGCATCACCACCTCTCAACTCATGTGATGCATCACACTTCTCTCATCCCACACCCCTCAACCACCGGCTTCAGAATGGGACCCATGCCTACCATACCACACTCTCTTGAAGACTGAATTAAAAGCCATTTAAGCACGTTCCTAGCAGGCATCAATGCTTCTTAAAAAACGGCTCCTGGCTACTTACCCCTTCTTGTTTCCGGCCGGTGCGGCATCCAGTCATCATCGGTTTGTTCCCGATCCAATGTATCGCTTCATGTGTGTGAGGGTGATGAATTAGGATGAAGGACGACGGTTTACCTACAAGAAGAAAGAAAAAACCAGAAATCTTTTCCTTGAAAGCCAACAAGCAGCCTTCTACTCTAGATTCTTTCTTGTTTTCTCTTTTATATGGAGTCTTTTATTCACACTTTCACTTGCAGCAGCCCAGCAACCACTCGTGCATAGAAGCACCACATTAGACTTTTAAACGACTCTTTTTTAACGATTGAGGTTTTCTCTAGAGGAGTAAACGTTCAGATCCAATTTCATCGGATCAATGTCGAACGAAAAATTGACTTGGTCTATTGAGAAAAACAATGTAGAATTTACGATTCGATTTGATTCTACGATTCGCCAATCAATCATGATTATACTTTTATTTAATGCCATCAGTTAGCCTTGTGTACAAAGGCGTCTGTTTGTCAGTGGGTTCGATTCCCGTCATGGCGAGAATCCTTTGGTTTTTTTTCAGTATTTAAAGTACTTAAAGTTTTAGATAATAACTTACTCATTCGGGTTTTTTTAAAGCTGTTAAACTCAGAGTTGACCTCAAATCCTTCCCAACCAAGCTGAATTATACGGCTAAATTTCAGGAAATTTGGCCGTCAAAAACTCCCCATGACGAAAAGAACAAACCTGTCGATGATACCCAGCGTTACCCTATTCAAGCTAATTTTTGAGCACGCTGCTCGAAATTCTAAAAGAACTTTGATAAAAATCATGCCTGTGATATTGCTTCGTGATGTTAAATAGAACGAATTGTGACCAAAATCATCATCACAAGAACATGACCGCACCCAGACAACTAATTTGAACGTATATTGACGTTTTTGCAATTTCTCATCGTAATAGGCTGCTACACCTCAAGCAAATCTGCCAGAAAAAGGCCTACTTTCCCACCCCAAATTATCAGTACTGTAATGGTCAATTACAGCACTGATTTGCGTTGCGTAATGAACCATTACAGCACTGTTTTCAGTTTTGATCAACTTCATGATGCTTTATGGACGCAGTTTTGAAAAATTGTGACAACTACACTGCCGTGAATCGCATACCAGTCCCATCTTTGCTGGATTTCCTATGCAAATGGGACAGATATGCGATTCACGGCAGTACAGCAGAACCTACTATGATCAGACTATCTTAAACATGGCTATGAACATCAGTGTACAGTTTGGCGAAAAAGTTTTGTTGAAAACTATCCTCAAGCGGTAATTTATGAAATTGCAAAAAAACGTTGAACGGAACTCGGTGTTGCGTAAACTACTATTTTGACTATGTTATGCGTACTGTTATGTGATAAAACTACATCGTATAGGATGCGGCAAAAGTGTATTATGCGCACAAAAGTGGAAGCGATATACGTGCATTTGAGAGCCAATAATAACGCTATACAACTAGAAGCGACATCTTATGCAATGTACGGTGTGCACTATTTCGACGAAATATAGTATCTTATGCGACTTTATAATATTCGAAAAAAAAAATCTTGTCACCTCAGTGTCAAACTAATGACTTTGGATCATCGAGCCACACTTTACACTTACTACCTCCCAACACTGAGCTACTTACAGGGGATAGACAAAATGATCGGGACAGGCAAAATTTTCCCTTCTCAAAAAAAATTTTAAATAGCTGTAACTTTTCGAAAAGTGCATCAAATATTCTCAAATTTTCACTGTAAGTTGATCAACAATTTGTGTATCAGTGGACAAAATTTGGAAAAGATCGGACTATTCTGCACAAAGTTATAAACATTCTAAAAAGAGATATAATTATCCGATAGCCAACTTTGAGCTGTTATATCTCCGGATTCAATGAACCGAATGCAATGAAATTTTGACTATTTGTGCCTTATATAATGAGCTTTGAAAAACTTTTGACCTAATATTTAATTTTTAACACGGAAGAAAATTATAACGATTAGATTATGTTTCTAATAAAACACCAAATTTCCTTAAATTTCAACATCGTTTCAAAATTCAAGATGCTAATAATAGTTCATTTAAATTCCCTCTATTTGTCTTGATAACAGATATGTTTTGAAAGAATGTAACAACATAGGCGGCAATTCATTGGAAAAGTAATGGGATGCATATTAAAAATAGACCAATTTACTAAAAAATCATAAAATAAATGAAATCGCTATTACTTTTTCTCTTGTTAATAATTTCAAGTTGAGTCAAACGTTTTTCAGAGCTCATTATGTAAGTCATAAATAGTCAAAATTTCGTGTCATTCGGTTCATTGAATTCGGAGATATAACAGCTCAAAGTTGGCTATCGGATAATTCTACCTTTTTCTAAAATGCTTATAATTTCGTGCAGAATAGCTAGATCTTTTCCAATTTCCAATTTTGTCCACTAATACACAACTAGTTGATCAACTTACAGTGAAAATTTGAGAACATTTGATGCACTTTTCGAAAAGTTACAGCTAAATGGACATTTTTTGAAAAGTGAAAATTTTGCCTGTCCCGATCATTTTGTCTATCCCCTGTATGAAACAAGCTGATTAATTGTCATGACATTTTAACTCATCTTAATGTTTTCCCGTACTTTTTTAAACCCTTCTCTCTGACAAGCGCCAGCCATTGTTGATTATCAGGGTCACAAATAAAAAAAAAATGATGACTTTATAACCAGAATAATGGTTGTTCATTTTCTTGTAGCTTTTAGGCACTGAGTTAAACGTATTCAAACAGCACCACTTTCAATGTTATCACATATCAAATCGCATTATTTCATCATAAACGATTCTAGCTTATACACGTTAACGAGTTTATGTTTACATTTATGTGATTTTATTTGTACGCCAATGCAAGAAAAACTGGCATTATAAGAAAATTATTAAGTTGAGAATGAGTGAAATCAGTTTAGTACCTATTAATTCTGCCCTGTTTTGCTTCTTATCCTTTGACTTTTGACGCGTCCGTTAACGAGTGTTTTGACTACCACTTGTTATCTTTCTCAGTGTCAGTTATCGTCAAAGGAAGAGCATAACAGCGCGGAATTAAAAGGTGCTTCTTCTTCTTTATGGCTCTACGTCCCTACTGAATTGTCCCGACCGGAACGGGAATCGAACCCGCCGTCACCGGATTGGCGATCCATAGCCTTAACCACTAGGCAAACTGGTGGAATTGAAAAGTACAAAACTGATTACACCATGGATTACACTTTATCGAAGAGGGCATTCTACTTAGAGGGTTCGAAAAATCGGTACACGGAGCCGCCTTCCCAAAATTGAGTTATTTTGACGCAATCCCATAGTTCGGCCCAATAAGCCAAATTTGAGTAAATCGATTAAACTCACACTAGGTAAATTGCCTTCACCTCCAGCAAAAACATTTACTTAAGAGTAGGTAAATTCAACCCAAGACCCCCCCTCATTCAACCCAAATTTGAGTAAACCTGCATATACCCAAAATTGGCTTATTGGGCTCAAGGACCCCCGTTGGGTAGATGCATCTCTGTTTGTTTTTGACAACATCGGTGAGGGAAAGAGGGAAAACAACCTAATTTTGGGTAACTAGTTTATTCGATATACTCAGCTTTGAGTAAAATCGACCCAAAAATTAGGTAGTTTGATTTCTCCGTGTACAACACCAAGTAAGTCTTATGTATAATTATAGCAGTAGGCCTAGGCAACTATGCGAATTCATTTGACACTTTGGGAATTTGCTTGCATGTTTATGCGTATAAGTAAAGTTTGTCGTAATAAAACATCAGAAAATCGTTTACTACGATGTAGTCATCATCTATCATCTATATATATAAAAAAAAATTTCCGCAGTCAAGTAATTCACACGGAAAATATACACGGTAATCAATATTATTGGGTACCGGACTGGACACACAAAATGTAATGGTTTTCTTTGGCACATTGAGGTCTTGAAATTAGTGTATGGTGAAACACTCAGCAAATTCCCCTGAAACTGATTTTCCACCCCTTATACTCCCATTCCCCCTACATTTTATGGCCGAGTATGGCCGAGCGTTACGGTCCATACAAAAATATTAGGATTTTCATACAAAAAAGCGTTACGGAGGGAGGAGGGGGGGGTCAAAAAATGTCAATTCTAGCGTTACGTAATAAATGGATGCTGCATAATTTCCTTTTCAATCTCCTATAAATCCATGATTCCCTTTTGCCCTCCCCCCTGCAATCTAAAACACTCCTTTCGTAATTTGAAATTATTTTGGATAATCTTTATAAGAAAGGCTTTATTTGAAAAAAATATATAACATTTGCTTAAGGACAAACGTCTTGAAATCCCGCTTCAACCGTGCATCAGAACTTCCGACGCACAAATTTCAAGAAATAAGCTTCAAACAATAGTACATTTTATTATTCTGTTCTTGCCCACTTGTGAAAAGCTTAAAATAAAAAGCTCAGGTGCACTGGTTTTGTTTACGAAGAGATTTGTGCGCCCGAAATCGTGAGTAGGTGCCAAAGTCGGCCATTGTGGCGGCCATTTTGGGATTCTAACAAGTCTGTCCAAGGCATTAATTGTTTACAGTTGATCTTTGGGGCACTGCAATAGGTCCCAGTAGTTTTCAGGGGAGTTTCAAACGGTCTCAGGGGCGTTTCATGGACATTTCAGTGAGTTTTAAGGGGTACCAGGATATATAAGTGGCGTTCAATAGGATCTCAGGGGCGCATAAAGGGGATTTTAATGGTTGTTTCAGAGAGTTTCAGGGGCACCATGACATCTCAGAGCGTTTAAACGGAGATTCAAGGGATACCATGTGATCTCAGGGGAGTTCAAACGGGGTATCAGGGTCTATAGGGGCGTTTCAGCAGTCAAGAGGTCTCAGGGGGGACCCAAGGGGTCTCAAGAGGCTACCACCCAAGTAACAATTTTAAGTTAAACAGACTAGAAGAGGTTGGAGGTCTCCAGTTAGCCTAGTGGTTAAGGCTAGGGATCGCCAATACGGATACGGCGGAGAAGGCAGGCCAAGTCCAAGTGGGGACGTAGAGCCATAAAGAAGAAGAAGAACTAGAAGAGGTTCATACAACCATTATAAAAATAAAATAATAAGTAGAAGGTTTTATAACGGTACTCAAACCCTCTACAAGACTAATTGGTAATCCAAATGTTACTAGGGCAGGAGATTTCATGATCCTAAAACGCTCCTGAGACCTCATCCTCTGAAATCCCCTGGAAAAACGCCTTCGAGCTCCTCTGAAACATCACTGAGTCCCTCTGAAACATCCCTGTAACTCCTGAGATCTTTTTGAGCGTCCCAGCGCCCGAACCCCTTGAGCCCTCGACAGTCCTTAGGACTTCTTTGAAACGCCTCTGACATCTTCCGCAACACTCCCTGCAACCCCCTGAAATTCCCCTGAAGCCCCTGAAATGCTGAGACCTCTAACAATCTCCTGGGACCCTTTGAACCGCCCCTGAGCCTATCTAGTACCCCCTGAATCGCCTCTGAGACTCCATGAACCCCTTGAGACTACCCTGAGCCTCCTTTGAACAACTCTGAAACCACATTGTGCCCTGGGACCTCTTAAAACGCCCTCGACATCTCCTGGTACCACCCAAAAACACCTCTGGACTCTCTGGAACAACCACGGAATTCCCTCAGGCAAATTAATTCTTCCTTGTTGCCCCAGGAACTACCAAAACGCCCACTACACCCCCTGGAACCCCGTAAAATTACCTGAAACACTCCTGAGACCTCCAGGTACCCCTCTGAAACCCTTCTGGACCTCCCTCATTGACCCTGCAACCTCCGTTTGCTCCTATACCGTCATTACCCCTATATCCCGCTGAAGTGCCAATGAAACCTGTCAAAACGCTCTTAAACGGCTCCTAAAATCCCATGAAACGCCCCTGAAGCCCCTTGCAACCGTCTTTTTCTTGGCTCTCAGGGAATTTCCTGGAAACTCCCTTGGCCCATGTCAAATATCCAGAAGCAATACCTGTTCTTGCGAACTAAGTTTCCTTATAAACGGCCAAATAATATAATTTATGCACAAAATTGCTTATTCTTATGCTTTTTTTAAGCATAAGCCACCAAGAATTTTTTGTTGTATTTTTTTTAAAACATTAATAATGTCATAACTATATATTTCTTTATATCCCATTTTGACAGCCAGGGGCCTCCATCGAGGCTACTGCCGATCGGCTCTATGCTACCAACGAACACATTCGCGGCGAAGAACGCATTGCTAAGAGCAACCTTAACGGCGGTTACTATTCGAGCAGCGCTGCCAGTTTGACTTAACCACCCTTTTCCACACCGGTAGCAATAAAATTAGTCACCCTGATTCGTATCGGGAGGGCTGTCATATTGCCATTGCATTTTTAGCAGCGCAACTGTCGCGCTACTATATTTGGTCACCCACCCATAGCGCTACTATTTTGCGAGCGCATCTAGCAGCGACCGGTAAAGTTTGCTGCAATGATAGAGAGCTGCTAAACGGGATATAAAAGCGCAAGTGCTCTAAGATGCGATCTCTCACCACGCTCTTCCTTCGAAAATCTCCTGAGCAGTACCACGCACGGTACCGGTCGCTCCATTGCAGAATTAGGTCACTTACTGCTACATAGGCAATTCTACGCAAAGCTAAAAAGCGCAGGTGGCGCTTTTCTAAAACAACTATTTACGCACCACAGACCTAATAAATGATATATATAAATAAAAAAAGAATGGTGTTTGTATGTCACGAATAGGCTCGGAAACGGGCCAACGGATCAACATCATTCTTTCACTGTTGCATTCCGCCAGGGCTCCGACGTGTTCGTACGAAAAAAAAAATGAAAAAATCGACCGGGAACGCAACGAAAACGAGAAAGTCTTAAAATCCATTTTGCGGGGCATTTGTCTACAGAGCTGTATGTCAAAAAACTTAGTAGGCAGGCAGTACGACGTTTGCCGGGACAGCTAGTGACTAATATAAAAGGAATAAAAGTACATTTTTATTGCAGATTCAGGTGACCTTTTACACAATGTATTAATGCCAAATATGTCATTTTTACTTCCAAATTTAGAAGTCTTACGTTACCTAATTTTACATTAAATCGCCTAATACAATCAATATGACTATTAAGCTCGGATGAATGTTAATTGGTTTAGTTGTATTGCATGGCGCAACAAACACAAACATAGCAGGCCGAATACGAATATGAATATGCATATGAAGCGTAAAACAAAACAAAAAATATGAAGCAGTCAGAGCTTTGTGTTTTCCGTGTGTTTCAAGAAGAAGAGACGACCGCTGCTGTTAAATTTTGTTGATAGGTAGTGATCGTTTATGATTGTAACAAACATTGCTGGTTGGCCACATGAGGTTTGACCAACCGTTTGACTGGTGTATCGGTACTCTAACACCTCAAGGGTTCATGAGAAACCATCAACCTACCTATATAACCTAGTAGAAGAGTAATCATAAACATTTGTGTAAAAAGACAAGCGGCAAAACCACGGTTTGGATTTGTTGTTTTATTTCAGTGCATACTGATAGTCGACATAACAGTAGATTGACAGATGTGCTGAATTAAAATAAATCGACTAAGCAGGCGAAGCTTCAGGCTTGCTCGGCTTTGGCTTGGTCGGTCTTCTTTTGGCAGATTTGGAAACGAACGGACGTGTTCGTGTTGCGCTCCGTACCGTTGACGGAGGTTTGATTCGCGGAAAGATCGAAAGTTTGGCTACATTTCTAGGACGGTGTCCCGCGAAACCGATATTTACGACAGGGGCGATAGTGGCTGTCATCCTAATAGTTTGTTCTGTGACTTAGTTGGTTAAAGCGCCGATCTAGCGGACACAACCGGATTCGAACTTCCAACCTTCTAATTAGTATGCACAACCTTTACCACTGCTCTACAACTTTCCAAATTCAAATACACCCTGAGAAACGTTCTCTCACGCGACTTCTAACAATACAAGTTTTATTTGAGTCCTCCAAACATAACCTTTTCGATTCGCGTCCACTCACACGAATAGCCACATAACCGTTTTCTTGATTCGCGTCCTCTCTTAAGAATCCAAAATATAACCTTATCGATCCGCGTCTTCGCGCACGTACCCACACATAACCTTTTTCTTGATCCGTTTCCTCTCGCGCAAATCCAAACACAAGCTTTTTCTTGATTCGCGTCCTTTCGCACGAATCTAAAACATAACCTTTTCGATTCACATGCTATCGCACAAAACATAACCTTTCCGAGCCGCATCCTCTCGCACGACTCTGTAGAAAACCATTCTCATCCATTTCTTTTCAAACAAATTCCAAAAAGTTCACACAATTTGCTCGTTTCATAACAAATATTGAATCTCATTCGATTCACCGCTCCAAATCTGTCCATATTCACAAGCGATGCAGTTTGTGTGGCTTCATCCACGATTAGAACTCTGTAGGGGGATTAGGGGCATAATGGACACCCTAAGCAAATGAGTACGTTAGGCCTGTATAACAGAGTAAAACTTAACATATTATCAGTTGACTTACAAGTTTAACTTGTTTCCTACGTCTTTCAATCATTTACAGCTGGTAGAATGTCTTTTTTGTGAAGAAATAATGAATTGTAAACCGTGTGTTTTTCGGGGCTGGCAGCAAAGGTACGGGGAGAAATGGACACCCATCGGGGCATAATGGACACCCCTGCATATTTTAGGCCAATTCTTTGGTTACATCGACCAGTTAAGTAATTTGCCGACGGAGATCAATACCACAGATATAATACTCCATCTTAGACGAGTTTACATTACATCCAAGTTAATTAAATAAACTTTAGGCTAAAATAATCGGATTGATTTTTTCCAACCTCTCTAAAACGCCTAACAGTATGCAATTCGCGTACATCCATTCGAAATTGCCTGTGTTCATTTCGCCCCGAATTGACTACAACATTAAAATTGCTATTTTAAGTAAATTCTGATCAAAAATAAAATACTTCATCCATTGTTAAATCTTCGTATACATGTAGATAAGGTAACAATTCACTTGTTTTTATGGTGGACACACTCCAACACTCGTAATACCTTATTTGATGCTGCTTCGAAATTATAAGAATTTCACCATATGAAAAAACATATTTCAATTTCAATGATATTTTGGTTATATTGGAGCAATATTAATGGTACTTGTGAAAAAAAGAACAATGACTAGTTCCTTTACACTTATGCATAAAAAGGTTTACATAAAAGTCAACGGTTTCAGCAAAAACAGGGGTGTCCATTTCGCCCCGGGTGTCCATTATGCCCCTAATCCCCCTACCGTATCGTTACACTGCAGAAAATATACAATGGCCGCCGAACTTTTCGATGCCATGTTTCGGAAAATCCATTCATGAAAATCTGATTGTCTTCAAACACCGATCCATTTACAATACATACCAATCACTGGGAGCCGCTGCGCCATTGTCGTAAATATCGGTTCCGCGGGACACCGTCCTACAAATGTAGCCAAACTTTCGATCTTTCCGCGAATCAAACCTCCGACCACGATACGGAGCGCAACACGAACACGTCCGTTCGTTTCCAAATCTGCCAAAAGAAGACCGACCAAGCCAAAGCCGAACAAGCCTGAGCTTCGCCTGCTTAGTCGATTTATTTTAATTCAGCACATCTGTCAATCTACTGTTATGTCGACTATCAGTATGCACTGAAACAAAACAACAAATCCAAACCGTGATTTTGTCGCTTGTTTTTTTACACATATGTTTATGATTACTCTTTTACTAGGTTATATATACTACAACATAATACATAGATAGCTGGCTCACCTTTGACGGATGTAAACTTCACACTTCGTATTCAGCGGAAATAGGTATAACGAGCATTTCTCCACAACCTTCCCAACTTGTTTTGCATCATTACATTTTCTAAGACACATTTTCCACCGCTTAGACTGAACCGAGTAGTTTATGTTCGCGAACTGTTGTCCTCCCTCCCAAGCTTGCTTGCCTTTATTCTCCATGGTAAGTATCGGAAAATTTAGCAACCTCCAAGGGAAAACACAATGGAAGTTTTCCTTCTTCCTCGTTCCCCTTCCTGTGCGGTTGTTGTTGGTCATGAATAAAAGATTTCAATGAAAGGCGGTGTCGCAAAACACGCGCGGTTTGATGGTCGGGATTCTGATCCTTATGGTAAAAACCGCATGGGAACCCTTAAAAATGGTGCGGTGCGTAATATGTGCGAGATTTTAGGGTGCGTTTTCATGACACTTAATGAGATTTTGATCGTTGGTAAGCGTGTTACGTCGGCATCGATTTTGAATCTAGGTGTTTTATGACAGAAATCTTAAATGTTTTGCGCTTTGCCTTCAGAACAAACTACTTATGTACTACTAAAACCATTCTTATCATTTCAGGTGTACGCCTTCTTCAAAATGACATTCATCGCAAAGCGTTTCGCAGCAATGAATTTGAATAACGAACGAATGTAATGCAATTCCAATGAACCACCATCATCTCTAACGGAAGCCGCATTGTAACGAGTTGAACCCGAAAGGAAGATACTTAATTGGAAGAATACAGGGACATACACCAGTTGAGAAGTGCACTTGGTCGTGCTCGTACAGAAATGATTCTTCTACTGCTATTGATTGGCTCGTTGCCGGGACCGTGAGTATGATTATATTATTATGTGACAAATTGAGGCCAAGTTTGAGATATCATGCTCTATGAAAGATGACACAATTCAATTTACTTGAATGTATAAGATTCATTTGAGGGTGCTGCCTAATGTAATTCATTCAGACACAATTCCTTATTTCCGGCCCATGACGGATTTGCCTTAAAAAGATACAACACACTTCATTATCGCCGCGGATTACGGTTGCTTCTCATCCCTACTCATCAAAATTCAAATTCAAGTGACTTTTTATGCAGCTTTCCGCTTGTTTGCTCTTGGTCGTAACTCTTGGCATTGTGCACATCAATCCCAGTAAGTCCTGCCCGGCCCGGTAAAACAAGTCAATCTTGCGGGGGTCATAGCGCCACACAGTACAGCACAGTAGGCCGGTATCGCACGCCAATGTCAACTAGATTCATGCTTCGCAAGCTGCTCCAAGGCCGCAGCCCACTGCGATGCGATGCACTCTGCTGCTGCTGCACCACCGACAGCATCGTTCGCGAGTCAAGTAGGGGAAAGTGGGGCAATATGCCATTTTTCAAACTTTCATCGTTTTCAATGATATATAGCCTCATTTGTTAGGCTTTCAAAGTGGTAACAGCAACTAGACAATATTTGCTCGATGCTTCAGCAAAAATATTCACGAAATTATTGCATTTTCATTGATTTTTAGCGATTTCAAAAACTGGTTCGTAAAACGGAAGTGGTGCAAAAAGGTCATCTGCCATGGGGTAAGATGCCACTTCATGAAAACATTCAAAAATTACGTCCTTCAGTTTTCTGGCATTTTCGACTCACTTTCACCTTTTCGTCACGTTTTTTTGTTTACTCAATACATGGAGTGTTACCCCCTCCCCGCAAAACGATGATCGTAATATTTGAATGACCCCTAACATGAAAAGCGTAGACATCAACAACCATGCGACTCCATGCGTGCCTCAATCTCGTTGGAAACACTTGGCTGATAATAAAATCACCAGAAAACCTTAATTGGAAGCACGGAAAACCGGAAGTTGCCAATTTTCATTGGGAAATCAAAAGATTTTCCGTGGGTTTGGCGGCCTAGCATCTAGAGGAATGTTCAATGCAAACATATCTTGACACCATTCACCTTTATCAATGATCAAGTCCCATTCAGGAATGATTTTATGAGTTGGGCCATTTTACCCCATCTTGGCATTTTGGGCTCTGTTCCCCTACTTATCCCGTCTTCCCTGATTCCATCCATCTTCGTCATCTGGACGAAAAATGAGACCCAGATGAAGTGACAGTAGTGCGGCGGATACCTATACCTAGTGTCCCACCTTAAACGATTCTTGACTCATCCGCATTTAGCCGTTGACAACAGTTTTAATTGCTCTTGCTTGTTTGCAATCCGTTTATTCTGATGACGACGATGACGACGGAGGAGTACCTTTCTGCTCTACTTATGCTGCAATCCGTCCGACTCATACGTTCCATGCACTACCCACGGATCCTCCGCAGTCTTTGTCGCCAGTAGTGGTTGCTCCATGTTTGGTGCTCCACTATGTTCAACCCCTCCTCAAGCGCGGAAAGGACGATGAAGGGGATAAGCTTTGGCTGGCCTTTAAGTACTGAGATGACAATGATGATGATGGTCTTTAAAGTTTGCCGGATGGTGCACCCAAGAGGGGGGAAGAGCGGGAATAAGTCCTTCTCGCGTGCTTAATTTACCGCAGACAGCCACTTCCTTTTGTTGCTTTTTCCGGTATGCTGGTGAGTGAGAGTGGTAGACGCGAACCGGACGGAAGTCCTCGAGAAAACAAGTGCGAAATGGTGCAAAAAAGTAGCGATAATATGACAGGCGGAGCTAAAGCTGTGCATCAGCTGAGATGTTGAAACAGCTAGTGAGTAACACGCCCAGATAGATATTAGCTTCTCAATATGCTGAACAGATAATGAAGCAGAAGCAATTGATAGGTCAATTTGGTATGTTTATTCTGCCTGTTAACTTAGACAGCATCCATTTATTACGTAACGCTAAAATCGTCATTTCTGACCTCCCCAGACAGACAGACAGACAGACAGACAGACAGACAGACAGACAGACAGACAGACAGACAGACAGACAGACAGACAGACAGACAGACAGACAGACAGACAGACAGACAGACAGACAGACAGACAGACAGACAGACAGACAGACAGACAGACAGACAGACAGACAGACAGACAGACAGACAGACAGACAGACAGACAGACAGACAGACAGACAGACAGACAGACAGACAGACAGACAGACAGACAGACAGACAGACAGACAGACAGACAGACAGACAGACAGACAGACAGACAGACAGACAGACAGACAGACAGACAGACAGACAGACAGACAGACAGACAGACAGACAGACAGACAGACAGACAGACAGACAGACAGACAGACAGACAGACAGACAGACAGACAGACAGACAGACAGACAGACAGACAGACAGACAGACAGACAGACAGACAGACAGACAGACAGACAGACAGACAGACAGACAGACAGACAGACAGACAGACAGACAGACAGACAGACAGACAGACAGACAGACAGACAGACAGACAGACAGACAGACAGACAGACAGACAGACAGACAGACAGACAGACAGACAGACAGACAGACAGACAGACAGACAGACAGACAGACAGACAGACAGACAGACAGACAGACAGACAGACAGACAGACAGACAGACAGACAGACAGACAGACAGACAGACAGACAGACAGACAGACAGACAGACAGACAGACAGACAGACAGACAGACAGACAGACAGACAGACAGACAGACAGACAGACAGACAGACAGACAGACAGACAGACAGACAGACAGACAGACAGACAGACAGACAGACAGACAGACAGACAGACAGACAGACAGACAGACAGACAGACAGACAGACAGACAGACAGACAGACAGACAGACAGACAGACAGACAGACAGACAGACAGACAGACAGACAGACAGACAGACAGACAGACAGACAGACAGACAGACAGACAGACAGACAGACAGACAGACAGACAGACAGACAGACAGACAGACAGACAGACAGACAGACAGACAGACAGACAGACAGACAGACAGACAGACAGACAGACAGACAGACAGACAGACAGACAGACAGACAGACAGACAGACAGACAGACAGACAGACAGACAGACAGACAGACAGACAGACAGACAGACAGACAGACAGACAGACAGACAGACAGACAGACAGACAGACAGACAGACAGACAGACAGACAGACAGACAGACAGACAGACAGACAGACAGACAGACAGACAGACAGACAGACAGACAGACAGACAGACAGACAGACAGACAGACAGACAGACAGACAGACAGACAGACAGACAGACAGACAGACAGACAGACAGACAGACAGACAGACAGACAGACAGACAGACAGACAGACAGACAGACAGACAGACAGACAGACAGACAGACAGACAGACAGACAGACAGACAGACAGACAGACAGACAGACAGACAGACAGACAGACAGACAGACAGACAGACAGACAGACAGACAGACAGACAGACAGACAGACAGACAGACAGACAGACAGACAGACAGACAGACAGACAGACAGACAGACAGACAGACAGACAGACAGACAGACAGACAGACAGACAGACAGACAGACAGACAGACAGACAGACAGACAGACAGACAGACAGACAGACAGACAGACAGACAGACAGACAGACAGACAGACAGACAGACAGACAGACAGACAGACAGACAGACAGACAGACAGACAGACAGACAGACAGACAGACAGACAGACAGACAGACAGACAGACAGACAGACAGACAGACAGACAGACAGACAATGTGGCTATCCTTTCTGAGCCGTATCGTATACCAGCTGGAGACGGTAACTGGATCGCAGATAAGGCGAAGACAGCTGCTATATGGACGATGGGGAAGTATCCCATCCAGGAAGTAGTGTACCAGGCAAACGAAGGCTTCGTGATCGCCAAAATTAACGGAGTTTTTGTTTGTAGCTGCTACGCACCTCCTCGGTGGACTACAGAACGGTTCAACCAGATGCTAGACGAGATAACCGACAAGCTAGCCGACCGGAGACCGGTCGTAATCGCCGGTGACTTTAATGCCTGGGCGATTGAGTGGGGCAGCCGCCTCACCAACCCAAGAGGGCGTGTTCTGCTAGAAGCGCTAGCACAGCTCGACGTGGACTTGGCCAACGTAGGAAGCACCAGCACCTACCGAAGGGATGGTCGAGAATCAATAATCGACATCACCTTCTGTAGTCCCGTGCTGGCGCGAAACATGAACTGGAGGGTTTGCGACGGATACACTCACAGCGACCACCAGGAGGTCCGGTATAGTATTGGATCACGGCCAGGGAGTACACTAACTGGCAGTCAACCTCGCGATCGAATGTGGAAGACGAAGCAGTTCAACAAGGAGCTGTTCGTCGAAGCTCTCAGAAGAGAAGATCCGGGGTCTAATCTAAGGCCGGAGGAGCTAACGGCAGCGCTGGTGCGTGCGTGCGACACAACCATGCCTAGAAAGTTCGAGCCAAACCATAGACGTCGTCCGGCATACTGGTGGAATGAAGCGCTTCGGGACCTCCGGAAAGCCTGCCTCAAAGCCAGGAGACGAATGCAAAGAGCTAGAACCGACGGTGAGAGAGAAGAACGTAGAGTAGTGCTGCGAGCCGCAAAAGCTGCTCTGAAGGAGGAGATCAAGCGGAGCAAGAAAACAAGCTTTAAGGAGTTGTGCCGGGATGCTGATGCAAACTCATGGGGAGATGCATACAGAGTGGCGATGGCCAAAATCAGAGGCCCAGCGGTACCCGCTGAGACATGCCCAGAGAAGCTGCAAGTTATCGTCGAAGGGTTGTTCCCTCAACACGAACCTACGATATGGCCACCGACTCCATACGGCCATACAGGCGAGGAGAGAGTGAGTATCACCAACGACGAGCTGATAGCAGCGGCCAAGAAAATGAAAGCGAAGAAAGCGCCCGGCCCGGATGGTATCCCCAACATAGCGTTGAGAACAGCTGTCGAGGCCAACCCAGATATGTTCCGGACATCTCTGCAGATCTGCCTAGATGAGGGTTGTTTCCCGTCTCAGTGGAAAAGGCAAAAACTGGTACTGCTACCGAAACCAGGCAAGCCCCCCGGTGAACCAGGTTCATTCCGGCCGATATGCTTGCTGGATACGCTCGGCAAGCTGCTAGAAAGAGTCATCCTCAATAGGCTGACAACTTTCACGGAAGGAGAGCATGGTCTGTCGGGGATGCAATTCGGATTCCGAAGAGGGAAGTCAACGATAGATGCTATCCAGGCGGTTGTTGCTACAGCCGACAAAGCAAGGACGAAAAAACGACGGGGTAACCGCTTCTGTGCCGTCGTCACGATCGATGTGAAGAATGCATTTAACAGCGCAAGCTGGGAAGCCATCGCTACAGCGCTGCACGAGATGAAGGTTCCGGACTACCTCTGCAGGATTCTCAGTAGCTACTTCGAAAACCGGACTCTGTGCTACCATACTAGTGCAGGGCAAAAGAACGTCACGATAAGTGCAGGCGTCCCACAGGGGTCTATCCTAGGTCCGACGTTGTGGAACGCAATGTACAACGGGGTGCTGACACTGCAGCTACCGACAGGCGTCAAAATCGTCGGATTCGCGGACGATATCACGTTGGTGGTAGTTGGCGAGTCCCTAGAAGCAGTAGAGATACTTGCTACGGAGGCGGTAGATGCTGTTGAGAACTGGATGCAGAGGAAGAAACTATCCATAGCCCACCAGAAAACGGAGCTGGTGCTGATCAGCAACTGCAAGGTGGTGCAGAAGGCTGCAATCATAGTCGGGGAACATGCCATAGACTCCAAGCGGGAATTGAAGCATCTCGGCGTTATGATCGACGACCGGTTAAATTTCAATAGCCACGTCGATTATGCCTGCGGAAAAGCAGCAAAGGCGATCACAGCATTGTCGAGGATCATGCCGAACAACTCGGCAATCAGCAGTAGCAAGAGGCGGTTACTAGCTAGCGTGTCCACATCGATCCTAAGGTACGCTGGTCCGGCTTGGGCGACCGCAACAAAAACTAGGAGGAATCGCGTTCAGCTCTGCAGCACGCACAGACTGATGGCCATGAGAGTGGCGAGCGCCTATCGCACGATATCATCGGATGCAGTGTGCGTGATCGCCGGAATGGTCCCTATCGTCTTCGAAGGCAGCGCGAGTCGTCACTATGGCGAAGTGGCAACACGAGTGGAATACCACAGCGAAGGGAAGGTGGACCCACCGGCTTATTCCAAATCTGACGAAATGGGTGAACAGAGCTCACGGAGAAGTCAATTTCCATTTGACGCAGTTCTTGTCAGGTCATGCCCAAGCAACCAAAAGTTCGGATACCACTTGAAGAACGAACTCAGAAGTTTAATTTTGGTTCAATTCAAGTTTCGTTGAACTTAAATCTCCAAAAAGTTCCTTACGTATTAGTTATGAACTTGAAAGTACATGTACAAGCTTTTGACATCTCTTCAAAACGACATTAAAGTCGAAAAAAGGTTCAGAAAGAACTTATGTTGAACTTTAAAACTGAGTTCAATCAAATATTAATCGAACTCATGTTGAACTTTTTCGTGCCTTCAAAACTCAAATATAGTTCATTTGGACATATTCCAACAACTTGAAATGTTCCGTTCCGAACTTGTTTCGGACTTGTTTTGAACTTACTACTCAAAGTTCGGATAAATATTAACCGTACCAAAAGTGAACTTCATTTGAACTTCGGCGACAGCGGGGCCGGGGAGAATTTCTCATTCAATTAAATCACTCGGAAATCGAGCGCAGCAGCCACAGCTTGTGTTAATTTCACAAGTACACTTTGTTTCACTATAATATTTCAACGTACTTACTTGTAATCAACCCAAAGCACCCGTATTGTGTGGCTCAAAGGCTGCCCCCGCAGCGGAAAACTGTTCTGCCCAGGATTCCGCCGGAGTTTTTTTCGGCTGCGGATAAAAGTCTTCCAGATTTGCTCACTTGTCTCACTTGTCGCACCAGCGTGCCGGTAATCGACGCGATCGTTGTCACTGAAAACTCAACTAAACTATAATAAACTTTTCTGATTGATTGGCACTGGCACTAATTTATTGCTTTGCACTTATTTCGATTACGAACCAAAACAAACTGAAAATGTCAAACTATGTAAGTTCACAAGAAGTTCCACGTAAACTTCTTTCGAACCTTCGGCTTCAGGTTCAGAGAAAGTTCACACGCGAACCTGATTGAGCTCTACTAAATGATATCAACACATTGAGTAAAATCCCGCAGTGCCTAACAACACATACATGGAGTAGTGGTTAGGCGCCGGCTTTCAACGAGGAGAACCTGAGTTCAATGTGGTTCAATTCTCAGTAAGTAAAAAACATCCAAAATTATTTCAAGGTATTAGCCAATTTGGATTACACATGTACTAATGTCTCATAATAAAAAAATACTTTTGAGGACTAAGCGCATTTTTTTTCATTTTTTCGA